>NW_027361765.1:10757500-11957500 GCF_039654945.1 Dendrobates tinctorius
AAGAGAAAATATATTTATTATGACCGCCTCTCCTTCCTCGCCCCTATTCTGGATCTGAGACCGTAAGTAGATACCTCACACCACATTACACAGATATTTTTACAGGGCCAAAAATATTGATTTATTTTTGGCTCTATTCTATTTCACAACAGAACTCAGTCCAACCTTACGGAGAGAGGAACTGTCTCAGATACAGAGCCCATCATTGATCCTGTAGGGGATGAGGTGGCTGGCCCATCTTCTCCCCCTACAACAAGCATGGGTGAAGAATCCTCTCAGGAAAACCCAGTGCCTTCGCCACAAACCCCACCACCAGGACCACATCCACAACCAGGACCGTCTGCTGCTGCACCATCAGCCATACAGGAGGAGCAGGGCAACATGAGCAGCAGCCCAACTGCCCAGATCCGGGGCTCCCCACAGCCTGCTGGACCATCCCGGCGAGGAAGGAGAAGGCGCCATATCCCTGCCCAAGATACCCGTACCAATGTGGACACAGGGGTCCTCAACTATCTATCTAGAGTCAATAATGATGATGGTGAGGAGGCATACTCACGCAGCCTGGCCCTTTATCTTCGTGCCCTTTCCCGTGAGGTGAGGCTCCGTATTCGAGGATGTTTTCAGATCCTGCTTGATGCAAGCACACACCCCAATACCCCATATGAGTTATTTGAATATCTGGAGAGGTGGCAGCTTTCACCCAGAAGTCTAATGCGCCTTAGACCACCCACACACATGCTTGCTCAAGCAGGCTCTGAGGATCCTCAAATACATGGGCCTACACCTCACCCCCTTCCTCCCCCTACCCAACCTTTACAACAGCAGCCACATATGTCTGGCTCTAGCCAACCTCACCAATATGGCCACTTTTTCCCACCTGATGTTGGAGGCTGGTCCAAACCTGGTTGGGGACGACATGGCTATATTCGTGGGTATGAGACACAGGCCTACCCGACCCAACAAGATGCCCCTGTTCATTATCACTCTGGCCAGTACCAAGCCCAATCCCAGGAGGCAGTACACTACCCACATCTTGGGCAACAGTATGCCCCCACAGAGGGCGATGGGCAAGTTGGGCAAAGTAGCCAGCAGCAAACACAGGCTGGTCTTCCGCCTTCTCCTCCCCCAACGTAACAACATTTATAATATTTCCATTTTGTTATTAATAATAATAATAATAATCTTTATTTATATAGCTCCAACATATTCCGCAGCGCTTTACAGTTTAACAGTTTCAAAACACAAGTCATAAGTAACAACGCTAACAATACAATAATTAAAGCAAAATAAGACGAAATAAGACGACCCTGCTTGTGAGAGCGTACAATCTACAATGAGGTGAGGGAGATACAGAGTACAGGTGTGTATTTACAATGGTGTATTTACAATGAAGGTCCAGCCATCTTGCAGGAGTGAAGGATGGATGGAGATAGTGAATGGGCTACGCACGCACACTTACACAGAGAATGACTTTGATTAGTGAATGTGATAGGCCGCTCTGAACAGGTGTGTTTTGAGGGAGCGCCTAAAACTATGCAAATTGTGGATAGTCCTGATTTCTTGGGGTAGAGCATTCCAGAGGATAGGAGCAGCACGGGAGAAGTCTTGGAGTCGGGAGTGGGAGGTACGGATTAGTGCAGAGGTTAGTCGAAAGTCGTTTGCAGAGCGCAGCGATCGGCTAGGCCGATAGACAGAAATGAGAGAAGAGATGTAAGGGGGTACCGCACTGTGGAGAGCTTTGTGGGTGAGAACAAGTACTTTGAATTGGATCCTATAATGAATGGGCAGCCAATGTAAGGACTGGCGAAGAGCGGACGCGTCCGAGTACCGATTACCCAGATGGACGATCCTGGCTGCTGCATTGAGTATGGACTGGAGAGGGGATAGTCGAGTGACGGGGAGGCCAATTAATAGAGCGTTGCAGTAATCCAGGTGAGAGTTTTTGTTGTTTCCATAGTGAGAAAAGGGCGGATTCTAGAGATGTTCTTTAGGTGTAAGCGGCAAGAGCGGGCAAGGGATTGTATATGGGATGTAAAGGAGAGATTGGTGTCAAACATAACACCCAGACAGCGCACCTGCTGCCGGGGTGTTATTGTGGTACCACCCACGGAGAAGGAAATGTCAGATTTAGGGAGGTTAGTAGACGGCGGGAGCAGAAGAAGTTCAGTTTTGGAGAGGTTGAGTTTCAGATAGAGAGCGGACATGATATTGGAGACTGCGGACAGACAGTCACTGGCGTTCTGTAGTACAGCGGGGGTAAGGTCGGGGGAAGACGTGTATAGTTGTGTGTCATCAGCATAAAGATGGTACTGAAAGCCAAATCTGCTGATGGTCTGTCCAATTGGGGCCGTGTAGAGAGAGAAAAGAAGGGGGCCAAGGACTGAGCCCTGAGGTACCCCGACAGCAAGAGGAAGAGGAGATGACGTGGAGCCAGAGAACAAAACACTGAAGGAGCGGTCAGAGAGATAGGAAGAGAACCAGGAGAGTGCAGTGTCCTTAATGCCTAGTGACTGGAGCCTAGAGAGTAGGAGATGGTGGTCAACAGTATCGAAAGCTGCAGATAGGTCAAGAAGAATGAGCAGAGAGTGGTCACCGTTACGTTTTGCTGTCAGAAGGTCATTGGTCACTTTGATGAGTGCAGTTTCAGTCGAATGTAGGGGGCGGAAGCCGGACTGTGAAGGGTCTAGAAGGGAGTGAATGGAGAGGTAACGGGTAAGGCGGGAGTAAACTAGGCGTTCCAAAAGTTTAGAGATGAAGGGGAGATTGGAGACTGGTCTGTAGTTGTTTGTGCAGGATGGGTCGAGAGCAGGTTTCTTTAGTAGTGGAGTAACGATGGCGTGTTTGAAGGAGGATGGGAAAATGCCCGAGGAGAGGGAGAGATTAAAGATTGTAGTTAGGTGGGTTGTGACGACTGGAGAGAGAGACTGGAGGAGATGTGAGGGAATGGGGTCGGTAGTGCATGTAGTCGGACGAGAAGAAGAGAGGAGTCTGGAGACTTCTTCTGTTATGGGATCAAATGTGGAGAGTGAGCCAGGGGAGATGTAGGAAGGGATGGGAGTCACAGCACTTGGTGGTTGGGAGCAGATTTCTTGACGGATATTATCTATTTTTTCTGTAAAGTGGGAGGCCAGGTCATCAGCACAAATGTCTGTGATAGGGGCTTGTGCTTTTGGCCTGAGGAGGGAGTGAAAAGTGTCAAAAAGTTTCTTGGGGTTGTTGGCTAGTGAGGAGATCAGGGTGGTGAAGTAGGTCTGTTTGGCAAGGTGAAGGGCAGCGTTATAGGTTCTTAACATAAATTTGAAGTGGATGAAGTCTTCTGGTGTGCGGGTTTCTCTCCATAGGCGTTCAGCACTCCTGGAGCATCGCTGGAGAAGTTGAGTTTGCGATGTGAGCCAGGGCTCTTTTACTCTGTGTTTGGAGGTTCTGAGGGTGAGGGGAGCTACTTGGTCAAGGGTGCTTCTAAGAGTGTCATTGTAGTGATGAACAGCCAGATTAGGACAGGAAAGAGAGGAGATTGGGGACAGAGATGAGTGTAGGGAATCTGAAAGTGTCTGAGGGTTAATAGCTTGTAGATTTCTGACTGTGTGGTAGGTAGGAATGAGCTGGGGTGGGCGAGGATTTGTGAGCTTGAAGGAGAGAATGTTGTGGTCAGAGAGTGGAAGCGGTGAGTTGTTTAGGTGGGAGATTGAACAGAGCCGGCAGAAGACCAGATCAAGGGTGTTACCGTCCTTATGTGTCTCAGAGGTTGAAAGCTGTGAGAGGCCTAGAGAGGTGGTTAGTGATAGAAGCTGGGATGCAGATGTGGAATTAGGGCTGTTAATGGGGATGTTGAAGTCTCCCAGGATGAGGGTTGGTAGTTCTGAGGACATGAAGTGTGGCAGCCAGGCTGAAAAGTGGTCAAGGAAGAGGGTGGGTGAGCCTGGGGGCCGGTATATGACCGCAACACTGAGGGAGAGGGGACGGAAGAGCCTGATGGTGTGGACCTCAAAAGAAGGGAATAAGAGTGATGAGACTGGGGGGATGACATGGAAAGTGCATTGTGGGGACAGGAGTATGCCAACTCCACCACCAGGTCTGTTTGTGGGTCTCGGGGAGTGAGAGAATTGTAAGCCACCGTAGGAAATGGCAGCAGGAGAGACAGTGTCAGAATCCTGAATCCAGGTTTCAGTGAGGGCCAACAGATTAAGAGAGTTGTTCAGAAAGTAGTTGTGTAGGAAAGGAAGCTTGTTACAAGCAGACCGTGGATTCCAGAGGGCACAATTAAAAGATTGAGATGAGGGAGTGCAAGTAATGTTAATCAGATTATTGTGGTTTCGATATGAGGTAGGGTAGGGGTCGAGGTTGGGGGATGGTGGACCAGGGTTGGGGGAGATGTCCCCTGAAATCAGTAGGAGAAGGAAGATAAAGAGCCAATAGTTGTTGGAATTGTAAGTAGTTTTTTTCTGCGATGTGTTTGGGCAAGATGGGCTGAGGTTTCTCAGGAAGGTGAGGAGTGTGTGGGAGCTGTACATGGGAGAGGGAAGTATAGAGGGGCTGATGTGTATGAGTCGTGATGGAGGGGGGATAGGGTGATGAATGTGGATGGCAAGGGAACACAGGAGGATAAAAATAAAGCACATGGTTAAAGGGGAAGGCAAGGTGTGGGTTACCTGACTCCTGCCCTGACTAACTGCCATGTATAACTGCCGTTTTGCTGGATGCTTATCTTCTGTGATGCTTTGCTTATGGGATGCTTGCGTGCTGTACCCCACACTGCGTGCTTCCCCTTAGCAACTACTACATATATAGGCCACACTACAGGGTCAGGAGAGAGGGATTGTGGGAGATGGTTGGGTATAATTTGGCAGCTGGGGCCAGCACACCAGGTTATTGCCTAATGTGATTTTTGTTGTTTTCTATGTGTGAAAATTTTATTGTCACACAATGTTCACATCTGCAAAAAGGCCAATTTGGCCCATTGTCACATTTCTGATATGGCAAGAATATGTTTTGCCTTAAAAAAAACAAAAAAAAGGCAAAAGTAAACATTTGTCTACTACATTTTAAAAAACCGTGTCAGCATACTAACATACGCTTACCAATGCAATTCAACAGTCATAGAATCAGAAGGGGAAGAAATATATATATTTAGACACACAGAAACCAAAATATTATAACATAGACACAGCATGCTCTTGCCAAGAAGTTTCCCCCTCAGGTGACATAAAGTAATTTGTGAAAATATCACGCACGTTGAGGCCAGAAAGCGGTCTACGTTGAGGGTTGATAGGTGGTCTCGCCCTACGCACATTGTCCAACCCACGCACAACACCAGCAGAGGAGGAACAATCATGTATCCTGGTGAAGTTATGAAGAACCACACAGGCTTTAACTACTTCATTAACATTTTGTTCACTCAGCTGAATGGCAGACTGGAGTACCCGCCATTTTGCACAAAGAATGCCAAAGGAACACTCCACCAGTCGCCGAGCACGTGATAGGCGCAAGTTAAAAATTCTGCGCCGGTGGTCAAGGTTGTGCCGGGGATATGGCCTCATGACATTGCACGTTAACTGAAACGCCTCATCTGCCACAAGGACATAAGGGACAAATTCTTGAGTGGAGCCTGGTAGCTGGCGTGGTGATGGTAGATCCAACTGGTTGGTGCGTAGCCGCCGAGCCATAATGGAAGTATTGAAGACTCGAGAGTCTCCTGTCCTTCCATAGGCGCCAATGTCAACAATTATAAACTTGTATTGAGGGTCGACCAGAGCCAACAATTCAACAAAAAAGTATTGTTTATAATTGAAGAATTGGGAGCCAGAGTTCGGCAGCTTACGCACCCGGATATGTTTGCCATCAAGGGCCCCAATACAATTAGGAAACTAGCATTCCTTCTCAAAGTCCCTTGATATCCTCAACCAGTCTTCCATCCTGGGCTCGGGCATGACGAGTTGATGTAGTCATGACCATATTTCACTACATGTCAACCTGACTATGCCAGAAATGGTAGATCTTCCAATCAGAAACTCATGGTGGAGGGCGGCATAAGACAGGCCAGTGGACTGGAAGCTGAAGAACAACAGAAAAGGAACATTTTAGAATGCACAAATTAACCAAAAAACAGGTACATACATACCAAACTTGTTAGGATTTCAACACACACATATTTGGTCGCACAATGACTAAGTGATATTCAGTACATATTACACATAACATTCTGGTCTGTAAGTTTCAACATATCTGGAATAAGATGAGGGCATTAAAATTAGTCCATGAAGCAATAAATACATACTTTGGGCAACACATCATGAACATAGAGAATGTGGTTGTGTAGTACATACCGTAATGTGAGTATAAGTCGCTCCTCTGCAGATATAGCTTTGCGCATCCTTGTGTCCTGAAAGGTTATCCCAGGGCGCACTGTCTCCAAGAGTAGATCAAATGTTGCAAGGCTCATGCAACAGTATTGGTAGAATTTTGCAGGATGCTCCCGCAGAAAAGAATAGAGGCGATGAAAATGACCTCTTGTGAGTCGTTGCCTCAAAAGTAGATGTACCCACATGCGTCTCCTCCTCCGCGGAGCCACTATCACTGGGTATGGTAGGCTAAAGCTGCGTGACAAAAGCCAGTTGAAGAGAACCTGCTCAGTTGTGTTGAAACTCAGACTGTCTGCCATGTTGCACATACAACACCAACACACCTAGTGAAGGCAAGGTCACAAATGGACAGAATGGAGGCTGCCACCTGTTCCTGAGCCAATAAATAGGGTGCAGGCTAATGATTTAAATAGTTTGCAGGCCTCAAAACTGTTAAATGTCCATTTTGCAAGCCTGCGAGAAAATCTCGCAATACGGATTCCATACGGATTACATACAGATGCTGACATGCGCAAAATACGCGACCACACCTTGCTTACAGATGACATACGGAGCACTATTTAGGGGTCATTCATCCGTATTACGCATGTAAACTACGGACCGTATTTTGCGTCGGTTAGTGTGACCCCGGCCTTAGCCTTGTTGTGTACTATTTTCACTTTTAACCCCCACTGTTCCTCCCTGCGTGGAGAATCTATCCCCTGTAAATAAACCCTTTAACCCTTGGTCTGTCTCTGATCCGTGGCGACATCACCAGTACCTGCACATTATTACAGCAGCATAATGTAGAAAAAGAGGATCTGATTCAAGAGATGAATCACTTAGTGGGCTGCTTGCTTTAGTTTTGATAAAGTCATTGTTTAATCAGCTGGAGATTATCAGTTGAGGACTATTAAACCTGTGGTCTTGCAGTCCTCCATATTCATGAGCTCTATATGGCCCTTCCCCCATCACTGATTAGTAACTTTCTGTCTATGCACAGTGTACACGAAAAGCTGCTCATCAGTTGTGTGGGCGAGATTATACAGAGCTCAGTATTCCAAGAAACGGCAGATCTGCAGTCGATAAAACAAGAATTTCATCAAAACTGCAGCAAACAGCCTAGAAAATTATACATTGCTGAAATTCCACTCTCAAATTACATAGCAGGACCTGCTGACAGATTCCCTTTACAATAGTGATAATACAAGTTGTCATTACAATAATAACAACGTAGCATAATTAAATGCTATGCATGCAGTTATAATAATAATAATAATAATAAATTTTATTTATATAGCGCAAACATATTCCGCAGCACTTTACATTTCAGAGGGGACATGTACAGACGATAGACATTACAGCATAGCAATAATCACATAGATCATAACAGATACCAAGAGGAATGAGGGCCCTGCTCACAAGCTTACAATCTGAGGAAAAAAAGGGAGACACGAAAGGTGGGTGGTAACAATTGCCCTGATTGTATGGACCACCCATAATGTTAAGTGTGCAACAGTACAGACACAGAGGGCTAATAGATGCATAAAGCATGTGGGAACATGATGCGGGGAACCTGGTTTTGGTAAAACTTTTGACCGTGCCACACAGGGATAGATTAGGTTAATGTGTTGAGGTGGTAGGCCAGTCTGAATAAATGCGTTTTCAAGGCACGCTTAAAATTGTAGGGATTGGGGCTAATCATATTGACCTGGGAAGTGCATTCCAAAGAATTGGCGCAGCACATGTATAGTCTTGGAGACGGGAGTGGGAGGTTCTGATTATTGAGGATGCTAACCTCAGGTCATCAGCAGAATGGAGGGTGCGGGTAGGGTGGTATACTTAAACAAGGGAGGAGATGGTGGTGCTGAGCCATGGAGAGCTTTGTGGGTGAGGGTAATAAGTTTGTACTGGATTCTGGAGTGGATGGGTAGCCAGTGTAATGACTGGCACAAGGTAGAGGCATCAGTGTAACGATTGGCGAGGAATATGATCCTGGCTGCAGCATTCAAGACAGATTGGAGGGGGGAGAGTTTGATAAGAGGGAGACTGATTAGAAGAGAGTTACAATAGTTGAGACGAGAATGAATAAGAGAAACAGTAAGAGTTTTTGCGAAGAAGAGAGAGAGAGGTTAAATATTTTAGTTAGGCGAGTGGTGACAGCAGGGGAAAGGGACTGGAGGAGATGTGATTGAAATGGGTCACTGGTGCAAGTGGTTGGGCAAGAAGGTGCAAGGAGCCTGATTACTTCTTCTTCTGTGACTGGTTCAAAATCAGAGAGTGAGTTAGATGCAGTGGGGGAGGGAGGATAGTGCATGGTATGAGGTGATTGGGAGATAATTTCCTGTCGGCTCTGGTCAATTTTTTCTTTGAAGTAATTGGCCAGATCGTCAGCTTGAAGCTCCGTGGTTGGGTGTTGTGAATTCCCTTGCTCGGACTTCTGAGCTGGAGCTCCCTCTGGTGGTTACTGGGAGTAGTGGAGCTGGCCAGTCTGATGGAAGTTTGCCACCTGAACACGATGATTGGGAATCTGGGATTACTGGCTGGGAGCATATAAGTGAGCAGGCTTCCCTTAGTGGTTGCTGGTGATTTCCTCCCTTTGCATTTTGAGCTCTTCAGTCTCCTGCCTGATCTGCATGGTTCAGTTAATTGATTCTTTTGCTAATCCTTTGCACCTAATCTGGTTGTGCCTTTTTTTGCTTTCTGCTTTGTTGTGAGGGTTCAGCTTGTGCCAGTTTTTTCTGTCCCTTGTTATATTAGTATCTTTTGCTTTGTTTCCAGTTCACACCAGAGTGCTGATCTAGCGGGAGTGAGGTCGTGTGGCCTCAGGTTTTTTTGCATATCAGATTTGTTGGATTTTTTAGGGTTTTTGCGTGATTGCAGACAGTATCTTTTCTGTCCTGTCCTATCTAGACAGTTTGGGCCCAATCATTTGCTCAGTCTATTTTCTGCCTATGTTTGTGTCTCATCTTGTCTCACCGACAATATATGTTTGGGGGCTGTCTATTCCTTTGGGGATCCACGGCTACTGCTAGTTGTGTTGTTAGGATCAGGGGTCTGAAATCTGCTGAGTTACCAACCTCTCTGGTTTCCTGGTGGCTGGCTTAGCCTGTTCCTGCCATCCTCCTCGGTGACCCATTCATAACAGTTGGGGCCTGTACTCTTGGGTTGAGTAACATAGTAACATAGTAACATAGTTATTAAGGTTGAAGGGAGACTTTAAGTCCATCTAGTTCAACCCATATCCTATCCTAACTTGCCCTAACATGTTGATCCAGAGGAAGGCAAAAAAAAACCCCATGTGGCAACAGTAAGCTTCACATTGGGGAAAAAAATTCCTTCCCGACTCCACATACGGCAATCAGACTAGCTCCCTAGTAGAGAATGAAAAGTGTCAAAGAGACGTTTAGGGTTATTGGACAGTGAGGTGATGAGGGTGTTGAAATAGGTTTGTTTTTAGAGGTGAAGGGCAGTGTTGTATGTTCTAAGCATAAACTTATAATGGATGAAATCTTTGTGTAGATTGGATTTTCTCCACAGATGTTCAGCGCCCCTGGCGCACCGCTGCAGGAAACGTGTTTGCAGGGTGTGCCAGGGCTGTCTGTGTTGTGGTGTTCTATGTATAGGAGTTGCAAATTCATCCAGGGCACTTTGAAGTGTTTCATTGTAATGCTTCAATGCAGAATCAGGACATGAGAGGGAGGAGATCGAGGCCAATGAAGACTGCAAGTTTTTCATAAGTTTCATAAGTTTCTGGGTGTTAATGGCCTGTATGTTTCTATAAGTCTGGACAGTGGGGGTGACCTGAGCGGCCTGGCAGTTCTTGATAGAGAATGAAAGAAGGTTGTGGTCAGAGAGCAGGAGAGGGGAGTATGCAAAATCATCCACTGCACAAAGCCGAGAGAAGACCAAGTCGAGGGAGTTTCTGTCTTCATGCGTTGGAGAATTAGTAAGCTGTGAAAGGCCCAACGAGGAGGTTAGAGATAAAAGGTGAGTAGCAGATGGGGAGAGGGGAAGAGCAATGGGGATGTTGAAATCGCCCATGATGAGGTTAGGGATGTCACAGGAGAGACAATGTGGAAGCCAAGTGGCAAAATGATCCAGGAACTGATGGGAGGGTCCGGGAGGATGATATACCACCACCACTCGCATGGAGAAGGGGGTGTAGAGTCTGACGGCATGGACCTCAAAAGAAGGGAAGACAAGTGAGGGTACTTGAGGGATAACCTGAAAGGTACATTTGGTGATAGGCACAGACCAACGCCTCCACCTGCTCTATTGTCTGATCTTGGGGTATGAGAGAAGTGTAGTCCACCATATGAAAGAGCAGCAGCAGCGGTAGTGTCTGACTGCTGGATCCAGGTTTCAGTAAGAGCCAGAAGGTTAAGAGAATTAGAAAGGAAGAAGTCATGGATGAAGGAGAGTTTGCTACACACTGAGCGAGAATTCCAAAGGGCACACTTAAGAGAGACAGATGGCATGCAGGGAAAGTTAATAAGATTAGAGGGGTTTCTGAGTGTAGCCGTTGGGGGGTTTGACTTACTATAACATGGGGGACCAGGGTTGGGAGCAATGTTTCCTGCGACTAGGAGAAGGAGGATAGAAAGAGTGAGCAGATGGTTAAGTGATTTGTAAGAGCGTCTCTGATGCTGAATGGTGTGACTGAATGGATCTGTGCAATTTAGCAATGTGAAAAGAGCGTGAGTGCTATACATAGGAGAGGAAAGGAGTGAGGGGCCGATATGGATGGAGTGTAGAGAGTTAATGCCAGGGCGGTGGATGTGTGTGAATGCAGCAGCCAAGATATAAATTACACAAATGCATATGGTATATATTTGTTGTATTCCAAATGTACAGGGAATAGATGTATATAAATGTCTTATCTGCAGTCTTACTACCCTGCAGTTAATGAATAAGAGTCCCAATTATCTTAAATAGATAACAGATAGATGTTGGCCGCACAGCTATTAGTTCCAGTTACTCGTATATGCAAAGGTCTATCCCCAACAGGAAGATGGGCATAAGCCATGGCCAGAAACACCAGAAGTTTATCTCCCTTGAGAAAATCAGACATGGTGAAATCCAACAGCCTAATCCGACCTTTCCTGAAATCTGCAGTTGGCCAAAAGTTGGAATAACCGTCCATACTCATTAGATGGCCGGCCAACCGGTCCCAAGTAATCGATGGGTTAGGATGGCATCCATTTGACATGTCTGGCCACTTTTATTTTAGTCTGTCGACCTGCTACTAATGCAGATGAATGTGTCAAAATGCAGCATATACAGAAAAAATAATCCTTTTTACTTTAGGTTATAAAAAAAAGCCATTGTCCCCTAGCCCTTTAACAACTCGGCACTAACCAGCAAAACAGTTCCCAGAGGGCCAGCACATTTCCTGACAGATTACAGCCCTCATTGTTGGTGCCTCATGTCTAGGGTTGGAACAATTGTATGTGTTACATGATAGCTCCCAGATCACAGGTTACATGATACATGAACATCCTAAGGCTGCAGAAAGACGTGCACCCAGATAATCTGTGTATACGGAAGATGCCTTGCAATTGTATTACAGGGGCTACAGTGTCTGCACTTGGATAATAGTTCTATAGCTTGGAGCTAAAAGACCAAAAGCAATATATATTATATACTTAACAAGACTGGAGGCTGATATGTCAAAACAGTTCTTACAGTCACAGTTATTGGACAAGCATATACATGTATGTCTTGTGTATGTACTGTATCTTCTATGCACTAATGGTGTTCAGAGAAGCATATTGCACACTGTTATGTAAGTGTACCTACCTATATACTGTATGTTTGGTGTTTCTAATCAGTTTGTGGACTTCTCATGTTTCACAATGTTTAAAGGACCACTGAGACAAGAGTCAACACTTTTTGCCTATATAACATAGCACATACTATTATTAAAGATTAAAATATGGGATCTTATGTAGGTCTTGTGTCTAACTTTTTTTTATTGATGTATCAATTCTAGGTTGTCTGCCATATTGATAACTTAACCAAATGCAACATTCATTTCCCATGAGGCCTCTAGTATTGCAGAGGGGGCAAAGTGTCATCACACTGCTTTTCTTTGACTTCTAAGGGCAGAGAGAAATGGATAAGTGACTTAATACTTCAGAGTCTTAGTGATTTATGCATGGTACAGCTTCAGTTAGCCTCCTGCTTGTGATAGGTCAAGTCTTCCAAAACTGAAAATTATGGGCAAAAACAATTTCTGGTTTTGTAGATCATTAGCCAAAGATTACTAAGTATCATTGCATCATCGCAGCACAATACAAGTGACTGTGATCTCAATGTTCCCCTGAGCATACTTTTACCGCAATAGGGAAATTTCAAAATATTGTACCAAGATGGATTTTTTGTGATTTGCTTTTTGCTGTCTCAGTTGCCTCACAGTGGCAATGTGACCAAATTCACTTGTGTTACTGCAAAGAAGCAGCAACACCTTTCGATCTTTAGCTGAGTAACGAGTAGCCCCCGTCCAATGGGTGTGCCTCGGCCCAATAAAGTGAATATTTTGCAGTCTCTTTAAGAAATATGTTTTGTTTTATGCCTGAGATAGTTATATACAGTGGGGCAAAAAAGTATTTAGTCAGTCAGCAATAGTGCAAGTTCCACCACTTAAAAAGATGAGAGGCGTCTGTAATTTACATCATAGGTAGACCTCAAGTATGGGAGACAAACTGAGAAAAAAAAATCCAGAAAATCACATTGTCTGTTTTTTTTTCATTTTATTTGCATATTATGGTGGAAAATAAGTATTTGGTCAGAAACAAGCAATCAAAATTTCTGGCTCTCACAGACCTGTAACTTCTTCTTTAAGAGTCTCCTCTTTCCTCCACTCATTACCTGTAGTAATGGCACCTGTTTAAACTTGTTATCAGTATAAAAAGACACCTGTGCACACCCTCAAACAGTCTGACTCCAAACTCCACTATGGTGAAGACCAAAGAGCTGTCAAAGGACACCAGAAACAAAATTGTAGCCCTGCACCAGGCTGGGAAGACTGAATCTGCAATAGCCAACCAGCTTGGAGTAAAGAAATCAACTGTGGGAGCAATAATTAGAAAATGGAAGACATACAAGACCACTGATAATCTCTCTTGATCTGGTGCTCCACACAAAATCCCACCCCGTGGGGTCAGAATGATCACAAGAATGGTGAGCAAAAATCCCAGAACCACGCGGGGGGACCTAGTGAATGAACTGCAGAGAGCTGGGACCAATGTAACAAGGCCTACCATAAGTAACACACTACGCCACCATGGACTCAGATCCTGCAGTGCCAGACGTGTCCCACTGCTTAAGCCTGTACATGTCCGGGCCCGTCTGAAGTTTGCTAGAGAGCATTTGGATGATCCAGAGGAGTTTTGGGAGAATGTCCTATGGTCTGATGAAACCAAACTGGAACTGTTTGGTAGAAACACAACTTGTCGTGTTTGGAGGAAAAAGAATACTGAGTTGCATCCATCAAACACCATACCTACTGTAAAGCATGGTGGTGGAAACATCATGCTTTGGGGCTGTTTCTCTGCAAAGGGGCCAGGACGACTGATCCGGGTACATGAAAGAATGAATGGGGCCATGTATCGTGAGATTTTGAGTGCAAA
This sequence comes from Dendrobates tinctorius, assembly GCF_039654945.1. Taxonomy (NCBI): domain Eukaryota; kingdom Metazoa; phylum Chordata; class Amphibia; order Anura; family Dendrobatidae; genus Dendrobates; species Dendrobates tinctorius. Next base: position 10,771,473 of record NW_027361765.1, read on the forward strand.
CCTCCTTCCATCAGCAAGGGCATTGAAGATGAAACGTGGCTTGGTCTTTCAACATGACAATGATCCAAAGCACACCGCCAGGGCAACGAAGGAGTGGCTTCGTAAGAAGCATTTCAAGGTCCTGGAGTGGCCTAGCCAGTCTCCAGATCTCAACCCTATAGAACACCTTTGGAGGGAGTTGAAAGTCCGTGTTGCCAAACGAAAAGCCAAAAACATCACTGCTCTAGAGGAGATCTGCATGGAGGAATGGGCCAACATACCAACAACAGTGTGTGGCAACCTTGTGAAGACTTACAGAAAACGTTTGACCTCTGTCATTGCCAACAAAGGATATATCACAAAGTATTGAGATGAAATTTTGTTTCTGACCAAATACTTATTTTCCACCATAATATGCAAATAAAATGAAAAATAAACAGACAATGTGATTTTCTGGATTTTTTTTTCTCAGTTTGTCTCCCATAGTTGAGGTCTACCTATGATGTAAATTACAGACGCCTCTCATCTTTTTAAGTGGTGGAACTTGCACTATTGCTGACTGACTAAATACTTTTTTGCCCCACTGTATGTATATACAGTGGGTGTGGAAAGTATTCAGACCCCTTTAAATTTTTCACTCTTTGTTTCATTGCGTCCATTTGGTAAATTCAAAAAAGTTCATTTTTTTCTCATTAATGTACACTCTGCACCCCATATTGACTGAAAAAAAACAGAATTGTAGAAATTTTTGCAGATTTATTAAAAAAGAATCGGTACCTCTGTGGGGATGGCGCGTGTAAACTCGCTACGTGTCCTACAGTACATCCGTGGTTACTGAGACAATGGAGAAGATGGAGAAATTAAGTTCTCCGTCTTCTCCGCACATGTGCTCCGATTCTTTCATTGAATCAGAGAATCGAATCACACTTAGATAACACTCGGATCAAACTCTGAAAGAGCCCGATTATCTTGCATGAGAGAATACATGGCCGTGTGACCCTAGATTTACTAACCATCATAATTTTCACCTCTGAGAGAGTGAAATTGAGTTTGGCAGTAGCAACATGTTTATTCTCTCATTTTTCTTGCTGTGCCATATTTCTTCAGTTTGGTTACTATCAGACCCCTCATTTTCACTCATGCCCCTACTCTGCAGCATTACACACTAATGGTAGATTCTTGTTACTAAGTAAATTGACACATATGTCTTTTTCCATCTCCCAGGCCCATTTTCAGGAGGTTCTACTTAAAACCAACATACAATGGGTACGGAAAGTATTAATAATAATAATTAATAATTAATAATAATAATAATAGTATTCAGACCCCTTTACATTTTTCACTCTTTGTTTCAATGTACAGTCTGCACCCCATCTTGACTGAAAAACACAGAAATGTACACTACTGTTCAAAAGTTTAGGGTCACTTAGAAATGTCCTTATTTTTGAAAGAAAAGCACAGTTTTTGCCAATGAAGCTAGCATTAAATGATTCAGAAATACAGTCTATACATTGTTAAGGTGGTAAATGATTATTCTAGCTGCAAACGTCTGGTTTGTAATGCAATATCTTCATAGGTTTATAGAGGCCCATTTCCAACAACCATCACTCCAGTGTTATTATGGTACTTTGTGTTTCCTAAGGCTAATGGATGGTTAGAATACCCTTGAAAACCCTTGTGCAAGTATGATAGCACAGCTGAAAACAGTTTGGCTGATTAAAGAAGCTATAAACCTGACCTTCCTTTAAGCTAGCTGAGAATCTGGAGCATTGCATTGTTGGTTCCATTAAACTCTCGAAATTAGTTTGAGAAATCGACGCCTCACAGGTCCTCAACTGGCAGCTTTATTATAGAGTACATGCAAAACGCTAGTGTCAACCTCTACAGTGAAGAGGCGACTCCGGGATGCTGGCCTTCAGGGCAGAGTGGCAAAGAAAAAGCCATATAATAAAAGGAAAAGAATAATACGGGCAAAAGAACACAGACATTGGACAGAGTAAGATTGGTAAAAAGTGTTATGGACAGACGAATCTAAGTTTGAGGTGTTTGGATCACACAGAAGAACATTTGTGAGATGCAGGACAACTGAAAAGATGATGGAAGAATGCCTGACGCCATCTGTCAAGAATGGTGGAGGGAATGTGATGGACTGGGGTTGCTTTGGTGCTGGTAAAGTGGAAGATTTGTGCAAGGTAAAAGGGATTTTGAATAAGGAAGGCTATCACTCCATTTTGCAATGCCATGCCATACCCTGTGGACAGCGCTTGATTGAAGCCAATTTCATCCTACAACAGGACAATGGCCCAAAGCACACCTCCAAATTATGCAAGAACTATTTAGGGAAGAAGGCAGCTGGTATTCTATCTGTAATGGAGTGGCAAGTGCAGTCACCAGATCTCAACCCCATTGAGCTGTTGTGGGTGCAGCTTGACCGCATGGTACGCAAAAAGTGCCCATCAAGACAAACCAACTTGTGGGAGGGGCTTCTGGAATCATGGGGTGAAATTTCTCCAGATTACCTGAGCAAATTAACTGCTAGAATGCCAAAGGTCTGCAATGCTGTAATTGCTGCAAAGGGAACATTCTTTGACAAAAGCAAAGTTTGAAGGAGAAAATTATAATTTCAAATAAAAATCTTTTTTTCGAACCTTGTCAATGTCTGGACTAGATTTTAAATTCATTTGGCAACTCATTTGATTAATAAAAGAATGAGTTTTCATGGAAAACACAAAATTGTCTGGGTGACCCCAAACGTTTGAACGGTAGTGTAGACATTTTTGCAAATTTATTAAAAAGAAAAACTGAAATATCACATGGTCATAAGTATTCAGACCCTTTACTCTGTATTGAGTAGAAGCACCCTTTTCAGCTAGTACAACCATGAGTCTTCTTGGGAATGATGCAACAAGTTTTTCACACTTAGATTTGTGGATCCTCTGCCATTCTTCCTTACAGATCATCTCCAGTTCCATCAAGTTGGATGGTGAATGTTGGTGGACAACCACTTTCAGGTCTCTCCAGAGATGCTCAATTGGGTTGAGGTTAGGACTCTGGCAGGGCCAGTCAAGAAAGGTCACAGAGTTGTTCTGAAGCCACTCCTTTCTTATTTTAGCTGTGTGCTTAGGGTCATTGTCTTGTTGGAAGGTGAACCATGGGCCAAATCTGAGGTCCAGAGCACCCTGGAAGAGGTTTTCATCCAAGATATCTCTGTACTTGGCACCATTCATGTTTCCTTCAATTGCAACCAGTCATCCTGTCCCTGTTGCTGAAAAACACCCCCATAGCATTATGTTGCCACCACCATATTTCACTGTTGGGATTGTATTGGACATGTGATGAGCAGTGCCTGGTTTTCTCTACACGCACCACTTAGAATTATCACCAAAAAGTTCTATCTTTGTCTCATCAGACAAGAGAATCTTATTTCTCATAGTCTGGGAGTCCTTCATGTGTTTTTTTAGCAAACTCTACGCGGGCTTTCATATGTCTTGCACCGAGGAGAGGCTTCCGTCAGGCCGCTTTGCCATAAAGGCCCAACTGGCAGAGGGCTGCAGTGATAGTTGACTTTGTGGAAGTTTCTCCCATCTACCTACTGAATCTGTGGAGCTCAGCCACAGTGATCTTGGGGTTCATCTTTATCTGTCTAACCAAGGCTCTTCTCCCACGATTGGTCAGTTTGGCTGGACGGCCAGGTCTAGGAAGACTTCTGGTGATCCCAAACTTCTTCTATTTAAGGATTATAGAGGCCACTGTGCTCTTAGGAACCTTGAGTACTGCAGAAATTATTTTGTAACCTAGGCCAAATGTGTGCCTTGTCACAATTCTGTCTCTGAGCTCCTTGGTCAGTTCCTTTGACCTCATGATTCTCATTTAGTCTGACATGCACTGTGAGCTGTGAGATCTTATATAGACAGGTGTGTGTCTTTTAAACACAGCTGGACTCCAATGAATACTTTCCGTACCCACTGTATACTTGTTTCTTCTCCTAGTGGACAGTCACTGGGGTGTAAATGACTAATAGTGCTGTGACACCAGAAACGCGCTGATAACGCATTTTTGCTGCTATTTATGCTGATATTGTATCCTCTATTTCTGAAGTTTTAAGTGAATAAAAAAATTGATTTTTTCACTTTTTCGTGAAGCTGGATTTTCTTCTATTTTTACTGGGGTGTAAATACAAGGTACAAGTTACAAGTGCTTCTCAAAAAATTAGTATATCATCTAAAAGTTAATTTATTTCAGTTCTTCAATACAAACAGGGAAACTCATATATTATATAGAGTCATTACAGAGTGATCTATTTCAAGTGTTTAGTGGAAGCCCAGGTTGCTTTGATAGCAGTCTTCAGCTTGTCTGCATTGTTGGGTCTAGTGTCTCTCATCTTCCTCTTGACAATACCCCATAGATTTTCTATGGGGTTAAGGTCAGGCGAGTTTGCTGGCCAATCAAGCACAGTGATACTGTTGTTTTTAAACCAGGTATTTGTACTTTTGGCAGTGTGGACAGGTGCCAAATCCTGCTGAAGAATTAAATTTTTATCTCCAAAAAGCTTGTTGACAGAAGGAAGCATGAAGTGCTCTAAAATTTCCTGGTAGATAGCTATGTTGACTTTGGTCTTGATAAAACACAGTGGACCTACACTAGCAGATGATATGGCTCCCCAAACCATCAATGATTGTGGAAACTTCACACTAGACCTCAAGCAGCTTGGATTGTGTGCCTTTCCACTCTTCCTCCAGACTCTGGGACTTTGGTTTCCAAATGAAATGAAAAATTTACTTTCATTTGAAAACACCTTGGACCATTGAGCAGCAGTCCAGTTCTTTTTCTCATTGGCCCAGGTAAGACACTTCTGGAGTTGTTTATTGGTCATGATTGGCTTGACACAAAGAATGCGACACTTTTAGCTCATGTCCTGGATATGTCTGTGTGTGGTGGCTCTTGAAGCAAAGACTCCAACAGCAGTCCTCTCCTTGTGAATCTCCCCCAAATTTTTGAATGGCCTTTTCTTAACAATCCTTTCAAGGCTGCGGCTATTATGATTGCTTGTTCATCTTTTTCTACCACACTTTTTTCTTTCCGCTCAACTTTAAATTAATATGATTGACTACACCACTCTGAACAGACAGCTTCTTTAGCAGTGACTTTTTGTGACTTACCCCCTTGTGGAGTGTGTCAGTGATTGCATTCTGGACATCTGTCAAGTCAGCAGTCTTCCCCATGATTGTGGCGCCTACTGAAACAGACTAAGGGACATTTTTATATGCTTAGGAAGCCTTTGCAGGTGTTTTTTGTTAATTATTCTAATTTACTGAGATAATGACTTTTGAGTTTTCATTGTCTGTAAGGCATAATCATCAACATTAATAGAAATAAACACTTGAAATAGATCACTCTGTTTGTAATGACTGTGTATAATATATGAGTTTCACTTTTTGTATTGAAGAACTGAAATAAATTACCATAACTTTTTGATGATATGCTAATTTAGTGAGAAGCACTTGTATTTGCTACAGGAATCTACAGTTTATTAAATTAAAGGGTTCACTTACTTATTATTTCTTTATTGTGGCTGTTTACTCAACATACTCAATAAAAGACACAAAAGGTATAATTGTTTGTGTGCTATTAGTTTAGATAGATTGACTACAGCTGTGACTTTGGAAACAATCAGACCACATTTTATTAATGTGTAAGGATTCCGGACTTTCATTTGTGTCTTTTTTCCCTTATTCCAGATGGAATCTTGTATCTCACCCTGTCATGGAACTTCCTGTCTGTTTTGTGATTTAAGTCCGGGTCATGTGTTCCTCTTTGCCTGAGTATTTTGTTGCTGTTGGCTCTTTAGCTCCTGCCTGTCTACTGGTGGACTCCGTTCTGATGCTCTTACTCGGCTCTCCGCCTCTCCATGCTCTGCTGCCTACAGTCCCCTGTGCGTCTCCCTGATAACTGCTATCTGGACTTCTAGTGAGGAGCTGTCCGCCTCTGGATCTGCTGTTGCCTGTAAGGAATCCTGACGTCTCCTCTTGGTCTGTGGTTGTGTGGACTTGTGCAGGACTTTCAGCCCAAAAGGTACATGTGGTGATCTTCCCCTGTTAATGCTACTCCTGTGTTTTCCTGGACTTCTACGTCTACTGTAGGTGCCGTGTGCATTTTCACCTATCTGATCGCTGGACTTCTACAAGTGGTGTGCATGCTCATCCATAATATCGCTGGACTTCCTCATTAAGGGTCATGTCCTTCCTCTCGTATATACTTATGGATTCTCACGTTTAGTGCCTTGTGCACACCTGCGTCATATTACAGTTGGAATGGTTCATATTAGTGGTCGCACCCCGCTCTTCAGTTTCACTGGACATTCTATATTGTGCTGTGTTTTCGTTACTATTGCAGGAAGTGCTCTGTTAGTTTTGCTACACTTGCATCATTCTAAAGTGTGCTGTGTTTTCGTTACTATTGCAGGAAGTGCTCTGTTAGTTTTGTTTCACTTCTTAATATACTTATTTACATCAGCTTTGGTCTCAGTCTTGTGTTATCCCATGCAATCAGATTCCATAGTACCCTTATAATTATTACATAATGATTGCAAAGCTATAGGTAAATTCAAAGGATACACTTTTTTTCTTGTAGCTGTAGTGTCATTTTTATTTTTTGTTTAATATTTTCTAATTTCTTATTTGTTAGCTATCATATTGTAATTAAAACAGTTATTGCTAGTTTATTCGGAAATTGTCTGGATATAGCACTACACATATATATATATATATATATATATAATTCTCAATTGTTTCTTTTGATTTTTTCTCCACAAAATATAGTTCTATTTCTATTTTTTAGTCATTTTTGTTCATTTAGATTGCTTCTAGCTTTCTCCACACAATCAAAGCCAGTATTTTATCTTGCAAATGCCCGCCACCCTGGAATTGCCATCATTAAATTGAAATGATTATACACCATAGGCCAGAGGCTATGTAGCGTACATTTGCATTAGATCTTATCCTGTATTAATTATGATGATGCTTTAGGATTATTTGTGGATTTTCATTTCATAGTAATGTGTCCCCTGATATCTACAGATACATTTTGGAAAATAATAATAATGAGGGTAACCTTAGAATCGAAAAAAATCGCTAATTTATTAGCCATGTATCAAATAATGTATGTGGGAAAATACGTAGTTTATGTAAGCTCAGGTAGTATTATACTAACAAAAGAATACACCAGCATGCTGTAATCGCTAAAATGTAAGCAAACAATGAATATAAGAAATTTAAACTGCTGCATAGAATAGAATTATAAAACTGAATGTAGTTAATTCATAAATTGGCCAATTCATGAGAGCCCACCAGCCACAACAAGGTGAACTTGTCTGGAAAACATTATATTTAATGAGATTTTACCATATTGCATGATGGGGATCCCAAAAGTTCCCTGTGTGAAAGTAGCGTTGGTGTGCATGTTAGACCTCTGCTTCATTCACTACTATAGGATTGATGTAACAGCTAATCCTGTGGATAGGAAAAAATTAAAATGCGATGAGCCAAACTAAAAGATCAATAATGTAATAGCAATTAAATACGGAAAATGCTGTAAGTGCTTTAAGCTATTATTACAGCTAGCACACAGTAACTGTTGCTCCACAAAACCTAAACACGAATATCTAAATATCAATATATTAGCAATGATGTTAGCATACAGGATATAGTTATTCAAGCTATTCCTAGCACCTTAAAAGCCTGAGACACTCTCTAAACATAGGAGACAGTCTATTTATGGCAAGGTATAGCAAGAATTTGCTGAGATAGGAACATTTTACTGGTGACCTCTTCTCTTGCTTCACTGCACGGTCTTTCAGTAAAGGAAATAGACAGATACTGTTCATGTCTTATTCTCAAAAGCCTACATAATGCCCTGGGAAGAGAAGTATTGCTTAAAGGGGTTATCCCATGAATAATACACTAGGGAATCCAGGAAGATCAGTTGTTACCCTGGAGGACAGCTGCACCTTGCCATACATTACCACTCCAATGAAAGGGAAAGGAAATGTGAAATGCCGGCCACTTAAATGAATGGGCCATTATATAATACATGACAGGCCACAATCACCAGAACAATGTCCATTCCACTATGACGTCCATATGGTCCAATAATGAATACTGAAAGCAGTTGTCTATGAAAGAATAAAGAAGCTTCACTTGAGCACCAAATCGGATGAGTAAACCAACATTAGGATCAGAAATAACGCTGCCAACGTTATCTATAAAAATTACAATTTCTAGATCTAAACATAAAATGAGACAGCACTGTTAACTAGTTTTAATTGCTTTCTTACTCATCACCAGTTAGTGATGTTACCCTTTTTATATACCTCTGAAAATGTGATTGAATGATAAAGTGTGCAGTCTTCCTCGTGATGCTGGTCTACTCTTCCTACTGGGATTACTCAGGATGCCTAACCACAGATATCACTGACGTGTAGCATTGGTGAGCTGGAATCTACCTGTTGAAGAACTCAAGAGAGGCGAAAGCTCACATAATAGGGCAGTACAGTTTCAAAACAACATCACTGAGCGGGTGGTTGCGCCCACCTGATGGGGTTGCATGAAGGCGCAATACCTGTTAAGTGTGAATATTCACAGCTGCTGCTGCCCCATGGCTGAAGGAGATATCTTCCAGATGTGAGTTTCACATAATGGAGAGAATCACATTATTTATGAAGAGCCTTGAAGCTTCATATAAGGTTTTTATTTGCACCAACGCGTTCTGGTGCCCTTCTCAAGGTCAAAAAACTAAATGACAGCTACCTGTTTTATCATTCACTTGGTGCACCCTGCTTGTGTCTGACATCAACAGAGGTTGCCATTGAGCACGTGACTTGGTGGGATTGGGGAATCTCCTAGAGACCTGGGTTTTGGAAAATTGCTCTACTCCTAAAACTGATGCTAAACTGTGGACTACAGGACTAATACATGAACGTGAGAGATCCGAATTTTCTAAAGAGACACTCTACCAAGAGTATTTGCACAAAAAAATGTGACTACCAAGCTAAAAATGTAAATATGTAATGTAACTACACTGCAATGGATTGAGGTTATATCTGGGTTGTTGCAATGCAAAAGTGATGTCTTGTGCTCATTTATCTAATACTTCATGTTACGAAGAACTGAAAACATTTTCACCAATCTGCAATTAATTCAGCTCTGGATGTCGTTATATCCGTCATGCTCCAGTGAGGGGCAGTAGAAGTGCGGCATTGAGATAAGTGCAGTGATAAAATTAAAACCATTAAATGGAAGGAACAACAAGATAGTCACTTTTCTCCAGGCAAGCACGAGAAGACTCTGCAGAGCTAAGGAGAACATCTCAACACATGCGGGTTTATTTAGAGAATGAATAGCACTTAGCTATGAATTGGGCGGCTATTGTGCTGCTGGGAATGAAAACAAAGAGCTGCACGCACAAAGAGATTTTTTTCTTCCTTTTCATATTCAGATACAGCCCATGTTCTCTGTGACTGACTCCTCTGTGGTGCCAGCATCAGCAGCCTCCAGAAACATCATCCTCTGAGGTTTGCAAAAGTGAACTATGCTTTTGGCCAAAAGAATAAATGTAAATGTAATTATTAACTTTCATCCTACACAATTGCAGAGTTAGCGTTTCCAAGGCTGGAAAATTAAAGAGCCGATATATCCTTTATAATTATAGGCTATTTTTTAAAATTTCTCAATGTGTACAGTACAATTGATCATATGGTTATTGGGCAACACAGCGGAACCCCTTAAAACAGTAGGACAGTGATTTACATCGTAATCAGTTCTCTAATAAAAATTATATTATATTCACTTCTTTAGTTTAAGGATTGCTCCAGACAAAATTGAAAAACTGTGTTATTCCGAATTCAGCCGTTGGTTATACGTAGAAGATACTTTATGTTGCTGATTTGAGGTTCTGCACAATCCTATGGGGTTATTGAAGTATCCATCGCAGCCTGCCTATCTACACCGACACACGTGGTCAAAATTGTTGGTACCCCTCATGTAATGACAGTAAAACCCACAATGGTCACAGAAGTAACTTGAATCTGACAAAAGTAATAATAAATAAAAATCTATGAAAATGAACAAATGAAAATCAGACTTTGCTTTTCAACCATGCTTCCACAGAATTTTTAAAAAATAAAACTCATGAAATAGGACTGGGCAGAAATTATGGTAGCCTTAACATAATATTTTGTTGCACAACTTTTTGAGGCAATCACTGCAATCAATCGATTCATGTAACTGTCAATGAGAATTCTTTACCTCTCGTCAAATATTTTGGCACACTATTCAAGAGCAAACTGCTCTGGTTTTCTCGTGTTTGAAGGTTGCCTTTTCCAGACGGCATGTTTCAGCTCTTTCCAAAGATGCTCAGTAGGATTTAGGTCAGGGCTCATAGACAGCCACTTCGGAATAGTTCAATGTTTTCCTCTTATTCTTGGGTGTTTTTAGCTGTGTGTTTTGGGTCATTATCCTGTTGCAAGACCCATGACCTGCAACTGAGAACAAGTTTTCTGACAATGGGCAGCATATTTCTCTCTTGAACCCCTTGCTAGTCTTGAGATTTCATTGTACCCTGCACAAATTCTAGACACCCTGTGCCAGATGCAGCAAAGCAGCCACAGAACATGATAGAGCCTCCTCAATGTTTCACAGTAGGAACAGTGTTATTTTCTTGATATACTTCATTTTTCCGTCTGTGAACATAGAGCTGATGTGCCTTGCCAAAAAGTTCAATTTTTGCCTCATCTGTCCATAGGACATTCTCCCAGAAGCTTTGTGGCTTGTCAACATGTAGTTTTGCAAATTCCAGTCTGGCTTTTTTATGATTTTTTCAACAATGGTGTCTTCCTTGGTCGTCTCCCATGAAGTCCACTTTGGCTCATACAAAGACGGATGGTGCAATCTGACACTGATGTTCCTTGAGCTTGAAGTTCACCTTTAAACTGTTTAGAAGTTTTTCTGGGCTCTTTTGTTGCCATTCGTATGACCCATCTCTTTGACTTGCCATCAATTTTCCTCCTGCAGCCACGTCCAGGGAGGTTGGCTACAGCCCATGGAGCTTAAATTTCTGAATAATATGTGCAACTGTAGTCACAGGAACATCAAGCTGCTTGGAGATGGTCTTAAAGGTAAAAGTTATAACATGTTTGTCTATAATTTTCTTTCTAATCTACTGAGACAACTCTTTCCTTTGCTTCTTCTAGTCCATGTTGAATGTGATACACACCATGCCACCAAACAGTACAGTGAGTATCTGTAGCCCTCTATACAGGCCCACTCACTAATTTCAAGACACCTGTGATGCTAATTAGTGGACACACCTTGCTTTATCATGTCCGTTTTGTCACATTATTTTTAGAGGTACCATGATTTCTGTCCAGGCCTATTTCATGAGTTTTATTTTTTTTTTTAATTCTGTGGAAGCAAGGTTGAAAAGCAATGTCTGACTTTCATTTGTTCATTTTCATAGATTTTTTATTTACTGTATATACTCGCGTATAAGCCGAGATTTTCAGCCCATTTTTTTGGGCTGAAAGTCCCCCTCTCGGCTTATACACGAGTCATATAGCCAGGGGGTAGGTGGGGGAGGGGGAGCGAGGGTGTCAGATCATACTGACCCCACCTGGCACGTCTCTGCAGCCCCCCTGCTTGTCCCATGGTCTCCTTTCCTTCCTACAGTGGTCACATGGTACCGCTCATTAAAGACATGACTATGCACATATTTATGACTTTAATGAGCAGTACCACGTGACTGCTGAAGGAAAGAAGGGAGACCGTGGGAGAACAGGGCTGCAGAGACACGCCAGGGGAAGGTAAGTATAGCAGGCAGCAGAGGGCGCGGTGACATGGTTAGTGCACGCCCTCTGCTGCCTGACTTCACTGACAGAGGCACCCAGTGGGCAGAAAGTGGCGAGCAGCGTTGGAACCGGGACAGGTGAAAAACTCAGGTGCCAGGTCCTGAGCCAGCAGCGACACCTATCCCCCATAGCGCGCCGGTGTCTCCCCCTGCTCAGCACACCAGCACCTGCCCCCCAGGGATAAGAGGTGAGTATGTCTTTCTTTTTTATACCTGCAGTAGCGGCAGCAGCAATATATGGGGGCATAATCTATGGGGCATCTTATGGGGGCAGCATATGGGAGCATATTCAATGGAGTATCTTATGGGGGCATAATCTATGGGCCTTCTTATGGGGGCAGCATATGGGGGCATATTCAATGGAGCATCTTATGGGGGCAGTATATGGGGGCATATTTGATGGATCATCTTATGGGTGCAACATATGGAGGCATATTCAATGGAGCATCGTATGGGGGCAGCATATGGGGGCATATTCAATGGATCATCTTATGGGGCAGCAAATGTGGGCATATTCAATGGATCATCTTATGGGGGCAGCATATGGGGACATGTTCAATTGAGCATCTTATGGGGGCATATTCAATGGAGCATCATATGGGGCAAATTCAATGGATCATCTTATGGGGGCAGTATATGGGGCATATTCAATGGAGCATCTTATGGGGGCATATTTAATGGAGAATCTTATGGGTGCATATTCAATGGATCACCTTATGGGGGCAGCATATGGGGCATATTCAATGAAGCATCTTATGGGGGCAACATATTGGGGTATATTCAATGGAGCATCTTATGGGGGCAGCATATGGGGTGTAAGGTAGCGTTCACTGAGTGTATTGTGGGACACTCACTTGGCTGCCGATAAACCAGGTCCGGCACAGGCTTTTCACATTACACAGTCCATACGGTTTATTGTATACAGCATAAACCATGGTAGCATGAGGAAATGATAACAGTCTTACAGCAGACCAAACAAAATGGTCATAGTGGAGCTCCACTCCCGTAGCTGTTATGAATGGGTCACCGAGGAGGAAAAAACCTAAACATGCTAAGCCCAGAAAAACCAGAGAGGTTGGTAACTATGCAGATTGCAGATCCCTGATCCTAACCACACAACTAGCAGCAGCCATGGAGTGTGCCTACGATGAACCTAGACGCCTCGTTACGGCCGGAGGACTAAATAAGCCTAAAGCAAGAAATGGAAAGACTAACTGCCCCAGAGCAGACCCCAAAGGAATAGACAGCCCCCACACATGTATTGACGGTGAAACAAGATGAAAACACAAACACAGGTAGGAAAATAGGCTGAGCAAACGATGGGGCCGAAACTAACTAGAAAGGAGAGGAAAGGAAAGACACTGTCTGCAATCTGCCCAAAACCCTGCAAAATAATGTCCAACACTTCTGATAACAAAATTAACCCTGAAGTCACTAGACTTCTCCCACTATATCAGCACTCTGAAATATTCTGAGACAGAGCAAAAAGAGGCCAATCTAATAAGGGACAAAAAGCAAATTGGCAAATACAGTTAAATAAGAGTGGAAATTCAGCATGTGGCTGACCACACAAAAAACTGAATAGAACAACAAAATCAAGTGTGAACATTAGCAGAGAAACTTAGCTTGAGCTGACTGGAACAGAGCTGAGAACCAAGACCTGACAAGCAGAAGGAATCACCAGCACCAGAGTAGGGCGTCGACTGTCTTAAATCCAATCTGAGATTCCTGAGGTCCAATCATCATCCTCATTATCAGGTGGCAGATCTCTACTGATTAAATCAGCCTCACTACCTCCTGTTACCACCAGAGAGAGCCTGACTGGTAGACCAGAAAATGAACTCACAACACGTAGCCCTTTGTTCACACAGGCTGTGCTTTGTCCAGCAATCAGACTCAACAGTCTCTCAGTTAATTCCCCCTGTCTGGGTTGCCTATTGGAGCTCCTGTTCCAGATGCCGACTCGCTGTTAGTCCTTTCTCTCAGGGGAGCGGCCGCACTGGGATCACCGTTCTGGGCAGTGACTTATTCACTAAGCCGCCTTACGGTTCCAGAACCACAACCGGACAGTGGCTCCCCAAATGCAGTCCGTCACAGTCGCTGCTCTCACACGTGGCCTTCCAGGACCTTTCACATGGACCAATCAAATCCAGGCACTCTCCCCCTGTGACCTACGCTGGTCACCTTATATGGTCCGTAGCCACGCCCACCGGTGGATCACTTGGCTATGATCTCATCGCAGGTCCTATTTCACACAGACACACACAGGCTTTAACCTGGGCGTTCAGACCCACGACCGTGGGTGGGTTTGTAGGTGACTGGTCCAACCATCTCACCAAACCACCTGGAAGCTTTTCCCTGACACACTGTAACAAAACCTCAGCAGTACCTCTGCTGATCAACATGTTTCAGCTTCACCTTGCCCTACAAGTCGAGAGGACCGTCTCAGTCTGTTTTGTGCATCTTACGGCATCCTTGTTATGTTAGGACTCCCTCGCCTCCAGCAGTCAGTATATCGGTCTTGGGCTTTGGCCTTCCAGTCAAAGTCCGTCTGTGTCACCAGATCTTTTTTAGTCTCCATACTTTCCCCGTCTGCTCCGTCACCCGACTTTTCTCTCCACCACCGGCTCTCCCGGTTGGTGCGGTCATGAGTCCTACTTAGAGTCGAGCCCACTGTCTGGTCTGAGTCTGACCCATCTAGTACATCAAAGGAGCTACTGTCCAGGTCTCTCAGTCTCATACTGTGAGAAGAACTGCCACTTGCAGATTTGCGGCGTTCACGTTTCTCTGAAGGTCTTTGGCTACCCGCCTTCTCATTAATTGGAGGGTACCTTCTGGTCCTTACACCCCGGGATGAAGGCTGCCACCATCTGATGTTCCGCATCTCTTTATTAATCTGCAGTCAGTCCAGTCTCAACTGCTCTATCTCCTGCAGGTACATTACTCGGTATTCCAGGAGCATCCGGAAGTTCCTAAGGCTTTCCATGGAGCCAACTACAATGATGGGAATCATGCCATCTTCACCAGATACCTGGACTTCACCATCAGGAGGGATCCTCACCCTTGCCACACCGGAGATATCCACAAGGTCCTGCATCACTTTAGCGAGCCTTCCATCGACTCTCTCCACCAGATGTTTGGGTACTGGAATTACATCTTCCAACAAGCCCAGACATTTCTTAGCTTCCCTCTCAAGCTCTAGACGTCGAGCAGCTTTCACATTACTCCGCCTGATCATCTGTTTAGCGTGTAGACATTGCAGATGCATATCCGCCAAGACAGCCACTTGCTTTACTGTGTCTTCTCTGGTTCACAGTACCACCAACTGCCGAGTCTCAGGTGCCCAGTGCCCCCCACACGCTTTGACTGCCTTTTTAAAAGCCTCATGCACACCCTCACTGGTACAGGCTTCTTGCATGTCTTTGGGTACGTCAAAAATATATAAAGTGCTCTCAGTGAGAGAAACAAAATAGGAATCTTGTGGGTATGATACCTTTTAATGGCTAACAAATAATAGTGAATGTTGTTACAAAGCAAGCTTTCGGGACTGCTTATGTCCCTTCATCAGGCTGATATGACAAAATATTTGAAGAAACCTTATTTATATACAGTTTAAAGCACAACATTTCAATAAACAAACAATGAGCTTGAAGAGAGAATCCTTAATTAGGTAAGATCAGATAGGTAGTATGAAAAGTTCTGAAGATCAAAGGGCTACTTGGAGTAGATAGCTCAGATATGGTAATGGGTCATAAAACCTTCTGACAAATTGAGTCCTGTGTGAATAGAATCAAAGATAATAATGAATTTCTGCTCCCACACTCTCCTATGTGTCTGTGATTTAAAATTGCCTTTTAAAATGACAACTTTCATATTGCCTATGTTGTGTCCTGGACCACAGAAATGTTTAGCCACAGGTAAATGGGTTTTTTTGTCTGTAAATGCCTGTAAATTAAATCTGTAAATTTGTCTGTAAATTATCAGCCTGATGAAGGGACATAAGCAGTCCCGAAAACTTGCTTTGTAACAACATTCACTATTATTTGTTAGCCATTAAAAGGTATCATACCCACAAGATTCCTATTTTGTTTCTCTCACTGAGAGCACTTTATATATTTTTTTCTACTGGCCAACACGGTACCAGACCACTTTTTTCGTTTTGGGTACCGTCAGTCGCGCATTTGAAGATCGAGGGTTCACTCTCTTCATGGGCCGACGGTTTCTGGTTTACTTCGGACACTTCCCTCAAGACATATGTCACGACCGGGTGACTGTCTTGTTCAGCTCTTAACTCACACTCTTCCTGAGATTTACCCTCTTCAGGACACCTTGCCAAGATGGGCATTTGCAGCTCCGCCTTAATACCACTCGGGCATGGCTGCTGTACGTCTTTGACCACGAACTTCTCCTTCTGCAGGAGACCTCTTACTACTCCTCTGAGCACTTCCACCTCTTCCCTTAGGGTCTTATTCACACCTTGCCACGTTGTCAGGTGACCTCTGAGCTCAGAGACTTCCTTCTGCAGCTCCCTCCACTCTGTGCTCGGCCATTTGACTCAGGGCTTTGACTGACGAGAGTTCAGACTCTAGGTGGCGCAGCCGCTCCAACTGCGCGGAGTTGGCGACTTCCATACTCTCCACTTTTAGACATTCCTTCGCCAGCTGTTGACACATCTCTTCGCGCCCTTGCTCCAAGTCTCATAGGTGCACCTCTACCTGGCGAAAACTGTCAACTTGCTCTTCCCAAGTGTCCATCTCCTGGGTCAGTTTGTTAACTTGACCCTCTAGTCGCCGGGTGATGGCGGTCAAATTGGAGATCTTCTCCTCCTGCTCCAACTTCTCTGAGGATGCTGATAGTTAAGCCCCTTTCCGGCTTTTACCCCTCCGGCGACGGGAGGACGTCTGGACACTTATCCCTGAGTCAGTCTTATTGCACTCCTTGTCACTGTTGTCACCATCGTAATGGGAGCCACTACCACCTGATCGTTCATCCAGTATGCAGCAGTCCCCATTTCTACTGATGTTGGACCCCACTCCCGGAGCTTCCCTGTTATGAATGAGTCACCGTAGGAGGCAAAAAAAGAAATGCTAGCTAAGCCCAGAAAACCAGAGAAGTTGGCAGCTATCGGATTGCAGACCCCTGAACCTATCAACACAACTAGCAGTAGCCGTTGGGGGTTCCTACGATGCCCTAGACCCCTCGATCACAGCCGGAGGACTAAATTGCCTAAAGACAGAAAGGGAAATCTAAACTGCCCCAGAGCAGACCCCAAAGCAAAAGGCAGCCCCCAACATATAATGACGGTGAAGCAAGAAGAAAGAACACTAACACAGACAGAAAGATAGACTGAGCAAAGACGGGGCCCAAGCTAACTAGATAGGAAAGGACAGGAAGGCTGCTGTCTGCAATCCGTGAAAAACCCTATGAAAATAAGAGCCAACAAGCTGACAGTGAAAAAGGCCCTGAAGACGCTAGGCTTCAAAAAGGCTATGTCAGTACTCAGGAATATTCTGAAGACAGAGCAACCGGCAAAAGGAGATTCAGCTCACCCCAGCAGGGAATGGCAGAATCCAGAAAAGCAAGGCAAACAAAAACAAAACACAAATGCTAACAGGCAAAGCAGAAAACTTAGCTTTAGAGGAGCAGGAATCAGACTGGTCTCCTAGAAGTCCACAGAGAAATCACCCGCAGGGCAGAAGGGCGTCGGCAGCCTTATATCCAGTCCGTGACTCCACTCAGCCAGTCATCATCATTAGACTCAGGTGCCTGATAATCAGGCTCATTACCTTCCTTTACCAGAATAGGGAGTTCACCAGACCTCAGTGACGAAGGAGAAAATGAACTCACAACACTTCCCCATCTCCAACGGTCACACATTCTGGTCTGCGACTAAAAAGCTGTTTGATTATTTTCATCTAATTTTCATGTATTTTGGTGTGCAGAAAATGAAAAAAATATTGAAAAAAATCCTGGACGTCAGGATTTGCCACAAAATGCAAAATTCTCTTCAAATTTAGTAAATTTTTCTCAATTTTTGTTTTTTTTTATCTTAGGGTTTTGAAAGTCAAAATTACTATTAATTAATTCACATCAATGCATTGAAGATATACAAAGCCAAAAAAATATAACTTTCAAAGAAAAGAACTTGCAGAGTGAGCTAATGAAGCCAGCATCAACATGTTGCAAGCTGAACGAGCGGGCTCTGACATACCCGGGCTTGTTTCAATTGTTTTATCTTGGTTCTCGCCTGTTCACACTTTTTAATCTCAATTCGTGTTAGCTCGTCTTATTCAACCATGTTTCCCAAAATTAGCATTATGGCTCAGCGGAAGTGTATTAATTCGCCTGACAGTTTCTGTTATATTTGTGGTGAATATACAGTGTTGAAGCAACAGCTGAATATTACAGACTTTGTGAAAAAAGTATACTTCGCATATTTCGGACTAAAGCTTGGAGATCAAGATAAAGCTTGGGCGCCTCATAAAGTGTGCAAACGGTGTGTTGAGGACCTCTGAAATTGGCTCAAGGGTTAAGAAAAAAGCTTTCCGTTATGGGATTCCTTTTGTATGGCGAGAGCAAAAGAACCATAGTGACGATTGTTACTTTTGTTCATGCGATGTGAAAGGGTATAATTCAAAATAGAAACATTCCATTTCATACCCCAATATTCACTCAGCAATTCGTCCCTTCCACCATGGCACAGATATGCCAGTACCCAAGGCCCCTGCTACCTTGGAAGAGATAACTAGCTCCAATGAAGGTGGAGTCATACCTGAACTAGATGATGAATCGAGTTCTGACTTTGAAGATGATACAAGACCAAAATTGTTTTCCCAGGAGGAGATGAATGATTTGGTAAGAGACTTGAATCTTCCCAAAGATGCTGTTGAGTTACTCGGATCAAGCCTCAAAAGCAAGAATTTATTGTTGCCAGGAATGTCTTTTTCATGGTTCAGACATCATGAAGACGAGTTTGTTCCTTACTTTGCCCAGGAAGATAAGTTTGTTTATTGCATCGATATTGAAGGTTTGATGGGTCAATTCAAAATCCAATATGATTCAGCGCAATGGCATCTTTTTATACATTCTTCAAAAAGAAGTCTCAAAGCAGTTTTACTCCACAATGGCGGTTTTTATGCTTCCATCCCTGCAGGTCATTCCGTACACCTCAGGGAAACCTACGAGAACTTGGAATTGGTTCTTCGTAAACTTAAATATGAAGACCACGGTTTGCAAGTGTGAGGGGATTTTAAAGTCTTGTGCATGCTGCTCGGGCAACAAGCTGGGTATACCAAACACCCTTGTTTTCTGTGTCTATGGGACAGTCGAGACCGACAAAATCACTGGACCAAGAAGAATTGGCAGCCGAGGGTGCTCACAGTTGGTGAAAAAAATGTCCTCTGAGAAACTTTGGTTCCTCCCCATAAAGTTCTTCTACCACCTCTCCACATCGAATTGGGATTGATGAAGCAATTCGTAAAATCACTTCCAAAAGATGGAGAATGCTTCAAATACTTGGTCACCAAGTTTCCAGGCCTCTCAGAGGCAAAATTGAAGGAAGGTGTGTTCGTCGGACCAGACATTAGAAGGCTTATAGCTGATCAAGAGTTTATCAATACCATGACGCATCCTCAAAAAGAAGGGTGGATTGCATTTAAAGTGGTCATAGAGAAATTTTTAGGCAGTAACAAAGACCCTGACTACAAAAAAATCGTTGGACGAATGCCAAAAGCATTTCAAGCTTTAGGTTGCCTGATGAGTTTGAAAGTGCATTTCCTCCATTCCCACCTTGACAACTTTCCTGAAAATTTGGGAGCTGTGAGTGAAGAGCAAGGTGGATTCCACCAGGACATTAAAGAGATGAAAAGAAGATACCAGGGAAGATGGAGCATTACAGTGATGGCAGACTACTGTTGGACGCTTCAGAGAGACATTACAGATGCTACTCACAAGCGTAAATGTACCAAGAGAAGCCTCACAGGGAAGAAGAATCGATTTTAGTGTGTGTCAGTGAGCTCATTGCAGTTAAAAAAATGATTTTCATGAAACATTTGTAATAAAAAATTAATTTTATGAGTCTATTTTCATTTATTTTGAGGTATTGTCTTATTTAACATAGTTACTTAAATTATCAGAAAACGTGATGTCCTATGACAAAACGGAGGTCATTTTCGGATTCAGCGCACTCAAAAACATAAAGATTACGTGGAATAACCAAAACAGCTCTTGAAAAAATTTTTTTTGCAGACCTGTTATCATTCATACTGTGGTACCCATCAGGTGACATAATGTCCGTACGTTGGGCAGACTCACCCTTCTCTCTGGTCATCCCAACATCTGTCCCGTCACGGTTGGAAGATGTTACTGCCTTAAGGGATGCAACCCCCTCAGCCAAGAGCGCTGCATCTGCCTGCTGTAGAGCTGCACCCCTCTCCCACAAGTCAGAGAAGAGCTCAGAGTCCTGGCCTATGACTACCGGACAACATAAATTCGGGACTATAGCGACATCCTGTCCGGTACAGTCCCAGATCGTCTCAAGGATCACCCTGGCCACTGGATAGTCCCTAGTGCTCCCATGAATGCAAGTGACCCCGACCTTCCTATTGGGTATTACAAATCCCTGGGGCGCCACCCTCACTAGAGTCACCGGGGTCCCAGAATTGACCAGTCCATACATTTCCTGCTCTTTCACCTGCAGGGCACACCCCTGTTGCCTCTTGCTGGGTGGGTAGTTCACCAGGCAGACTGGACACCTATAGTACTTTTGCCGCAGGCAACAATTCACCCCTTTTATGTCGGGATGCTCCTCCCCCTTTTGGGCTACTATCCGTTTTGGGATTCCGCCTCCCTCTGGGACTCCACCCCCTTTAGGGTCACCACCCCGATTTGAGCCACCACCTCCTTTCGGGATTTCCCCATGTCCCCTCTACAGGCCTTCTTAGGCTAGAGTTCACACGGTCTTTTGGGCTTAATACTGGCCCTTTAAAAAGACGAATACTCTGATGTCCTCTTATGATACCCCACCAGCTCCTGCTGGCACTGCCACAGCTCCTGCTGTAGCCGCAAATCACCGGCGCCTACGACTGCCCCTCACAAACAGCTGCTAACGTCACTGCAGCTCCTGCTGCACTGTATTTGTGGACCCACTGATCCACAGAAACCTTTGTAACCCTGCCGAGTTACAGCCAGCCACTTGTCACCTTCGTGACCCCACTGAGCCACCGCAAGCTGACTTGAGAGGGAGAAAAAAAACACAACACAACACAAAAGTACACGTGGCCTGTCCGTGTGCTATTCAGGATGTCCGTCCCCACGTGGAACCGTCCAACACACAGTCCTCACCGAGTGCTATTCAGGGATCCATCCCCTAATCCCAGGGACTCCCAACACACTGGCCTCACCAGGTCCAAGGTCTCAGCACATGCTCCAGGGATCCGATTCTTCTCCCAGAATTTCCCAACACTGACCCTCCAGGACCTGGCACCCTGAACCATTCAGGTACACAGTCTTTCTCACTGACCCCAGTCAGTACAACACAGACTCCTGTCCATTACCTGCTGGTGCCGGCCACACAGGTTCCTGGGTACCTCATATGCACAGAGGTAGCCTATAGTGACTTCTCAAACAGTCTTTTCTCTGACCCCGGTCAGCATACCACAGACTCCTGTCTGTTACCTGGCTCAGCGTCACAAGCACTGCAACATGTGCTCCTTGAAACCGTTTCCCCTAGCAACCGATTTTTGTAGTCCTTGTCCGTTGCCCCTAGCAACAAGACATAGAAGAGCAAGAAAAAAGATCATGCCCATATATATATATATGCCCAATTGTGTATATAAAGAATAATGACACTTTATTAGACAATATTACATAAAGCAAAAAAGCACACAAAGCATATTAAAAACATTTAAAATACAAAAAGGACCTACAATGAGTCATGCCTTATTATAGAAGCAATGACTTACCACACCTACTAATCTCCCAAAGAACCAGATAAGTACATAAAGCCACTGTCAAAGGTATTGCACATCATAAATATAATACATATGTAGCAGCATCAGATAATACTTCAGTGGCTATAAAGTGCATATGAGAAATACCATGTGGGCCCAGAGATCCACAGAAAAAAAAAAGTGTCATTATTCTTTATATAAAAAATTGAAGTGCTCCTTTATATATGGGCATGATCTTTTTTCTTGCTCTTCTATGTTATGCCCTTAGTGAGCCCTCTTGTTTTGTAATTTATGAGCTGTGCCCTCCACTTCTCCAATACTTAACCCCTAGCAACAAGGCTACAGCAGTGCCCTTAGCATTCTCCACCATATGTAAGGTAGCGCTTACTGAGTGTATTGGGGGACACTCACTTGGCTGCAGATAAACCAGGTCCGGCACAGGGTTTTCACATAACTCAGTCCATACGGTTTATTGTATGCAGCATAAACCATGGTAGCATGAGGAAATGATAAAAGTCTTACAGCAGACCAAACAAAATGTTCATAGTGGAGCTCCACTCCCGTAGCCCTGTGTTCACATAGGCTGTGCTTTGTCCAGCAGTCAGACTCAACAATCTCTCAGTTAATTCCTCCTGTCCGGGTTACCTCTTGGAGCTCCTGCTCCAGATGCCGACTCGCTGTTAGTCCTTTCTCTCAGGGGAGGGCCGCACTGGGTTCACTGTTCCAGGTAGTGCCTTATTCACTAGGCCGTCTCATGGTTCCAGAACCACAGCTGAACAGTGACTCCCCAAATGCAGTCTGTCACAGACTCTGCTCTCACACGTGGCCTTCTGGGACCTTCCACACGGACCAATCAGATCCAGGCACTCTCCCGATGTGACCTACCCTGGCCACCTTATATCGTCCGTAGCCACGCCCACCTGTGGATCACATGGCTATGACCTCATCACAGGTCTTATTTCACACAGACACACGCAAGCTTTATCCTGGGTGTTCAGACCCACGCCCCTGGGTGGGTTTGTAGGTGACTTGTCCCACCTATCTCACCAAGCCACCTGGAAGCTTTTCCCTGACACTCTGTAACAAAACCTCAGTAGTACCTCTGCTGATCAACATGTTTCAGCTTCCATCACAAGGCACCCACCCTTGTGATACATCTCGGCTATTTACAAACCTGCCGGTCATCCTTTCTCCATTACCACAATGGATATGCCTGTGTGCATGACCCATACAGCACCACCTAGCTGTCACAGGGGTCACTGCATCACATGGGGCATATTCAATGGAGCATCTTATGGGGACAGCATATGGGGGCATATTCAACGAAGCATCTTATGGGGGCAGCATATGGGGGTATATTCAATGGAGCATCTTATGGGGACAGCATATGGGGGCATATTCAATGGAGCATCTTATGGGGCATCATATGGGGCATAATCTATGGAACATCTTATAGGGCCATAACCTTTATGGAGCAGCATATGGGGCATATTATTCTATGGAGCATCTTATGGGGCCATTATTAACCTTTGTGCAGCATTATATGTGGCATATTTTGTATGGAACATCTTATGGGGCCATCATGAACTTTATGAAGCATTATATGGGGCTCCTGATTCAATATGACTATTCAAAAACATTTAACCTACTGATAATTTTACTTGTATTGGTATCTATTTTTATTTTTGAAATTTACCAGTAGCTGCTGCATTTTCCACCCTAGGCTTATACGCGAGTTAATAAGTTTTCCCAGTTTTTTGTGTCAAAATTAAGGAGGTCAGCTTATACACAGGTTGACTTATACACGAGTATATACGGTATTATTACTTTTGTCAGATTCAAGTTAGATCTGTGACCACTGTGGGGTTTTCTGTCATTACATGAGGGGTACCAACAATTTTGACCACGTGTGGATATGTAATATATTAATGACTGCTCCTGTTTTTATACTGGAGTAAATTTCCCTTCCTGGGAAAATGTCATAGCTATAGATAGCATTGACACCCAATAAAGTATGGAAGGCAATGCATAATTAACTAATTTGTATCAGAGTTTGTATCCAATGAAATATCAGGATTCTCTTAATAAAAAATGGAACATGAAACACATAAAAAGTATGCACACCATACAAAAAGAATTTTCAAGAACAAAACAATATTATTGTTGCACATAAATATTGAGAAACATCATAAAAAATAAATAAAAACAAGAAAGCACTTCATAAGCTACAAAAATAAAGTGATTACAAGATAACACAATTAGAAAATAGGGCATTCTCCATGAAATCCTATAACAGTGGTGGCGAACCTTTTAGAGATCGAGTGTCTAAACTGCAACCCAAAACCCATTTAAAGTACCAACACGGTAATGTAACCAGAAAACTGAGATTTTTGTCCCCATTCATGTATAAGGCTGGTTTCATACTTGCGTTTTTTTGCGCATGCTTTTTTTTTCCTATACTTAACATGGGTGCGCATTGGCATGCGTTTGTATGCGCATGCGTTTTTTTGTAGTGTGCGCCCGGGCACACAAAATGCATCCTGTTGCATTTTTTGTGCGTCCGACCTGTCTCAAAAAAACGCATGCGCACGCAATGCGCACAAAATTCACCCAAAAACACATTAAAGTCTATGGGAGCGCTGACGTGCGCATGGTCATGCGCACGTCAGCGCAAAAAAACGCATGCTTTTTTTGCAAAAACCATGCGTAAAAAACAAGAAAACGCATAAAAAATGATTGATGCGTTATTATGCGCGTTTGCACTACGCACGCAGCACAAAAAACGCAAGTGTGAAAGTAGCCTAATGTCCCTATTTTGGTATAATGTCCCCCATCCTGGTATAATGGCTCTCATCCTGGTATAATATCCCCATGCTGGTATAATGTCCCCTGTCTTGGTGTAATGTCCATATTCTGGTATAATGTCCCCCATCCTGACATAATGCCCCTCATCCTGGCATAATGTCCCCCATCCTATTATAATATCCCCAATTCTGGTATAATGTCCCCAACTCTGGTACAATATCCCCCATGCTGGTATAATGCCCCCATTCTGGTATAATGTTCCCATGTTGGTATAATGCCCACATTCTGGTACAATGTCATAAAATGTCCCTATCCTGGTAAATTGTCCCCATTCTGGTATATTGCCCCCAATCCTGGTCCTCTTCCATTCTTCTTCATCACGTTTTAACAAACAAACTATTCTACTCACTTTTTCCTGCTCCTAATTGCATGGCGTCCTCTTCTGTAGCTGGTGCAGAAGTCGGCTGCTGACTTTGGCATGCTGGTATGGGCAGTGCCTAGCATTGCTGCCATACGCTGCTTGTCACTGGCAAGTTGAGATCTGTTGCCAACTTCTGATTGGCCAGTGGTATGGCAGCACAACTACCCAGTGTAACATATTTCACCTGAATGTTTACCCTGGAATCCACATCCAAGTGAAACTGGCCCCCTCTCTCATGGGCCCGGTCGCAGACAAACCCTGTGCGACTGCGATCATTATGCACCTGGATTTTAGAGCACTCAGGAGTTGACCAAATTTCTTGATCTTCAGGGCTTTTGATTCATCGTCCTTGGATGACGTAATCTGCGCAGTATAAAGGTGACCTAGGCCGGTTAATCATAAGACAAGCCTAGGATCCAGGAGGGTATGGAAATTCGCACAGCTGATGTTTATCCTGACCTGGACTATGGACAGGGGTTGCATGAAGCAGTCGGCTCATTTCCACTATTGACTATGTTTAGTGTATGGGCTGTTCATGTACTTGCACAAGCTAATCATACTCCCCCTTTAGTCATCTCTTCTCAAGACTAAATACATTTGTTTTACTCTTTCCTCATAACTAAGATCCTCCATGCTGCTTATCAGTTTTATGGCTCTTTATTTATGGTACATTTTCTAACTCCAGGGCATCCTTTCTATGAACTAATTCTTAAACACATCTGGTCTTACATGGGGGGTGTTCATACTGTTATGCATTTAGAGTGTGCTGGCCAGCCCACCTAATCGAAAAGTAGGGGCATGACTAATAGGCTGTGAACCAGACACTATGCAGTACCCTTGTGGGAACAAGCCCTATGCAGGCCTTTATTGTGCAATTGTATACTGGGAAGTCAACCCCTCCAGGAATGGCTATTGATCTGGTATTTTGCACCTGTGTTGCTGACATCTTGCTTTATGGGCTGGCTGCACCTTGTAGTGCATTTGTTTCAAGATCTAGGCAGGTAAGTTTTGCTGCCTTTTTGTCTGCTGTTTAAAATGAATTTTTGGAGACTTTGAGTCTTCTTTAGTGGCTTTGCTAATTAGTTTAGTGTTGGGACTCGTAAGAGTGGGGACCTTTGGTGCAGGTTACGAGCTTACGTATTTTGGCCAAAATATCAACTAATACCTCACTATTTTTGTATTTTTTGCACTATATTTTTCGGGGTGCAGCCAAGCCCAAACACATTTGGTCTTACATGGGGGGTGTTCACACTGTTATGTATTGAGAGTGTGCAGGCCAGTCCGCCTAATCGAAAAGTAGGGGTGTGACTAATAGGCTGTGAACCAGACACTATCCAGTACCCTTGTGTGAACAACGCCCTATGCAGGCCTTTATTGTGCAATTGTATACTGGGAAGTCACTCCCTCCGGGAATGGGTAGGTGGAGAATGGCTGTTGATCTGGTATTTTGCACCTGTGTTGCTAACATCTTGCTTTATGGGCTGGCTGCACCCTGTAGTGCATTTGTTTCAAGATCTGGGCAGGTAAGTGTTGCTGCCTTTTTGTCTGCTGTTTAAAATGCATTTTTGGAGACTGTGAATCTTCTTTAGTGGTTTTGCTAATTAGTTTAATTCTTAAACACGAACTGCATATTCCAGATGAGGTTGCGCTAACTCATTATACAGTGGTAGTATTGCATCCCTGTCCCACAACTTCAGGCCTCTTTTAATACATAACAATATCTTACTGGCCTTAGAAGCAGCTGATTGAGATTGCATGTTGTTATTTAGGCTGTGATCTACAAGTATACAAAGATCCTTCTCTACAAGTGACTCTCCTAGTTTTCCTCCCCACAGAGCAGAGGATATGCTGCATTCAGATTATTAGTGCTCGGGTGCCAAACTTTACATTTCTCAACATTGAGTGTTATCTGCCAAACACTCAGTTTGTTGAAGTCAGTTTATGAATATGTTTCATAGACTACACAAAACTACATAGTTTGGTGTCATCTGCAAAAAACAGAGACACTACTCTGAATACATCTTCTCTATTAATGTTATTATGTTGAACAATAGCTGACCCAGCACTGAACCTTGGCGTAAAACATTTGCAAAGTCCAAAAACACTATCAATAGCTGACACTATACAAGTTGCTACTCACCTCTTCATAAAAACTTATCAGGTTAGTTGACATCTACTGTCCTGAGTTCAACCATGCTAGCTGTCAATTACAATGTTATTCTTTACCACATACTCCTGTATATAATCTCTTACAAGGCTTTCAAACTTTTTCCACAAAAATGGATGTTAGCCTTAGGGTTCATACCCATATGTGTGAAAAAAAAGTTCCAATATCAGGACCGAAAAAATGGATGAGTGTTATGCGAGTGTCATGCAAGTACAATCTGATTTTTCACACCTAGCATTCATTTTACATCCGAATGCAATGTATTTTTAACATGAGCTTTTACATAGAGCAATTCTCTATGTCATTACACATCATTTTCAAAGGAAAGATTCTTCAAAATTTATATATATAATAGATAGAGATAGATGTGACAGGTTAGGATAGAATAGATAGAATAGATGTATACACTTTGAATACATAGATACATAGATGTCAGTGACACACACACATATACACTGTATGTGTGGCGCCCCTGAGGCTTCAGTCGCCACAGAGGTACTGCACCTCCTCCTGAGGTGTGGTGCCCCACCATCCAGGTAAGGTGGGAACTCCTGACCACGCTCCAACACCTGCACCCCTCACCATAAAGTAGTGTAGCAAAGCCACATTGCGGCTCCTTGCTTAGAGAGTAGCAGAGCACCTTTGGTGGTTCCCTACTTGGAACACGAAACGTGCTGGGAGGTGAGTGGAGTTTAGAATACATAAAGAGCGGGAAGGTTTAGTCAGTCAGTGAGTGAGAGAGAGAGAGTCACTCGGAGAGGAGTGCGGATCCCTGGAAGAATGATGGAGGAAGGAGTGCTGCAGCTGCCTCAGTGATCTGAGCCAGCTGGCACAGGGAAGGAAAGAAGGAGAAAGACATTTGGACTGAAACCTGACCTTCTATGAGAGAGAGGGATTAGCACGGAACGAAGGAGTAAAAGGGAACATACAGGACATTGGTTAGAGGAGAACCCTGCCTAGAAGTTCTAAGCGCAAGGCCGGGGCCCGGTCCCCGAGGTTGTATGGATACTGAAGGTCCTGCAGCAGACACCGGTGGAGTAGTGGGCTGTAAATGCACTACTTCCATCTAAGACTTGGGGGCACAACAGAAACTTTGATAGTGAGCCGGGACTCAGGAGTAAGGAGTCCCCGAAGCAGGCTACAGCTGTCTGCCGTACAAGTAGTTCTTGGGAACATCTGCCAGGAGGCACTCCAGTGTAACTCAGTACTAGGAGTACTTCACTTAAAGGCGCTATAGAGGAGACGTTCAGAAAGGTACCTGTTGGCGGAGTGTTGGAAGGGAGCATCCTATCTTTCCTGGAGGTTGACTGAGCCCAGGACCCGGAGGACACAGCACGAAGGCAGGCATCTGTGTGAGCTGCAGACTGTGAGTAAAGCTTTGGAACTACATGCCCTGGTGTCTTCCACTTATTCCCGCATCACTACACCCCACACTACTACATCTGGGCACCGGCCTCTACACCGCCTGTGCCTCTCCTCCATTGCTACATCTACACTGCCCTGGGACTACAGCTCCACCTGTGGGGAGCTTCCCCATCTTGGCTGCAACCCACCACTAGTCCCAGAGGATCTGCATGCAGCGTCGGCCTAACACCTCACTTGCCGAACACTACAGGTGGCGTCACGAACTATTCATCAACTTTATTTCATTGTTCATTCATCCCCTTTTTGCCATGGAGCCCCAGGGCCACGGACCGGGTCACAGCTTCCGTAACAACTCCCATTGAGATCAACGGGCCCAGTACCGAGTACCCCGCTAGATGGGTCGCTCCATTCGTATATATACTCTATTACATATATAGATATCAGCGACACATACATATATACAGTATGTATATATACTACATAGATAGATAGAAGAAAAGCCAGCAATTCACATGCAGCCACGTAGTATACAATCACAGCAGGAGTCGACAAGTTAGAATAGATGGATTACATACAGTATATACACATAGAATTGATAGTTATACAGATGTCAGTTGCATGTACAATTAGTAAAGTGTGTGTGCAGCTTACTGTACATGTATTTAATTAATAAAAGATTATTTTTCTGAAAAAAATGGCGTGGGCCCCCGCATAATTTTGTTAACCAGCAGTTGGAAATCCGACAGCTTGTGGCCGATGTTTATAGCCTGGGAAGGGGGTAATACCCATGGAGCTTCCCAGGCTATTAAGATCAGCTGACAGCTGTATATTAAACCTTTTCTGGCTTTTGAAATGGGGGATCCTAAAAAAAATCAAGTAGGGTCCCCCTATAATTAATAACCAGCAAAGGCTATGCAGACAGCTGCAGGCTGATATTAATAGCCTAGGAAGGGACCATGGATACTGCCCCCCCCGGCTAAAAACATCAGCTCTCAGCCATCCCAGAAAAGGCACATCTATAAGATGTGCCAATTCTGGCACCTAACCTCGCTCTTCCCACTTGCTCTGTAGCAGTGGCAAGAGGGGTGATAGTTAGGGGGGTTGATGTCACCTTTGTATTGTCAGGTGACATCAAGTCCCGAGGTTAGTAATGGAGAGGTGTCAATAAGACGCCCCAATTAGTAACCCCATACTGTATGAAAACCAGACACCCAGAATAAAGTGATTTAATTGAAAGAATGACACAGATTCTTTAATAAATCTAAATTAAACCATACTTACATCCTCATCCATTCCACTGACGCCATCAAAACATCTTTGTATCTCCACCATATTTGACTGTAGGTACTGTGTTTTTTTTCTTTGTAGGCTTTATCCTGTTTTTTAAAAACAGTTGAATGATGTGTATTACTAAACAGCTATATCTTGATCTCATCTGTCCACAAGAAAGCCAGAAGGATTTTGGATTGATATTTTTCAACAATTTTGGTTCTGAAGTCCTCAAACAGTTCTATCCTCCTCTTTCTGTTCTCCATGCTTAGTGTGGCACACACAATGCAAAGATTGAGTCAATTTCTCCCCTTTTTGTCGGGTTCCAGGTGTGATTTTCAGATTGCTCACACCTGTTACTTGCCACAGGTTAGTTTGAACGAGCATCACATGCTAAACCCCATTGGACGCCACCCCCTGTTTGGTGCGGGCTCCGGCAATGAGCCTGCACCATTTCTGGCACATGACAGCTGATCTGATCAGCTGACATGTGACCGGAACAGCCGCAGGTGGAATCGCGATTCACCCGCTGCTGTTAACATGTTACACTCTGACAGTGGCATTTAACATGCACGCGCAGGAAGTACGTCATTACCTCCTCCCATCGGCGCCCATGTCACATGACTGCTGGTTGCCAATGGGTCAGCATGACAACCCAGGGTCAGCAGAAGACCCCTGTGGCTGTCATTGCTGGATCGCTATGAGCTGCAGCCCTGCTCTATATAGCAGAGGCGATTGGACAAGTGCAGCTTCTAGTCTCCCATGGAGACAATTGAAGCAAGTAAAAAGTAATAAAATAAAAAATATTAAAAGAATTAAAAAAAAAAAGTTTAAATCATCCCCCTTTCACCAATTCAAAATAAAACATTAAAAAAATCAAATATAGACATATCTGATATCACCAATAAAATATCAACTTTTTTTTTTTTTTTTTTTTACAAAATGTGGAATTTCTTTTCACCACTAAATAAAAAATAACCTAGACATGTTTGGTGTCTGTGAACTCGTAATGACCTGGAGAATCATAAAGGTAGGTCAGTTTTAGCATTTAGTGAACCTAGTAAAAAAGCCAATCAAAAAAGTGTGGGATTGCACTTTTTTGCAATTTCATCGCAATTGGAATTTTTTTCCTGTTTTCTTTTACATGACATGGTAAAACCAATGGTCTCTTTCAAAAATACAAAACATCCTGCAAAAAACAAGCCCTCTCATGGCCATTTTGACCAAAAACTCAAAAAGTTATGGCTCTGGGAAGAAGGGGAGCAAAAAATGAAAATGCAAAACTAAAAATACCCCTGGTCGTTAAGGGGTTAAAATAAAGTTCTTTACCCTAATAAGAAGTCTATATAGATTTTATATACAGTACATTATTTCACAATGTATACTATTACCAGTAAGTACAATATGTTTGAGGTGCAGTCTTTCAACTACTGGACTTTGCATTTCTAAACACCCAGCTGTGCATTTGCATAATATAAATTATTGCAGTGAAATAAATGTTATATAATGTATTCGGTCATGATGATTAGAATCTAATTGTTGTGTTACTGTAGAAACTACGTGGCACTGTTCTCCAGGAACAGTTAGAACTAACTAGAAGTATTTGTTAAAGAGGCATTTGTGAAACCTACTTATCCATCTGGCGTCAGGCAGTAATGTTTTTGTGTGCCAAGTACCAAAGTCAACATTTTTTTTTATAATTATGTATCTATAATTCCAGTAGATCTGCAAGGCTAGTACCCGGTATGTTGAAATGAAATGCGTTTCTATGTAGGTCAGTGAGTATAATGGATATATTCGAGAATATATGATATCTTATTGACATCTGTAAATGCTTGTTAGCAGGTAATTTTTTATTTTCTATATTTTCCACTACACTCGCTCAGACATGCTGGACTTTATTATTATTTATGTTCCAGATGGAAGAATATTGTTTATTTATTGTTATAAGAATCATAGAAAACATATTATATGCGTAAAATGCTTACGCATAGTGCACAATTAGGGCTAGGGTATGCTTTACCAGCACACAGAGGTAGTTTGCTGTCCTACTCCTGTATACGGTATAAACATCCTGGCCAAGGCAGAGTCGAATGGAAATACACTGTCAACAAACTTTGCTGAAATCAATAGTGCAAGCAATTCTAATAATCTTTGTAATATATCTTATCATAGACATCAGCTTCCTTCCCCACTAATTAATCATTTCTTTCACTCCTCTGCCTCCCGAACTTGTCATCCACTCTGAAAAAATAGCTCAAATCACCATGAGGAGCAGGGAGAAGAAACAGGCAGAGAAATAAAACGAGGGAGGCAAACTTTGGAACAAGTCATTTACTTCACCCCAGGGCTGATTCACATACAAACAGCTCAGTTCTGCAATATAATCTCTTTCAATAATGTACTTTTTATTTGGGGACTTTTTTACAATTAAGAGGAAAGAGAGGGTAAAGCATAATAATCACAATATAATATTAAAATAACAATTACCAGAAAATATTGCTTATAACTAGGGATGAGCGAGCATACTCGTGAGGATTCGGTACTCGGCGAGTAATGCGGTACTCGTGGTACGCGAATCCTCGTGAGTATTTCACTACTCGCCTCGCAATATTCGCAACAGCCCGCACAGCCCTGCACAGTCCCGCCCAGCACGGCCCACCACAGTTCCACACAGCCCAGCACAGTCCCGCACAGTACCTGCAAAACCCTGTACAGTCCCGCACAGCACGGCACAGTCTTCACACAGGCCAGCACTGTCCCGCACAGCCAGGCACAGTCCCCGCACAGGCCAGCACAGTCCTGCATAGCCTGGCAAAGTCCCCGCACAGGCCAGCACAGTCCCGCATAGCCTGGCACAGTTTTCGCACAGTCCCCACCCAGTCCATCACAGTGCCTGCCCATTAATCGCATTTCCCATAGACTTACATTGGACTCGGTACTCGTTACGAGTACCCGAGTATTAGGAGGTACTCATAACAAGTACAGCGAGTCCGAATACTACAGTACTCGCTCATCCCTACTTATAACTTGAAAAAACAGGGAGAAGAATCCAGGGAAGAAGGGAAGGAAAGGAAAAGAAAGAGAGGGAAAAGAGGGAAGGAAAGGGATAAGGAAGAGAGGTAAGGTTAGGGAAGATAAGTATGGAAGAACAGGGAAAAGGAGGGTAAAGAGTGATCATTCTATTTATAATCATAGTAATAAGATCACAGGATTTTTTTCATTTGTTTGTATTAAAAATTTATATATATTTCCTGGCAATCAATATATTTATATGGACAGGATATTCCTGCTCTGGTAGAAATAGGAGTTCCAGGAAGAACAAATACAGTAATATTTTTTTAAACAGTTGTTTTAAAGAAAGAGAATATTCAAAAGAATTATGAATAGACATTCTTTTTAAGACTTCTGAGGTGGTAGGGACTTCAACTGACTTCTGTTTAGTTGCGATTAATAGTTTTGTTATAACAAATATACTGTATGTATTGAAATATGTTTCATCTTCCTTCGGATCTCTTTCATGCTACCGTGCTGCTGCTTGTCCCTGGCTGCTAAAAAATGAATGCACAGCAGAAATCCCTGTCTGTGTGCTGTGCTGTACTTGGCAGAGATCACAGCTGCTCCCAGTGAATTGCAAAATCGAAAGAGAGCCTGCATAGGGGAAACTAGGGAAAATGCAGGATACAGTGTTATTACTTATGTCCACACAGAACAGCATTTTCTGAAAAGACACTTGAAAGTACAGTTACCCTTTAAGGTACATGTGTCTCATTAAACTAAGTAGCAAAACCACAAAAGAGGACTAAAAATCCTCCAAAAATTCAAGAATTAATACAGCAAAAAAAGGGGCAGCAGTGTTTCCCTGCCCAATTCTCAGAACTAAATGCACTCTCAGGATGCAGCAAACCCATGTAGTAAAGATGGCAGCCACACAGCTGCAAAACACTGATGAGACAACCACTCACAACCTACCAATTCATGGAGTGGGTGATGGCTTAGTATTAGATTGCACGAAAAACGGCTTGTATAGGGCGCTGGTCACACACAGATAATGCACAGTATGTGGCTTACAGCCTATTAGTGATGCCCATACTATTAGGCTATATGCACACATATGCAGAAAATTTCTGCATGAAAACCAGACTCCTTCCCAGAAAACGCGCGTTTTTTGCCGCGATTTTTGCTCATTTTTGCCGCAATTTTTTCTGGAGCATCCCCAGACACATAGAAAATAGCCAGAAATGCGGAATTTAGCACGAAATTAATGAGCATGCTGCGTTTTTTACCGCAAAGTGTTTTTTTTGCGGTAAAAAACGCATCAATATGCACAAAAAGTGCAAAATGCATTAAAATGAATGGGAAGCTTCTTTTAGGTGTTTTTTTAGTGAATTTTTTGGTAAAACCACTGGAAAAACGCAAAAAAAAATGCAACGTGTGAACACAGCCTTAGGGTAGGCGGGCTGCCCAGCACTATCTAAATCAGTGTTTCTCAACTCCAGTCCTCAAGACCCACCAACAGGTCAAGTTTTCAGGATATCCTTAGCATTGCACAGGTGATTTCAACACCTGCTCAAGCATTAATTCCATCACCTGTGCAATACTAAGGAAATTCTGAAAACATGAAACACTGATCTAAATGCATCCCATGAAAACAGACACCCTAGTTTGCAAGGTCAAAAATAATGGGACTGGCTGCACCCTGAAAAAAAGTGCAAAAAATATATATTCATAATATATGAGGTATTGGTCAATATTTTGGGCAAGATATGCAAGCTCGCAACTCGCGACAAAGGTCCTCACACCTGTGAGTCAAATCTTTGCAAACTAGGGTGTCTGTTCTCATGGGATGCTCTTAGATAGTGCTGGGCAGTCCACCTAATCTGATAGTATGGGCGTCACTAATAGGCTGTAAGCCATATAATGTGCATTACCTGTATGTGACCAGCTGATTTTGTACAATTTAATATTAAGCAGTCACCCCCTCCATGAACTGGTAGGTTGTGAGCATACCTGGATTGCTAATCTGCTGAGCCGTGGCTTTGTACTACAAAGTGGGCCACTGGCTGTTTAAAACATCTTTAGTAGAGGCCCTATGTGAGTGCGCTCTGTCGCTTGCATGTTCTAACAAGGGCCATGACGGCACTTGACAGTACGTGCTCGCTGGGGTGGCCGTTGTCAGCGTGTGCCTGCGCGTGGCTGTGGCCCCTGTCAGCGTGTTCAAGCATGAGTGCTTGCACACAGGGCCTTCAGTATCAAGTTTGAAAGGGCCTCCGCAACTCGTGCAGGGATCTGTTTCGTTTCCTGTACTAATAACCACCAGTCCTAGCCAGGGATCCGCTGCTCTGCACACCCGACGATGGACTCGCCCACCTCAGTTCTTCATCCACCCCCCATCTCAGGGACCTGTGTGAGTTCCAATATGGAAACTTTGGTTTTATGTATGTACAGCACTTGCAGTACCACCTGTATACTGTATATAGACTGCTGTATATACAATATATAAGTGATACTGCAACTCTGCTGTATATACATATTATAGGTGATACTGTGAGTGGTGTGTATAGCCACAGTATCACCTATGTGAAATATAAAAATATATACAGCAGCATCTCCTATATATTGTAGTTATAGCAGTCGCAATATCACCTATATCATGTCTATAGATACAGCAGTCTATATATATATATATATATATATATATATATATATATAGATATATATATATATTACATAGGGGATACTGTGACTAGTATAAATACAATATATGGGTGATACTGCTGTACATATGTTCATATGTTACATAGGTGATACTGTGAGTATACACACTAGTCACAGTATCACCTATATAATGTACACTAGGGTGACCGGATCTCATATTGGGGGGAAAAAATGTTGGAATCTTGTCCGTCTGGACCCCACAAAACGATTCCCCTTTCCAGATATTGAGAGAGCCAAAATTTGAGCTCGATCAAACGACGTTAACCCGTGCCGCTCGTTGCTCAAAGTTTGAAAAAATCCAAATTGAGTTTTTTTAAGATTTAGGTATTTTGCATAGTCTGTTAGACTATAAAGAATATGACAACAACA
Source organism: Dendrobates tinctorius (assembly GCF_039654945.1). NCBI lineage: Eukaryota > Metazoa > Chordata > Amphibia > Anura > Dendrobatidae > Dendrobates > Dendrobates tinctorius. The sequence continues at coordinate 10,807,414 of NW_027361765.1, forward strand.
TTGCAGAAATAGCCCTGACCAAATTTTCGAACCATTTTTGGTATTTGAGTGCAGAGTTGGTGGGATTATCGTTTTTTGATCCCACCATTACAGACAATGAAAAGTTGTTAATGGCTAATAAATTGCTCAGTAGCACAGATGAACCATCAGAGCACGCTAACCTACATGAGTTGATAATTTTACATAGTTATCTAATCTATTCTAGAGCTTTTGTTAAAGTAGTTTTTGAAACGTCAGAATATAATGCTCGGCATTTGCTTACAACTTGCAGGACATATTGCTTTTGTTCTTCATCTTTTGTCAGAAGGTCGTTAAAGTCGGTTACTTCCTACCTGTTTTAATTTTTCTTTCCTAACTTTTGGCTTTACAACCCTAGCATGCTCTGATAGTTCATCTGTGCTACTGAGCAATTTATTAGCCATTAACAACTTTTCATTGTCTGTAATGGTGGGATCAAAAAACGATAATCCCACCAACTCTGCATTCAAATACCAAAAATGGTTCGAAAATTTGGTCAGGGCTATTTCTGCAATGTTGTTGTCACATTCTTTATAGTCTAACAGACTATGCAAAATACCTAAATCTTAAAAAACCTCAATTTGGATTTTTTCAAACTTTGAGCGACGAGCGGCACGGGTTAACGTCGTTTGATCGAGCTCAAATTTTGGCTATCTCAATATCTGGAAAGGGGAATCGTTTTGTGGGGTCCAGACGGACAAAATTCCGACATCGATTTTTTGTGGTCACCCTAATGTACACACAACTGTCTACATACCAGGTTTGGCTGATATGAGTTACAGCGACCGCCTTTCAGGGCTTAACCCCAGTGTCAGTCCCAGTAATATATACAGCCCAGTGCCAGTAATGTGTATATACCCCAGTGTCAGTGCCAGTAATGTATATAACCCAGTGTCAGCCCCAGTGATGTACAAGTATATACCCCAGAGTCAGTGCCAGTAGTGTAAATACCCCAGTGTCAGCCCCAGTGATGTATATACCCCAGTGTCAGCACCAGTAATGTATATACCCCAGTGTCAGCCCCAGTGATGTACGAGTATATACCCCAGAGTTAGTGCCAGTAGTGTATATACCCCAGTGTTAGCCCCAGTGATGTATATACCCCAGTGTCAGCCCCAGTGATGTATATACCTCAGTGTCGTCCTCCTCTCATATATATGCCCCAGTGATGTATATACCCCAGTGTCAGCACCAGTAAGGTATATAGCCCAGTGTCAGCCCCAGTGTAATATATACTCCAGTGTCGGCCTCCCCTCGTGTATATACCCCAGCGTCGGCCTTCACTCATGTATATACCCAGTGTTGGCCTCCACTCTTGTATACACCCCAATGTCAGTGTCCCCTCATGTATATACCCCAGTGTCGGCCTCCCCTCATGTATATACCCCAATGTAGGCCTCCCGTCATATATATATAACCCAGTGTCGGCCTCCCCTCATGTATATACACCAGTGTCGGCCTCCCCTCATGTACAGTATATACACCAGTGTCGGCCTCCCCTCATGTATATACCCCATTGTTGGCCTCCCCTCATGCATATACCTCAGTGTCAGCCTCCCCTCATGTATATGCCTCAGTGTCGGCTTCCCCTTATGTATATACCTCAGTGTTGGCCTCCTCCCATGTATATACCGCACTCGGCCTCCTCTCATGTATATACCGCACTCGGCCTCCTCTCATGTATATGTCACACTCGGCCTCCTCTCATGTATATGTCGCACTCAGCCTCCTCTCATGTATATGCCGCTCTCATTCAGCCTCCTCTCATGTATATGCCGCACTCAGCCTCCCCTCACACCCTCCATGCACACGATAACTGCACTTGATACTTGACTATTGCACTTAAACACACGGGCTGATGACTGGATCATGCAGCTTTATATGAAAATCCCTATTTATTATAATTGCCAGACCTGAAATAACAAGCACTTCTCACCTACTGTGTCCCCCCATTTCCTTGTAGATTGTAAGCTTGCAAGCAGGGACCTCACTCCTAATGTCACTTTTTAAATTGTCTTAACTTGTATTGAATTTATTGTCTGTACATGTGCCCACTTAATTGTAAAGTGCTGCGGAATATGTTGGCGCTATATAAACAAAAATTATTATATAAATAAAAATTATTATTGTTATTATCCCCTCATGTATATACCCCAGTGTCGACAGTGTCCCCTCATGTATATACCCCAGTGTCGGCCTCCCCTCATGTATATACCCCAGTGTCAGCCTCCCCTCATGTATATACCCCAGTTTCGGCATCCCCTCATGTATATACCCCCAGTGTCGGCCTCCCCTCATGTATATACCCCAGTGTCAGCCTCCCCTCATGTATATACTGCACTCGGCATGGAGCACATATTCATTACTTTAATGAGCGGTAGCACGTGACCGCTGAACACAGAAAGAAGCAGCTGGTGCCGGAGACCATCGGAGAAGCAGGGAAGTGCAGAGACCACATCAAGAGGGAGTGAGTATGACGGGGAGGAAAGGGGGAGGTAGGAGGAGCCATGCATACCATACACGGGGAGGATGGGGAGGATGCCAATCCTTGCATACAGCAGGGGGAGGACGAAGGAGCCATGCATACAGCAGGGGAAGGACGGAGAAGCCATACATACAGCAGGGGGAGGACGAAGGAGCCATGCATACAGCAAGGGTAGGACGGAGGAGCCATGCATACAGCAGGAGGAGGATGGAAGAGCCATGCATACAGCAGAGGGAGCCACACATACCAGGACAGGGATGAGGGGACAATGCATACATGGCTTATGCTTGAGTCAATGAGCTTACCCAGTTTTCCGTGGCAAAATTTGGTGCCTCGGCTTATACTCGGGTCGGCTTATACTCGAGTATATATGTTATCTGTATTATTCTGTACATATACAGTGCACAATACCACTTCTCCTGCCCTGTATATATGCACTGGATAGGTGATAAGTTTCCAATTGCTGGTGATCCTACTGCTGGGACCCCATGATCCAAAGAACTGGAGCTCTGAAGAGCACCATTTAAATGGAGCTGTGGTCGATCTTACCCAATGGCATGCCATTCACATGTGGCTCATCAAATAACTCCTTAAAGAAAGTGTAGAGGGGCACAACAAAGTATAGCAAAAATTCACTGTTCGGGGATGAGGAGTGTTATAGTATGTGGGCTGGTGGGTTATGTGTGGCAGGGCTACTTTTTTGTCCCAGTTCGGCCTTTGTTGTGAGTGGTTGTCTCATCAGTATTTTGCACCTGTGTTGCTGCCATCTTTATTACATGGGTTTTGCGCTATCCTGATAGCGCATTGGATCTGAGACCTTTTTTTGCTTTATTAATACGTGTCTCATCCACCCCTCCTACCTACACATACATTGAAACGTGTTGTATATACATATTTTACATAATGGACAATGAAATGTGATGCATAAATTACTACAGATATGTCATGTAATGTGTGTTGTAATCTGTGTCCAAAGTCAGTACTAGGAAAGTAAATTGTAAGTAAAGGTCATCTTATGCTCAAGTTATACAGACCTAAATAAAATTTATTTTTGGGTTTCACCCTGAAACACTCTTTTGGGAGGTAATACTGGGATATTGGTAATAGTTGTTCATAGACACAGTCAGTTTTTAACAATTACAAAATAACTCTTTAGAACAAAAAAGAACCTTTCAAAACTACTGTCACTGTATTGGTGTGATTTTGAAGTTCTTTAGTTATTTTTTCCATATCCCATGTGTGTCTATACTAGAACTAGCAGAAACTTCTTCTTTCTAGGTATTCTCTCCAGGAAAAATACTTAACCCTAGGTCACTACATAAATCTAGAAAGGCAGATTTATGTAGCTCGTCATGTCTATGTAAGGTGTAGGTCACATATTGTTTTCATTATGGAAAAAGTACCATCTTTTTAGTGAGTCATTATATGTCACTTTATAGAGAGGAGGTTGGTGAACAAAATGATTGGACTGCAGATTGACGTTCCTGGGTTCTTATACCAGCCATACAACTAAGGCCTGTTTCACATTTCTGTTTGTTGCCACCAGTCAAAATCCGCCGTTTTGCAAAAAAAAAAGGATTTGCCATTTTTTTTGGCGGATCCATTTTTTTTCCCATTGACTTGCATTAGCGGCGGATTTTGACGAATGGTCACCCATTGGATCCGTTTTTTGACGGATCCGCCAAAATTTTGGCGTCCGCTGACTTGAGTGGACGGACAATGAAACGTTTTTTGTCTGCATCAAAATAGCGGACAGCAACGGATCCGCCGCTATCCGCCATTCGTTATAATGGTCGCATATGGGCGGCGGATCCGTTGCCACCTGTTTTTTGACGGAATCCGGCAACGGATCCGCTTTTTGACACTGAGCATGCCCGAAAGAATTTCCTTGCCAGAAATTTAACCCCGAATTCTGTTCTGGCGGCAGAAATCTCTCTCTCTCTCCTTTAAATTTCCACCACTAGCTGATAATGCGGATCCGTCAAAAAAACGGATCCGGTAGCCTCCGTTTGTGCCACAACAGAAACAGATCCGTTTTTTCATATTCTGGCGGATTTACACTGACGTCAAAAAACCGAAATGTGAAAAAGGCCTAAAGCGCACAAGCCTATCTTTCTTCTACCCAGAGATATTGAGATTGGTTTAGGAGAGAATAAAATATTTGTTTCATATTTTTTGGATTATTGCTTTATTACTTTGAGCTAAATTACTAAATCATTTCTTTTATGTACATTACAAAAAAATTATGTTGTAGTACTGTAGGAAGCCAGAAAAATATATGTAAATAAAAAAAGTAAAAAGTATTGTACCAAAGGGACACCTTCATCGGGCAAGTTTACAAACCAATGATTGAGACAGGAACACTACATTTTAGAAGATGTTATAAGACACTTGTATATGGGATAGATGAGATAATGCATCCTAAAATTAAGATAAATTAGTAACACTTTTTTTGTTTTAATACAGAGAAAGAGACAATAGAGGTAATGAGGATCTGGAGTCAGTCTACCGAAGGTGTGAATTGTGGCCATGTAGTGGGATATTTATCCAGGTGTTAGATTGAGTTTTTTTGCCAAAGACTTGAAAGTTATTATCACCATTAATTCCCAGATTTTTCTCTTTGTTGTTCTTCAAATGACTTTTTGGTATAGAGACTTTTAGATCTATAATTCTGCCCTGGTCCAGAGAAATATTTTTCTGCACCTTGTACACAGTATCACGTACAGGTATATACAGTGGGGAAAAAAATATTTAGTCAGCCACCTATTGTGCAAGTTCTCCCACTTAAAAAGATGAGGGAGGCCTGTAATTGACATCATAGTAGACCACAACTATGAGAGTCAAAATGAGAAAATAAATCCAGAAAATCACCTTGTCTGATTTGGCAAGATTTATTTTGCAAATTATGATGGAAAATAAGTATTTGGTCACCTAAAAATATGCAAGATTTCTGGCTCTCACAGAACTTCTTCTTTAAGAAGCTCCTCTGTCCTCCACTCCTTACCTGTAGTAATGGCACCTGTTTGAACTTATCAGTATAAAAGACACCTGTCCACAACCTGATTGATCAGTGACGTAAAACTCCAAATGCTGCTCTATTAATACTCATGACAGAAGCTAATCCTCTGCAATATGGATCAATAGATTTTCAGTATCACTTCACTGAACTCTGAATGGGTCGCCCTCCCGGGACTGTGGGGTACTCGGTCTCTCAGAAAGGAATGTCACAGCAGCGGTGACCCGGTCCGTGGCCCTGGGCGCCCATGTAAAAGGGGTTGAGTTGGGAATAAAGTTTATAGATGAATGATTTGTGACGCCACCTGAGGTGTTCGGCAAGGGAAGTGTTAAGCCGACGCTGCATGCAGATCCTCTGGGACTGATGGTGTAGTGCAGCTATAATGTTGTAGCCCTCCACAGGCAGGGCTGTAGTCCCAGGGCAGTGTAGATAAAGGGTTAGGAAGAAAGTGCAGTGTTTGGCACAGAGATGTAGCAGTGCTGAGGATGTTGCAGGAAGGATGCAAGGACACAATAGGGTGCAGTTTCTTTACCTTTACTTGGCAAACGCAGTCCAGGGTCCTGATTACAGATGGCACAGGAGCAGGCTAGCCTGGAAGCAACTCAGGAATCTCTCTATCAGATGGCTTGTGTAGTCTCCTTCCTAGCGCTGGCTTGAGGCACATCCAGTGCTATGTTACACTGAAGTTCCTCCTTCTTATCTTCTCTTAGAACTACCTCGTATGGCAGACAGCTGTAGCCCTCTATCGCTCTTGGCTCACCGGTCGCTATTGTGCCTCTGAGTCTTAGGTGGGAATAGAGCATTTACAGCTTCCTACTCCTCTGGTTTCTGTTGCAGGACCTTCAGTATCCATACAACCTTGGAGACCAGGCTCCAGATCATGCGCTCTCACTGGGAGGGAGCTCTCTTTCCTCTGCTCAACCTCCAGCATCTCACTCCACGTCTACACTCGTTGCCCTCCTCACACTAACTATTTCCCTTCCTGGTCCTCAGAGCGCGCTCCTCCCCCAATCCTGGTTCAGAGCTGCCTCTGCTGGCCTGGAGTGGGAACGTGTTGCATGACATGGTTAACTGTTAGATAGACCCTTCCTTGCTTCCAAGCATGACATCACCCTCCCTGGAGGAAGGCAATGCTATTGTGGCGACCATACCCCTGGGGGCGCCACATAAGCAGTAGACAACAAACACAGCTCAATTACTGTAATTTCAGGCCCTGTACATGGAGTCCCATACTGCAAAATATATCTCCTTTAGAGCCTACTATATAAAAAAAAAACCCCATCCTGAAGTATATTTCTCCTTTCTGTCCCCTCTTTATATAGTCCATCCCATAGCATTTCTTTTTTCCTGTCCTCTCTATGTACATCCATCCTGCAGTATATCACTTCTTTCTATCCCCTGTATGCATGACGTATTCTGCAGTATATCTCTCCTCTCCGTCTCTTCTTTAAAGTCCACTATATAAAATGCCTCATCCTGCATTACATCTCCAATTTTTGTGCCCTCTTTATACAGTCCATCTTGCAGCATATTTTTTTCTGTCTTCTCTATGTACAGCCCATCCTGCAGTATATCACTTATTTCAATCCCCTGTATATATGACCCATTCTGCAGTATATCTTTCCTCTCAGCCTCATGTACACTATCCCATCCTACAGTATATCTCTCCTTTCAGCTTCTCTGTTTACAACCCCAACCTATAGTATATCTTCCTTTTAGTTACCAGTACCAGTGTAATGAGGGAGGCTTCGCCCCTTTCCATAACTTTAGCCTTTACAGTAGAAGTTCCGATCAAGACACAACACAACTATACTGTTAGGAAGCCAGCTGAGCTAGAGACTGCACTATGCAGGATCCACCAGGGTCCCTGGAAGTACAGAACAGTTCCAATGGTAACTGAAACGTGAATAAAGCCCAGAGGGGCATGCTGAGAAAGGGTGATATGTGCAAAACGGTAGATTTAAAAATTGGTTATATTGACAGAAGTGAATAAATATGATATTGTATATTTTAAATTTGGTGTCTATGTATGAGAGTAGTGGTAAATCTGGGAATTTTTTTTCAGTCTGTGCTCTATGAGAAGTATGACTTTAATATCAGCAATAGTTTTCCTTAGTATGTTCATGTGGGGGTTGTAGGTGATCACTGGAGCCATGGCTTTTGTGGCTCTGTTCATCTATAACAAGAGAATTGTATCCCTGTTATAGAATTGTATTCCTAAGTAATAGTAGGCATTGTTTTTATCTTCAATATCTGAACAAAACAGAATGTATCTGTTTGGCTGTACATTGATGGATTTCTTTTTGTGTATTGGATGAAAGAAATTCATCAAATGCTGGATGACCTGTGGATTTATGGTGAATTGATTCTTGTATGAAATGGTTTTTGACGTCTATGGTTTTGTCCAACAGATGCACATATTTTAGATTTTGTGAAGATGAGGGTGGATTTGATAATTGGGTGGAACTTCATGAAGTTTTTAGGAAAAGTCATCAGATCATCTTTTGAGTCTTTCCAGATTATTAGTAGGCAATCACTGTTACAGAAGCCATAAAAATATTACCATATCATGTTGACATTTTCTTTATCATAGTGCTGCCCATACACTTCAGTTATAAATCTTTCTCAAAAGCATTCATGATGGAGCACAGACTTAGATTAGTTGCAGGGCTGGCTTTGTTGCTAGATTTCTGTTGCTGTTTTTAAAGGAACTCAATAGCAATGCCATCCTCATAAGGAATGTTGGAGAAAAGAGTGGCCATAGTGGCTAATACTGCGTCTTCTGAAAGTGGATTTAGGGCTTAAAGTTTGCAGAAAATATCTGCTGTGTTCTGGATATAACTAGTTGTGCACCTCACCAGTTGTTTTATTTTCTCTCACCAGCTCAAGTGAAGATCCTAATGCCAGAAATGATTGGTCTCTCTGGATTGTGGTCTTTATCTATTTTATTGACAACATCCTCAGCACTTTGGCAAAAGTCAAAGAGGTATAACAAATGGTGCAAATACTAGGCCACTATTTAGTTAAGATCATAATTTTATTAATTTTCAAGAAAACAAAAGACTTACACACTAGAATTTGTATTAAAAAAAAAGCTAGAATACCTCAGGAACATGCACTGGGGAGCACTGTAAAGTTATTGTAAACTGTTTACAAGATACGTACGTGTCATAATACATCAATATATTGCTTAGACTACCTCATAACCTGCTTATAACTTTATTCAATGTTCCGATATATTAGGCTAGGTGACACTTTTCTCACAATTCATCAGACATTAAAGGATGGTGTCTTATTTATCATTTTTTTTATTTACACTGCTCAAAAAAATAAAGTGAACACTAAAATACCACATCCTAGATATCTCTGAATGAAATATTCCAGTTGCAAATTTTTATTCATTGCATAGTGGAATATGTTCAGAACAATAAAACATAACAATTATCAATGTAAATCAAAATGAATATCCCATGGAGGTCTGGATTTGGAATGATACTCAAAATCAAAGTGGAAAATCAAATTACAGGCTGATCCAACTTCAGTGGAAATGCCTCATGACAAGGAAAAGATGCACAGTATTCTGTGTGGCCTCCACGTGCCTGTATGACCTCCCTACTGTACAAACCTGGGCATGCTCCTGATGAGGAGGCAGATGGTCTCCTGAGGGATCTCCGCCCAGACCTGAAGCATCTGCCAACTCCTGGACAGTCTGTGGTGACGTTGGTGGATGGAGCGAGACATGATGTCCCAGATGTGCTCAATCGGATTCAGGTCTGGGGAACGGGCGGGCCAGTCCATAGCTTTAATGCCTTCATCTTGCAGGAACTGCTGACACACTCCAGCCACATGAGGTCTGGCATTGTCCTGCATTAGGAGGAACCCAGGGCCAACCGCACCAGCATATGGTCTCACAAGGGCTATGAGGATCTCATCTCGATACCTAATGGCAGTCAGGCTACCTCTGGCAAGCAAATGAAGGGCTGTGCGGCCCTCCAAAGAAATACCACCCCACACCATTACTGACCCACTGCCAAACCGGTCATGGTGAAGGATGTTTCAGGCAGCTGATCGCTCTCCATGGTGTCTCCAGACTCTGTCACGTCTGTCACAGTGTGAACCTGCTTTCATCTGTGAAGAGCACAGGGCACCAGTCGCGAACTTGCCAATCCTGTTGTTCTGTGGCAAATGCCAAGCATCCTGCACGGTGTTGGGCTGTGGACACAACTCCCATCTGGGGACGTCGGGCCCTCAGATCATTCTCATGGAGTCGGTTTCTAACCATTTGTGCAGACACATGCACATTTGTGGCCTGCTGGAGGTCATTTTGAAGGGCTCTGGCAGTGCTCCTCCTGTTCCTCCTTGCACAAAGGCGGAGGTAGAAGTCCTGCTGCTGGGTTGTTGCCCTCCTACGGCCCCCTCCACGTCTCCTGGTGTACTGGCCTGTCTCCTGGTAGTGCCTCCAGCCTCTGGACACTACGCTGACAGACACAGCAAGTCTTCTTGCCACAGCTCGCATTGATGTGTCATCCTGGATAAGCTCCACTACCTGAGCCACTTGTGTGGGTTGTAGAATCCGTCTCATGCTACCAGGAGTGTGAAAGCACAACCAACATTCAAAAGTGACCAAAACATTAGCCAGTAAGCATTGGTACTGAGATGTGGTCTGTGGTCCCCACCTGCCGAACCACTCCTATATTGAAGGTGTATTGATAATTGCCAATAATTTCCATCTGTTGTCTATTTCATTTGCACAACAACATGTGAAATTAATTGTCAATCAGTGTTGCTTCCTAAGTGAATAGTTTGATTTCACAGAAGTTTGATTTACTTGGAGTTATATTCTGTTGTTTAAGTGTTCCCTTTATTTTTTTGAGCAGTGTACGGTATATATGTGTATAATGATAGACGGTGTACCTATAAAGCTCTCATATTCTTAAATGGAACCTGTCAGCAGGATTGTGCTCAGTAACCTCCAAAAACTGTCAGGTCGGTGCAGTTATACTGATTAAAATGATACTTGGGTTGATGAAATCTGTCTTGTGGTTGTTTAATCTTTATTTTCAGTTAATGATCTGCTTGTGCTTCGGGGCAGGGCTGTGGGCTGGGCTTTATATGGTGTGCTGCTTATATATTCATCTGTATGGAATTATGACAGGTCACTGATCCCTTACTGACCTGCCCCCTAGCTTACATACTGCATATCTTATGGTTGGAAAAAAAAAATTACATTCATCAGGCAGGTCGCAGCGGCGACGCCTGCGCTCTAGCATGATAAGGTGGATAATATGACTGTTTTCATGTTATTTAGGCATATAGTTTTGTTGTAAAAAAAAAATGCTACGGAAGTGGCTCAGAGCTTAGCAGTGGAAGGTACTCCTTAGGGAAATGGACAAAACCCACAGCAAGATGTACCTTCAAGGATTGACAAATTACCAAACTTTGTATTAGGTGAAAGTTACTCCCATATACCTCCCCTTGGTGAGTGCATGTGAGGGCTGATTGTGGGATGTGCTAGGTTTGTTAGAATTTTATTAGATCTCCAACTCACAGGATATATTGGCCCTGGAGGTCCCAGGTAGTAGATATCACCGTCATGTTTTTTTATCACAATTTGACCTGCCTATAAAGATGAAATATGGCATGGATAGCACATCCATTCTACCAATATTAAGTTGAAGGGGTGCTGCTTATTGAATGGGTTATGTTAATTCCATTGCTGCGACGCTGAAAATATCTCCCTTAAATATTGCACCAATCCAAACTCTATTATTCATCACTGACTACTGGTCCCATAAAGTTTCAGTACCGTGCTTTGACCAGCAGAAGCTCTATCCCTGGGAAATGTACTTCCCCGCCTCTGTGTAAACGTATGCCAGTCTTAGTGTCTGGCTGTAAAAGTAGATCCTGCTGTAATTACCTGGTCACTACAGGCGGTCCCTACATCAATAGACGTTGAAATGCTAGCTCTTTCTCTCTTCCCCAATTATAATTAGTTTCTTCCTAGCTATAAGTAATACAATATGTTCAATATGGAATCCTATTTCAATGGAGGTTGAAGTGTTAGTTATTCCTCCCCAGGTATAATTAATTCCATATGTTCAATGTGAGGGTGATATGTCCCCTATCCAGAGATGTCTTCATGGATTTTACTTTTACTCTATGACATTCTCTATGAAAAGGCCACTGACTGAAATGTTGGTGGACGACTTGTCTACAGGAGCACAATGAGTTTAGCATCCGAAATCAGACATGTCCAACTGACATTTGCAACGATCAGTCGGCTGAAGCCCCCATGCACATTGGACTGTCAGCCAAACTCCATGTGTGTGCAGAACTTTAGTCATCACTTCTATTACTTCTGTATCTGTAACAAAAATCTCAGTTTTATTATTATTATTTATTACAATTATTATAACGTAATTTATTCCATGGCGCTTTACATGTGAAAAGGGGCATACATAACAAGAAACAAGTAAAATAGTCTTGAACAAAACCAGTTACCGATTGGTACAGGAGGAGCGAGGACCCTATCTGCGAAGGCTCACAGTCTACAAGGGATGGCTAAAGATACAATAAGTGAGAGCAGAGCTAGTTGTTTGGTGGAGTGATGGTTACTGCAGGTTGTAGGCTTGTCGGAAGAGATAGGTCTTCATGCACCTTTCGAAGGTTTCCATGGTAGGCAAGAGTCTAATATACTTGGGTTAGTGAGATCCAGAGTAGGGGGATACTCGGGAGAAATCTTTATTATTTTAAATTATCTCTAGTATGCATCACCCCACATACAAAAGTCTTGTTTTTTGCAACAACTTCTAAATGATGTCCTTTTGTCCCAGTTATTCATTTGCAAAAGTTGACTGAAGAAGGAGCTTCTGTACTCCAAAAGATTGCAAACATGATGTTTTTGGTTAGCCAATAAAGGTATCACACCTGTCAGACCCTGCTGACTGTCAGGTACTCAACGGCAGCAGCGAAGGAGGCTGACCTGGACGTCTGGTGCCGGGGGAAAGCCCATGGCATCGGGGGGCAGCAAGCACGAGCGGTACTAGAGGTGCAGAGGCAGCTACAAGAGAAGGCATACAGGACCTGCGGTCACATGACAGCGTGTCAGAGGAGGTGGGCGGAGCCTAGCACCACTGTAAGGGGTGACAGCGTGGGGCTGCTGCGGCTCTGGGGTGTAATTGCAGGAAGTAGTGGAGGTTCCAAGAATGTTAAAGGGGTAGCAGAGACAAGAGTAATCACACAGGACAAAGTCAAAACAAACAGAGGGTGGTGCAGCACATAGGGGCAATCAGAAGGATAGTCAGAATGTAGCAAGAGATCAGATAACAAGAACGGGCAATAGAAGGTACAGAAACAGCAGGCAGGAATCACAACGGGGACGGAACCAGATCAAAAACAGACAACAGTACAGCCACAAAGCACAGTAGGGTCAGACACACTCAGCCAAGGGTCAGAGTATAAACGACAAAGAATGGTCTCACAGTGAGGCTATAAAAAGCCTCCCAGGACCCAGAAAGAGGCCATCAGGGTTAACCCTGCAACTACCTAATCCGAGAACCCAGTAAACCATGACAGTACCCCACTCTCAATGGGGGGCCTCTGGACCCCCAGGTATCTCAGGATTCCGAGCATGGAATACCTGAACCAGACGGTCGGTGTGTACTGATCTGGCCAGCACCCAAGATCGGTCCTCCGGACTGTACCCCCTCCAATGTACCAGATACTGTAAGGACCCCCGCACCCGCCGGGAGTCTACGATGTGTTGTACCTCAAATTACATGTGCCCATCGATCCAGATTGGGGAGGGACCAGCACCTGGATCTTCTACCACCGATCCCAAGGGTTTGAGCAAGGATCTATCGAATACGTTGTGGAGTTTCAAAGAGGGGGGAGGTGAAGATGATACGCCACCAGGTTAATTACCTCGATGATCTCATAGGGACTAATGAACTTAAGCCCCAGTTTGGCGGAGGGCACGCGAAGAGTTATATTCCGCGTAGAGAGCCACACCTCGTCTCCACACTGCATCATCTGAACAGGGTCCCTTTTTTTATCCGCGAAACGCTTATAATTCTCCTGAGCCCTGGAAATATTTAAACAAACTTTTGACCATAGACCCCTGATTTGCGTGACACAGTCCTTCGCTCCTGGACAGCCCAAATCTAATCACGAGAATTCACCAAAATCAGGGTTCAAACCATAATTAATAAAAAATGGTGACCTACCAGTTGATTGATTTGTACGGTTGTTGAAGGCGAACTCTTCTAACGGAAGGCAGCACACCAATCGCTTTGCAGAGCAGAAGTCAAACATCAGAGAATTTGTTCAAGCGACTGGTTGGCGCGCTCCATTTGCCCATTACTCTCCGGGTGGTAAGCTGAGGAAAAAGATAAAGATATCCCCAACCTTTTGCAAAAAGCCCACCAAAATTTAGCCACAAATTGTGCCCCCCTGTCAGATACAATGTTCATAGGCACTCTATGTAACCATATAAGCTGAGAGAGGAAATGCCAAGCGAGGGTCTCCGCTGAAGGTAGACTTGCCATAGGTACAAAATGCGCTAACTTAGCAAATCTGTCTACAATAACCCAGATTACCGTGTTACCCTGGGATGAAGGAAGGTTGATAATGAAGTCCATAGACAAGTGGGTCCATGGTATTCCTGAAATTGACAAAGGCACCAATTCCCTGGCTGGCCGGCAATGAGACCTCTTAGAAGGGGCGCATACCCCTCACGCAGCGACGTGCTTCTTTATATCCAAGGCCATCAATAGACTCTAGCTACTGCCTCTCTCATGGCAGAAATGCCTGGGTGAGCACTCCGTTTTGAATTGTGGAACTCCCGCAAGAGTTTGGTGTGTAAATGCTGAGGAACAAACAATTTGTTTTCAGGTTTGGACTTTGGAGCTAAAGATTGAGCCCGCACAATCTCCCGCTCCAATTTTGACGACACTTCGGCTATAACGATATTGGGTTGAAGAATGGAGGACAGCGGATCAGGGGCGGATAGCAACTCAAAACTGTGACAAAGCATCAACTTTCACGTTTTTAGACCCTGGATGAAAGGTTATTGAGAATTGGAATCAGAAAAAAGGGACCAACGGACCTGCCTAGGAGTCAGTCTTTTAGCAGACTTAATATACTCTAGGTTTTTGTGGTCAGTGATGACCGTGATGGGGTAAACCGCCCCCTCCAAAAAATGCCTTCATTCATCGAACACCAGTTTGATTGCTAAGAGTTCTCTATTACTTACATCGTAATTCCTCTCGGCCTGAGAAAATTTTTTGAAGAAATAAGCACAAGGTTTAATGTTAGTCAGAGAAGTAGATCCCTGTGACAACACTGCCCCCACCCCCACCTCCGAAGCATCAACTTCATCCACAAACGGCTTGGATGAATCAGCTTGCACCAGAACAGGAGCAGATGTGAAACAGTTTTTCAACGTTAGAAAAGATTGTTTGGCTAACGGGGACCAGTTCCTAACATCTGCCCCTTTCCGTGTGAGATCTGTGGGGGGGTTTTACTATCTGAGAAAAACCTTTGATGAACCTGCAATAGTAATTTGCGAATCCCAAGAAGCGCTGGAGTCCCCTAAGGTTCCGAGGCTGAACCCACTCCATAATGGCTTGCACCTTCTTGGGATCCATCCGAAACCCCTGTGGAGAGATGAGAGAGAAAACCTGATTTAAATCTGGTATCACTGTAATCACAAAGACCCGAACAATAAAGCCGTCTTATCAATTATACCACATGGTGAACCTTGCAAAATATGAAAATAAGAACTATTCTTATACTGCTGTTTGTTTGTTCATTCTGCCTCCCAAAAATTGGAATAAGACTCGGGTCACTCTGGTTTCCGTGCAAATCCCAAAAACTGTGATTCAGACAAAACCCCTGAAGGAACCACTCATTTATCATGAAATCATAGAATGTTAAAGTTGGAAGAGACCTCAAGGGTGATGGTGTCCAACCCCCTGCTCAATGCTGCGCAGTATTCACTAAACCAGCTCAGACAGATGTCTGTCCAGCCTCTGTTTGAAGACTTCCATTGAAGGAGAACTCACCACCTTTCATGGCAGCCTGTTCCACTCATTGACCACCCTCACTGTCAAAAACTTGTTTCTAATATCTAATCTGTATCTTCTCCATTTCAGTTTCATTCCATTGCTTCCCATGTTTCTATGTGCATATAAGAAGGATGATCCCTCTACACTGTGAAATCCACTCAGATATTTGTAGACAGCTATTAAGTTTCCTCTGCCTTTTTTTTGCAAGCTAAACATTCCCAAATCGCTTCTCATAGGACATAATTTGCAGTCCGCTCACTCTCCTGGTAGCTCTTCTCTGAACTTGCTCCAGTTTTTCAATGTATTTTGAAAAAATGTGGTGCCCAGAACTGGACACAGTATTTCCAAAGAGGTCTGACCAAAAAGGGGTAGAGAGGGTTATTATCTTCATATGATCTAGACTCTAAGCTTCTCGTAATATGTCCTAAAACTGTGTTTGCCTTTTTTACTGCTGCAATCACACTGACGCATGTGCAGTCTGTGATATATTAGTATACCCAAGTCTTTTTCACACGTGCTGTTGCTTAGTTCTATTTCCTCCAATCTGTAGATGTAATTTTCGTTTTTCTTGCCCAGATGTAGAATCTTGCATTTCTCCCTGTTAAATACCATTCTATTAGTCACTGCCAATTGTTGAAGCTTAACTAGATCCATCTGAATCCTTTCACTGTCTTATGAGGCAGAAAGAGTCATTTTTGGACTATTTTTCGCTCACAAGTGTGATACAGATGCCAGAGTACAAAGTGTATACATCTGCCTCAGTAGGGTGAGTGGTTTCTTTGGGGATTTCATCTGAATTGCATTTTATGGGATTTACACAGAAACTCCGAGGTAAGTGCTCAGCCATATGCTGTAAGTGATCCAAAAAATATTATGTACCCTAAAATGTTACCAATAAAACCCACCAACTCATCCCACATAAAACCAGCCCCCACCCAAATCCGTCATTTTTCACTGGAAATATAAAGGTTCCTGCGTTACTGGTAGAACAAAGCCTATGGAAAAGTGACCTTGCTCCTATCCCCTCAAATAAAATCCAGTGAAATCTGTAATTCCAAATCCAAATCCCCCCTCCTTCTAATCCCCACTGTGCCTATATCGCAGTAAGCAGCCACATGTTTCACATTATTGTAGCAGTGAAAGTGTTAGACTTGGGTAGCAAGAGTGGACCCTCTGGGTCACGGTACCGGGATCCCTGGGGCGAGCTGGCCAGGTGGTGCCGACCCCTATACAGGGACTGTTAGGAGCAGGTTTGAAGGAGTCGAATACCGTGACAGCTGGCACCAAGAGGGGCGGCTCAGGAACGAGAAAGACAGACAAGGCCAAGGGACAGGAGTGACTGGAGTCGGGAGTGACTGGAGTCGGGAGTGACCAGACGGAGCCTGGGTACCATAAGGAAGGCACACGATAATCAGGCGCCTCCATAAGGGAGGAGCCGCCTGATATACCTGTGCAGGAGCTTGATTGGTGCTCGCTCCACAGGGGTGGTGCAGAAGGGGTTAAAAGGAGAGAAGGGTGCGCGCCCACGGCCTAAGGCGCATACCTATAGCAGGAGCAGGAGCCGGACATGAGGAGGAACCCACGTGCTGAATCCCCGGGGCTGCAGGACGGGAGGCTGAAGGTGTAGCGCGGCGGCCAGAGCAGTAAGCGGGGATTTGGGGAGAGACCCTGGGAGCAGCAGCAGGAAGGACGGGACCCGGTGAGGTAGTTGGCGCCGGACCCAACCTGACAGGCGGCGCCGGTAATGGCAGCACCGGCGTGACAGAGAACTTAATTTACAGGGTGCATGTCTCCGGAAACACAAGCTGGGTACAATGCCTAAACATTATGGGGGCACAATGTATGGGCCAAAAACTGGCATATTTGCAATTCATCAAAATAAAGGATGGTGTGAATTTTAAAAAATTCTCACTGCAGCTGTAGATTAATTCATAGAGGTGCAATTTCTACAATGGGGTCACTTTTGGGGGTTTTCGACTGATCTGATGCCTTAGGGGGCTCCACAAAAAAGTAGCCTGCAGACTATTCTAGAAAAATCTGCACTCTAAAAGCTAAATAAAGCTCCTGCCTCCTTTACCCTGATGTGGGGGTCTAATAGTGGTTTCCGATGGCATTATTGTGTTCAGGAGAAATTGCGCAATAAATGGTGGGGTCCAGTTTCATTTATTAACCCTTGTGTAACTGACAAATTTGCAGCAAATAAAAAAAAATACATTTTTACCACTAAAATGTTATATTTCCACATCCCAGTGTTATAAAATTCTGTGAAATACCTGTGGATTCAAAATACTCACTACACCACTAGTTGAAATCCTTACGCAGTGAAGTTTCTAATATAGGGCCATTTGTGGGGGTTTCTGCTGTTCTGGCACCTCAGAGGCCAAGCCACATAGCGCTCCTTCCCATCTGATCCCTGTTGTGTGATCAAACAGTAGTGTACAACTACATATGAGGCACTGCCACGTTAGGTAAAAATTGCATAACAATTGTAGGTTCCTTTTTCTCATATTCTTTCTTGTGGAAATTATTAGGTTGGTGCTAAAACAGTATTTTAGTTGAAAAATTTATTTTTTTGTTTTCACATCCAAATTATATAACGTATTCTGAATCACCTGTAGGTTAAAAATGCTCAGTACACCCCTAGATGAATTCCTTGAGAGGTCTAGTTTCCAAAATGGGATCACTTTTTTGGGGGGGTTCAGCTGTTTTGGCATTTCAGATGGTCAGAAAATGCGACATAGCATTCACAATCTACTCCAGACAAATTTATGCTCCAAAAATCAAATAGCGCTCTTGCTTTTCTGAGCCCTGCCATGTGCCAAAGAGCAGTTTTTCACCACATATGGTGTATATCAAGTTCAGGAGAAATTCTGAAACAAGTTATGGGGTCTGTTTTCTCCTATTATCCACAATGTCAACAGAGCCATGAAAATATAGAAATACAAACAAAATAAAAAAAAAAAAAAAAGAAGACAAATTGCAGGACAGGCACAAAAATAAAATAGTCATTCCAAGGGAGTTGGAACTCTGTATCAGAAAAAAAGTATGATGAAATGAATTATTGCAAATTTTGCACATAAAATGACAAAGAATTTAGATGGTGACTATTCAGTTGTGATATCGAAAGTTAAGAGAATACTGAAAATATGGTCAGAAAAGAAATATGGAACAAAAGATAGAAGGATAAAAAAAATCTTCATTAGACAAGAAATGGTATATTGTGGCACTACATGCAAAGAGGTGCCCGCACTGACATAAGGACAATTGTTCATGCAAAAGATAAAAATACAACAAAAACACCAAAAGGGACCACTCAACGGAAGTTTAAATCAATTGATGTATATCGTATGCTGAATATAAAGATAAAAAAAATCACAATGGAAATAAATATCACCAGATCAAGACAATATGTCCATGTATGTATGTTGTCTGAAAAACAAGTGCCCCACAATAGAAGATAAAAACACCTATCCCAGTGTTAAAGGGGATTTATACGGAAAGGTGGAAGTAGATAATGCATGATGTAAATATGTTTCGAATTATGTAAAAAAATGCAATGTATTTACAAAGCTACACCACATCATCTGATACTTCCAATGTCCATTTTTATTTATTTGCAGTAAATATAGCCACAACACATTCACCATATACTTTCCATTAATATGATTTCACTACAAAACCTTGAATATTGTGGAGTTTTTATTTCCATACGCTATTACACCAGAAAAGATGAAAATGTCTATTGTATATCTGTGTCTGCTCCATACACAGCAGCTACAGAGGTTCTGCACTGTAAATAGTGTCATGGAGGAACCTGGGTTGTATAGTTGTACCAGCACCTGATGTTTTTCACACTGAACAGGGAACAGCTGTTGACGCAGTTATGGGAAATGAAACATTTCTCAACAGTCAAGATAAACCACAGAAACTACGACAAAGATTACTGGCCAGTGAACGCACTACTGTGGCCGATTTTGAAACATCAGGAAGGCAGTCGTACTACAACCGATGCTAACCTACTATAGACAGTCACTGTCACTGTACCTAAATTAGGGAAACGTTCATTATACAGTCATACAGTATATTCCTGAGTTAAAGTAGTGCATGTTTCATATAATTACACTTCTGATCATACTTAATAAACACGGCTGCACTCGTGTGATTTTGGGGCAGGAGAAGAGCTGTGGTTTGAACCACAAAACTATGCTCTAGTATTATCATCTTTAGTAGTTTGAGATGTGGTGCTATCTTGTTTTTTTTTGTTTTTCCTAAGATTTTAACACCTGTTTTCTGTGTCTCATCTGTATGTTCTGAATTGACTTTCCTTCCTGCATTATTCTTACAGTGACTTGTGACAGTATTCACCCTCTTAGCTTTTTACCTATTTTGTGACATTAAAACCTGTGTTTAAATATTTTTGTAATCCAATTTGTGTGTAATGCATAAGCAATAAATAGTCTAAGTTGGTGAAGTGAGAAATTATCACAGCTGACACCCGGCACTATGTGTCAGGGGCAGTCACGGACCACCCCGGCATGTTGTGATCAAACACAATCACAGTGTACCGGGGGTTTAGAGAAGCATCGGCAGGTAGAGGGCTCCCTCCGTGCTTCCCTGTGACCCCCAGCGCAGCGCGATGTGCTGCGCTGCTCTGGAGGCTTCCTTCCCTGCAGGTCCCCAGATCCAATATGACCGCGGGGGCCTTCGGAATCCTGCAGGGAGGCGACTTCCTCAGTGCCTGCAGAGCGCAGGCATAAGGAAGCCTTGTGCAGTGCCTGTCAGATCGCTGATCTGTCACAGCGCTGTGTGATGTGTCAGATCAGCGATCTGACACATGACAGTGATGTCCCCCCTGGGACTATGTAATAAAGTAAAAAAAAAAGTGTAAATAATTTAGAAAAAATCGCTAAATAAATAAAAAATATATATTTCCTAATAAATTCATTTTTTGGAAATAAAAAAAACCAATAAAAGTACACATATTTAGTATCGCCGCGTCCATAACGACCCGCCCTATAAAACTGTCTCATTAGTTAACCCCTTTAGCGAACCCGTTAAAAAATAAAAATAAAAAACAAAGCAAAAAACAACACTTTATTATCATACCGCCGAACAAAAAGTGCAATAACGCGCGATCAAAAAGATGGATATAAATAACCATAATACCACTAAAAACGTCATCTTGTCCTGCAAGAAACGAGCCATGATACAGCATCATCAGTGAAAAAATAAAAAAGTTATAGCTCACAGAATAAAGCGATACAAAATTAATTATTTTTTATCTAAAATTGTTTTCATTGCATAAAAGCGCCAAACCATAAAAAAAGACATAAATGAGGTATCGTTGTAATCGTACGGACCTGAAGAATAAAACTGGTTTATTAATTTTACGCGTCCCCCAAAATAAATTCATGAAATGCTGGTTTTTGTTCGTTCTGCGTCCCAAAAATCGGAATAAAAAGCGATCAAAAAATGTCATGTGCCTGAAAATGGGACCAATAAAAACGTCAACTCGTCCCGCAAAAAATAAGACCTCACATGAGTCGGTGGGTCAAAATATGGAAAAATTATAGCTCTCAAAATGTGATGATACAAAAAGTATTTCTACAATAAAAAGCATCTTTTAGCGTATGACAGCTGCCAAACATAAAAACCAGCTAAAAATTGTAAATCAAACCCCCCTTTACCACCCCCTTATTTAGGGAAAAATAATAAAATTAAAAAAAGTATTTATTTCCATTTTCTCGTTAGGGCTAGGGTTAGGGCAAGGGCTGAGATTAGGGTTAGGGGTGTGTTGGGGTTAGGGCTGGAGTTAGAATTGGGAGGTTTCCACTGTTTAGGCACATAAGGTGCTCTCCAAACGCAACATGGCGTCTGATCTCAATTCCAGCCAATTCTGTGTTGAAAAAGTCAAACGGTGCTACTTCCCTTCCAAGCTCTGCCATGCACCCAAACAGTGTTTTACCCCCACATGTAGGGTATCAGCCTACTCAGGACAAATTGCAAAACAACTTTTGGGGTCCAATTTCTCCTGTTACCCTTAGGAAAATAAAAAATTGGGGCAAAAATATCATTTTTGTGGAAAAAAATATGATTTTTTTATTTTCACGCCCAGGCATTATAAACTTCTGTGAAGCACTTTGGGGTTCAAAGTGCTCACCACACATCGAGATAAGTTCCTTGGGGGGTCTAGTTTCCAAAATGTGGTCACTTCTGGGGAGTTTCAACAGTTTAGCCACATCAGAGGCTCTCCAAACGCGACATGACACCCGCAGACCATTCCATCAAAGTCTGCATTCCAAAACGTCACTACTTCCCTTCCAAACCCCGACGTGTGCCCATACAGTAGTTTTCTCCCACATATGGGGTATCCGCGTACTCAAGACAAATTGGACAACAACTTTTGGGGTCCAATTTCTCCTGTTACCCTTGGCAAAATAAAGAAATGGGGACTAAAATATCATGTTTGTGGAAAAAATATGATTTTTTTATTTTCCCGCCTGGGCGTTATAAACTTCTGTGAAGCCCTTGGGGGTTCAAAGTGCTCACTACACATTTAGATAAGTTCCTTGGGGGGTCTAGTTTCCAAAATGGTGTCATTTGTGGTGGCTTTCCACTGTTTAGGCACATCAGGGGCTTTCCAAACGTGGCATGGCGTCTGATCCCAATTCCAGTCAAAAAGGTCAAATGGAGCTGCTTCCCTTCCGAGCTCTGCCATGCGCCCAAATAGTGGTTTACCCCCACATGTGGGGTATCAGCATACTCAGGACAAATTGCACAATAACTTTTGGGGTCCTGTTACCCTTGGAAAAATAAAAATTGGGGGTGAAAAGATCATTTTTGTGGAAAAAATAAGATTTTTTAATTTTACAGCTATACGTTATAAACTTCTGTGAAGCCCTGGGAGGTTCAAAGTTCTCACCACACATCTAGATAAGTTCCTTGGGGGATCTAGTTTACAAAATGGTGTCATCTGTGGGAGGTTTCCACTGTTTTGGCACATCAGGGGCTTTTCAAACGCAGCATAGCGTCCGATCTCACTTCCAGCCATAAAAGTCAAACGGTGCTCCTTCCTTCTGAGCTCTGCCATGCGCCGAAACAGTGGTTCCCCCCCACATATCAGGTATCAGTGTACTCAGGACAAATTGCACAATAACTTTTGCAGTCCAATTTCTCCTGTTACCCTTGGTAAAATAAAGCAAATTGGACCTGAATTAATTTTTTGTGAAAAAAAGTTAAATCTTCATTTTTTTTAAACATTCAAAAAATTCCTGTGAAGTACCTGAAGGGTTAATAAACTTCTTGAATGTGGTTTTGAGCACCTTGAGGGGTGCAGTTTTTAGAATGGTATCACTTTTGGATATTTTCTATCATATAGACCCCTCAAAGTGACTTCAAATGTGATGTGATCCCTAAAAATAAAATGGTGTTGCAAAAATGAGAAATCGCTGGTCAACTTTTAACCCTTATAACTTCCTAACAAAAAAAATGTTGGTTCCTAAATTATGCTGATGTAAAGTAAACATATGGGAAATGTTATTTATTAAGTTTTTTGTGTGCCATATCTCTGTGATTTAAGGGCATAAAAATTCAAAGTTGGAAAATTGCAAAATTTTCCCCAAATTTCCGCTTTTTTCACAAATAAATGCAAGTTATATCAATGAAATTTTAACACTATCATGAAGTACAATATGTCATGAGAAAACAGTGTCAGAATCGCTGGGATCCATGGATGCGTTCCAGAGTTATTACCTCATAAAAGGACAGTGGTCATAATTGTAAAAAGTGACCCGTCATGAACGTGCAAACCACCCTCGGGGGTAAAGGGGTTAAGCAAGAGGCACCACTAACCATACAACACCATGAAGACCAAGGAGATCTCCAAACAAGTCAGAGACAAAGTTTTTGAGAATATGAAATCAGGGTTGGGTTATAAAAAAATATCCCAATCTCTGATGAACCCACGGAGAACCATCAAATCCATTATCATCAAATGAAAAGAACATGGTACCACAACAAACCTGCCAAGAGTGGGTCGCCCACCAAAATTCTCAACCTGGGCGACAAGGGCATTAAACAGAGAGGCAGCACAGAAATCAAAAGTAAAGGCCCCATCTCACATAGTGAGATCGCTAGCGAGAGTGCTGAAGCATCACCGATTTTGTGACGCAACAGCGACCTCGCCAGCGATCTCGTTACGTGTGACAGCAGCAACCAGGCCCCCCCGCTGCAATGTCGCTGATCATGCTCGAATGTCCTGGGCCATATTTTGATTGCTGGTGTCCTGCTAGCCAGCGCGCATCGCTGTGTTTGACACCGACGAGCAACCTCGTTAGCGACTCAGAAATCATGGATGCAGGCAGGAGTCGTCAGAATCGCTGCTGTGTGACAAGGTCCTAACGACCACCGAGGTCGTTATACGGATTGCTGGATCATTGCTGTGTCGTTGGGTAAATCTGACTGTTTGTCAGCTTACTAGCGTCCATTTAGCGACACACCAGCGATCCTTACCAGGTCGTATCGTTGTCGGGATCGCTGGTGCGTCGCTAAATGTAACGGTACCCTAACCCTGAAGCAGTTGCAGAGTTCCCATGCAGAGACTGGAGTATCTATCCATTCAACCACAATAAGCTGTACACGCCATAGAGGTGGCCTTTGTGAAAGAGTGGGCAGAAAAAGGATTGACTTACGCTCAAAACTTGGAAGGCTCATTTTGAGTTTACCAAAAGACATGCAGGAGACTATCCCAAATGTATGGAGGAAGGTGCTTTGTTCAGATGAGACCAAAATTGACGTTTTTGGCCATCAACATATACACTTTGTATGGTGCCAAACCAACACAGCTCATCACCCCAAGAACACCATTCCCACAGTGATAAGTTTAAAAGTTTTTGTTTAACCTATTGATGGTAGAGTTTTTGTGACAGATTCAAAGAAATGCCAGACCTTAGTTATAAAGAAGAAAGTTAAAATTAGAAAATATATACTTATTAGTAATATGCAATTTTGCCAAAATTAGAATACAGCAGTTTGTACAAATTTGGTCAAAAAATGTGATTGAAAGTTATCTGTTGCGAATCCAATGTTCCTAATTATGCTGTTGTTGCACTGCTGTATGCTGTATATTGTTAGCATAAAACAGAACATAATAAGCAAAAGGAGAAAAGAAAAAAAATATTTATCATGCTAAAGCTCACCAGTCCCACTGACACTGCTCCCTGTTTCATCCTCAGAATCCCCGTCCATCCTCTTCTTTCCCTCGGCACATGATATCAGGCATCTTCACTTTACGATGGGGCTTCCAGCACTGAGTAAACCTCTAATGCCATGACAAGCTGACTGTCATGATCGATTTTTGGATCTGTGGCAGCTCTGGATTCTCACATTAAAACTTTTTTCCTTTTAGGCCATCGGGAGTTAATATCAGTTTTTCCCCCCGGTGGCTGCTGGTGTAATTACATTGCTGCTGAATGTGATGATACAGGTGGTGACCACTCCTACCATCCTTTAAAAGGTCACCTGATGCTGTTAGAGGTCATTCTGCAGCGACCACTCTGGGAGGAGCTTGCTGGGAGCGGTGGTGCCTCAGCTGTTCATGGTGAATCTGGTGTTGTGATCCTGCTGTGAGGTGCTTTACAGCAGAAAGTTAAGTGTTGTATTTTTGTTACCCTGTTCCTTTTACTGTCTGTCTATCCTTACCTTGTGTTGTATTTGTTCAGTGGTGGTACCAGTATCCTCACTTGCCAATTTCCTACTTAGGGATAGGTGCAGGGCAAGCGAGAGTTAAGGTATCCTGCTCGGCGACAGGTTGAAAGAACCTGTATAGGGACACTAGTAAGAGCAGGGCACATCCTCAGGAGAGTGCAGGAGGTGTCCATTTCCCCATTCCCTATCACAGGGCCCACCATTGTAATTGAGTCCCCGGTGTTCCCTTGTTTGTTTGCTGTTTGGTGACCGACCAATTGTTGGGTCGTGTCGCACTGGTCAGTCACGCCGTGACACAGACTAGGACTCAGATTACACAAGTCACCTTCCACCTTGACTAAAGCCTTAGTACCAGTTCCTAAAGTATAATGCTGCCTCCATCATGCCTCACTCTGGGTATGATGTTCTTTTGGTGATGTGCAGTGTTTCCTCTGTGCCAAACATACCTTTTAGAATTATGGCCAAAATCTGGAACTCATCAGTCCGTAAAATTTTGCATTTGGCAGACTTAATGTAGATTTTTGCAAAGCAAAGCTGGACTTGGATTTTTTTTGTGTAAGAAAAGGCTTACATCTTGCCACCTTATCCCACAGGCCAGACATATGAATAACATGGAAGGTTGTTGTCATAAGCAGTATACAGCCACTACTTGCCAGAAATTCCTGCAGCAACATCAATGTCACCAGTTTTCCACACCAATTTTTTCTTGTCTTTTCATCAACTTTTGAGGGATATAGGGTTAATGTAACAGTTTTGCTAAATTTAAGCTATTTCTTGATGACCATCTTTCCAGTGTTTCATGGTATATCTAATGCCATGAAATTTTTTTGGTACCCTTCACCTGACTAATCACTTTCAACAATTATACCCCTTTGCTTTGTTGTAAGCTTTAAACAGACCATGGATATGACTATAAAATGAAACTAAGGAAATGTCAGGAAATCCTACTAGAACAGCTAAATACGGGGTTAATCCGAATCACTGTAACTGATGGCAGCTGTGTACTGATTACTAATGTGTTTTTGGACTATAAGACACACTTTTTTTCAGTGGGAAACTGGGCGTGTTTTATAGTCCGAATGTGGTTTACCGGGGGTTGTGGCGGTGGTGGAGCAGGATGGCAGGAGGCAGGATCCCTTCCTCACGAACATGGCAGCAACAGAAGCGGTGCGATGCTGCGGGCCCGGTTTTGGCAGTAAGTCAGAGCGGAGTGCATTACTATCCTGCTGGCCATTCTCCCGAAAGCTGTGCAGACTGAGATCTCCGCCTGACCAAGCCCTTGGATTCAGGAAGATGGCTGCCTCCGGTGGCGCTTGCGCAGATTGAGATCTTGGCTGGACAGTTGTGCCACCTCCGGCAGACCACTTCTCCCACCACGGGCCCACAGCATTGCAGCGCTGGGGCACTCGCTTCTCCCCAAATGGACAAGGCAACTGTTAGGTGGATTCATAACTGGCTTAGTGATCGGACCCAAAGAGTGGTCGTAAATGGCTGCACATCCAGTTGGAAGAATGTCTCAAGTGGGGTACCACAGGGCTCTGTCCTGGGCCCTGTATTGTTCAACATCTTTATCAACGATTTAGATGAAGGAATTGAGGGTAAACTGATTAAATTTGCTGATGACACAAAGCTAGGAGGGATAGCTAA
Organism: Dendrobates tinctorius; assembly: GCF_039654945.1. Taxonomy (NCBI): domain Eukaryota; kingdom Metazoa; phylum Chordata; class Amphibia; order Anura; family Dendrobatidae; genus Dendrobates; species Dendrobates tinctorius. The sequence continues at coordinate 10,834,352 of NW_027361765.1, forward strand.
TACTAGAGAAGAGAGAGAGAGGATTCAAAAAGATTTAAATTGGAGAAGTGGGCAGCAACTAACAGAATGGTTTTTAACAGGGAGAAATGCAAAGTACTACATTTGGGCAATAAAAATGAAAAAAGCATTTATAGAATGGGAGGAATAGGGCTAAGTGACAGCACATGTGAAAAAGACTTGGGTATACTAATAGATCACAGACTGAATATGAGTCAACAGTGTGATGCAGCAGCAAAAAAGGCAAATGCAATTCTAGGATGTATTAACAGAAGCATACAGTCTAGATCACGTGAAGTCATTATTTCCCTCTACTCCTCTTTGGTCAGACCTCATCTGGAATATTGTGTCCAGTTTTGGGCACCACATTTTAAAAAAGACATCAACAAACTGGAGCAAGTTCAGAAAAGAGCGACCAGAATGGTGACCGGTCTGCAAACCCTGTCTTATGAGGAAAGGTTGCAGGATTTGGGAATGTTTAGTTTGCAAAAGAGAAGACTGAGAGGAGACTTAATAGCTGTCTACAAATATCTAAAGGGCTGTCACATTGTAGAAGGATCAACTTTATTCTCATTTGCACAAGGAAAGACTAGAAGCAATGGGATGAAACTGAATGGGAAGAGACACAGATTAGATATTAGAAAAAACTTTTTGACAGTTAGAGTGATCAATGAGTGGAACAGGCTGCCACGAGAAGTGGTGAGTTCTCCTTCAATGGAAGTCTTCAAACAGAGGCTGGACAGACATCTGACTGGGATGATTTAGCGAATCCTGCTTTGAGCAGGGGGTTGGACCAGATGGCCCAGGAGGTCCCTTCCAACTCTACGATTCTATGATTCTATGATTCCCACCCAGGGGCCCACTATATCGCACCACTGGAGCACCCACTTCTACCATCCAGAGCCCGCAGCATTGCCCAACTTCTGCCGCTGCTGGCTTCCTGAGGAAGGGGCCATGCCTCCTTTGACCCTGCTCCACCGCCCCCTTCCCCAGGTAAGATACCTTAAATGCAGACTAAAAGCCGGACTGCCATCTTATAAATATTTTTTTTCCTATTTTCCACTCCAAAATTTGGGGTGTGTCTTATGGTCCGGTGCGTCTTATAGTCCAAAAAATATGGTATTGAACAAGAGTTTAAATGTAGAGATAAGCAGATATTTCAATGTTCAGTTTGGATTAAAATCGCCGATATTGCAATATTTGCCGAATTATTCTTTGAATATTCGCCGAACATAGCCAAATGCCATTGGAGTCAATGGGAGGCAAAACAAACGCATAATCAACACCTTCAAAGAAGCCCAAATGCAGCCAACTACATCAAATTAGGAGCAGACACCAGGAAAGTGGCTTCAATTGACCCACAGTACAAATCTTAGAATGGTACGACAGCAATCAGCAATGCATGAGGTATCAGAGTCTGGGCCAGCATTTACAGCTTTGAATTGAACTTCAAATTAAGATGAGGTGGGTGAGGCATCAGTGTAGGCCTGCTGTGCTGGGAGCCCTAATACCGCATGGAACAGCTCAACCGGCTTTTATGCTCAGCCACACTCAGGTGGCACAAATATCAGTTTCATAGACTACTATTGTAAGAAAGATGTAAGGATAGTAACACGGTTAATTGACTCAAAGGTAGTGGAGGCCTGCCGGTCTCGGAGGTCTACTGCTACAGATGACACACATGAAGGAGACCCAACCAGGAATCTACACATTTCCAAAAATTAGTGGCAGACACCACCAAATTGGCATTGATTGCAATAGAGTAGAACTAGTATAATGGGGACTGACACCTCTTCCACTACAGCCAACCCAGCAAATGGATTGAATACCCAATCAGGGGGACTTCATATTTAAAAAAAATAGGGCCTAACAAGACAGAAGTGGCATCAATTTCACCAGAGTAGAAATAGTATAATGGGGACTGACATCTCTTCCACTACAGGCAACCCAGCAGATGGAGACCCAACCAAGAGTGTTCACATTTCCAAAAATTTGTGGTAGACACCAACAAAGTGGCATAATTTTCACCAGAGTAGAAACAGTATAATGAGGAGTGACATCTCTTCCACTACAGCCAACCCAGCATATGTAAAGCCCCAATCAGAAGTCTTCACATTTCCAAAAATTAGTTGCAGACACCAACAAAGTGGCATCAATTTCACCAGAGTAGAAATAGTATAATAGGGACCGACACCTTTTCCACTACGGCCAACCCAACAGATGGTGACCCAACCAGGAGTGTTAACATTTCCAAAAGTTATTGGCAGACACCATCAATGTGGCATCAATTTCATCACCGTAGAAATAGTATAATAGGGATCGACATGTCTTCCACTAGAGCCAACCCAGCAGATGGAGACCCAACCAAGACTGTTCACATTTCCAAAAATCAGTGGCAGACACCAACAAAGTGGCATCAATATCACCATAGGAGAAATAGTATAATAGGGACCGACACCTTTTCCATTAAGGCCAACCTAACAGATGGAGACCCAACCAGGAGTGTTCACATTTCCAAAAGTTATTGGCAGACACCATCAAAGTGGCATCAATTTCATCACAGTAGAAATAGTACTATAGGGATCGACATGTCTTCCACTACAGCCAACCCAGCAGATAGAGACCCAACCAAGAGTGTTCACATTTCCTAAAGTTAGTGGCAGACACCAACAAAGTGGCATCAATTTCACCATAGTAGAAATATTATAATAGAGACCAACACGTCTTCCACTACAGCTAACCCAGCAGATGGAGACCCAATCAGAAGTTTTCAAAATTAAGATAATTAGGGGCAGACACCAACAAAGTGGCATCAATTTCACCAGAGTATAATAGGGACCAACACCTTTTCCACTAAAGCCAATCCAGCGGAGACCCAACCAGGAGTGTTCACATTTCCAAAAATTAGTGGCAGACACCAACAAAGTGGCATCCATTTCACCAGAGTAGAAATATTATAATAGGGACCGACATATCTTCCACTACATCCATCCCAGCAGATGGAGACCCAACCAAGAGTGTTTACATTTCCAAAAATTAGTGGCAGACAACATCAAAGTGGCATCAATTTCACCAGAGTCCAAATAGTATTATTGGGAGCAACATCTCTTCCACTACAGCCAACCCAGCAGATGGAGAGACCCATTGTGGAGTATGCACATTTCCAAAAATTTGTGGCAGACACCACCAAAGTAGCATCACTTTCACCAGAGTAGAAATAGTTTAATGGGAAGCAACATCTCTTCCCCTATAGGCAACTCAGCATATGGACACCAAATCAGGAGTCTTCAAATTTAAAAAAAAATAGGGCCTGACACCACGAAAGTGGCATCAATTTCACCAGAGTTGAAATAGTATAATGGGGAGCGACATCTCTTCCACTACAGCCAACCCAGCAGATGGAGTGATCCAATCAAAAGTCTCCACATTTCCAAAAATCAGTGTCAGACTCTACCAAAGTGGCATCAATTTTACCAAAGTAGAAATAGTATAAGGAACGACACCTTCGAGTACAGCCAACCCAGCAGATGGAGACTCAACCAAGAGGGTTCACATTTTCAAAAATTAATTGGAGACACCACCATAGTGGCATCAATTTCACCAGTGTTGAAATATTATTATAGGGACTGACACATCTTCCACGACAGCCAACTCAGGAGATGGATACGCAACCAGGAGTGTTCAAATTTCCAAAAATTAGCGGCAGACACCAACAAAATGGCATGAATTTCACCAGAGTAGAAATAGTATAATGGGGAGCGACTTATCTTCCACTAGAGCCAACCAAGCAGATGTAAAGCCCCAATCAGAAGTCTCCACTCTCCACATTTCCAAAAATTAGTTGCAGACACTAATAAAGTGGCATTAGTTTCACCATAATAGAAATAGTATAACAGGGACTGACACCCCTTCCTCTACAGCCAAACCAGCATGTGGAGACCCAGCCAGGAGTGTTCACATTTCCAAAAATTAGTGGCAGAGACCAACAAAGTGGCATCAATTTCACCAAAGTAGAAATAGTATAATAGGGACTTACACCTCTTTCACTACAGCCAACCCAGCAAATGGAGACCCAACCAGGAGTGTTCACATTTCCCCAAATTAGTGTTAATTTGCTGCAGCAACAGCAGGCACAGAAGCCCCACTAAAGATATCACAGTCTGCGATTGGAGTGCAAACGTCCTTGGAGACCCATGATTTGTTCATCTTTATGAAAGTTAGGCGATCAACACTTTCAGAGGACAGATGGCTGTGATTATCCATCAGGGCACCACCAGCAGTGCTGAAGACACATTCTGACTGTCGGGAATGATAAAACCTTCAAGGCGTGACAGGCGAGCTCAGGCCACTTATCCATTTTTGAAGACAAAACTGTAAAAGCGTCCAAACCCTCCCTGATGGTATCGATATTGAGTTGTAGATACGCCTGCACTATCTTCTCCAGTCCTTCACCACATGTCAAACTAAAGGCCCTTTTACATTTAGCGATGCACCAGTGATCCCGACCACAATATGACCAGGTCAGGATCACTGGTGCATCGCTAAATAATCGCTAGTGAGCTGCCACACAGGCAGATCTCACAGCGATGCAGCAGCGATACAGCGGACGATACTTACCTTTCAGACGAGGCGATCCTGATGTCCTCCCGCCTGCCTCCACACGTGGCTCGTCGGCGCCACAGGAAGCCCAGCAGGAAGCCCCCGACGAGAAATGGAGCCGGCCGATCTCGCAAGATCAGTGATGGACAGCGGGGGAGCCGGTCGGAGGTAAAGGGGGTTTAACACATAGCGATATCGCTAGCAATATCGCTATAACGTCACCGATTTTGTGACGTTATAGCGATATCGCTATGTGTGATACTAACCTCCGACCGACTCCCCCGCTGTCCATCGCTGATCGTGCGAGATCGGCCGGCTCCATTTCTCGTCAGGCACTTCCTGCTGGGCTTCCAGTGGCGCCGAAGTTTCATGCATGTAGTAGTCAAATTATTGCACTTTTCCCTCTACTCAGTTTATTTTTTTTTTTAAATTTGGCAGATAACATCAGTTGGCTCATCTTTTGCCATGTCAAAAAAGGCCAAGGTTAGGCAACCCTTGCCGCCCCTGCGAGCTGCAGACCCGTGAACACTGCTCGTGGCTGAAGATGCAGTGGTCGCAATGGTTGCATCACTCTGTGTCTGCGCCGTACGGCCCAACATAACCTTCTTGTCTTCCGCCTCCTCTTCCTCAGATGACCTACTCAGCTGTGTGCCTCTGTGTTCAAGCCAAGTAGGATCTACAACACATCATCATCCTTTGTGTTATCCCATTCCTTACCCTGAGAGTAACCTTCCTCCTCTTCTTGCCCTGACAGCACATTACAGTCCACGTGAACCTCAAATATCTAAGTCTCATCAGGATCACCTCCCCTGGGGGTTGACGTCTGGTGACTAGGGTCAGGATGCTGCCCTACTTCGTCCTGACCCGTATCCAAGCTAAAAAAAATTTGGGCATCGGGGCAGATGATCTCCTCCTCTTGACTTTGTGAATCAGTACACTTCTGATGCCTATGGCATAGAACGTGTGAACAGCTCTGCAGACTCACCCATCTGTGGTTCCCTACAGTCAGTTAGGCGGATGCAGAGTTGTGACATGGGGGGAAGCAAGGATAATTGGGGTGCCACCTTTGTGGACTGTAATGTGTGTGATGTTGAGGTAGAGGAAGAGGAGGAGAGGCCACTTGAAGCTGCCCTTGCCATCCACTTGAGCACATGCTCTTTCTGGCCCTCACCAACCAGGTGTACCGCTGTGTGGTTGCCAAAGAAAGATAGTGGAGTAGCCCATCCAGTAACAGAAGTTTTTAGTTGTGATTGTATGTATGGGAGGTGACAGTGTTGGTTTACTAGTGCTTTCACTAACATTACCACCTACATCACATACACTGTAAACACCAAGCCTATTCCCCATTCCACCATGACCTCACTTTTTCCAGTCATGCTGCTCAGATAGTGTGGTAGGAGCACACTATCAGCAACAAAAAATTAGATTTTTTACTCTGCACCAGCTCTGCACACAGCTGAATTTCAGCAGCACTAAATGACGTGAAATATGATGTGCTGAATCAAGATAGCAACTGAAGAAATTAGGCTTTTTTTTACTCTGCAACAGCTCTGCACACAGCTGAATCACATTAGTAACAGAAGAAAGAATTGTTTCAGGGTTGATGAGGCCTGTATAACAAAGAAGATATGCTCCAAAAATGTTCAAACTGAGATCTCCCCTACTGTATCACATTGGTAACAGAAGAAAGGATTGTTTCAGTGTGGATGAGGCCAGTATAATATAGAGGATATGCTCCAAACATCAAACTCAGATTTCCCCTACTGTATCATGTGAGTAACAAAAGAAAGTATTTTTTTTAGTGCAGATGAGGCCTGTAGACAATAGAATATATGCTCCAAACAATTTTAAACTTAGATCTAGCCTGTTGTATCATGTTTGTCACATAAAATTTTTTTTTTATATATTCCTCATGACTGAGCTCTGCACACAGTTGAATTTCACCGCCACAAACAACTGCCTAGCTAACTAGCTAAAATCTATCAGAACCCAGGAGCAGTGTCAGGAGCAGTCGCTCTGCGCTGCTATACTGTCAAAATGGCACAAAAGCAAGATGTCCACTCTTTATATAGAGAGGGACATGTGATTTCAGCAGCCAATGGCACAAGCCGTTGTGTCTGGATATTGTGGATGTTTCCTGCGCACTGATTGGCTAGCCGCAATGTGCATACATAAAGTTAGAAAGAAAAAAAAAAATAAAAGCACTCGGCCCCTCTGACCTCTCCTCACTCCCTCCCCTCATCAAGCACATACCCCCACCACCACCCCGCCACCACCACGTAAGGAAAGGCCAGGTGATGCAAATTTCCCATCTTTATAAAATCCCAGCCTCCTCTAACCTTGTGCCAAAAAATAGCAGGCATGAGTTCTTCTAAGCAGCTGCCTAGCACTCTTTAAATGAAAATGGTGGAGGCTTACAAAGCAGGAGAAAACTATAAGAAGACAGCAAAGCATTTTCAAGTGCCCTTACCTCAGTTTGAAATGTCTGGAAGACCAAGCAAAATTTCAATAAAAGCTGCTTGTAGGATTGCAGGAGAGGTGTATCAGAACCCCCGCTTGACTGCAAAAGACCTTCAGAAAGATTTAGCAGACTCTGGAGTTATGGTACATTGTTCTACTGTTCAGAGACACCTGCACAAATGTGGCCTTCATGGAAGAGTCATCAGAAGAAAACCTCTCCTGCATCCTCACCATAAAATTCAGTGTTAGAAGTATGTAAAAGAACGTCAAAACAAGTTTAATGCATTTTGGAAACAGGTTCTGTGGACGGATGACATTAAAGCAGATTTCTTTGGCCACAATGATCAAAGGTATGTGTGGAGGAAAAAGGGCACAGAATTTCAGGAAAAGAACATCTCGCCAACCATTAAGCATAGGGGTGTATCAATCAAGCGTTGGGGTTTTGTTGCAGCCAATGGCACAGGGAACATTTCATGGGTAGAGGGAAGAATGGATTCAATGATATTTTAACAAATTCTTGATGCTAACATAACACGATCTGTAAAAAAGCTGAAGTTGAAAAGAGGAAGGCTTCTACAAATAGGTAATGATCCTAAACGCATGTAAAAATCCACAATAGACTACCTCAAAATCCTAGCTGAAGGGTTTATAATGGCCCTCAAAATCCCTTGATCTGAACATCCTTGAAAATCTATGGCAAGTGCATGCAAAACGACCAAGGAATCTGACAGAACTGGAAGAAATTTTCAAGGAAGAATAGATGAAAATCCCTCAAACAAGAATTGAAAAACTCTTGGATGGTTACAAAAACCATTTACCAGCTATGATACTTGCAAAAGGGGGTGCTAGTAGTTACTAACCATGCAGACTGAACTAATAGCAAAGCCACAAAAGAAGACTGAAGCCTACAAAAATTCAAATTACACAGCAGAAAAAAGGGCAGCACCGCTTACCTGCCCAGATCTTAGAACAAATGCACTGCAGGGTGCAGCCAGCTCATATAGCAAAGATGTTGCAAAATACTAAATAGACAGCCACTCCCCACATACCCATTCATGGAGGGGCTGCACCCTGCAGTGCATTTGTTCTAAGATCTGGGCAGGTAAGCGGTGCTGCCCTTTTTTCTGCTGTGTAATTTAACCATGCAGATTGCTCAAACTATATATATATATATATATATATATATATATATATATATATATATATATATATATATATATATATATATATATATATGCCAAAAAAATAAAGGGAATACTATTCCATTTGCAACAAGCTCTTTGTGTTCCCTTTATTTCTTTGTGCAGTATATACACTGCTTAAAAAAATAAAAGGAACACTTAAACAACAAAATATAACTCCAATTAAATCAAACTTATGTGAAATCAAACTGTCCTCTTAGGAAGCAACACAGTTTGACAATCAATTTCACATGCTGTTGTGCAAATGTAATAGACAACAGATGGAAATTATTGCCAATTACCAAGACACCCTCAATAAAGAAGTGGTTCTGCAGGTGGGGACCACAGACCACATCTCAGTACCAATGCTTTCTGGCTGATGTTTTGGTCACTTTTGAATGTTGGTTGTGCTTTCACACTCGTGGTAGCATGAGACAGACTCTATAACCCACACAAGTGGCTCAGGTAGTGCAGCTCATCCAGGATGGCACATCAATATGAGCTGTGGCAAGAAGGTTTGCTGTGTCTGTCAGCATAGAGTCCAGAGGCATTACCAGGAGACAGGCCAGTACACCAGGAGACATGGAGGGGGGCCGTAGGAGGGCAACAACTGCACTACTTGAGCCACTTGTGTGGGTTGTAGATTCCGTCTCATGCTACCACAGAGTGTGAAAGCACAACCAACATTCAAAAGTGACCAAAACATCAGCTAGAAAGCATTAGTACTAAGATGTGGTCTGTGGCCCTACCTGCAGAACCACTCCTTTATTGAGGGTGTCTTGATAATTGCCAATAATTTCCATCTGTTGTCTATTCCATTTCCACAACAGCATGTGAAATTGATTGTCAATCAGTGCTGCTTCCTAAGGCCTCTTTCACACTTCAGTTTTTTGCATCAGTTATAATCCGCCAAAAAGGCGGACAAGCGGATCCGTTCTCAACTGATGTGAACGGATGGCACAGGATCCGTTTTCAGACGGATCCTGAAAATGAAGAAATTTCAAGGAATCGCTGGCTGGGGAGAGAGAGAGAGAGAATTTTTTTTTTTTTGTCCGGCACCCAGAAAGAATTTCGGGTTAAATGAGTGTCTGGAGGATCCGCCAGAGAAAAAAACGTTACAAGCTCCGTTTTGAAATCTTTGAGGATGGTGACGGACAGCAACTTTTGGCGGATCCTCACAAAAAACGGATGCAACGGAAAGCAATCCGTCACAATCCGCCATTAATGCAAGTCAATGGGAAAAAAACGGATCCTCAAAAAAAATTGAGGATCCGTTTTTTTTCAAAACCTGGCGGATTGTGACTGATTGTAAAAAACGGAAGTGTGAAAGAGGCCTAAGTGGACAGTTTGATTTCACAGAAGTTTGATTTACTTAGAGTTATATTCTGTTGTTTAAGTGTTCCCTTTATTTTTTTGAGCAGTGTATATACACATTTCTGACTAAAATAGAAAGCAGATGTGTCATCTTGAACTTTAGGCCTCTTAGAGATCATTTCATTTTCAACTTACTTAACTGTTCACAATTTTGACCAGGGGTGCCCGAACTTACATGCCACTAGATAGACAGACAGATAGATAGATAGGTAGGTGTCTATAAAATGTTGGCTGTCTGTGATTTTTAAATACCGTAAGTTGCCCCCCCCCCCAAAAAAAAAATAATTAAAACTCAAACTGGCATCCCTTGGAATTAAGTAATAGACTGTGAGTCAGAACATAGAATGACAAGCATGTAATACTACTGTTGAACTATTAATTTATAGCCAACAGAGGCTTCTCCAGGCCATGAGAGCTCATTGTTTTCACCCAAAAAGGCTTGTCTTCTTCAGACACCTTGTTTAAGATTTATTCCTGCTGTAAGACTACAATGTAAAAAAATACATTTTTTTTTTTTTTTAGTATAATGTGAATGGTCCCATTTAGTGAGCTTTATGTGTATTTTGGAGTTACATTATTGCCAGACTATTAATTTCTCAAAGTACGAAGATTGAGCAATAATTTTTAGACAGTAAGTTAAAAAAAAATAAAATAGAAGAGGTACTTTTTTTTTATACATGTGAACAGTCTGGATCTGAAACTCACCTGAAGTGCCTGTGTGGACATGTTTTACCGAGTACATACCTACCAACAATGTCATGGTCTGTGATGTAACTACTGTATTTAGTCTCTGTTTTTTCATGTTTTGGGGACTCCTTCAAATATATGAAATCAATTAATGTATGAATGCACATACTCCAATAAATCCTGATAATGGACAATTATCAGATTGGTCTGCACGCTGCTCTCAAAGAATGTAAACCCAACAAAAGAAGCAGTGTTTTATATCCAGAAGCCATTAGAACACATTGTTTCGGACATGTTCTAGGAACAGAACTATACAGCAGCTGTAGGCTGAATACACAGTAAGACCCCATCTGCCTTATCAACGATTTTTATGATGCCTTGCCAGAAAGCAGTCCCCTATCTTAGTAAATTTACCGGGCAGCTAACGCTTTTTCGCAAATCGGTTCTTATTATGGCATAGGCCAGCTGAAAAAGACTTGTTTTCATTTAAAAAGTCATTCCAGGTTTAAAGATTAGTGCTTGGAAATAATTGCATTTTGCAGAATTGACCAAATAGAATAGCCAATCTTCAACCATTTCCAGCAACAATCAGTGGAGTACTCTACATTCATTAGTGTGCTAAAAAAGTGGAAAGTTTCTCTTACCCATTACAGTGCAAAAAATAGCACATGGAGTTTAGATGGATGCCATCTGTGTATTGTCTGCAATTTTCATGAACCCATAGACTTGTGCTAAGGTTACACAAGCGTATGAAGAATCATCTGTTTTCCTCCAGTAAAAGATCTTTCATCCGCATTGTGACCCATATGAGATCCTTTTGAGGTTTTTTTGACATCAGTATAAAATCCGTTTTTAAACATCAATAAAAATTCTATAAAGCCAAATTCTGTTTTCTATTTTAAAAATTGTAATTAATCCATTAAAAACGGAAGCTTGTGAATGCTGCAATTTTTTTCATGTGAGCTAATGCATTAACATTGGACTGTGTACTGCCCATGTCCCATCCATTTTTCACACTGATAATGCATTAATGTGAAATGTGAACCAGAGGCAGACATTGGTGCAAAAGGGGCCCAAGAGGTAAGGGGGCTCATTTTCACCTCCAAATCAGGTGGAATTGTTCATTATGATGAGCTATTGGCTGAAAAGGGATCTTATACTGTTCTTCCACAAGGTCTCTCTTCTGTCTCTGTCAACCAGTGATGTGAACGTCCACTCTGGATGATTTTGAGCTGTGACTTGGATCAAAAATGGATGTTTCCATGATTTTTTCCAGGACTTCCACTAAAAAATCATGGAAGTGTGAACAGCAGCATAGACTATTTAGCAATTTACAAACGTTTATTTTTATGCCATTAAACGAGATAGTTAATAAATACCACATGTCTACTTTACATATGACCTTTTTTGAAACATCATTTTTTTTGTTAGGATATTAGAAGGGTTAAAAGTTTATCACCAATTTCTCATTTTTCCATCAAAATTTACAAAACCATTTTTAAGCGACCATATCAAGTTTGAAGTAGTAATGAAACTCAGCACTCAAAAGGATATGTTGCAAAACAAGGTGAATATATTTACAGTCCGTGTATCAACAGCTAGTGGATAACGTTTCAGATAACCTTTCGGTCCGCATGGACCTTCATCAGATAGATGCTGTTTTGTCGAAGTTGAAAGATGAGTAGCTAATACTCGTAGGAAACACTTAAACGGACAGTCTGTGGCTTTCAGCCACCATATCCCAGTGGAGACATACCTCTTACCACATACAGTCTGTTTAAGAGTCATCCCCTATGAGTATTGAAACGTTATCCACTAGTTGTTGATCCACGTACTGTAAATAAATTCACCTTGTTTTGCCACATATCCTTTTGAGTTCCAAGTGTCATTACTACTACTGGTACGTAACAGGAACACAAGAAAATGGAGCATACAATTTGTTGTGCAATTTCTCCTGAGTACATTGATATCCCACATCCGGTTTGGGTGCGCTGCAGGGCTCGGAAGGGAAGGAGCACCAATTAAATTCAGGAGCACAATTTTATCTGGAATAGATTGCTGCTGCCATGTCACATTTGAAGAGTCCTTGACATGCCAAAATAGAAGAAACCCCCACACGTGACTTTTTGGAAACTGCAGCAACTCTTGAGAAATTCATCTAGAGGTGTAGTGAGTAGAGTTGAGCGAAACGGGTAGGTCAAATTCAAAAGTCGGCGACTTTCGCTGAAGTCGGGTTTCATGAAGCGAAACCCGACCATAGCGTGAGGTCGGCCACGAGGTCGGCGACCAGAGCGCCAAAGTCGCGTTTCAAATGATGCTTCAGCGCCCTTTTTCAGCCAATGAGGGAGGACGCACACTGTGGGCAACGCGATGACATAGGTATCGGTCACCACAATCTTTGAGAAGGGCATGCAAGTGATTGGCTGGCTTTGTGTGGTGTCACAGGGGCTATAAAAGGGCGTGCACGCCGACCGCCATCTTACTTCTGCCGATCTTAGCATTAGGGAGAGGTTGCTGCTGCTGATTCAGAATAAGGGAGAGCGTTAGGCAGGGAAGAAGAACCAAAAAACTGCTTCTGCTGTTAGCGAATTCCACTTACAACACAACAGTTTGTGTGCAGTGACAGGGGAGGCTATATTTTTGTGCATCAGCTCCCTGATAGCTGTATTGCTATTTGCACACTGCTGTGCAAACTGCTTTTTTAAAAGCAAAAATACTTTTCTTCCTCTTTTCTGCACAGTTACCAAGCGTTCATTTTTCCACCCTTTTGTGTGTAGCAGTCCTGCTTATTAGGCTGCCTGTGTTCATACTTGGACTGAGAGCATCATTGTCAGCCTCCTAAAATCTCTAGTGAGATCCAAATTCTCACCAATACTATATATACACTCCACCTTGTCATACACCATTCAATTTCAGCCTGTTACATTGAGGTGTAATCTCTACTGGCCCTGAGATACTAGTTCAGCGTCCTCAAATCTCTAGTGAGATTCAAATTCTCACCAACACTATATACACCTTCTACCTTGTTTTACAGTACCATATAGCTGGTGGTATTTTGGGTACATTGTCACAAAAATGAGGAACTATGGTGGAAGAGGTCGTGGAAGTGGGCGGGGGTTGCCAGCTGGTCCTGATGGTGGTGGTGGTGGTGCATCTGTTGGTAGTGGCAAAAGCACAATAGCACCTAAGGCAGGAGGTGTTGAGCCTGCGTCATCGTCTAGCTCCACAAGGCCTCGAAGGCTCCCTTTTCTGGGAGTAGGTAAACCGCTTTTAAAGCCGGAGCTTCAGGAACAAGTTTTGGCTTACATTGCTGACACAGCCTCCAGTTCTCTCACCTCCTCTTCTGAAGTTTCAAAAAATAAAAACACTGAGTCATCAGTGGAGGCTCCTGGTCAGGAACAACACCTTTCCTTGTGTCCTTCACCCCTACCGAAAGTGAAGGATGCGGCAGGCCACACTACAGATTACTCCATGGAGCTCTTTTCACATACCATGTCTGGGTTATCAAGTCAAATCGTGAATTCCCCAGTCCAAGATGAATCTGACATGGAGTGCACTGATGCACAGCCACTGCTAAATTTTTCTGCTGGTACATTCACTCAGAGCACTTCATTGTCCTCGCAGTGTACTGAGGCAGAATCAGACCCTGATGAAACTCATACTATTCCCGCATACTATACCACCTTACACAGTGACACAGAGGAAGGTGCACATGAAATTAAAGAGGAGGTGATTAGTGTTGAGCGACTTTTGTTTTTTTTAGGGTCGAGTTTCGTTTCATGAAACCCGACTTTTCCAAAAGTTGGGTCGAGCAAAATCGGCCGACTATAGGGAAAAGTCAGGGTCGTCCCGAAACACGAAACCCAATGTAAGTCAATGGAGAATTAAAGTCGGCAGTGAGAGGAGGACAGGAAACACACCAACAGTGCCCATTTGAATGCCAAAAGCATAAATTCTTGTTACTGAAGCTTGTCAACCTTAATTAACTTCATAATACTAGTTACGCACTGAAAAATGGTGGTTATTTGGCTACAGTTGTGGGGGGAGGGCTGGCTCCAGGTTTTCGTGGGACCAGGGCCAAAGAGCGCCCCTTTAACACATACCACAACTCATGATGCTCCGATACGGCAGAGAAATAGCAGTATAGTACAATGAAAAATACTTCACTTCTTACATCTCATGACTGATATCCATTTTAAATTCTCCAATACCTCCAAAAACGGACAGTATATAACTCCATACAGTATTATGGCCAGCGCTTAGTGCGCTATACAGAGTAATGAGGCCCATATATTTCTCCATACGGAATCATTATTCCCATATAATGTTTCAAACCGTATATGATGAGCTCCACATAATGCTACAGTATATGTTGGTCCCAAGGGATGAAGCTCCACTGTCTTATGGGCCCAAATAATGCTCCATATATAATGGGCCCCATTTCTACTGCTCTAGTGTATAATGGGCCCTGTAAATGCTGCTCCAGTGTCTGATGTTCACCTTTGGAATGCTCCAGTGTATGGTGGGCCCCATATATCATTCACCAAGTATAGTGCTCCCCAAAAATTGCTGTCCCAACATTGAAAACAATTACATAAGTCTCTTTGCTAGGGAATCCCTGCACTACTCTGAACTCCTTGTCGGCCCCATCTTCCATCTCACTGCACTTGGCTGTTTAGGCCCTCCCACCGGCAGAGACACTTTTGCGTACTATGCGGTGCCCTGTGCCAGTGCCATCGCCCATGAGTATGCCCCCCCACCTGCTCAAGGAACCTGCACTTTCATCTGCACCTTCCTCTTTGTCACCGTGTAAGGTGGTATAGTATGCGGGAAGGGGAACCTGAGTTTCCTCTGGGTCAGATTCTGGCTGTGTAGAGTGTGAGGGGAATGTAGTGGTCTGGGTCAATGTACCAGCAGCATCATCCAGCAGTGGCTGGGCCTCAGTGCACTTGTGGCGTCCCCAAGAGTACGGTCGCCACTGTGGCATTGCCTTCCTCCTAGGGAGTGTGTTGTGTTATGATGAGTCACCGAAGGAGGAAAAAACAAAATACCAGCTGAGTCCAGAAAAACCAGAGAGGTTGGCAGCTATTGGATTGCAGACCCCTGAACCTATCCACAACAACTAGCAGTAGCCGTTGGGGGTTCCTACGGTGCCCTAGACCCCTCGATCACAGCCGGAGAACTATATAGCCTAAAGACAGAAAGGGGAAAAACTAAACTGCCCCAGAGCAGACCCCAAAGCAATAGGCAGCCCCCAACATATAATGACGGTGAAGCAAGATGAAAACACTAACACAGATAGAAAGATTGGTTGAGCAAATGATGGGGCCCAAGCTAACTACATAGGACAGGATAGGAAAGCTGCTATCTGCCATCCGCAAAAACCCTATCAAAATGAGCCAACCGACTGATAGGAAAAACAGGCCCTGAAGTCGCTAGGCTTCAAAAGACTATATCAGCACTCAGGTATATTCTGAAGACAGAGCAAAATATCAACAGATCAGAGACAAAAATGGAATCCAGCTCACCCCCGGCCGGGGATGGCAGAACTTCCAAAAAACAAGGCAAAACAAAAACAAAACTGAAGAGTACAAAGCAGAGCAGAAAAACTTAGCTTTGAGATGCAAAAATCAGACTGGTCTCCAAGAATCCAGCAGGAAAATCACCAGCCAGGAAGAAGGGCGTCGGCAGCCTTATATCCAGTCCTCAATTCCAGCCACCTAGTCATCATCCAGCTGCCCAGGTGTTTGGTAATCAGTCTCACTACCTTCTTTCACTAGAGGAGGGAGTTCATCAGACCTCAATGGTGAAGGGAAAAATGAACTCACAACAGTACCTCCCCCTTGAGGAGGGGTCACCGAACCCTCATCCATGCCACCAGGGCGATCCGGGTGAGCCCGATGAAAGGCACGCACAAATCTTTCGGCATGAATATCAGAGGCAGAGACCCAGGAATTATCCTCCTGACCATAACCCTTCCACTTAACCAAATACTGGAGTCTCCGTCTAGCCAGACGGGAATCCAGTATCTTCTCTACCTCATATTCCATGTTACCTTCAACCAATACAGGGTCAGGAGGTGCCACCACAGGAACTACTGGTTCAACAAACCTCTTCAACAAGGACTTAAGAAACACATTATGAATTTTAAATGTGACAGGATGAGCCAACCGAAAAGAGACCGGATTAATAATCTCCAAAATCTTGTAAGGTCCAATAAATCTAGGCTTAAACTTAGGAGAAGCCACCTTCATAGCGATATTTTTTGATGACAACCAAACCATATCACCCACCTTAAACTGGGGACCAACGGTCCTACGCCGGTTGGAAAACCGCTGGGCCTTTTCCTGGGAGAGAGACAACTTATCCACTACTTGGTCCCAGATCTGGTGCATTCTCTCCACCACAGTGTCAACACCTGGGCAGGCAGAAGGCTCCACCTGCCCTGAAGAAAATCGAGGGTGAAAACCAAAGTTACAAAAAAAAGGTGACATCAAAGTGGCAGAACTAGCTCTATTATTTAAAGCAAATTCGGCCAAGGGCAAAAATGAAACCCAATCATCCTGATCAGCAAAAATAAAACATCTCAAGTACGACTCCAAAGTCTGGTTTGTTCTCTCCATCTGCCCATTGGTCTGAGGGTGAAACGCAGAGGAGAAGGACAACTGAATTCCCAGCTTGGAACAGAAAGTCCTCTAAAATCTAGACACAAACTGAACTCCTCTGTCAGATACAATGTTCTCAGGAATCCCGTGCAAGCGAACCACCTGTTGCAAAAACAATGGCACCAACTCAGAGGAAGATGGCAACTTAGGGAGTGGTACAAGATTGACCATCTTAGAGAATCTATCACAAATCACCCAAATAACAGTCATTCTCTGAGAGACAGGCATATCAGAGATAAAATCCATTGAAATATGGGTCCATGGCCTCCTGGGACCCGGCAAAGGCATAAACAAGCCACTAGAGCGAGAACAAGGTTGAGACCGGGAGCAAGTCCCACAGGACTGCACAAAATTCCTGACATCACGAGACAAGGCGGGCCACCAAAAAGATCGACTCACCAGATCTCTAGTACCAAAAATACCTGGATGACCAGCCAATGCAGAGCAATGAACTTCAGACATCACTCTCTTCCTCCACTGGTCAGGAACATACAACTTCCCACTGGGACAACGCTCAAGTTTGTCCTCCTGAAACTCTTCTAGAGCACGTCTCAAATCGGGCGAGATGGCAGAAAGAACTACCCCCTCGCCTAAGATGGTAGCAGGCTTAATCACAACAGGAGAATCAGCAAGGAAACTCCTAGAGAGGGCGTCTGCCTTGACATTCTTAGTGCCCGGAAGAAAAGAGACCACAAAATCAAAACGTGTGAAAAACAAGGCCCACCTAGCCTGTCTAGGATTCAAGCGCTTGGCCGACTCCAGGTAAATCAAATTCTTGTGGTCAGTAAGGACCACGACTTGGTGTTTGGCTCCCTCCAACCAATGTCTCCACTCCTCAAATGCCCATTTCATGGCCAACAGTTCCCGATTCCCCACATCATAGTTACGTTCGGATGGGGAGAACTTTCGGGAAAAGAAAGCACAAGGATTCATTTTAGATGTCACAGGATCATTTTGGGACAACACCGCTCCTGCACCAATCTCAGAAGCGTCCACCTCCACCTGAAACGGGAGTGAGACATCAGGTTGCCGCAAAACCGGAGCATAAGTGAATCTTCGCTTCAGCTCCTGAAAGGAAGAAACAGCCTCTGGAGACCAATTCAGCACATCAGCACCCTTCCTAGTCAAATCCGTCAATGGCTTGGCAATACCAGAAAAATTAGCTATAAATTTCCGATAAAAATTAGCAAAACCCAAAAACTTCTGGAGGGCCTTCAAAGAAGTGGGCTGAACCCAATCATAAATGGCCTGTACCTTGGCCGGGTCCATTTCAATAGTTGACGGAGACAAAATAAATCCCAAAAATGAAATCCTCTGTACCCCAAAAAGGCATTTCGATCCCTTGACATACAGGGAATTCTCCCTCAAAATCCGGAACACAGTCCGAACATGTTCCACATGAGAGTCCCAATTCTTGGAGAAGATCAAAATATCATCCAGATAGATAATCAAAAATTTATCCACAAAGTCTCGGAATATATCGATCATGAAGCACTGGAAGACAGAAGGGGCATTAGTGAGCCCAAAAGGCATCACCAGGTACTCAAAATGTCCCTCCGGAGTATTAAACGCCGTCTTTCATTCATCCCCATGCTTAATGCGAATAAGATTATACACCCCCCTGAGGTCAAGCTTGGTAAACCAGCAAGCACCTTTAACTCTGGAGAATAGATCAGAAATCAGGGGTAACGGATACTGATATTTAACAGTAATTTTGTTGAGGGCACGATAGTCAAAACAAGGCCTTAATGAACCATCCTTTTTAGCCACGAAAAAAAAACCCAGCACCTAAGGGTGAAGAGGATGGTCTAATATGACCCTTCTCCAATGCCTCCTTAATATAGGATCGCATAGCCTCGTGCTCGGGTACAGATAAATTGAAAAGCCGACCCTTGGGGAGTTTACACCCCGGGTTCAGCTCAATAGCACAGTCATAACTCCTATGAGGAGGCAAAGACGCAGACTCATTCTCACTACATACATCATAAAAGTCAGCCAAATAGTCAGGAACATCATGTGACTGGGGAGAGGTGGAGAAAACAGGAGCATCACTAAGGGCACACCGACAACCCCAACTCACCACAGACACAGATTTCCAATCCAGAACTGGATTATGGATTTGCAACCAGGGAAAACCCAGAACAATGGTATCATGCAAATTATGCAACACCAAAAATCGGCAATTTTCTTGATGGTCTGGGGCGACCTGCATTACCACCTGGGTCCAAAACTGAGGTTTATTCTTCGCCAAAGGAGTAGCATCAATACCCCTCAAAGGGATAGGCGTCCGCAGAGGTGTCATAGGAAATCCACAACGTTTAGCAAAATCCAAGTCCATCAGGTTCAGAGCTGCTCCTGAATCCACAAAAGCCTTGGCGGAAAATTTGGACAGGGAGCAGATCAGAGTAATTGCCAGAAGAAACTTAGGTTGAACACCACCCACAGAAAACGTGTGTGCACAACGTTTCTCTCGTTTAGGGCAGACAGAAATAATATGCGAGGCATCTCCACAAAAAAAACACAGCTTATTACGCCTTCTGAACTCCTGACGTTGCGCCCTAGACAAAACTCTATCACATTGCATAGGTTCAGACATTTGTTCAACAGGTGGTAACATTTCTCGTGTAGTTTTGCGTTCACGTAAACGCCGATCCACCTGAATGGCTAATGACATAGAATCGTCAAGACCAAAGGGAACAGGAAATCCCACCATAGTATCTTTTACAGTTTCTGACAAACCCTTCCGAAAGAGGGCTGCCAAGGCACCATCATTCCAGGTAGAAAGGACCGCCCACTTTTGGAATTTTTGACAGTACAACTCTGCCGAATCCCGACCCTGGCTTAATGCCAACAGGGTCTTTTCAGCCTGATCAATAGCATTAGGTTCATCATACAACAACCCCAAGGCTTGAAAAAATGCGTTCACATTATTCAGAATAGGATCATCAGGTTTCAAAGAAAACGCCCAATCCTGGGGATCGCCGCGCAGCAAAGAGATGACAATTTTAATCTGCTGCGTGGAGTTCCCCGACGAGTTAGGCTTCAAGGCAAAAAATAATTTACAATTATTCTTGAAATTCAAGAATTTAGACCGATCCCCCAAAAATACATCAGGAGAAGGAATCTTTGGTTCAGCAGCATGTGAATGAGCAAGATAGGTGGAAATTCCCCGCACTTCAGCAGCGAGCTGCTCCACACGATTGGACAATTGCTTCATCTCCATTGAGAGAAAAATTCCCCCTACGGCCTCAGAGATATAGAGGAAAAAATATGCACACACAAAAAAAAAAAATTCTGACACTTTTTTTTTTTTTACAATTCTCTCTTGCTATTGAGTACCCTAGGATCTGTGGTATGGCTGGTGATTCTGTTATGATGAGTTACCGAAGGAGGAAAAAACAAAACACCAGCTGAGTCCAGAAAAAACAGAGAGGTTGGCAGCTATCGGATTGCAGACCCCTGAACCTATCCACAACAACTAGCAGTAGCCGTGGGGGGTTCCTACGGTGCCCTAGACCCCTCGATCACAGCCGGAGAACTATATAGCCTAAAGACAGAAAGGGGAAAAACTAAACTGCCCCAGAGCAGACCCCAAAGCAATAGGCAGCCCCCAACATATAATGACGGTGAAGCAAGATGAAAACACTAACACAGATAGAAAGATAGGTTGAGCAAATGATGGGACCCAAGCTAACTACATAGGACAGGATAGGAAAGCTGCTGTCTGTCATCCGCAAAAACCCTATCAAAATGAGCCAACCGACTGATAGGAAAAACAGGCCCTGAAGTCGCTAGGCTTCAAAAGACTATATCAGCACTCTGGTATATTCTGAAGACAGAGCAAAATATCAACAGATCAGAGACAAAAATGGAATCCAGCTCACCCCCGGCCGGGGATGGCAGAACTTCCAAAAAACAAGGCAAAACAAAAACAAAACTGAAGAGTACAAAGCAGAGCAGAAAAACTTAGCTTTGAGATGCAGGAATCAGACTGGTCTCCAAGAATCCAGCAGGAAAATCACCAGCCAGGAAGAAGGGCGTCGGCAGCCTTATATCCAGTCCTCAATTCCAGCCACCCAGTCATCATCCAGCTGCCCAGGTGTTTGGTAATCAGTCTCACTACCTTCTTTCACTAGAGGAGGGAGTTCATCAGAACTCAATGGTGAAGGGAAAAATGAACTCACAACAGTGTTGTCAAGCTTGGGAGCAACGAAGGATCTTTCTAGCAGTGAAACCAACACACAACACATTTCCCACTCCAGGCCAGCAGGGAGACCTCTGAACCTGACTGCTGAGGAGCTGCTCTCTGTGGTCGGGAGGAGGTAAGTTGGGGCACTCTGTGCAGGGAAGGGGAAGTGTGTGGACGTGAGAAGGGGAGCTGGAGGATGAGCAGAGTTAAGGCTCACTCCTAGCTGGAGCGCATGGTCCGGATTCCGGTCTCCGAGTTTGTAGGGACACTGACGTTCCTGCAGCAGAAACCGGGGGAAGTAGCAGCTATAAATGCACTGTACCCAACTAAGGCTCGGAGGCCCCAGCATCGACGTGTGCGAGGCAGAAGGAAAAGGCTACAGCTGTTTGCCATACAAGTAAAGTCTGAGGAACATCTGTTAGACAGGAGGCGTTTCAGTGAACCACGGTCCTGTGAGTGCTTCCCCCACAAGCGCTAGAAAGGAGACGTTCAGGAAGGTACATGTTGGCGGAGTGTTGGAAGGGAGCTTTCCATTCTGGTCCCGGAGGTTGGCAGAGGTCCTGACCCGAAGGACACAGCACGGAGGCAGGCATCTGTGTAACCTGCAGACTGTGAGTAAAGCTTTGGAACTGCACGCTCTGGTGTCCTACAGTTATACCAGCACCGCTACATCTGGGTACCAGCACCTACACCGCCTGTGCCTTTCACCCATCACTACATCTACACTTCCCTGGGACTCCAGCTCCACCTGTGGGGAGCTTCACCATCTTTGCTGCACAACACCATCAGTCCCAGAGGATCTGCATGCAGCGTCGGCCTAACATCTATGTTGCCGAACACCACAGGTTGCGTCAAACTATCTATATAAACTCTTTACCATTATACCATGCCATTTACATGGGCGCCCAGGGCCACCGTCCGGGTCACCACTGCTGTGACACATCCCACTGACACCGGCCCGCTACCGAGTACCCCACAGCCCTGGGAGGGCGACCCATATGCCGACTGCTGATCGGGCGGCGTTATTCCCACGAACCTCCAAACAGCGTCCCTGAAGGCAAAGTTTTTGGTTTCCGGGGGCAGTATGATTGCAAAGCTGAACCTTAAAGGAATGTCCAAAAGGGCACCACCAGGAGTGGAGCCAGTGGCTTAATTGGACTGCACCCGGGAAACCACTACCATACAAGCTACAGAAAAGATGGACAGATTGCAAGCTTTGTCGATTCTGTGTGTGGTGTGGTATGTCCATTTGTAGTTGTCCTAGAGATATCTCAGCTTTATTCCGTTAACGACCGAGACTCTGGCATGGCCCCGCGGTACGCGTCAAGCTTATTAGAGGGATACGCGAGGCTGTGGCACGTGAGATCGAGCAATAACAGGTCTAGCATTCCAGTACATGTCCGGGGCTGCATACACGCTACACTGAAAGGACCAGCTTTTGTCGCTTACAGGTGCAGATAACCTGCTGAACTCCGTTAGTGATGGGGATCTGGGATTCAGATTATTCCCCGCGAACGATGATTTCCCAGTAAGTTCAGGTCAACCGCAATTCCGGAGTTAGGCCTAACCGTCATTCCTGAAAAAATTACGTGTCCAAACCACAGGTGCTGTAGCTTGCTTAACAGCTCGGCAGCCGTTCTCAGGCCCAGTATGGATTCAACAACATTGTAGAAAGTTGATAAAGGGTACAGTTTCACCGGATAACACGTATATATGTAGCCTAGTTTACACATTAAAAATATATGTCTATAGATCAGGAGGCAGACTCAGATGATCTCAGGCCCAGTATGGATTTGACCAGATTGTACAAAGTTGAGAAAGGGTACTTTATCACTGGATAGCAGGTATATATAGCATAGTTTAAACATGTAAAATCTCGGTGTTCTAAGTATGGATTACACATCAATCTAAAAAGTGGAAAAAAGGAAATGCATTTGAGGCATACACAACTATATACTTTTGGTGTTATTTTTAAATCTTCATATATATTTCTGTCTCAGTAATACAGTCCAGCCTCTCCACAATAGGAAATGAGATGCATACAATTAGTGACATAAAGGCTATTGATTGCAGAAATCTAGGAATTATTATTCATGGGAAAAACTTCCATCACAATTCTCATAGGCGATGCTGACCCTCAATTAATTTGTGTGTTGAGACAGTGAAAACATTTGTTTGTGAATAAAGTCTTGCTGTATCGCACTTCCGTTGATTCCATCACTGTTACTCATCTCAATCCAATTTTTATCACAGGGAGCGATGTAAACATGGTGCTCACTGGCAATCATGATCTGTCACATAACTTTGGAGTGCAAAAGACAGAAGCCACAGGCCGTAGGCGATTCTATTTGATTGGCATGAGAGGGCACATTTTGAAATGTGCGCCGGAATGTCACACGTTTGTGAGTAGGAAAACCGTGAAAGCTGATGATAAACCACCACTGCATGTAATTGTGAGTCGACTTCCATAACAAATGGAAGCCACTGATCATCTGCAGCTAGAGCCCGGCCAACAGGACAGGGTATAGCTACATCTTAACCATCATCTTTCAGTTCAATCAATTTGTAGTGGCAGTCCCAGTGAAGGATTTGACAGCCCAGACTACACAGCGGAGGAGCAGGGAGAGGTAAACATTGCAAATGCTGGGGCCCTGCCCAAGCAAGGGGGGCACACTCATGGGAGTCGGTACTGGCACTGGGCCCCTCATAGTACGGCGGCGTGTCTGACGGAGGGTGTGCACCACCACTGTCAGAGACACTTGATTGCACTATGAGGGACCCTATGCCAATGCCCGCGCCCAAGAGTCGGCCTACCCACCTGTCCAGGGCAACGGCACTCGCACGGTTTTGTGCGCTAGGTGGTGACCCCGGCCATGGGGGGGCCGCCCACTTAGGGAGGTTTACAAAGTGGCATATGTAGATGTGGGTCATTCAGCTGATGCAAAAGGCGAAATAGGTCAAGTTCGCGGAATAGGAGGAGGACCAAAGCAAGCCATTTTTCTGGCAACCTATGTGTCATCAAGGGAAGGTGGGACAAAATCCTTGGAAACCCATGCATGGTTCATTTTAATGAAGGTTAGATCATCCACATTTTGGGTTGACAGACGGGTCCTTTTTTCTGTCAGGATTGATCCAGCTGCACTGAAGACTCTTTCCGATAGCACACTTGCAGCTGGGCAAGCGAGCTCCTGTAAGGCATATTGTGCCAATTCAGGCCAGGTGTCCAGTTTAGCGGCCCAATAGTCAAAGGGGAATGACTTGTGCGGGAGAACATCGCTATGGGAGGAAAAGTAGTTGTTAACCATAGTTGACAACTGCTGTCTCCTGTCACTTTCCATCGATGCTGTATTACCAGTTGTGTGAGCGGTCTGTGAAAAATCAGTCCACAACATTGTCATGAAACCCCTGTCTCCAACGCCACTTCTGCTGTGTGCACCACGAACACCTCTGCCAAGCTGCCACCCGGCCCGTACGGCTCGTGTGAGAACCATCACCGCTGCTGTGTGCTGGGAATGCCTCAACCAACCAGTTAACCAGAGTTGCTTTTTTAGTAGCCAATATTAGGTCAAGGTTCTCGTGTGGCATGATGTTTTGTAATTTGCCTTTATAGCGTGGATCCAGGATGCTGGCCAACCAGTAGTCATCATCGTTCATCATTTTGGCAATGCGTGGGTCCCTTTTTAGGATCTGCAAGGCATAATCTGACATGTGGGCCAATGTTCCCGGTGTCAATGATGCACTGCGAGTGCTGGGTGGAGGAGCACTTTCTGGCAAATCCACATCCCTCCAGTCACGCACAAACCCTGTACCAGACCTTGCCACGCCAACATTTTCACTTGCCCCACGAGATGCATCCTCCTCCCCTAAGTAATCATCCCCATCATCATCCTCCTCCTCCTCTTCTTCCTCCACCTCGTCCAGGAGAGGTCCCTGAGCAGACAATGGATGAATGTCATCAAGGATTCCCTCCACCACTTCCTTCTCGTCAACATTGGCTGCAGACGCCTGCTCCTTAAGGTGCGTCAAAGTTTGCATGAGCAGACGCATAAGTGGGATGCTAATGCTTAGGATGGCGTCGTCTGCGCTTACCAGCCGTGTGCATTCCTCAAAACACTGAAGGACTTTACAGAGGTCTTTCAGCTTCAACCACTGCACACCTGTCAACTCCATGGCCGTGTATCCTCCCACAAATGCATTATGGCCTGCCTCTGCTCGCGCAGCCGCTCAACCATGTGCAGGGTGGAGTTCCACCTTGTTGCAATGTCGATAATGAGGCGGTGGTTGGGAAGGTGGAGCAATCGCTGCAGCTTCTGCATACGAATGGAGTGTACAGGCGACCGGCGGATGTGCGCGCACAGTCTTCGCACCTTCTGGAGCAGGGCTGTTAACTCCGGATAATTTTTGAGGAAGCACTGCACCACCAGGTTCAAGGTGTGAGCCAAGCAAGGTATGTGGCTGAGTTTTGAAAGGGCTATGGCTGCCACAAAATTCCGGCCGTTATCACTAACTACCTCGCCTGCCTCAAGATGTACACTGCCCAGCCATGACTCAGTTTGTTGCTGATAGTACTCGGCCAGCACCTCGGCAGTGTGTCTGTCACCCAAACACATCATCTGCAACACAGCCTGCTGACGCTTTCCACTAGCTGCTCGATAGGGGGACACCTCATGTGCAACAGTGGCAGCTGCAGATGGAGTGCTCGTACGACTGCGCTCTGTGGACGAGCTTTCGCTTCTGGAGGAGGAGGGTCGAACGCCTACAGCCAACTGTTTCCTATACCGTGGGCTAGGCAGCACTGTCCCACCACCGCTGTCCCCTGTGGACCCTGCATCCACCACATTAACCCAGTGCGCCGTGATGGACACGTAATGGCCCTGGCCATGCCGACTGGACCATGCATCAGTTGTGAGGTGCACCTTTCCACTCACTGACTGCTTGAGTGCATGGACAATGCCGTCTTTCACATGATGGTGGAGGGCTGGGATGGCTTTGCGAGAGAAGAAGTGGTGACTGGGTAGGTCATAGCATGGTACTGCATAGGCCATGAGTTCGCGGAAAGCTGCGCTTTCCACCAACCGATAGGGCATCATCTCTAACGAGATTAGTTTGGCAATGTGGGCGTTCAAACCCAGTGTACGCGGATGAGAGACTGAGTACTTTCTTGACCTACTCATAGTGTCTGGGAGGGTGAGCTGGACTTGAGAGCTGCATATGGTGGAAGTAGCGGTGGACAGGGCGGACTGAGAGAGGGTTGATGATGGTGATGGAGTTGGTGTTCTTTCTGATGGCCTAGATTCAGTCTTTCATTGATATAACAGTGGGATTCCCTGACTGCTGTGGCCTTGCAATGACACCTCAACATTTGCTGCTGTGCTAACCGGTGGGCTTACAGTGGGGGAAACAATGTAGCGTTGCTGACTACCTTCTTTGTGATCAATTGCACATGTGGTACTTGAGGTTTGGTGTTGTGTCCATGCTTGCAATTGCATGCTGGTTAAATGTCTAAGCATGCAACTGGTATTCAAATTTTTCAGATTTTTCCCTTGGCTAAAGGTCTTTGCGCACTTCTTACAGTTAACCTTGGCCTGATCATGAGGATTTTGTTCAAAAAAGTGCCACACTGCACTCTTCCTACTTTGGCAGACATTTTGCGGCCTAGCACACTGTGATATTTTGACCCTCTGGACAAGCTGTCCAGCAACTCTTTTTTGATTTTTGGAACCTGTCTTTGGAGTGCTCCGGGCCTGCCAGATAACAGCTGTTGCGATGTTGATGTCTGCTGTGGATGCTCCTCCTCCTCATCTGAGCTATTGGAAGCAGCACCTTCTTCCCCCAATGGATGCCAATCTGGGTCAACAACTGGGTCATCCATCACCTCCTCTTCAATGTCATGTGCACCTTCCTCTGTGTCACCGTGTATGGTGGTATAATATGCGGGAAGGGGCACCTGAGTCGCATCAGGGTCAGAATCTGGCTCTGTACACTGCGAGGACAATGTAGTGCTCTGACTGAATGTACCAGCAGAATCATCTATCAGTGGCTGTGCATCAGTGCACTCCATGTCAGATTCATCTTGGCCTGGGTAATTCACCATTTCACTTGATAATCCAGGCATGGTATGTGAAAACAGCTCCATGGAGTAATCATTAGTATGGCCTGCATCATCCTTCAATCTTGGTTGGGGTGAAGGACACAAGGAAAGGTGTGGTTCATGAACATGAGCCTCCAATGACGACTCAGTGCTTTTATTTTTTACAACTTCAGAAGAGGAGGCGATAGAGCTGGTGGCTGAGTCAGCAATGTAAGACAAAACTTTTTCCTGAAGCTCTGGCTTTAAAAGCGGTTTGCCAACTCCTAGAAAACTAAGCCTTCGAGGCCTTGTGGAGCCAGACGATGACGCAGGCTCAACACCTCCTGCATTCGGTCCTATTTTGCTTTTGCCACTACCATCAGATCCACCACCAACACCATCGTTACCAGCTGCCAACCCCCGCCCAATTCCATGGCCTCTTCCACCAGCCTTCCTCATTTTTGGTAGAAATGTAGACAAAATCCAACAAACTATATAGTAATGTAAAACAAGGTACAAGGTGTCTATAGGACAGGGGAGATTTTGAATTTCTGCACACACTTGTGGACACTGGACACTTTTGGATTGTGTGAGGCCCACTGAATATCACAGCGCTATGTCACAGGCTCGATGTCGCAGGTGTGAAAAATGTCACTAGAGGATAACGGAGATTTTGAATTTCTGCACACACTTGTGGACACTGGACACTTTTGGATTGTGTGAGGCCCACTGAATATCACAGCGCTATGTCACAGGCTCGATGTGGCAGGTGTGAAAAATGTCACTAGAGTATAACAGAGATTTTGAATTTCTGCACACACTTGTGGACACAATTTTGGATTGTGTGAGGCCCACTGAATATCACAGCGCTATGTCACAGGCAGAAATTGGCTAGTGTATGACAAACTACAAGGTGTATATAGAATTGGGCAGAATAGGAATCTCCCTAGAGTGTAGGTCTGTAAGAACGGAACAAGTCCTCGACTTATCCTTACAGAGCGACACACAGATAGCTTCACTGTGGCTGTGATAACAGCCGTTACATGGTACTGAGAGAGGAGCGTGCACGTACACGGCTGTCCAGTGTACGTAAAATTGTCAAGCTCCGTGTTTTTTAAGTATACGGACTGACACACGCCGTCTCTCTATAGTTTTGAATGTGATCAAACAGCAAATATATTTAACTGTATGAAAGCTAGACAAAACTAGAAGGTGCAGGTCTGTAAGAACGCAACATGTCCTCGACTTATCCTTACAGAGTGACACACAGATAGCTTCACTGTGGCTGTGATAACAGCCGTTACACGGTACTGTGTGAGGAGTGTGCACCGCTGTTTGGTGTGAAAAAATGCACGCTCAGTAGCTCACCAGGACAAAAAAAAAAATTGGGATTGCTTTTAAAAAAGCAGTTTGCAGAGCAGTGGGTAAACAGCAATGCAGCCGTCAGGAAGCCTTAGAAGGCAGCCTAACAACCAACACCGCTGATCCAGCAAAATAAAGCCTCCACTTGCACTGCACACACAGTGACTGGTGTGTTGTACAGGCAAAATCGCTAGCAGCAGAAGCAGTTTTTGGTGTCTTCTTCCCTGCCTAACGCTCTCCCTACAAAATCAACAGCAGCAGTAGCTCTCCCTATTCTGAGATCAGCATGAGTAACATGGCGGTCGGCGTGCATGCCCTTTTATACCCCCTGTGACGCCCACCAAAGCAAGCCAATCACTTGCATGCCCTTCTGAAAGATGGTGGTGACCCCTGCCTATATCATCACGTTGCCCACAGTGTCCGTGAATCCTGATTGGCTGAAAAAGAGCGCAAAACAAACTTTTGAAACGCGACTTTGGCGCTTAAGTCGCCGACCTCGTGGCCAACCTCATCCTAGGGTCGGGTTTCGTTTCATGAAACCCGACTTTGCCAAAAGTCGGCGACTTTTGAAATTTTTCGACCCGTTTCGCTCAACTCTAGAGGTGATGGATGACCCAGTTGTTGACCCAGATTGGCATCCATTGGGGGAAGAGGGTGCCGCTGCCAATAGCTCAGAAGAGGAGGAGGTGGATCCGCAGCAGGCAATGACATCGCAACAGCTGTTATCTGGCAGGACCGTAGCAGTCCAAAAACGTGTTACAAAAACCAAAAGAGTTGCAGGACAGCTTGGCCAGATGGTCAAATTAGCACAGCGTGCAAGGTCTCAAAATGTCTTCCATAGTAGGAAGAGTTCAGTGTGGCACTTTTTTCAACAAAATCGTAATGATCAGACAAAAAAGTTATCTGTAAGAAGTGCGCAAAGACCTTTAGCCGAGGGAAAAATCTGAGAAATTTGAATACCAGTTGCATGCTTAGACATTTAACCACCATGCACACTTGCAAGCGTGGATGGACTACCAAACCTCACGTACCACATGTGCACCTGCTCCGAATGAAGGTAGTCAGCAACGCTACATCAATTCCCCCACTGTAAGCCCACCGTTTAGCACACCACCAGCAGCAAATGTCAGTGTCGTCGCAAGAATCTAGGCCATCAGCAACACCACCAACACCATCACCAACCCTCTCTCAGTCCGCCATGTCCAACGCTAGTTCCACCATATGCAGCTCTCAAGTCCAGCTCACCCTACCAGAGACTCTGTGTAGGACAAGAAAGTACTCATCCTCTCATCTGCGTACACTGGCTTTGAACGCCCAAATTGCCAAACTAATCTCGTTAGAGATGATGCCCTACCGGTTGGTTGAAAGCAAAGCTTTCCGCGAGCTCATGGCCTACGCAGTACCACGCTATGACCTACCCAGTTGGCACTTCTTTTCTCGCAAAGCCATCCCAGCCCTCCACCTTCATGTGAAAGACTGCATTGTCCATGCACTCAAGCAATCAGTGAGTGGAATGGTGCACCTCACAACTGATGCATGGTCCAGTCGGCATGGTCAGGGCCGTTACGTGTCCATCACTACGCACTGGGTTAATGTGGTGGATGCAGGGTCCACAGGGGACAGCGGCGGTGGGACAGTGCTGCCTAGCCCACGGTATAGGAAACAGTTGGCTGTAGGCATTCGACCCTCCTCCAGAAGCGAAAGCTCGTCCACAGAGCGCAGTCGCACGAGCACTCCATCCGCAGCTACCAGAGTTGCACACGAGGTGTCCCACTATCGAACAGCTAGTGGTAAGCGTCAGCAGGCTGTGTTGAAGATGATGTGTTTGGGCGACAGGTACTGGTCAACTACTTGCAGCAACAAACTGAGTCGTGGCTGCGCAGTCTACATCTTAAGGCAGGCCTTGAGGCAGGCAAGGTAATTAGTGATAACGGCCGGAATTTTGTGGCAGCCATAGCTCTTTCAAAACTCAAACACATACCATACCTGGCTCACACCTTGAACCTAGTGGTGCAGTGCTACCTCAATAATTATCCGGAGTTAACAGCCCTGCTCCATAAGGTGCGAAGACTGTGCTCGCACATCCGCCGGTCGCCCGTACACTCCAGTCGTATGCAGAAGCTGCAGCGATTGCTCCACCTTCCCAAGCACCGCCTAATTATCGATGTTGAAACAAGGTGGAACTCCACCCTGCAAATGCTTCAGAGGCTATGCGAACAGAGGCAGGCTGTAATTCATTTGTGGGAGGATACACGGTCAGGTAGTTTGTGGGCAGACATGGAGTTGTCTGGTGTGCAGTGGTCGAAGCTGAAAGACCTCTGTAAAGTCCATCAGTGTTTTGAGGAATGCACACGGCTGGTAAGCACAGACAACGCCATCATAAGCATGAGCATCCCACTTATGCGTCTGCTCATGCAAACTTTAATGCACATTAAGGAGCAGGCGTCTGCAGCCGAGGAGGAAGAGGAGGGAAGCCTTGATGACAGTCAGGGATTGTCTGCTCAGGGAAGTCTCGTGGACGAGGTGGAGGAAGAAGAGGAGGAGGAGGATGATGGGGATGATTATTTTGGGGAGGAGGATGCTTCTCAGGGGGCAAGAAAAAAATGTTGGCGTGGCAAGGTCAGGTACAGGGTTTGTGCGTGACTGGAGGGATGCTGATTTGCCAGAAAGTGCTCCTCCACCCAGCACTCGCAGTGCATCATTGACACCTGGAACATTGGCCCACATGTCTGATTATGCCTTGGAGATCCTAAAAAGGGACCCCCGCATTGCCAAAATGATGAACGATGAGGACTACTGGTAGGCCAGCATCCTGGATCCACGCTATAAAGACAAATTCCAAAACATCATGCCACAGGAGAACCTAGAGCTAATATTGGCTAACAAACAAGCAACTCTGGTAAATCGTTTGTTTGAGGCATTCCCAGCACACAGCGGCGGTGATGTTTCTCCTACGAGCCGTAGGGGCAACATGGAAAAGGTGTTCGTGGTGCACACAGCAGAAGTGGCGTTGGACACAGGGGTTTCATGACCATGTTTTGGACTGATCTTTCAAGTACCGCTCACACGACTGGTAATACTGCATCGATTGAAAGTGACAGGAGACAGCAGTTGTCAACTATGGTAACAACCTACTTCTCCTCCCATATCAATGTTCTCCCTCACCGGGCATTCCCCTTTGACTATTGGGCCAGTAAACTTGACACCTGGCCTGAATTGGCACAATATGCCTTACAGGATCTTGCTTGCCCTGCTGCTAGTGTGTTATCTGAAAGAGTCTTCAGTGCTGCTGGATCAATCCTGACAGAAAAAAGGACCCGTTTGTCGACCCAAAATGTTGATGATCTAACCTTCATTAAAATGAACCATGCATGGGTTTCAAAGGATTTTGTCCCACCCTCCCCTGCTGACACGTAGGTTGCCAGAAAAATGGCTCGCTTTTGTCCTCCTCTTCCGAGGACTTCTCCAATTACTCCATTTGCAGCTGCTGAATGTCCAACATCAACATATGCCATTTTTTTCCACCTCCCCCCACAGGGCCGGGTTCACCACCTGGCGCACGCACCCGTGCGAGTGCAGTTGCCCTGGACAGGTGGGTGGGCCCACTCTTGGGCAACGGCACTGGCACAGGGTCCCTCATAGTACAATCAAGTGTCTCTGACAGTGGGGGTGCACACCCACCGTCAGACACACCGCCGTACTATGAGGGGCCCTGTGCCACTGCCGTCGCCAACGAGTGGGCCCCCCCTGCTTGCTCAGGATTACAGCACTCGCAAAGTTAAAATACTTACCTCTCCCTGCTCCACCGACGTGACGTCTTCTGCGTTTCCTGACAGTGACATTCTGGTCAGAGAACGCGATGACATCATGTCTGTATGCCCTCTGTCTAAATAGTCCAAGTGCAGTGAGATGGAAGATGGGGACGACGAGGAGTCCAGACTAGTACAGGGATTCCCTAGCGAGGAAACCTATTTAATTGTTTTCAATGTTGGGACAGCAATTTTTGGGGAGCACTATACTCTGGAGAATGATATATTAGGCCCACCATACACTGGAGCATTCCAAAGGTGGACATCAGACACTGGAGCAGCATTTACAGGGCCCATTATGCACTGGAGCATTAGAAATGGGGCACATTATATATGGAGCATTATTTGGGCCCATAAGACACTGGAGCTTCATCCATGGGGACCAACATATACTGTAGCATTATGTGAAGCTCATCATACACTGTTTCAAACATTATATGGGACCAATGATTCTGTATGGAGAAATATATGGGCCTCATTACTCTGTATAGCGCACTATGCGGTGGCCATAATACTGTATGGAGTAATATACTGTCCGTTTTTGGAGCTATTGGAGAATTTAAAGTGGATATCAGTCATGAGATACAAGAAGTGAAGTATTTTTCATTGTACTATACCGCCATTTCTCTGCCGTATCAGAGGATCATGAATTGTGGCATGTGTTAAAGGAGCCCAGTGACACTCTTTGGCCCAGGGCCCACAAAAATCTGGAGCCAGCCCTACCCCCCCCCACAACTTTAGCCATATAACCCCCAGTTTTCAATGCCTAACTATTATTATAAAGTAAATTAAGGTTGACAAGCTTAAGTAATAAGAATTGATCTTTTTGGCATTAAAATGGCCACTGTAGGTGTGTTTCCTGTCCTCCACTCCCCGCCAACCTTGGTTCCCCATTGACTTGCAATGGGTTTCGTGTTTCAGTTGGCCTTCGACTTTTCACGATAATTGGCAGATTGCGTTCGACCTGACTTTTGAGAAAGTCGGGTTTCATGAAACCCGACTCGACCCGAAAAAAGGCAGTCGCTCATCTCTAGTAGTGAGCATTTTTAACTCTCAGGAAATTCACAGAATTCTACAACATTGGAATTTTTTCCCCTAAAATCCTCCTTTGGCCCCCAAATTATCAAATAACCAGTAACCATTCCTCTAAAACTGCAATTTGAAGACGCCATTTTTTCTGACAACAGTGACTAAACCTGTGGGAGGCCCAAATGGCAAACATAAAGCCACATTTCATTAAAGTTTGATACGTTGCTGCTAGGGATGAGCAAATCCCTGTGTATTCGGCTGTGCACCTTCTCCTTCGCCATTAGTAACCTATGCTAGTGACTGATGGAGGGGCTACAGCCGCAAAGTTTGCTGATTGGCTGTCCTGCACTCAGCATTTCAACAAACTTTATTGTCAGGGACAGAAGCCGGGATAGTGAATGGAGCGCAAGTGCACGCTACTGCGCATGCTCATTCTCTGCTCCTTTCCCTTCCAGCGCGGGCTGGACCGCAGCCGAATACAAAGGGATTCGCTCATCCCTAGTTGCAGTAAATCACCCTAATATCACTCATCAACACTTGCAAATGACTATTTTGAATTAAAGTAATTGAATTTCAGGTAAAAATTTAATTAAGCAATAAAACAAACATGGGAGTAGTGTAGGCTGCTGCGTAAATATTTACATGTTAGACTTACCTAAAACAGTGAATAATACCAAATGTTGTCTGTAATCTGGTATGTTTACTTTGAAACAGGAAATATAAATTAATATTAATAAGATGAAATGTTCTTTACAAAGTACAAATAATAAATTGAAGAGAGTTTCAAGGAGCAGTGGGGCCCTTATTGCTGCTCTATATTAAAACTACCCAAATCCTATTTTAACAGCTATTAAGTGTTCTACAGTAGCTGAGGAAAGGGCAACATGAAAACGCTTGGTTATCTTCTTATGGCCTACTCCTGATTTGTGGGCCTCCACCAGTTTTTTGGCACAAGGATAGAGGCGGCTTGGTTTTTATAAAGATGGGAAATTTTCATCACCTGGCCTCACCTAACTATGATAGTGAACAAGCCATAACCCTAAAAGGCTAATTAAGGTCTGAAACCTTAGTCAAAATTATCTGAGCACACAAATCTCCAAGGGTGCCCAAACTTTTGAATCGGCCCGTTTTCCTTTTTGTAATTTTTAAAATGTAAAAAATTACATTTTTTGCCTAAAATTCAAAGGAAATGTGTCATCTTTAATGTAATTATAGATCATTTAATCTTCAACTTGTTTAACTGTTCACAATAACAGTAACTTTGACAGGGGTGCCCAAACTATTACATGCCACTGTACAGATATCAGCCTACAGCCGCCCCAGTTCTTCCTGATTGCCCTGGTGTGGTGACAATCGAGGTAATTGTTTTTGGGGTTAGTAATGGAGATCTGTCAGTCAGACTCCCATTACAAACCCAGTAGTAAAAATAAATAAACACACATAGGAAAACAAAATTATCCAACAAAGTACCGTAATCCACGTTCATCTTCTTCTTTGTCTCCAGTGCCTGTGGTTAGGAATAAATCTACCGCTATACACAGGTGCCGGTTGATGAATACTCTAATCAGCATCACCTGCTGTCAGTGAGAGCAGGCGAGGCTGACAGTAGTAGTCATCAGTCGCCTGTCAGTGGTAACCTTGTCACTGCCGATCACAGCTGCTGGTTTTCATGCTGCCCTCAGTGTGACAGTGTGGGAACAACGATACCCAGCAGCTTTGACCGGGTAAGGTTATCGTAGGTCAGAACCGGTGTTTCCCACGCTGTCACACAGAGGACAGTGTGAGAACCACCAGATTTTCGGGTCCCCCGTTCACTTGAATGGGGTTCCGGTTCAGGTTATGGCACCATTCTGGTACCAGGACCTTACTTTTTTATAAAGTTCGGCCGAATCTGATGGACCCAAACATACACGGGTCCACCCATCCCTAGACTTAAACATAAAAAGCCATTGCAACAACCGGTGCTAAAGTCTAGAGACATAAACCAGGCAAGTGGAACTATACTGGCAGCTCTCAGCAGTAAACTGGAAGTATTAATAGTGTGTAGTGCTGGCACATTGGTCAAGGCAAGGAGCTGATTACTCTGGATGGCAGGCACACACCCTCACTGCCAGATTGGATGGAACTACAGTTACAGGTTACAGCACCACTAATGTCAGTGGCTGGATGGAGCCTGCGCACCCAGAGCTTCTGGACTCGATATCTCGTCCATCACCAGCGACACCCACAGAATGAATAAAGTGGTGCCTGGTGATAGGAGCAGATCCAAGAAGAGGTGTGACAGCCATACTTTACATGAATGATTGTTTGGTGTTTGCATCATCTGCACAGCATGTTATCGAGATAATTATAGGTGAAGTTTCAGAAAGTTTGTATCACGTGTTGTCACTCTCTTGACATCATTGTCACTTTTTTATAAAATGCTTTAGGTAAAATATCTGGCATAGTAGTATAAATTAAATTGTCATCATGTCCCTTTTTTAAAGGTAGAATGTTTTGATTATACATGTTCCTAATTTATACCTTCCAATTATAGGTGATATTATTATAATAGTCCCTAATGAGAAATGTTTATTATATTACATTTTTAAATGTCTATCGGAATATTTGTGGATTATATTTAGTTAAATGTCTGTGCCTTTCAGGTTCAATTAGTTCCGGCAGGTGAGACATTTACGGGTTGAATTCTGGTCCAGCCGGTTGGCTTGATAAAGAAATGTGATGCCTTTTCTGGAAGCACAAGTGATTGCAGATTTTACGGATTTGACTGCTGCATATATGACATAAAAGAAGAGACATTTTTTTTCACTATCTGGCTCTGCTGGGAAATTTTGTTTATACACAAAAAATCAGATACTAAATTTTGTTGACAAAACTCAACTTATCAATTACTTTTTAGTCAAATGAAGGTTTTCTTGATTCCTGCTTTTTGTTGGATTTTCTTTTAAGGACTCTGCTGAAACTGTGTATTCAACTGGCCAAACTCTACAAGTCATTAACTTTTCCTGTATAAAGGATTGACCTCTCCTTGCCCTGACCACTATTATGGGCAGCTAGGACTTGCCTTTTCATTTGGACTCTCTTCAACTGCAGTTGAAAATAGAGGAATACTTTGTGGGACATGAAACTGGGTAAAGTCCATCCCCCAATCATGTCTAAAGGAGGAAACAAAGTAACCTACCATAGACTATGCACAGGGAAGCCAACTCCATTTCTACAGAGACAATGTCCAAGCTCTATCCCTTGTAGTGCGAAAAGAAAGGACCCTCTAAAATGCTACATTAAATGTAAATTTCATGTGCAAGTTCAAGTAAACATCCCAGACAAACTATCAGATTAACCGCTGAGTTCATAAGAAACCAAGTTGAAGTTGAACAGCTGTTTTGTGTTATAGGAGGTGTCTAGAGACCCCACTACTGATTATAAGGATAGAGTTTCCAAGGCCTGCTCTGTGAACTCTATCTCAACACTTTGCCTTGTCTGTACTGGAGACCCATAACTCAGTATAATCAGCGATGACCATTTCTCAAAACAAAGATGCAGAAAAGAGCAAGTAAATGTCAAATATCACATTAATAACATTTGCATCTTTTATTTTTTATTGCATGCAAGACAGAACAGGAGATTTGCATGTTCCCCTTCAGCATAACTAAACTGAGAATAACAAAAACATTGTTCAGCCGCCATAGTGGCACCATCTATCGAAGAGCCCTATTTACTCACCCACAGACCCGGTCATGCATATATTGGCCTTTAGTTTCACTTGGTATAACAGTAGGGTAACATGAATCACTGAATAATTTTCAGAATCAAATATTCTACAAGAAAACACTAAGGGAGAACCAGCTTCTTTTTTTGGGATGCATAAGGTATACAAAATCATACATAAATATACATCCAGAACTACAAGTTTAAAACATAAAAGAAGTTTACTGACACACCTTCAATACATAATAAAACAGTCATGGAGTTACACTTATTCATGTCCAACCAAACCACAGTTCCTAATCATAGAATGAGACCTATAGTGGAGCCATTTTTTTGGTCTCGCTGTACTAGTAATAGGATAATGTTAGATTGCTGATAGTCTAGGAAAAAGTTATTCTGCAGGCAATATTGTTTCATGGTAAGAGGGGAATTTGGTATGTCAAGGCTTAAATGGGTATTCTCAAGTTGTCTCTTGAGCAGTTCACAGGTCTGTAGTCTCCTTACATCGTGTTTCCCGGCAGGGCCGGCTCCCCTCCTTGAGTGACAATTCTGGTTAGTTGCAGAGCTGTAGCATTAGTAGAAGTATAAAGCTTGTGATGAGTTCTGCTATAACACATCCAGCTGTTTAGCTCTTAGGGTGCTTTCGTATTGCATTCGGGCATACGTCCGAAATCCCATGCAAAATGAGGTCCAGACGCATGTGTCGATTGGGCCAATAAGATAGCAATAGTGATGACAAAGTACACATTCAATGTGCAGTGCACTTGTTTCGGGGATGTATGCCGACAGGAAGTGGACACTTACTGTAGGTGTACACTTCTGAAAAAAAATTCACGGCAGAGGGCACTCTGCCATCACCATTGCAGTCTATTGGCCCCATCGGCGTATGTGTCCCTACCCCAGTTTGCAGCGGATTTTCAACGTATGCCCCGACGGGGACACAGAACGCAATGTGAAAGCACCTTTAATAGTTTGTTCTGGAATGTGTGCACTGTTACTGTATCATTGCATTTGCATATAGTGATAATAGAGAATTTGAATAAGCACACAGCTTCCGTGAGAGCCCTGATGCCAAGTGCTGGGGATTGTGATTCTACCGTAGCTCAGTCAAGAGCTGAGAGGGAGGGTGATTGAGGTTAGAAGATAACTGCTGTATAACAATCAATGGGCTGGAGCGAGATCACTGGGAAGTAAAGAGCTAACTCCTTTCCTGAAATGTAACTGCTATGTACACTCGGCCAGGGTCTGGGCAGGCAATAGTGGCCAAGCTCCATGGAAACCAGCCTTACACTATGAAAGATAAAAGCTCTCATTGCAGAAGAATGACAGTAGATAGGAAAACCAAGTTAATTGCAAACTTGCATATGTACATGCTGTCTGGCTAGTTACGGTAAAACAATTGGATAACTTGAGAATGCCTGTTGAAATAAAGGAGTATTGCACAATGCATAAAAACTAGCAGCATTCTAAATATGAGATCCAGACATGTGAGGTCTAAAGGCCCCGTCTCACTAAGCAATCTCGGTAGCGAGATCGCTGCTGAGTCACAACTTTTGTGACGTAACAGAGATCTCACCAGCGAGATCGCTGTGTGTGACAGCGATCAGCGAGCGGCCCCCCTGCCGGTATCGCTGATCGCTGCAAGAAACCTCTGGACATTTCTTTGGTCGCTGGTCTCCCGCTGGCCAGCACGCATCGCTGTGTGTGACAGGCGGGAGACCAGCGATCAGGTGTAAAAAAATAATAAAAAAAAATAAAAAATATAGTTATTCTCACCTTCCGATGTCCCGTTCAGCCATCCTGCCTCTCTCCACGCTCCGGTCCCAGTGATCCTTTGCATGAATGAACGCGAGACTTTGTTATCCCGCGAGACCGTGACATCTCGCGGTCATTCGTGCAAAGGATCACTGGGACCGGAGCGTGGAGAGAGGCGGGATGGCTAAACGGGACGTCGGAAGGTGAGAATAACTATATTTTTTATTTTGATACTATTTTCTACAGCGATAGCCAGCGATGCCTGGCGCTCGGCATCGCTGTGCTGATCGCTGGTGAAGCTGTCTGTGTGATCACATAGCGACTTACCAGCGATCCTGACACCTTCATATCGGTGTCGGGATCGCTGGTGAGTCGCTTAGTGTGACGGGGCCTTAATGTAGAGACAAAAAGTAAGCGCAAACAGAAAAAGAAAAAAGGGAGGGGGGAATTAGCCAAATAGGGGAGGTAAAAGAACACAGAAAAACTATAAAGATAGGTGACTGATTAAAAAGCAAAATGTAAAGCACAGTGGCTACATGTCTATACAATATACCATATAGTGGACATACAGCATAGCCTGGAAATGGAGGAGACAAACCACAAAAAAGGGAAGTACCAAAGGACCCACCACACGAGATCTGCGTTGTATAAATGTGCTTCATCAGGAGAAAATTTAGGTGCAATATAGTACAATTGATGAACTTCCTCTGTATTCAGCCTGGTGAGCTTCACATGGTGGTGCATTTCATGTTGATTCTAAGAACACCACACACCTCTTCAGGATGGCCCTTGTAACATGAGTATCATGCCGCTGCAATGCAGGTAAGTACAGGCTCCACAAGATGGCAGTAGAGTGGAAGCAGGACTGCACCTAAACAGAGCTGGCCTGCAGTGCAGCAGCAAGACTACCACAGGTGGCAGCAGAATAGTTAAACAAGCCGGGTCAGATACTAGACTGTAGCGCAGCACCAAAGGAATAAGCAAACTCATGGTCAGAGACAAGCTAGGGAATCAGCAATGGTAGGAAATGGATAAGACAAAAGACAGAAGCAGGTCAGGATGCAAGCCAAGTCAAAACCAGGGAGTCACCACACTAAAGGGAAGCACTGAGTCAGGGAACAGGGGAAAACAGAGACACGGGATCAGATAGCAAGCGTAGCAGGCCCAATCAGAGCAATCAGAGTCAGCTACAGCATCCCTAGGCAAAAACTATAACTGACATCGCATGCAGGAAGCAGCGGTGATAAATAGCAACCCTGAATCCAGACTGAAGCTGAGAAAGGTTAACCTCTACATGACCAGACCAGGAAAAGGAAAAACAGGACTCAAACCTTGATCTGGATCATGACAACGCACTTCAGACATTTTTTTTTCAACAAGTTTTTCTATCTTTCACCTATTTTGTGATGGTTGATTCACACCAATAACATGCGGCTATGAAGTGTTGTTTCCTTCATTGACACATCAGGGTCTCCAAAAGAAACCAGAATTCACTCAGAAAAATATTGTATTTATTTGTACATTATGAACCTTTAGTCTCCTTTAAAGTATTCTCCATCTGCAGCCAGATGACTGTCTCTCTGGTCAGTGGGGAGAAAGCAAGGCATGAATGTTACTGCCAATTGATTCATGGGTATGTGCACATGTTGCAGATTTTGATGTGTTTCCACAGCGTTTTTGGACGCACAGAATTGCATCAAATTCGTAGTGTAGAGTGCACACAGCGTTAGTCAATGGAAAATCCAAAAATACTGTGCACATGCTGCGGAAAAAAACGTGCGGATTTGCAGCGTTTTATATTCTGCATCATGTCAATTCTTTGTGTGGAATTGCAGCCTTTCTGTACCCACTGACTTGCATTGAGTCAGGCACATCCGCAGCAAAACCACAGATGTAAAAAATATCTGCGGTTTTGCTGCGGATGTGGGTGCGTGAAACTCTGCGGACCGAGAGGAAAGAAGTGTGTGGGCGGTGACTGTGCGCGTGTCTTTGTGCAGGCGCGGTCTGCGGGGCTGTGTGTGTGCGGGTCTGTGTGTGTCTGTGTGTGTGTGCATGTCCCTGTGTGTGGGTATGTGTAAGCATCCATTGTCTGATGGGACTACTGCTCCCATCCAGCAATGAATGCTCACAATGACAGCATTGCCGCTGATGGGAAAGTAGTCCCATCAGACAACGGCTGTGATCTGTAGTAGAAAAAAACATACATGACATACAGTACATATAACATACAGAACATACATATAACATACAACACATAAAATAGATTACATACTTACCAATCACGTAGTCTCCGAAGCCCTCGTCACCTTTAATAAAAATAAAGTAAAAAAACAACCTATACTTACCTTTCCACCGTAGACCAGTTATTAACGAATGTCCCACGACGATCTCCGGTGTAGAACACTGACATTGGGTGATGTCAGTGCTCTACACGGCCTCCGGCATGCACTGACAGCGGATGTAACCCTCCGCGGTGTATCCCTCCGCCGCTGCCGGGAGAGAGGTCACTTCAGTTCATTCACTCACCGGCAATGCTGTGTGAGAAAAAGTGAGAGAATGAACTCACTTGAACTCTTCAGTGATGCACTGCAGGAGGATTATCTCCTGTCAGTTCATCACTGAGAGGCCCTATAGAGCAGTGACATCACCTGATGTCACTGTTCTATAGGGGAGATCGTCGTGGGACACTCGTTATTAACTGGACTGCATCGGACAAGGAGTATACGATTGGTTTATTATTTTAATTTTTTTGCAGAAGATCGAGGGCGTCACATGGATTTTAGACATGCAATAAAGATTGAAAACCACATTGTGTTTTATTTCATTAAAATACTTTATTCTTATGTGTGTTTTATTAACCCTTTGATACTATAAGATTAGTAATGGATAGGCGTCTTATTGACGCCTCTCCATTATTAACGGGGCTTAATGTCACCTTACAGTACAAAGGTGACATTACCCCCTTATTACCCCATGTGCCACCGCTACCCGGCAGTGGGAAGAGAGAGGCTAAGTGCCGGAATTGGCGCATCTTAGAGATGTGCCATTTCTGGGGCGGCTGCAGGCTCGTGTTTGTAGCTAGGGGGGGCCAATATCCATGGCCCCTTCCTAGTGTCACGGGGCAGTTGCAGGGAAACAGGAGATGTGGAACCAGGGCCCCTGAACTGCCCCCCAGGCTAAGTAGGTGCCCTGACTTTCCTTAACTTGGGGGTACACATAATGGTAGTGAGGCCCAAGTC
The DNA here is from genome assembly GCF_039654945.1 of Dendrobates tinctorius. Taxonomy (NCBI): domain Eukaryota; kingdom Metazoa; phylum Chordata; class Amphibia; order Anura; family Dendrobatidae; genus Dendrobates; species Dendrobates tinctorius. Next base: position 10,876,476 of record NW_027361765.1, read on the forward strand.
ACTGACCTGTCCCTATCTCCTGTTTAGCCCTGAGCTAAAGCCCCAACCCGCTCCCCAGGAGGTGGGACAGGGAAATGATGTACTGCACCAATAACACAAAAAAAAGATACAAAAGACACTACAGGGTTAAAACTTATCTTCCTCTGCAGTCATGCACCAGACAGCAGAGTTGGCACCAGAAAGGGAAATAGCTGGAGCTCCACTGTAACACAGCCTGCTCCTGACTCCAGCTTGGTTGAGGAATAATATCACCAACCGTGAACTGCAGCACCTGGTGCGGATGGAGAGCTGGGCTGTGGACGGATACAGCAGGACGGTGCATGGAGAGCAGGGCTGTGGAGGAAGAGAGTGGGGCTGTGGAGGGAGAGAGTGGGGCTGTGGAGGGAGAGCAGGGCTGTGGAGGGACAGCGGGACACAGATGTAGAGCGCAGCTGCGGAGGGATAGAACGGGATGGCAGGTGGAGAGCAGGGCTGTGGAAGGAGAGAGCGTGATGGCGGGTGGAGAAAGGGGCTGCGGAAGGAGAGAGCGTGATGGCGGGTGGAGAGCGGGGCTGTTAAGGAAGAGAGCAGGACCCACAGTTAGGTAATATGCCCGGGCAACGCCGGGCTCTTCAGCTAGGTGTATTAGAAAATAATAATTACTAGTGATAAGTGAACATGGAAGGATAATGTGTTGTCTGAACATGCTCGGGTGCTAACCGAGTTTAACCAGCATGTCTCACGACTGTTCAACAACCCCGACACATATAAAGGTTGCCTAACAAACAGGTAATCCCTGCATGTGTTGCCTCTATTGAACAGCCGCGAGACATGCAAACGGCGGGAACTCGATCATATTCTTCGAGCCCGCTGAAGACACTGGGTTAGCACACAAGCATGCTCGGATAACACCTTATCCTACCACGTTCGCTTATCACTAATTATTACTTTAAATAGGCATTTAGGATTAAAATGTTTTACTTCTGGACCACCTCTTTAATGCAAGGCTATGACAGATGTCAAGTATGAGTGGGCCTTGATTGTCCAAATAGATAGTAATTGATATAGTGTAATATGGGTACATTAGATTTATAGTGTACATTTTGCTATGAATGTTACACGTTTTATGGTTTACTAATCTGCACTGGGTGTGTTATAAATACTTAAAGTAAATCCTCACCCCCACATCACTCATGTTTTCTTCCTTCCTCCCACTCGCCCTCCTTTCTGGTACAGTCAGCTTACACAGCAGGATCTGCAGACTGTGTCTTGGTGTAGACATACTCTGAAAATTTCAATCAGCACCATATAATTTTCTGTCGTGTGATTTTCAAGATCACTGGAGATCAGACCCGTGAGCCGATACGCCGTACATGTATAAATCTGATAGACAAGTCTATGTTTCAAGTTCAGCCTTGTAAGCGAGCCCATAACAGCTTTCTGCTCTGAAACAGAATTGGATCTATTTGTTACTATATCATGACTGCAGGTCCTAGCAGAGCTCGAGGCAGTGCAGACACGTGACTCTTAATGTCAATGTTTTCCTAGAAATTAGAGATTTTCCTGTGAAAGAATTCTATGATAGGCTTTAGCTTTCTAAGTAATTTCATCCTTCTTACTACGGTCTCATATAATTAGTAGGTATTGCATTGATTTATTCCAATGAGTTGTGCCAAATGAGAAAGTTGACGCTGCTACGTATTTACTTCTACACAACATATTAAACTATGAGTTCACTTTAGAAACTAATGCAAATGATTTCTATATTTTCTGGAAATGGTTTACACTACGTGATGACTATTTTTAATTGTGACAGAGATGTCTAACGTTCACATTTTTTTGCAAATGTTGAATATGGAATATAAAAAAAATCAATACTCAACTCTTCCCTCGCAGATCCTGTGCCGATGCTCCGGCGGTCACATGCTGACAAAACAAAGAGTGGAAGGACCACCAGACCTGGAGTGCTGAATTTGTAGAAAAAAAAGAAAAGTTAAATATTGATTTTTTTTTTTTCCGTTTCAATTTGCAGCTGCTTTTCAAAAATGTGTAAGGCAACTCCCTGCTGCGGGAAATTCGCGGGAAATCCACATGCGGAACTCCCGCGAAAAACTAGCATTTTGCAAGCATAACTAGCTTGCAGAATGCTAGCGTTTTCCAAGCGATCTGGAGCATCTCTTGGAAAAGTGATTGATAGGTTGGTCACACTTGTCAAGCATAGTGCTTGACAAGTGTGACCAACGTTTTACTATTGATGCTGCCTATGCAGTATCAATAGTAAAAGATAGGATGTAAAAAATAATGTTATTCTCACCTTCCGACGGCCCCCCCGATCTGCTCTGCGGCGCTCCCGGCATCTTCCGGTCTCAGTAATGCTTTGCGCGAAGGACCTGCGATGATGTCACGCTCGTGAGTCATCACGGTCATTCGTGCAAAGCATTATTAGTACTGGAAGATGCCGGGAGCGTGGTGAGAGGTGGGAAGGAATCCTGTGGCCACCGGAGGGTGAGTATATCACTATTTTTTATTTTAATTCTATTTTTTACAGAATTATGGTACCCACGGCCTGGAGGAGAGTCTCCTCTCCTCCAGACCCTGGGTACCATCCGCACATGAAGCGCTCACTTCATGCATGGTAGGCATAGCCACATGCGAAAAATGAGCGTTTCAGTGCAATCCCATGGGTGCGGAATCCCCGAGATTCCGCAAAAAGAATGAGAATGCTGCAGATTTTTCCGCTATGCGATTCCGCAGTGGAAAAATCTGCATTAGCAAAGCATTGCGGAATCCCATAGGATTGCATGGGATGCGTTTTTTGCGCTTTCGCTGCGTTTCCGCGCTTAAAAACGACGCAAAAAAAAGCTACGTGTGAACACAGTCTAAAAGTTGGGAAACTCAATAATGCACCACTCCAGCGTTTTTTTTTATTGCATCTCTTCAGTGGCGCTTTAAATGTGATTCCCCTGCCCCCTTTCTAATACTCGCCTGCCGCCTTCATCGTTTTTCCGCGCTGCTCTTGCCAGTCTCCGGCGAAAAGTGACCTGCTGGCAGCTTCAGTGTTTCATGGAGCTGTGGGGAAACCACTTTTCAATACAAGACTGTGAGAAGTTTGTTCTGGTCTCATTCTGGCTTTCATAGACTTTAATTGTAGTTTGTGATGTAGTTTCTGACTTCTGGACAGCCAGAAGCTGCGCTCACAAGATGGCACCGCAAGACCGGAGCGGTGCCGAAAAATGGTGGAAGATGCCAAAGGTTGAACATATGACCAGGGGCAAGGGAATTACATTTAAAGGGCCACTGCAGTGCTGAAAGCCCCCCTGCTGGAGTGGTGCTTTAATTGATTCACAAAGCAGACCTTAATTTTATCTGATAATTTTCATGAGAATAGCTGCTCGTAAGTGTGATTATTTTTTTCAATGTAGCAAGTAGTAGTGTTCCCACAAGAGGCATAACTAGGGGATAAGCTCAGGAGAGGGGTGAGATGACTGAGTGGGTCCTTAACCAGGTAACCAAGTTTACAACTATGGTAGCGCACCCTAATTGTGGCTAAGGGGTATAGTCAGCAGATGACTATGGCATTACTGAAAATAAATCACTATACAAACACCAACATCGATATTACCGCCATATGGAGACCGTACAGTGGTAGATACTAGTCCTGTAGAACATAAAAGAGATCACAGTACAGTTATAGATGAAGATGTTCAAACTGATGGAGTCGTTCATTTTTACCGTCTTTTCCATCTGGCCCAGACGAACATGACAACTTCTTCCAGCCACAACTCATCCGCAGAGTTTATAAGAAAGAGACATCTGACTTCTCACATTTCTAGCACCGACCCCATCTATTCCCAACCTGCACAAACTCCTAATCCTGACGATACCCCACTGCTGAGCCGCTGCTGCCATATGTGGCCCATTACTGCACATGCGCTTTGGTGCAAAAACATGGCTGATGCACTTCATAAAACAGATGGCATCATGAGAAAAGAAGATTATGTGGCAATACTGAAGCAACATCTCAACACATCAGCCAGAAGGTTAAAGCTTGAGTGGAAACGGGTCTTCCAAATGGACAATGACCTGAAGCATACTGACAAAATGGTAACAAAGTGTCTTAAGGATAACACTGTTAATGTTTTGGAGTGGCCATCACAAAGCCATGATCTCAATCCTATTGAAAGTTTATGTGCAAAGCTGAAAAGGCCGGTGCGAGCAAGGCGACCTACAAACCTGGATCAGTTACACCAGTCTTGTCAGGAGGAATTGGCCCAAATTCTGACCAACTATTGTGAGAAGCTTGTGGAAGGATATCCCAAACGTTTGACCGAAGTCATTCAGCTTAAAGGCCCCTATACTAATGAAATGTATGTAAACTTTTGACTTTGCAGTAAGTAATAAAAGTGCCTTAAAACATTCTCTCTCATTATTCTGGCAATTTGCAAATATTAATAATTATGGTAATCCTAATTGACCGAAAACGGGAAAGGTTTATCCTTGCAAAACATGCAGATGTGTTTTTTATATAGCGTATGTAAACTTCTAGTTTCAACTGTATATTATCTAAGTAGACATGTCAGAAGTGTGGGCTGATCTGTAAGATCAGCTTCCTAAATATAATATACAGGAGTTACCGTTCATCAGCAAATTTCCACATATAGTAACAAAGTGCTTCTCCTCGCATTATATCCCCCGCACAGTAAGCATATGTATAAGGAGCCTGACGGTTTCTAAGTATTTGGAAAATGCTTGGTCAGAGTACACGGAACATGTCTAGACATGTAATGTTTCTGGCTACTTTACAAGGCACAACGTATATAGATGGTAAAAGTGTTTCTAAACGTAATCTTATTATTAGGGAACAGAGAATGATCAGATCCCTCCGCAAATGGCACAAATAACAAGTGTACAGCACGGCACTTTTCTGGTTAAAACACCACTCCAGTATTTCAGCACAGGAGTGGGGCCACCAATGTAAGTTCCCTGACCCTAGCAATATTCTCAGCAGCCACCGTCTTCAGCTGTTACCAGCGCCTCTCAGGCCTCTATCCGCTCTCTTCTGTCTGTAACTTCTGACGGACCGCAACTCACAGGTAACGGTCACAATCTCTCAATGTGCTGTAACATTCCACCATGTGAGTGGACGGGGATTACTCACTTTGCAGGTCTTTGAGGTAAACACTGGCATGCTCAGGGTTTAAAATGAAGCCATTCAGTTTATTACTAAGACAGTTCCAGCAGCCATTTGCACTGTCTGTTAAACATTCAGCTTTAGCACATGAATACAGATACAGTCTCTCACTGACAATACTCCTCACTGACCCAGGTCAGTATAACATGGACACCTGTCCATTACCTGCTGTTGTCGGCCATACAGGTTCCTGGGTACCTCTTTTCCACAGAGGCACCCTATAGCCACTTCTCACACAGTCTTTCACTGACCCCGGTCAGTATAACACACGGCTGTCAAGACCGTTACCTGTTGGATTGCCACACAGGTTCTCGGATTCTTCTTATCCTCAGAGGCATCCGATAGATATCAGTTCACACACAGTCTCTTTCTGACCCCGGTCAGTATCACACGGTTTTCAAGACCGTTACCTGTTGGCCACGCAGGTTCCCAGATCCCTCTTACCGCAGAAGCATCCTGTACACATTTCTCTCTGACCCTGGTCAGTATCACATGGTTTTCAAGACCGTCCGCTACTTTTGGCTCGGTCTCGCCGGCACGGCTTCCCCAGGCTATGCGATGTCCGAGCCTGGAACATGGGAGCTCTGTCCACACTGACAGACTTCTAGCACTCTCTCACACCTGTGCAACACACCTTCCTTAGCCTGTAACCACTCCCAGGTACCAATCACATGGCTAGTCACATGTTCATGACCTCATCACAGGTCCTGCAGATTCACAACCACACACATATTTCCAGCCAAAACGGGGTACAGTGAGCCCCCTCACCACAGTGTGTGGTACATGGGTAGCCAGACTCTCCTAACTCTCAAAGCTACCCATAAGCCCGGACCCAAATGTGAACAACAACTACTTAAGAAAACACTCTGGACTACATCACAGGGATCTGCCATCCCAGTGACACATACCTTCCATTAACCACGTGACCACCAGTCACACAACAGTACGTTTATGAGAAACTTGTTCTGGCTCACATAGACTTACATTGAGTAGTGACTTCTAGCTCGCCCAGCAATCACTGGAGGGATCCGGTAGGTTAAAAACTACAGAACATGACCAGAGCAGTGCTGATAACAGATGAAGATGGCAGAGAACTTAGATTAGTGGCGCCACTTCAGTGGTAAAATAAAAATATTGCTGGAGAGGTGCTTCAAGTAGGACCCAAATTAAAATATTGCCAAATGTGCCTGATTCTATATTATTATTTAGCCAACATTCGCTCATCACTAGAAGTAATCCATATAACATCAGATTTCTTGATAACAGTTGCTCATGAGATTCCAACTTGAAAAACTTGATCAATACGCTGATCGCTTATGGTTTCTCATTTGGCCCAGATTGGAAGAGTCCTTTAAAATCAATCTTTAATGAAAAATTAATAACTGAGTAATTGCCTCCTGTCCCTTTTAAGCTGCATGACAGTGGGGCAGTGTGGCTTAAAGGGAACCTATCACCTTGAAAAACAGTGCGGGCCCAATTCATCAAATCTTTTATGCAAGAATTATGACGTAATAAGCTTTGCGACTTTTGGCATTCTCACGCCTTTTTCACGCAGCTCTAATAAAGTTAGTGGAGCTGGGGCAGGATGAGGGGTGTGGTAACCATCTCTCGTCAAAATCATGGCGAGCAGTGACATTTCCTAAGCCACAAATCTCACTCCAGTAACTGACTGGAGTAATATTTGTGTCAAACCACATGCCACTTTGCAGAGATGCCAGATTCATTAAGAGGCACATTTTTTAATGATTCAGGAGCATCTTACTACAACATGTCCCCGTGTAATTAGATTTGGGGCCAATTAGTCTGTGTACAAGGGGCAGGGCTGCCACCAGGAATTTCAGGGCCCCATTGCTGGAAAAAATTTTGGACCACCTTGAGACTCCGCCCATTCTCCACACCAGCCCTACCTTCACCTCTCGAACCTTCCACAGTCCCACTGCCCACTCTTGGAAAAATTCCACTTCAGCCCCAAGTCCTCACCAATCGCACATTAAAAGTTCCTATCGAACACCATATAGCCATCAGCTTTTGCTTTGGCCAAAAGATTTTTTAAGCCGCCACCATGACATGGTAGACTCTTTTGGCAATGCCCTACTGTACTCTAACCTATTAAAAAAAATTTAAAATATCCAATACTCATTTTAGGTATGTTTTTATTTATTTTTCTTTAAGGGAATGCGTCACATATATTTTTTAAAATTACCAATAATACCACATACGGGGGGACAAATACCATCACACCATGGGCGGACCACTTATTACCACTACATAGTGACCGAATAATACCACATACAAGGAATAAAAATGGCTAACATAATTTCAAAAAACATAACAGAAAAAAGATACATACCGTATTTTCCAGCGTATAAGATGACTTTTTAACCCCTGAAAATCTTCTTAAAAGTTGGGGGTCGTCTTATACGCCGGGTGTCGTGTTATAGGGTGGGTGCCGAGCAATCTGCTGTCACCGCATAAGGTGGGAGGGAGTGGTCCCGATGACGAGGTGAGGGGGCACCTCACCGGGAAGGTGTAAGGGAGGTATCCCTATTATCTCATTGCGACATCGGTGCTCTGTGCGGCTCTCTGTGCTGGGGAGGGCGGCGGTGGCTCTTTGTGCAGCGTGGGTGACTCTGCCGGCATTTTGTCGAGATGAGATCTGAATCTGAGCATTGTTGCGATGCGGTGACCTCCGGGCTTTGATGAAATGCGCCCCCTCACCTCATCATCGTGACCACTCCCCCCACCATATGCGGTGACAGGAGATTGCTCTACCCTATAAGACGACACCCGATGTACAAGAAGACCCTCGACTTTTGAGAAGATTTTATATTTTAACTGGAAAAATTGGGGGTCGTCTTTTATGCCAAGTCGTCTTATACACCGGAAAATACGGTAATTACCAACACCAGGTCAGATTACCAATGCACTAGCAGGATGCAGCAGACCCCCATGATAAAAGAGGGGGCAGCACAGGTGCAAAATATTGTTGCAAACAGCTACTCACAAACCTACCAATTCATGGAGGGGGGTGGCTGTATAGTATTAAACATGCACCGAGATGGAGCTTGCATAGTGCGCCAGTCACACAGGTACAAGTGATGACTGGGTATGCAATTATGTTTCTGTTGTAGACCACCAAGTATACTGACATTAACTGACTTGTATCACTAGACCACAAGGGATATAGACAATAGCTCTATCTCTGCCCTTGGCTACTAGGGATCCTGACATCAACCCCTCCAATGGCTTAGACCATCAGGAATGCAGACATTAACACCTTGTCTAATTGAGTCTACCAGAGATAGGCCGGGGTCACACTAGCGAGAGATACAGACGAGTACGAGGCGCTAAAAGCACGCATTAGACACGGACCAATGATTCTCTATGGGGTATCTCGCACCAGCCGTATATTTCTCATCCGTATTCTACGCTCCGTGCCAATCGCAGCATGCTGCAATTGTCAGCGTACTACGGCCGTAGTATGCCAATGCAAGTCTATGGGTGCGCAAAAAATATGGATTACACACGGACCACACGTGTGACCTGCGAGAAATACGCAGGTCTTTTGGCTGGTGACAGGAAATGGGCCAATCCATCATCAGGAAGCCTAGACATGCAAATGAGCTCAAAAAGCGCTCCAGACATCCAGGAAGTACGCCTCCACGGAGTACAGCAGCATCATGGCGTCCACTTACATTAATGTGGAAATGTTAATAGTCCTGGTGCAGGAGCGTCCCGAACTATGGGACCAACGTGATGCCCATTATGCCAACCGGGCAAGAAAGGAGGCGTCATGGAGGCGTATATGTAGGCAGATGTTCCATGACTTTGGTGATCGGCCACGTGAGGAGCAGCATAAAATTCGTAAGTACAAGCCAAAAAATGAGTAAAAGTACCGCAAAAACAAAAAATGAATAAAGAATCAGCACCCCCCTTCCTGTGCTTGTAGTTTTTTCCTCATGAGGCCGTTAGATTTGGATGTGACACGTGGTTTCACACAGCCATAATTTGGGTTTAGGCCACACGCTCCTCATCCTCCTAGACAAATTATTAAGTGTAGCTACTTGATACATCAACTAAAGAGACCCTGTGTATCTGCCCAATTTGATATGCCACCATGGGTAGAAAGCACACCCCAGAAGGTCCCATGCCTAGACTACTGGTAGCAAATGTGACCTATGAAATATGTGAATTTGACAATATTTCCTGTGACATTGCAGTGGATGATGTGATGAGACGCTGGCGAAGCATCCGGGACCAATACCGCCGGGAACGCCAGCAGCGGTCCAGGAGTGGGGATGCTGGCTACGTGAAACGCAAATATATATATTACGACCGCCTCTCCTTCCTCGCCCCAATTCTGGATCTGAGACCGTAAGTAGATACCTCACACCACATTACACAGATACTTTACAGGGCCAAAAATAGGTATTTCTTCACAGAACTCAGTCCAACCTTACGGACAGAGGCACTGGCTCGGAAACCGACCCCATCATTGATCCTGGGTCTGCAGGGGAAGAGGTGGCTGGCCCATCTTCTCCCCCTACTAGGAGCAGGGGTGAGGAATCAAGTCAGGATGTTCCATTGTCTGCGCCCCAAAGCCCACCACCAGGACCATCTGGTGCTGCTGCTGCATCAGCAACAGCAGAGGATCAGGGCAATATCAGCAGCAGCCCAACTGGCCACATCCGGGGCTCCCCTCAGCCTGCTGCCACATCCCGGCGAGGAAGAAGCCGAAGACGGCAAATACCTGCCCCTGATACACGCACTAATGTGGACACTGGGGTCCTCAATTATTTAGCCAGAGAAAACACTGATGATGGGGAGGAGGCATACTCTCACAGCCTTGCCAATTATCTCCGTGCCCTTTCCCGTGAGGTCAGGCTCCGTATTAGAGGATGCTTTCAGATCCTGCTTGATGCCTGCACATACCCCAATACGCCCTACAAATTATTTGAATATATTGAGAGGTGGCAGCTTTCACCAAGAAATCTCATGCGCCTTAGGCACCTCCCACAAATGCAAGCTCAAGCAGGATCTGAGGATCAGGGATTGATATCAGGTGTGTTTGAAAAATTCAAAGCTTACATCAATCAGAAATCCCATTATCACAATTGGTAACATACCAGGGCATCGGGAATAGCGAAGGTTAAGCGCCAGAATTGGAGTATCTCACGTGATGTGCCACTTCTGGGGTGGCTGCATGCTGGTATTTTTAGACCGGGAAGGGCCCAATAACCATGGACCTTTCCAGACTGATATCAGCTCACAGCTGTCAGCTTTATCTTTGCTGGTTACCAAAAATGGTGGGGACCCAAGTCATTTGACCCAAATCATTTTTTTCATTTATGTTTTTATTTATTAGGTTAATACATGTACGCACGGCACTAATTAAAGTATATATCTCATGGATATCTATTACCTTTGCACATTTGTAACAGCTAAAAATCTGTCATTTCTATTCTGCATTCTATTCTGGTACATGTCACACGGATGACACATGGAGGGTACACACGTACACACCAGACAGTCAACAGAAAACCATATCAATAGTAAAAACGGACTGTCTCATGTGTACTTTTTTTTTAAGCAGATGTGTGAAGAGGCCTAAGAGATAGCTCAATCTGCTCAGCTCCTCCTGATCTGTAACATGGTGCCTACAGATTTGACTGTATTTTCATAGCGACAGACTCCCTATAACCCCTTCACCCCGAGCCTGTTTTTACCTTACTGACCAGGTCAGTGTACAATGTGTCACTTTATGTGGTAATAATTGTGGAACGATTCTATGAATCTTAGTGATTCTGAGATTGTTTTTGGTGACACATTGTACTTCATGTTAGTGGTAAATTTAAGCTGAAATTTTTTGCATTTATTTGTGAAAATATCAGAAATTTGGTAAAATTGAGAAAATTTTGCAATTTTCAAACTTTCAATTTTTATATCCTTAAACCAGTTAGTCATGCTGTACAAAATAATTTATAAATAACATTTACCGAAATTCCATATGTAATGGGAAACTACTGTTTTGGCACACGGCAGGGCTTAGGACAGAAGGAGCGCCAATTGAATTCTGCAGCCCAATTTTGGCTGGAACAAATTGCGCATGCCATGTCACATTTGAAGAGCCCCAGAGATGTTTAAACAGCAGAAATCCCTACAAGTGACCCCATTTTCTAAACTACAACTCCTGAAGAATATGTCTAGTGGTGTAGTGAGCATTTGTAACCCTCAAGTGATTCACAGAATTGTATAATATAGGGTTGAATCAATGGAAAATTACCACTAAAATCGCCCCAAGTTTTCAATTTTAAAAAGTAATAATAGGAGAAAATGGAAAACAAATACGAGGGGCGTTCATTAAATATTTCACCTGACCCACTTCCTGTAGACTGAGAGCAATGAAACTTGGCACAGTTATTAGTCTTTCTCTACATGGGTGCCACCTAGGGACACACACTTCTCCCATCTCTTTACGCACTTGTAAACACCTCGCTTGTAGAAGTCGACAGGTTGCTCCAAAAGCCACGTAGTGACTTCGAAAATCAGAGTCTCATCATCTGGAAAATGCTTGCCCTTCAAAACTAACTTTATTGCTGGGAAGAGGTGGAAGTCCGATGGTGCAAGGTCGGGTGAATAAGGGGGATGCAGTGGAATTTCAAAGCCACAGGAGCATGCCTCCATTTGGGCAACATGTGAGTTGTGAACTGGTGCTTTGTCTTGCAGAAGGTGGACAACTTTGGTGAGGATGCCACGTCTCTTGGTTTTGATGGCCTCCCGAAATTTCCAAAGCAGTGAAGCATAGTATGCTCCAGTGATCATGGTACCCTTTCCTAGGAAATTCATCAATACTGCTCCATGCTGGTCCCAAAATACTGTGAGCATGACCTTGCCTGCCAAAGGTTGGAACGTGCGTTCTTTGGAAGCGGTGAGTCATGATGGCTTCCTTTGCAATGACTGGATTCAGGGTAATAGTGATGGACCCAGCTTTCATCCAGTGTGATCAGGATCGGTTCTAGGCCCCCTTCTCTTCTCTTTGTATACTGCCCTTATTGGTCAAACAATCAGTAGATTTGGTTTCCAGTACCATCTCTATGCTGATGATGCCCAATTATACACTTCTGATATCACGCCTGCCTTTTTAGAAAACACTGGTGATTGTCTTACCGCGGTCTCTAACATCATGTCCTCCCTCTATCTGAAACTGAACCTGTCAAAAACTGAACTCCTTGTGTTTCCTCCCTCTACTAATGTACCTATGCCCAACATTGCCATTTCCGTGTGTGGTTCCACCATTACTCCCCAGCAACATGCACGCTGTCTTGGGGTCATACTTGATTCCGAGCTTTCATTCACCCCCCACATCAGATCACTGGCTCCCTCTTCTTATCTGCACCTCAAAAACATTTCTAGAATTCGACCCTTTCTTACTTTCGACTCTGCAAAAATTCTTACTGTTTCTCTTATTCATTCTCGTCTGGACTATTATAAATCTTTACTAATCGGTCTCCCTCTTACCAAACTCTCCCCTCTCCAATCTGTCCTGAATGCTGCAGCCAGGATCATATTCCTCACCAATTGTTACACCGATGCCTCTACCTTGTGCCAGCATTACACTGGTTACCCATCCACTCCAGAATCCAATACAAACTTATTACCCTCACCCACAAAACACTCCATGGCTCATCCTACATCTCCTCCCTCGTCTCAGTCTACCACCCTACACGTGCCCTCCGTTCTGCCAATGACCTGAGGTAAACATCCTCAATAATCATAACCTCCCACTCCCGTCTCCAAGTCTTTTGACGTGCTGCGCCAATTCTTTGGAATGCACTACCCAGGTTAATATGATTAATTATTATTATTTATTGTTATAGCGCCATTTATTCCATGGCGCTTTACATGTAAGGAGGGGTATACATAATAAAAACAAGTACAATAATGTTAAACAATACAAGTCATAACTGGTACAGGAGGAGAGAGGACCCTGCCCGCGAAGGCTCACAATCTACCCCCAATACCCACAGTTTTTAAGGGTGCCCTAAAAACGCATTTGTTCAGACTGGCCTACCATCTCAACGCATTAACCTAACTATCCCTGTGTTGCCCATTCAAAATCTTTTACCATAACCAGGTTCCTCACATCATGTTCTCACATGCATTATGCATTTAATAGCCCTCTGTGTCTGTATTGTTACATACTTAAGCTGATAACCGGTTCATGCAGCATCACATGAACACACGATTCTTACACTTTTGCTGGTCTGAAAAACGAAAGCAATTGTTACCATCTACCTTCCGTGTCTCCCCTTTTCCTCATAGATTGTAAGCTTTCGAGCAGGGCCTTCAGAATCTCTTGGTATCTGTTTTGATCTATGTGATTATTGCTATGCTGTAATGTCTATTGTCAGTACAAGTCCCCTCTAAAATGTAAAGTGCTGTGGAATATGTCGGCGCTATAGAAATAAAATTATTATTATTATTATCAGTCTTTTGAAAATATCCTCCTGGTTTCCATGGCACATCGCCAATAGACCCTGAGAGCATTCGACTCGTTCCTTTATCAGGAAAGGTGTGAGCAGCTGGGAAACCCAGCGAGCGGATACCTTATGCATGTGAAGATGGTCTTGAATGATTTTTTCCGCGACCCCAAACTAATCTTGACATTTTGGGCTAGGTGGCGAATGATTACATGGCGATTTTCCAAAATGGTGACCTCCACTTGGATGGTGTATTCATCAATAGCAGGGTGGGGTCGCCCTGGAATTGAAACTGTTTGCACCAAAGTCTGACCACATTTGAATTGACAATACCAGTTCTTGACTACATCATATGATAGGGAATCATCACCATAAACCTCTTTCATCTCATCGAATGTCTCCTTTGGTGTGTGGCCTTTCAAGTAAAGGAATTTTGATGACTTCTCTGTATTCTACTGGGTCTGTTATCAAACTTCATACCACTTCAGCACCTGTAAAATCAAGACCATTACCAGTTCTGAGTTGCAAATTGGCACGTAACCTATAGAGACATATCATTAGACATGTGCAGTTTCTGCATCCTGTGATAAAAAGAAGTGGGTCAGGGGAAATCTTTAATGAATGCCCCTCATATATTGGCAAAAAACTATTTTTAAGGCACAGTGCAAAGCTCAGTAGGCATACTGTAGTGCAGATTTTGCTCGACTGGTTAGAGGGTTCCATGTCCAATTGCAGAGCCCCTGAGGTGCCAGAACAGCAGATCCCCCATAAGTGACCTCATTTTATAAACTACACCTCTCAATAAATTCATCTAGCCCAGTGATCATGTTGACACCACATGTGTGTCACAGAATCTTAAACAATTGGGCGATGAAGAAAAAATAATTACATTTTTACCGTGAAAATTTTGTTTTAGCCTCAGATTTTACATTGTCACAAGGGGAAATAGGTAAAAATGGCAACAAATTTTGTTACATAATTTCTGCTGTCTGCTGAATATGGCAATACCCTATGTATGGCTGTACAGTAATGCTTAGCCACATGGCAAGTCTCGGGAGGCACGGAGCGCTATTTGACTCTTGGAGAACAAATTTAGAATAATTTGTGGACACCATATACAGAGCCCCTAAGTGCCAAAACAGCAGAATCCCACTTCAAGTGACCCCATTTTGGAAATTACACCCCTCTGGGAATTTATCTACAGGTGCGTGACTCCATGGGTGTTTGCCAGAAACAAGCAGTAGTAAATGTTGCCGAGTGAAAATTGCAAATCTGCTATTGTAGTGCCCATACGTTATAGTGGCAGTACGTTGTAGTGCCCATACATTGTTCTAGCATGTGCTTTTGGAGACATGGACCCCGTAAATTAAGCAGAGTCTCATTGCTACAGAACTGCCAAACGTGGATGCTAACTGTGATGCAGGCACACTGTGGGGCTAAGAATGCACAGGTGCTTTTGGATATGGGAGCGCAGAATTTGCTGGATTTCTTTTGGGGGGGGGGGCAAGGAGCCATTTTGCTTTTCTGGAGCCTTTTTTTTTTAACTTTTTTACCGTGTCCCAGGATAGAACATCAACTTTCCCTGCCCTGATCTAATACTCTACAATGCTTTTGCATTGCAAGGTGTTAGATCCATGCATTGCAGACAGGGAGGAGACGTGTCAGCTCCCGCTCTGAGCAGGATCTTACAGGCCACCAAACCTGGGTGATCCCACGGCCATCTTTCAGCCTGGGCTCACCATGGAGACCAGTGGCACAACACGATCGCAATTGCGTTATGCCGATCAGACCAGAGCGCTCCCTCTACTATGCTGATCGATGTCACTGTCACTATTGACAGCAGCATCAGAGGGGTTAAATGCCCGTGATCGGCGCTAGCACCGTCCGTGGGCATTGTTCTAGGGTGTCAGCTCTCATATAGTGCTGAAACACGCTTTTGTTCTTCCTGGCACTCTGAGTGATCACGAGCAATCATCACATTGTACATGTATGGTGATTTGCGGGAACATCAGTACATCTGTCTAAAGTTTTAGGTCACCACTTTTATTTTCTTTAACTTAAACTTCAGGGCAAAAAATGCAAAAGAAAGCTTATCCACAGAAATATAGCTTTCTGCAATTCCTATTGGCATTATTGTTGGCTAGATCAGTGGAGTTGTAGCCTAGTTCCATCAGAAAACGTCTCATTTGTTGGAGCGTCTCCACAATGTACCCATAGGAGCATTTATAACACCTTATTCTAAATCCATGGACAATAATAAGAAGATGGTTCCCCTTTCGCAGCTAAAAAAGCTTCCTCAGGATCTACAAGATTTTGGAGGGTTTCTGATGGTATTTTTGCAGATTCATACAGAAGAGCATTTGTGAGATTAGACACTGATGAACAAGGCTTGGCTCACAAACTCTGCTTAAGTTAGTCCAAAAGGTGTTAGATTGGGTTGAGTTGAGGACTATGAGCAAGCCAGACAAGTTCTTACAAACGTAATCAAGCATGCCTAAATGGACCTTACGTTGTGCACTGGGACACAGTCCTACCTGAATAGAAACGTCTTCCCCAAACTATACTCATAAAGGAGTAAGCATAACACTATCCAAAATGTCTTAGTATGTGGAAGCATCAAAGTGGGCCTGTCACCAGGTCAAAATTGGCCAGTTGCTTATCATTATTCTAATTGCTCCCTTAAATATTCATTTTTTTTATTTTTAAAATGTTGGTATTTTTTTTGCTGCTGATTGAGATGTCTCTCCTCTATGAACATATGGGGGATAGATCTGTCAGTCAACTGCAGCAGTGCTGGGAAGCGTTGGTCAGCGGAGGAGAAAGACTAATTCTGTGCAATTTTAAGGAGGCTATCAACATTCTGAAGAGACAAGTTGTCATCACTCTCTGTCCAGCATTCAGGCTCTAAAAGAGGTCATTGTTGAAGGATGGAAAAAGATAGATGTTGCAATATGTCTCCAACGTGGTCATTCCATGCCTAGAAGACTCGGTGCTGTCTTTAGAAACCATGGAGGTCATACAAAATACTAGATGTAGTTGTTTTTGATGTGGGGTGTACTCATTTTTGTATCAACTAATATGAGTGAAACCAAAGATTTCGTAATGAGTTATATTATTAACCTTTCTTTCATGCTATGGGTTAAAAAATGTTCTACCAAACTCATTCTTGTCAAAATTTTGGAAATTGTTCTTCTGTTTGGTGAAAAATTGATCAAAATCTTACTTTTCAAAGGGGTGTACTCATTTATGCTGAACACTGCAACCCTGTCGTGTCATTCCTTTATCACTTCTTAAAATGTATGAGTAAATTAACAACTTGGTGTTACCGTTCTTTGTCGGAGGGGGTCCTGCACCCCTGATTGGACCATGTCATCCCTATATAGTGACGTCCAGCCCCGAATCTTTATATAAACTTCTAGGAGGTGTAACAGAGGAACATGATAACACCCAGGCAGTGGCGGATTATAATGAGGTCAATTTGGGCAGTTTCCCCGGGCCCAGTGGGGTTAAGGGGCCCACAGCCCAGGCCAGTAAATTGCCCCATTATAATCCACCACCGCGCAGGGCCGGATTATAGGCAGGACAGGCGGGGCTTCAGCCCCGGGGCCCCCACCACAAGAGCTTCTAAGGGGGCCCCCACCACATTCCTGCTGGCTGCTGCAATGGCACTCCATCTTCTCCCCACCTAAAAGTGAGTGACCGTGGGGGCGGCATTATGTGCTCTGCTACCAGCAGCATCTACAAGTAGCGTGAACGCTGATGCTGCTGGTAGCGTGCAAAGGCTTGTGATGAGATCACAGGAGGTAAGGTGTCAGGGCCCCCGATCATGTGACCCCTGTCTCCTCCCCTCCTGTGACCTCATCACAGGTCCTGTGCGCACAGCACAGAGCACTGAGAGCAGCCATGTATGTGGAGTGGGGCTCTGCGGGTGGAGGTCGGTGCTGGAGGCTCCATTATTCTCTATGTGGAGTGCGGCTCTGCGGGTGGAGGTCGGTGCTGGAGGCTCCATTATTCTCTATGTGGAGTGTGGCTCTGCGGGTGGAGGTAGGTGCCGGAGGCCCCATTATTCTCTATGTGGAGTGCGGCTCTGCGGGTGGAGGTCGGTGCCGGAGGCCCCATTATTCTCTATGTGGAGTGTGGCTCTGCGGGTGGAGGTCGGTGCCGGAGGCCCCATTATTCTCTATGTGGAGTGTGGCTCTGCGGGTGGAGGTCGGTGCCGGAGGCCCCATTATTCTCTATGTGGAGTGCGGCTCTGCGGGTGGAGGTCGGTGCTGGAGGCTCCATTATTCTCTATGTGGAGTGTGGCTCTGCGGGTGGAGGTCGGTGCTGGAGGCTCCATTATTCTCTATGTGGAGTGTGGCTCTGCGGGTGGAGGTCGGTGCTGGAGGCTCCATTATTCTCTATGTGGAGTGTGGCTCTGCGGGTGGAGGTCGGTGCCGGAGGCCCCATTATTCTCTATGTGGAGTGTGGCTCTGCGGGTGGAGGTCGGTGCTGGAGGCTCCATTATTCTCTATGTAGAGTGTGGCTCTGCGGGTGGAGGTCAGTGCTGGAGGCTCCATTATTCTCTATGTAGAGTGTGGCTCTGCGGGTGGAGGTCGGTGCTGGAGGCTCCATTATTCTCTATGTAGAGTGTGGCTCTGCGGGTGGAGGTCAGTGCTGGAGGCTCCATTATTCTCTATGTAGAGTGTGGCTCTGCGGGTGGAGGTCGGTGCTGGAGGCTCCATTATTCTCTATGTAGAGTGTGGCTCTACGATTCGTGACCCCCGTCACGTGACGAGGGGGGCCCACAGAGTCTGAACTACCCCGGGCCCTGGCTACCCTTAATCCACCCCTGCACCCAGGTCCAAGGAGAGATGCTCAGGAATGGTAATCCCAGGATTACGGACATTCCGGCCGAGCTGATGGACGGCTGGTCGCTGTGATGGTGTAGAGGCAGTGATGCCCCCCCGTTATCGCTCCTCGCCATATCGCCTTCATGGGTTCAGCTTCTAATCACATCAGGCAGAACTGGTAACCCCACTGGTGGAATGTGGAGACCCCCAGTAATCTATTGTCAGGGAGGATGCAGAGTGGCAGGGATCATGAGTGGCATTGCCAGGGGGTATGAGGGGCTCCTGCCAGGACCCAGGGTGTGGTGCAGATGAGGACCCCTCCAGAAGAGCAATCTGCCCAGGATGTGGCTTCTCGTGACGTCACCCACAGATGTTTCTGCACGCCACGCCCCCACGTGGGACACATCGCGCGGCGCCTGCTGCTGCAGAGCTCATCCAGGGAGCGGGCACGTCCACAACATGTAGATCCCGGGAGGAGAGGGAAACCCTGGGATCGGCGCGGATCTGGCAGCTGTCAGTGTCAGGAGCCCTCCCCTCACTCACATGGATCGCTTTCTCTCTGCACCTTGGGCGTGATCTGTATGGACCAAGTGCAATCTGGTGTCAGCAGCAGCTCGGTCTCCAGATCCCCGGCCTGAGGCGTGAAGGAATCCCGCAGAGGAAGATGTCCACAGTGGCCTGCGTGGATCACTTCGCGGCAGAGTGCCTGGTGTCCATGTCCAGCCGGGCGATTGTGCACAGCAGCGGGCACAAGAGCGACGTCCCGGCGCCCGCGGCCCCCTCGGAAGACAGGACTGGCCGGGAGAACGCGTCCCTGTTCGTGGTCGCCCGGATCCTGGCCGATTTCAACCAACAAGTCCCCGATCATGCGGAGGAGGGCGAGGAAAGTACCGGGGTGACGGCCGGGGGCGACACCGTGGCCGGGAAGCGTGGAGATAGGGCGGCCACTGCTCCCCTCCTGCCGGAGCCGAGCGCCAGACAAAGAGGCAGACGTGGGAAAAGCCGAGGTGACCCCGAGTCACCCCTGAAGAAGCACAAGTGTCCCTACCCGGGCTGTGAGAAAGTCTACGGCAAGTCCTCCCATCTGAAGGCTCATCTGAGGACACACACAGGTCAGTGCCCTGCCAGCTGCCACCGGCAGGGGGATGACTGGGCAGACAAAGCGAGAATGGCTGTGATCGCACCCACCCTCCGGTCTGCCAGGCAGGTGTGACCGGCCACGAGTGGAGGCGGCATGTATCTGCCAGGCAGGTGTGACCGGCCACGAGTGGAGGCAGCACTATAGCTGTCTGGCAGGTGTGACCGGCCACGAGTGGAGGCGGCACTGTATCTGCCAGGCAGGTGTGACCGGCCACGAGTGGAGGCAGCACTATAGCTGTCTGGCAGGTGTGACCGGCCACGAGTGGAGGCGGCACTGTATCTGCCAGGCAGGTGTGACCGGCCACGAGTGGAGGTGGCACTGTATCTGCCAGGCAGGTGTGACTGGCCACGAGTGGAGGTGGCACTGTATCTGCCAGGCAGGTGTGACCGGGCACGAGTGGAGGTGGCACTATATCTACCAGGCAGGTGTGACAGGGCACGAGTGGAGGTGGCCCTATATCTGCCAGGCAGGTGTGACCGGCCACGAGTGGAGGTGGCATGTATCTGCCAGGTGAGTGTGATCGGCCACGAGTGGAGGTGGCACTACATCTGCCAGGCAGGTGTGACCGGCCACGAGTGGAGGTGGCACTATATCTACCAGGCAGGTGTGACAGGGCACGAGTGGAGGTGGCCCTATATCTGCCAGGCAGGTGTGACCGGCCACGAGTGGAGGTGGCATGTATCTGCCAGGTGAGTGTGATCGGCCACGAGTGGAGGTGGCACTACATCTGCCAGGCAGGTGTGACCGGCCACGAGTGGAGGTGGCACTACATCTGCCAGGCAGGTGTGACCGGCCACGAGTGGAGGTGGCACTATATCTACCAGGCAGGTGTGACCGGCCACGGGTGGCACTACATCTGCCAGGCAGGTGTGACCGGCCATGAGTGAAGGTGGCACTATATCTGCCAGGCAGGTGTGACCAGGCATGAGTGGAGGTGGCCTGTATCTGCCAGTCAGAGTGGAGGTGGAGCTATGTCTGCCAGGCAGATGGCTTTGCGCACGTGACTGGAGGTGGCACTATGGGTGCAGGCAGGTGTGATCTGGCAGGAGCAGAGGTGGCACTATGTGCAGGCAGTTGTGAACGGGCACTATGTGTACCAGGCTGGTGTGAGTGGAGGTGGCACTGTGTCTGCAAGCACATGTGAGTGGGGGTGGCACTGTGTATTGGCACATGTGAGTGGACGTGGTACTGTGTGTATCAGGCACATGTGAGTGGAGGTGGCACTGTGTACTGGCACATGTGAGTCGGGGTGGCACTGTGTATTGGCACATGAGAGTGGAGGTGGCACTCTGTATCAGGCACATGTTACTGGAGGTGGCACTCTGTATCAGGCACATGTTACTGGAGGTGGCACTGTTTGAATTGGACACATGTGAGTGGGGGTGGCACTGTGTATCGGGCACATGTGAGTGGGGGTGGCACTGTGTATCGGGCACATGTGAGTGGGGGTGGCACTGTGTGTACTGGCACATGTGAGTGGGGGTGGCACTGTGTGTACTGGCACATGTGAGTGGGGGTGGCACTGTGTACTGGCACATGTGAGTGGGGATGGCACTGTGTGTATCGGGCACATGTTAGTGGGGGTGCCACTGCGTACTGGCTCATGTAAGTCGGGGTGGCACTGTGTGTATCGGGCACATGTGAGTGGGGGTGGCACTGTGTATTGGCACATGTGAGTGGGGGTGGCACTGTGTGTATCGGGCACATGTGAGTGGGGGTGGCACTGTGTACTGGCACTTGTGAGTGGGGGTGGCACTGTGTGTATCGGGCACATGTTAGTGGGGGTGGCACTGCGTACTGGCACGTGACTGGGGGTGGCACTGTGTGTGTCGGGCACATGTTAGTGGGGGTGCCACTGCGTACTGGCTCATGTGAGTGGGGTTGGCACTGTGTGTATCGGGCACATTTTAGTGGGGGTGCCACTGCGCGCTGGCTCATGTGAGTGGGGGTGGCACTGTGTGTACTGGCACATGTGAGTGGGGGTGGCACTGTGTACTGGCTCATGTGAGTGGGGGTGGCACTGTGTTCTGGCTCATGTGAGTGGAGGTGGCACTGTGTGTATCGGACTCATGTGAGTGGGGGTGGCACTGTGTTCTGGCACATGTGAGTGGAGGTGCCACTGTGTACTGGCTCATGTGAGTGGGGGTGGCACTGTGTATTGGACTCATGTGAGTGGGGGTGGCACTGTGTTCTGGCTCATGTGAGTGGAGGTGGCACTGTGTGTATCGGACTCATGTGAGTGGGGGTGGCACTGTGTTCTGGCACATGTGAGTGGAGGTGCCACTGTGTACTGGCTCATGTGAGTGGGGGTCGCACTGTGTGTATCGGGCACATGTGAGTCGGGTGGCACTGTGTGTATCGGGCACATGTGAGTGGGGGTGGTACTGTGTACTGGCACATGTGAGTGGGGGTGGCACTGTGTACTGGCACATGTGAGTGGGGGTGGCACTGTGTACTGGCACATGTGAGTGGGGGTGGCACTGTGTGTACTGGCTCATGTGAGTGGGGGTGGCACTGTGTGTACTGGCTCATGTGAGTGGGGGTGGCACTGTGTGTACTGGCACATGTGAGTGGGGGTGGCACTGTGTGTACTGGCACATGTGAGTGGGGGTGGCACTGTGTGTACTGGCACATGTGAGTGGGGGTGGCACTGTGTGTACTGGCACATGTGAGTGGGGTGGCACTGTGTGTACTGGCTCATGTGAGTGGGGGTGGCACTGTGTGTACTGGCTCATGTGAGTGGGGGTGGCACTGTGTGTACTGGCACATGTGAGTGGGGGTGGCACTGTGTGTACTGGCACATGTGAGTGGGGGTGGCACTGTGTGTACTGGCACATGTGAGTGGGGGTGGCACTGTGTGTACTGGCACATGTGAGTGGGGGTGGCACTGTGTGTACTGGCTCATGTGAGTGGGGGTGGCACTGTGTGTACTGGCACATGTGAGTGGGGGTGGCACTGTGTGTATCGGGCACATGTGAGTGGGGGTGGCACTGTGTGTATCGGACTCATGTGAGTGGGGGTGGCACTGTGTGTATCGGACTCATGTGAGTGGGGGTGGCACTGTGTGTACTGGTACATGTGAGTGGGGGTGGCAGTGTGTACTGGCACAAGTGAGTGGGGGTGGCACTGTGTACTGGCACATGTGAGTGGGGTGGCAGTGTGTGTATCGGGCACATGTGAGTGGGGTGGCACTGTGTTTACTGGCTCATGTGATTGGGGTGGCACTGTGTGTACTGGCTCATGTGAGTGGGGGTGGCACTGTGTGTACTGGCTCATGTGAGTGGGGGTGGCACTGTGTGTACTGGCACATGTGAGTGGGGGTGGCACTGTGTGTACTGGCACATGTGAGTGGGGGTGGCACTGTGTGTACTGGCACATGTGAGTGGGGGTGGCACTGTGTGTACTGGCACATGTGAGTGGGGTGGCACTGTGTGTACTGGCTCATGTGAGTGGGGGTGGCACTGTGTGTACTGGCTCATGTGAGTGGGGGTGGCACTGTGTATTGGACTCATGTGAGTGGGGGTGGCACTGTGTTCTGGCTCATGTGAGTGGAGGTGGCACTGTGTGTATCGGACTCATGTGAGTGGGGGTGGCACTGTGTATTGGACTCATGTGAGTGGGGGTGGCACTGTGTTCTGGCTCATGTGAGTGGAGGTGGCACTGTGTGTATCGGACTCATGTGAGTGGGGGTGGCACTGTGTTCTGGCACATGTGAGTGGAGGTGCCACTGTGTACTGGCTCATGTGAGTGGGGGTCGCACTGTGTGTATCGGGCACATGTGAGTCGGGTGGCACTGTGTGTATCGGGCACATGTGAGTGGGGGTGGTACTGTGTACTGGCACATGTGAGTGGGGGTGGCACTGTGTACTGGCACATGTGAGTGGGGGTGGCACTGTGTACTGGCACATGTGAGTGGGGGTGGCACTGTGTGTACTGGCTCATGTGAGTGGGGGTGGCACTGTGTGTACTGGCTCATGTGAGTGGGGGTGGCACTGTGTGTACTGGCACATGTGAGTGGGGGTGGCACTGTGTGTACTGGCACATGTGAGTGGGGGTGGCACTGTGTGTACTGGCACATGTGAGTGGGGGTGGCACTGTGTGTACTGGCACATGTGAGTGGGGTGGCACTGTGTGTACTGGCTCATGTGAGTGGGGGTGGCACTGTGTGTACTGGCTCATGTGAGTGGGGGTGGCACTGTGTGTACTGGCACATGTGAGTGGGGGTGGCACTGTGTGTACTGGCACATGTGAGTGGGGGTGGCACTGTGTGTACTGGCACATGTGAGTGGGGGTGGCACTGTGTGTACTGGCACATGTGAGTGGGGGTGGCACTGTGTGTACTGGCTCATGTGAGTGGGGGTGGCACTGTGTGTACTGGCACATGTGAGTGGGGGTGGCACTGTGTGTATCGGGCACATGTGAGTGGGGGTGGCACTGTGTGTATCGGACTCATGTGAGTGGGGGTGGCACTGTGTGTATCGGACTCATGTGAGTGGGGGTGGCACTGTGTGTACTGGTACATGTGAGTGGGGGTGGCAGTGTGTACTGGCACAAGTGAGTGGGGGTGGCACTGTGTACTGGCACATGTGAGTGGGGTGGCAGTGTGTGTATCGGGCACATGTGAGTGGGGTGGCACTGTGTTTACTGGCTCATGTGATTGGGGTGGCACTGTGTGTACTGGCTCATGTGAGTGGGGGTGGCACTGTGTGTACTGGCTCATGTGAGTGGGGGTGGCACTGTGTGTACTGGCTCATGTGAGTGGGGGTGGCACTGTGTGTACTGGCTCATGTGAGTGGGGGTGGCACTGTGTGTACTGGCTCATGTGAGTGGGGGTGGCACTGTGTGTACTGGCTCATGTGAGTGGGGGTGGCACTGTGTACTGGCACATGTGAGTGGGGGTGGCACTGTGTACTGGCACATGTGAGTGGGGTGGCACTGTGTGTATCGGGCACATGTGAGTGGGGGTGGCACTGTGTGTACTGGCACATGTGAGTGGGGGTGGCACTGTGTGTACTGGCACATGTGAGTGGGGTGGCACTGTGTGTACTGGCACATGTGAGTGGGGTGGCACTGTGTGTACTGGCACATGTGAGTGGGGTGGCACTGTGTGTACTGGCACATGTGAGTGGGGGTGGCACTGTGTGTACTGGCACATGTGAGTGGGGTGGCACTGTGTGTACTGGCTCATGTGAGTGGGGGTGGCACTGTGTGTACTGGCTCATGTGAGTGGGGGTGGCACTGTGTGTACTGGCACATGTGAGTGGGGTGGCACTGTGTGTATCGGGCACATGTGAGTGGGGTGGCACTGTGTGTACTGGCACATGTGAGTGGGGGTGGCACTGTGTGTATCGGGCACATGTGAGTGGGGTGGCACTGTGTGACAGCAGGGTGCAGTTGCTTGGGTGGGTGCAGCGCTGTCTGTGTCAGTGTTTCCAGGGTGGGTGTGAGCCTGCAGTCCTCTGTGCCGCCGTACATGAGGCTGTGTGCTGGGGAGTACCGATCACTATAGTGTGGAGAATTGGGAGGAGCGGGCACAGAAGGCCAGCACCTCAGGTGACCCCTGGGCAGCCATTGGAGGCTGTGTGCTGCCTTCCTGCTCCCCGTGCCGGCCGCCAGGTGTCACAGTGCGGGGATGGCAGGTGAGGGACATGACACACACAGAAGCTTGTTAGCGTCTTTGTTATATGGTGACACGCCCACCTGTGGAACGCCCCGTCATCGGCCACGCCCACCCTTTACACAATATCCCCTCCCCCTCAGTCACACGCCCTCGCCCTGTGCGGGGCAGCGTCCTACTCTTTGGCCAGCAACAGACATCACTAACGGATCGCAGACCAGGCAGCCAGTGCCGGGTGCCCGGCTGTCAGCAGGTGGCTGGCGCTGAGGACAGGTAGCTGCACACTAATGCCCTGATACTGCGGCTGCAGGACTGTGCTGGGAGAGGGCACCACAAAGAAAGCCGTGTACAGGATCAGTGCTAGGGCTGTATCATTAGTGGTACAGCCTGAGGTGTTTGGTGGCAGGGCGACACATTCATCAGATGCAGATTTGTTTGCAAAAAGTTCTCTTTTGTTTGATATACACAGATGAAGCAGGTATTATCTAGTGCATTGCAATGTGCCCCCCTCTGTCATTCCTGTGGACATTTGTGAATAAATTGTCAACTGGGTGTTACCAGGTGGTGGTGTCAATCTGCACACGGTCATGCCACTGAGTGTTGACAGATGGTGTAAGGATATGCCCCATATGACAAGGAAAATGGATATGCCCAGTTATTTATTCATATACTGGCTGAAGAGCCCGGCGCTGACCGGGCAAAGTAACTAACTGTGGATAGTTATAACAAATTATAATTATCCTCCATCCCATAGTCGAGTGCCCATATACCCAACATACCTATCCTCTATCCCATAGTCGAGTGCCCATATACCCATCACACATCCTCCATCACATAGTCCCGTACCCATCATACATATCCTCCATCCCATAGTCGAGTGCCCATATACCCATCACACATCCTCCATCCCATAGTCCCGTGCCCATATACCCATCACACATCCTCCATCCCATAGTCCCGTGCCCATATACCCATCATACATATTCGCCATCCCATAGTCGAGTGCCCATATACCCATCACACATCCTCCATCCCATAGTCCCGTACCCATCATACATATCCTCCATCCCATAGTCGAGTGCCCATATACCCATCACACATCCTCCATCCCATAGTCCCGTGCCCATATACCCATCACACATCCTCCATCCCATAGTCCCGTGCCCATATACCCATCATACATATTCGCCATCCCATAGTCGAGTGCCCATATACCCATCACACATCCTCCATCCCATAGTCCCGTGCCCATATACCAAACATACCTATCCTCCATCCCATAGTCGAGTGCCAATATACCCATCACACATCCTCTATCCCATAGTCCCGTGCCCATATACCCATCATACATATTCTCCATCCCATAGTCCCGTGCCCATATACCCATCATACATATTCGCCATCCCATAGTCGAGTGCCCATATACCCATCACACATCCTCCGTCCCATAGTCCCATGCCCATATACCCATCATACATATTCACCATCCAATAGTCCCATGCCCATATACCCATCACACATCCTTCATCTCATAGTCCCATGCCCATATACCCATCATACATATCCTCCATCCCATAGTCCCATGCCCATATACCCATCATACATATCCTCCATCCCATAGTCCCGTGCCCATATACCCGTCATACATATCCTCCATCCCATAGTCCAGTGCCCATATACCCGTCATACATATCCTCCATCCCATAGTCCAGTGCCCATATACCCATCACACATCCTCCATCCCATAGTCAACCATTATGACATCATAATGAGCGGCGAGGCTTGCAACCTATGATGACATCAGTGTCGCCATGGCAACCATTATGACATAATGAGGGGCGGGGCTTGATACACACACACTTTTTCCCCATTATGTAGATAGGGGCAAAATTGTTTGGTGAATTGGAATGCGCGGGGTTAAAATTTCGCCTCACAACATAGCCTAGGATGCTCTCAGGGTCCAGACGTGTGACTGTGCCAAATTTTGTGGCTGTAGCTGCGACGGTGCGGTTGCCAATTCCGTACATACATACATACATACACACACTTGAGCTTTATAGAATAGATTTGCAGGAAGAATAACAGAGGAACAGTACAATGCAGAGTTAAAAATGCTCCAGAATTATTGCTTGAAAGTGCAATTACTTTGGGTGCGGCAGGTCCTCTATATCTCGAAGCGTGCGGCAGGTCCTCTATAACCCGAGGTGTGTGGCAGGGCCTCTATTTGCCAAGGTGCGACAGGTCCTTTGGGTGCAGCAGGTCCTCTATAACTCGAAGCGTGCGGCAGGTCCTCTATAACTCGAAGCGTGCGGCAGGTCCTCTATAACCCGAGGTGTGTGGCAGGGTCTCTATTTGCCAAGGTGCGACAGGTCCTTTGGGTGCGGCAGGTCCTCTATAACTCGAGGTGTGCAGCAAGTGCTCTATAACTCGAAGCGTGCGGCAGGTCCTCTATAACTCGAAGCTTGCAGCAGGTCCTCTATAACCCGAGGCGTGTGACAGGTCCTCTATTTGCCAAGGTGCGACAGGTCCTCTGTAACTCAAGGTGTGCTGCAGGTCCTTTATATGCCAAGGTGTGTGACAGGTCTTTTATAAGCCGTGTTGTGCTGCAGGTCCTCTATAAGCCCTGGTGTGCTGCAGGTCCTCTGTAAGCCGAGGTGTGCGGCAGGTCCTCTATAAGCCGAGGTGTGCGGCAGGTCCTCTTTAAGCTGAGGTGTGCGGCAGGTCCTCTATAAGCCGAGATGTGCGGCAGGGCCTCTATAAGCTGTGGTGTGCGGCAGGTCTTCTATAAGCCGTGGTGTTCGGCAGGTCCTCTTTAAGCCGAGGTGTGCGGCAAGTCCTCTATAAGCCGAGGTGTGCGGCAGGTCCTTTATAATCCGTGGTGTGCGGCAGGTCTTCTATAAGCCGTGGTGTGCGGCAGGTCTTTTATAAGCGGAGGTGTGCGGCAGGTCCTCTTTAAGCCGAGGTGTGCGGCAGGTCCTTTTTAAGCCGAGGTGTGCGGCAGGTCCTCTTTAAGCCGAGGTGTGCGGCAGGTCCTCTTTAAGCCGAGGTATGCGGCAGGTCTTCTATAATCCGTGGTGTGCGGCAGGTCTTCTATAAGCCGTGGTGTGCGCGCCAGGATTTCTATAAGCCGTGGTGTGGGGCAGGTCTTCTATAAGCCGAGGTGTGCAACCCGACTTCGATGAGCAGTGGTGTGAGGCAGGTTTTCTATTATCCGTGGTGTGCAGCAGGTCCTTTATAACAGGGTTCCCCAACTCCAGTCCTCAAGGCCCACCAACAGATCATGTTTTCAGGATTCCCTTTGTATTGCACAGGTGACGCAATTATCACCTGAGCAATACTAAGGAAATCCTGAAAACATGATCTGATGGTGGGCCTTGAGGACTGGAGTTGGGGAACCCTGCTCTATTAGCGAAGGTGTGCAGCAGGTTTTCTATAAGCCATGGTGTGCTGCAGGCTCTCTATAAGCCGAGGTGTGCATCTAACTCAGGCAGTTTGGTTATTAGGTGTTAGGGTGTGTGCACACGTTGCGGATTCTGCTGCGGATCAGCGGAATTGGCCCTGCGGATCCGCAGCAGTTCATCCTGTGTTGTACAGTACCCTTTTAATCTATGTAAAATGAAAACCGCAGTGCCCACGGTGCAGAATTTTCCGCGGTTTCAAATCCGCAGCATGTCACTTCTTTGTGACAGGTGTCAAACCGCAGGCTAATCCGCAGAAAATCCACAGATAAACCGCAGGTCTTTTTGACCTGCGGATTCAGACAAATCCGCGCGGAAAATTCCGCAGCCGAATCCACAACGTGTGCACACACCCTAACACTCTGTGCCTGGAGAACTTCCATCTCCATTTAAAGACCACACCAACAATGTAAAGGGTTATTGCCAAAATGTAAAGTGAACACCTATTCAAAAAATAGGCAGTGACATGCAGACTGGTGGTGGTCCGACCTTTGGGTCCCCTCCCATTTTGAAAAAATTATGATTTGTAATGCCCCATCAGAATAGAGTGAAGACGCCAATTCCTTCTCTGTGTGATCACTGAGCCGAGCATGTTACTAGTGAGATCACAACCGTGATGTCTAGATGAGGTTATTATGTGGGCTGTGTTGGCCAAGGACTGGTAATATCGGCACAAGATTTAGTGCCATTGGTGAGGCATTTCACGGGTACACCGATGCTGCCTTCTCCATGTCGTCTACTGGGCCATAAGGTTGGTGGCATGTAGAGTTGTCATATTCTCTGTACATGGGCACTGGATGGCTTAGGCCAGGGGTCCCCATCCGCCGGTCCGCGGCCCAGCACCGGGCCGCTGCAGTGCCCTTGCCGGTCCGCGGACACAAGGGGAGCCAGGGGCGGTCAGTGGCGTAGCGGGGGCTGGGGCGGCACGCAGCAATTCTTAGCGGCGGCCAGGGAGCGATCCAAGCAGCTCCGCTGCCTGCAAGAGGGAATAGCAGGAGCGGAGCTGCAAGGACCCGTCCACTGCGTCCAGCTTCCTGCCAGCCGCCCGCGCTTCCTGTCTCTGACTGACACAGAGAGGAGCGCGGCCGCTGCTGTGTCAGAGAGGAAGCGCGGGCGGCGGTCAGGTGAGAGGAGAGAGGTGGTGTGTGTGTGTGTGTGTGTGTGTGTGTGTGTGTGTGTGTGTGTGTGTGTGTGTGTGTGTGTGTGTGTGTGTATGTATGTATGTATGTATGTATGTATGTATGTATGTAGCCTGGCCCTGTGTGTGTGTGTGTGTATATGTGTGTTGGTCTGTGTTTGTGTAGCCTGGCCCTGGAGGAGATGGGGACATGAGGAGAAGGCCATGAGGGGAGTGATGGAGAGACGGGAGTGATGGGGAGAGGGGAGTGTTGGGGTGAAGGCAATGATGGGATGAAGGCAATGATGGGGAGACAGCAGTGATGGGGTGAAGGCAATGATGGGGAGAGGGGAGTGATGGGGTGAAGGCAATGATGGGGAGACAGCAGTGATGGGGTGAAGGCAATGATGGGGAGACAGCAGTGATGGATTGAAGGCAATGATGGAGAGATGGCAGTGATGGGGTGAAGGCAATGATGGGGAGATAGCAGTGATGGATTGAAGGCAATGATGGGGAGAGGGGAGTGATGGGGTGAAGGCAATGATGGGATGAAGGCAATGATGGGGAGACAGCAGTGATGGGGTGAAGGCAATGATGGGGAGAGGGGAGTGATGGGGTGAAGGCAATGATGGGGAGACAGCAGTGATGGGGTGAAGGCAATGATGGGGAGACAGCAGTGATGGATTGAAGGCAATGATGGAGAGATGGCAGTGATGGGGTGAAGGCAATGATGGGGAGACAGCAGTGATGGATTGAAGGCAATGATGGAGAGATGGCAGTGATGGGGTGAAGGCAATGATGGGGAGACAGCAGTGATGGATTGAAGGCAATGATGGGGAGAGGGGAGTGATGGGGTGAAGGCAATGATGGGATGAAGGCAATGATGGGGAGACAGCAGTGATGGGGTGAAGGCAATGATGGGGAGAGGGGAGTGATGGGGTGAAGGCAATGATGGGGAGACAGCAGTGATGGGGTGAAGGCAATGATGGGGAGACAGCAGTGATGGATTGAAGGCAATGATGGAGAGATGGCAATGATGGGGTGAAGGCAATGATGGGGAGACAGCAGTGATGGATTGAAGGCAATGATGGGGAGAGGGGAGTGATGGGGTGAAGGCAATGATGGGGAGAGGGGAGTGATGGGGTGAAGGCAATGATGGGGAGAAGGGGGTGATGGAGCACTCATTCAAAACCTATGGTGAGTTGAGTCACATTATAAAAGTTATTTAATTATAAGTATGCACTGCTACACTACAACTCCGTCCATAGCCCCGCCCCCTTATGACCAAAGCCCCGCCCCTGCCACACCTCCATCCCTGCCCTGCCGGGCCATAGAAGAATGGTCTTGCTTGAAACCGGTCCCTGGTGCAAAAAAGGTTGGGGACCACTGGCTTAGGCCAGTTTCACAAACCCATGCACAATCCAAGTTCAGATGTATGGACCAGCCTGGTCTCCTGAACTCTGCAGTCTCATATACACCTGTCCATGAGGCTTTTGGGTTCAGGTCTGGAGACTGGGGTCTGGTCCGTATAGTACATTGTATGCAGCGTGGTATGCTGATGTATGGAACCAGCCTTATAATGCCATCTGTGGAGTAATCAAATTATCGCTCCTCAGAATGGCATGCTTCTGTGGGCACTGTGGTTGGTTACTCTTTGGGTGCAGTGTGCTGTTGGTCTTGTTGGAACACTATAGTATGTGTGTACTGCCTGTGAAATGCTGCCTTAGTGCAGTCCTTCTTCACCCGTGGCCCCTTCTGTCTGAGTGATTCACTCTTTCCTTCTCCCAATTAAGGGATAGATGGCCCCCACAGAGGGGCCTCCGTGCACAGCCCTTCTGAGAAATGTGTGCTTGGTGCATTATAAGGAGGGTCTTTTCAGAGAAAAGGGAAGGAATGTGGAAGCTACATCCACTTGGGACTGACTGATCTGCTGCAGACTTTCTGCAGTGCCTAAATGAGCGCACCAAATTGTATGTTTTTTGCAGTATGAAGGGTACAATCCACAGTGACAATCCGCAGCAGACTAGGCGAGGCTGGGGGTTCCAGATCCTCACCCCGGTCGCTTTACGCTGCAGCACGTGGATGATATGTCTTATAATCACATCTATGATGGTCCTGTCTATGCAGCAGATTTTCTGTTTCCATATTCACATCTGAATTTTTTGCTCTTTATTTGGTACTTGAAAACCTAACTACGAGGTAAATTCACATAGAACAAATTTCTATGACTATCACATTCTTCTTAAGAAACCCATGCCCCAGAAGGGACGGCACATAAGACATCTTTTATGAGAAGAAATGTGTGGGTAATCTGTCCTAGCGACATAATGCTTTAGTCGTCATTCGGGTTGCACTGTAGTGAATTTCCGACCTTTCGTAACATTTGGGTTGCGGCTCTACGGTACTCTGACCATGTCCTAGATCACGTGATCAAGAATTCATGCATGCTGTTACTGCCTCCCCATGGCTGAGCTTCACAGGAGCACAAAGATGGCAGCCATGAGGGGGTGAATTGGCGCACCACCATTATCAGGCCACTTAAATACTGCAGTCAATGATTGACAGTGGCTATTAGATTTATTCTCCTGGAATGGAAAAAAATCACTAAGGACATGACAGTATAAATAAATTCCTAAATACATGTAATTAGCAAATCATACTTGTTTTGTCTACCGAGGTAATGACTACACAATTAAAATGGCCGCCGCCTCGATTCACTGAGAGAAACTTGTCGTAGATTGTTGGGACAGCGACCTGTGAGCATGGGCGGTAAGCAGCTGCGCCCTCCTTTATATGTAGGAAGATGTGCTCCACTAATTCCACAGGAGATACCAGAGGGGCTGAGGTAAGAAGCTGCACCCTCCTTTATATGTAGGAAGATGTGCTCCACTAATACCACAGGAGATACCAGAGGGGCTGAGGTAAGAAGCTGCGCCCTCCTTTATATGTAGGAAGATATGCTCCACTAATTCCACAGGAGATACCAGAGGGGCTGAGGTAAGAAGCTGCACCCTCCTTCATATGTAGGAAGGTGTTCTCCACTAATACCACAGGAGATACCAGAGGGGCTGAGGTAAGAAGCTGTGCCCTCCTTCATATGTAGGAAGATGTGCTCCACTAATACCACAGCAGATACCAGAGGGGCTGAGGCAAGAAGCTGCACCCTCCTTCATATGTAGAAAGATGCGCTCCACTAATACCACAGGAGATACCAGAGGGGCTGAGGTAAGAAGCTGCTCCCTCCTTCATATGTAGGAAGATGTGCTCCACTAATACCACAGGAGATACCAGAGGGGCTGAGGTAAGAAGCTGCTCCCTCCTTCATGTGTAGAAAGATTCGCTCCAGTAATACCACAGGAGATACCAGAGGGGCTGAGGTAAGAAGCTGCTCCCTCCTTCATATGTAAGAAGATGTGCTCCACTAATACCACAGGAGATACCAGAAGGGCTGAGGTAAGAAGCTGCTCTCTCCTTCATATGTAGGAAGGTGTGCTCCATTAATATCACAGGAGATACCAGAGGGGCTGAGGTAAGAAGCTGCGCCCTCCTTCATATGTAGGAAGATGCGCTCCACTAATGCCACAGGAGATACCAGACAGGCTGAGGTAAGAAGCTGCACCCTCCTTCATATGTAGGAAGATGCGCTCCACTAATACCACAGGAGCTACCAGAGGGGCTGAGGTAAGAAGCTGCACCTTCCTTCATATGTAAAAGATGTGCTCCACTAATGCCACAGGAGATACCAGACAGTCTCAGGTAAGAAGCTGCACCCTCCTTCATATAGATTCTATACTGGAGTATCTGGAGAAGAATAACCTCATGACCCAATATCAACATGGGTTTACAAGGGACAGTTCCTGTCAGACTAATCTGATAAGCTTTTATGAAGAGGTAAATTCCGGACTGGACCAAGGGAATGCAGTGGACGTGGTGTACATGGACTTTTCAAAAGCTTTTGATACGGTGCCACACAAAAGGTTGATACATAAAATGAGAACAATGGGGATAGGGGAAAATATGTGTAAGTGGGTTAAGAGCTGGCTCAGGGATAGGAAACAAAGGGTGGTTATTAATGGAGCACACTCGGACTGGGTCACGGTTAGCAGTGGGGTACCACAGGGGTCAGTTTTGGGCCCGCTTCTTTTTAACATATTTATTAATGACCTTGTAGGGGGCATAGAGAGTAGAATTTCAATATTTGCAGATGACACTAAACTCTGCAGGGTAATCAATACAGAGGAGGACAATTTTATATTACAGGAGGATTTATGTAAACTAGAAGCTTGGTCTGATAAATGGCAAATGAGCTTTAATGGGGATAAATGTAAGATCATGAACTTGGGTAGAACGAATAAGATGTATAATTATGTGCTTAATTGTAAAACACTGGGCAAAACTGTCACTGAAAAAGACCTGGGTGTATGGGTGGATGACAAATTCACATTTAGTGGCCAGTGTCAGGCAGCTGCTGCAAAGGCAAATAAATTAATGGGATGCATTAAAAGAGGCATAGATGCTCATGAGGAGAACATAATTTTACCTCTATATAAGTCACTAGTGCGACCACACTTAGAATACTGTGTACAGTTCTGGTCTCCAGTGTATAAAGCCCCCGTTACACATAGCGATATTGCTAGCAATATCGCTGTAACGTCACCGATTTTGTTACGTAGCAGCGATATTGCTAGCGATATCGCTATGTCTGATACTTATCTCCGACCGCTCCCTCGCTGCTCGTCGCGCGAGAAGGTCCTAGATCATTTCTCGTCACCTTCGTGTGGCGCCGACGAGCGACACGTGGTCGCGGGCGGGGGGACGTCAGGATCGCTGCATCTGAGGCTGAGTTCACACGTGGCTTTTTTTCGCGTTTCCGCGGCGGTTTTAACCGCGCGATTTTGCCGCGAAAACGCAAAAAATATGCATTCCTATGGGATTCCGCAATGCTGTACTAATGCTGCGGTTTTAACCGCGGCGGAATCGCTTCGCGGTAAAAACCGCAGCATGCTCATTAATTTGCGGAATCGCGGCGATCCCGCACCCATAGGAATGTATTGTTCCGCTTACTTCCCGCATGTGGCTGTGCACACCATGCGGAAAGTAAGCAGAACAATTGCGGATGGTACCCACGGTCCGGAGGAGAGGAGACTGTCCTCCGGGCTTTGGGTACCATATCCCTGTAAAAAATAGAATTTTAAAATAAAAAATATTGTTATTCTTACCTTCCGGCGTCCCGTGCAGTCTTCCCGCCTCTCTCCACGCTCCCGTTCCCAGTAAGCCTTTGCGAAAATGCCCGCGATGGCGTCCACTCTCGCGGGATCGCGAAGTCTCGCGGTCATTCGCGCGACGTCATCGCGAATGACCGCGAGACGTCGCGATCCCGTGAGAACTGACGTCATCGCGGGCATTTTCGCAAAGGATTACTGAGAACGGATGCGTGGGACATCGGAAGGTAAGAATAACACCATTTTTTATTTTTTTTTACATTCTATCTTTTACTACTGATGCCGCATAGGCAGCCTCAGTAGTAAAAAGTTGGTCACACTGGTCAAACACTATGTTTGACGAGTGTGACCAACCTGTCAATCAGTTCTCCAAGCGATGCTACAGATCGCTTGGAGAACGCTAGCATTCTGCAAGCTAATTACGCTTGCAAAATGCTAGTTTTTCCGCGGGAAAATCGCGGGAATTTAAAATGCGATTTTCCCGCGGACTGGAATTCCGGAATTCTCACGGGAATTTCCGCTAGAGTTCCGGTACGTGTGCACTTAGCCTGACAGGTAAGTAGCGACCTCTGACCCCTGCTATGTCGCTGGTGAGATCTGCCTGTGTGGCAGCTTACTAGCGACCACTTAGCGATGCACCAGCGATCCATATAGTTGTCGGGATTGCTGGTGCATCGCTAATTGTTGTAACAGTACCCTTAGAAAGACATAGCTGAACTGGAGAGGGTGCAGAGAAGAGCGACCAAGGTTATTAGGGAACTAGGGGGGTCTGCAATACCAAGACAGGTTATTACACTTGGGGTTATTTAGTTTGGAGAATCAAAGGCTTAGGGGGTAATCTTATTACAATGTATAAATATATGCGGGGACAGTACAAAGACCTTTCTAATGATCTTTTTACTCTTAGGCTATGTGCACACACTGCGGTTTTTGCTGCAGGTCCGCTGCGGTTTTGGCCGCAGCAGAACTGCAGCAGTTCTGCAGTGTACAGTAGCATGTTATCCTATGGGATTAATAATAATAATCTTTATTTTTATATAGCGCTAACATATTCCGCAGCGCTTTACAGTTTGCACATATTATCATCACTGTCCCCGATGGGGCTCACAATCTAAATTCCCTATCAGTATGTCTTTAGAATGTGGGAGGAAACCGGAGTACCCGGAGGAAACCCACGCAAACACGGGCAGAACATACAAACTCCTTGCAGATGTTGTCCTTGGTGGGATTCGAACCCAGGACCTCAGCGCTGCAAGGCTGCAGCGCTAACCACTGAGCCACCGTGCATTCTGCTGTGCACATGCTGCGGATTTTTAACTGCGGAAAAGCTGCGGTTTTGAATCCGCAGAAACAAATGACATGTCAATTGTTTCTGCGGATTCTGCTGCGGTTTGCCACCTATTCCATTGTCCAGGTGGCAAACCGCAGGTCATTTTACCTGCGGTTCTGCAGATAAAAATCCGCAGACCAATCCGCAGTGTGTGCACATAGCCTTAGACCTGTGACGGGGACAAGGGGGCATCCTCTACGTCTAGAGGAAAGAAGGTTTAAGCATACTCACAGACGCGGATTCTTTACTGTAAGAGCAGTGAGACTATGGAACTCTCTGCCATATGATGTTGTAATGAGTGATTCCCTACTAAAATTTAAGAAGGGACTGGATGCCTTTCTTGAAAAGTATAATATTACAGGGTATATACACTAGCTTCCTTTTTATTCCGTTGATCCAGGAAGCTAGTCTGATTGCCGTATGTGGAGTCGGGAAGGAATTTTTTTCCCCAATGTGAAGCTTACTGTTTGCCACCTGGGTTTTTTTTTTGCCTTCCTCTGGATCAACATGTTA
Source organism: Dendrobates tinctorius (assembly GCF_039654945.1). NCBI lineage: Eukaryota > Metazoa > Chordata > Amphibia > Anura > Dendrobatidae > Dendrobates > Dendrobates tinctorius. Next base: position 10,913,356 of record NW_027361765.1, read on the forward strand.
GGGCAAGTTAGGATAGGATATGGGTTGAACTAGATGGACTTAAAGTCTCCCTTCAACCTTAATAACTATGTTACTATGTATATGTAGGAAGGTGTGCTCCACTAATACCACAGGAGCTACCAGAGGGTCTGAGGTAAGAAGCTGTACCCTCCTTCATATGTAGGAAGATGTGCTCTACTAATACCACAGGAGATACCAGAGGAGCTGAGGTAAGAAGCTGCACCCTCCTTCATATGTAGAAAGATGCGCTCCACTAATCCCACAGGAGATACCAGAGGGGCTGAGGTAAGAAGCTGCACCCTCCTTCATATGTAGGAAGATGTGCTCCACTAATACCACAGGAGATACCAGAGGGGCTGAGGTAAGAAGCTGCACCCTCCTTCATATGTAGAAAGATGTGCTCCACTAATACCACAGGAGATAACAGGGGCTGAGGTAAGAAGCTGCTCCCTCCTTCATATGTAGGAAGATGTGCTCCACTAATACCACAGGAGATAACAGAGGGGCTGAGGTAAGAAGCTGCACCCTCCTTCATATGTAGGAAGATGTGCTCCACTAATACCACAGGAGATACCAGAGGGGCTGAGGTAAGAAGCTGCACCCTCCTTCATATGTAGAAAGATGTGCTCCACTAATACCACAGGAGATAACAGGGGCTGAGGTAAGAAGCTGCTCCCTCCTTCATATGTAGGAAGATGCGCTCCACTAATACCACAGAAGATAACAGAGGGGCTGAGGTAAAAAGCTACGCCCTCCTTCATATGTAGGAAGATGCGCTCCTCTAATACCACAGGAGATACCAGAGGGGCTGAGGTAAGAAGCTGCACCCTCCTTCATATGTAGGAAGATGTGCTCCACTAATACCACAGGAGATACCAGAGGGGCTGAGGTAAGAAGCTGCACCCTCCTTCATATGTAGGAAGATGTGCTCCACTAATGCCATACGAGATACCAGAGGGGCTGAGGTAAGAAGCTGCGCCCTCCTTCATATGTAGAAAGATGTGCTCCACTAATACCACAGGAGATACCAGAGGGGCTGAGGTAAGAAGCTGCACCCTCCTTCATATGTAGGAAGATGTGCTCCTCTAATACCACAGGAGATACCAGAGGGGCTGAGGTAAGAAGCTGCGCCCTCCTTCATATGTAGGAAGATGTGCTCCTCTAATACCACAGGAGATACCAGAGGGGCTGAGGTAAGAAGCTGCACCCTCGTTCATATGTAGGAATATGCGCTCCACTAATACCACAGGAGATACCAGAGGGGCTGAGGTAAGAAGCTGCACCCTCCTTCATATGTAGGAAGATGTGCTCCTCTAATACCACAGGAGATACCAGAGGGGCTGAGGTAAGAAGCTGCGCCCTCCTTCATATGTAGGAAAATGTGCTCCTCTAATACCACAGGAGATACCAGAGGGGCTGAGGTAAGAAGCTGCACCCTCGTTCATATGTAGGAATATGCGCTCCACTAATACCACAGGAGATACCAGAGGGGCTGAGGTAAGAAGCTGCTCCCTCCTTCATATGTAGGAAGATGTGCTCCTCTAATACCACAGGAGATACCAGAGGGGCTGAGGTAAGAAGCTGCACCCTCCTTCATATGTAGGAAGATGTGCTCCTCTAATACCACAGGAGATACCAGAGGGGCTGAGGTAAGAAGCTACGCCCTCCTTCATATGTAGGAAGATGTGCTCCTCTAATACCACAGGAGATACGAGAGGGGCTGAGGTAAGAAGCTGCGCCCTCCTTCATATGTAGGAAGATGCGCTCTAATACCACAGGAGATACCAGAGGGGCTGAGGTAAGAAGCTGCACCCTCCTTCATATGTAGGAAGATGTGCTCCACTAATACCACAGGAGATACCAGAGGGGCTGAGGTAAGAAGCTGCACCCTCCTTCATATGTAGGAAGATGTGCTCCACTAATACCACAAGAGATACCAGAGGGGCTGAGGTAAGAAGCTGCACCCTCCTTCATATGTAGAAAGATGTGCTCCACTAATACCACAGGAGATACCAGAGGGGCTGAGGTAAGAAGCTGCACCCTCCTTCATATGTAGGAAGATGTGCTCCACTAATGCCATACGAGATACCAGAGGGGCTGAGGTAAGAAGCTGCGCCCTCCTTCATATGTAGGAAGATGTGCTCCACTAATACCACAGGAGATACCAGAGGGGCTGAGGTAGAAGAGACCGCTCACACTTCTGTCTGCCCTGTTTTTCTAAATAGCAATATAAGTGTCTCCAGGTCACAGCGGAGGAGCTTCTTACTGCCCATGCTAAGGCCGGGGTCAGAATTGCAAGAAACTCGGACGAGTCTCGCATGTAAATGCCCAGCACTGCTGTTAGCACTTGGATCGGAGCGTTCTGCTGCATAGAAATACATGCAACTGAACGCACAGATCTGAGTGCCGGCGGCAGTGCCGGGTATTGACGTGCGAGACTCGTCCGAGTTTCTTGCAATTCTGACCCCGGCCTAACAGACCTTCCTGGACAGGTTTCTGTCAGTGAAAAAAGGCTGCGACCATTTGAATTCTATAACACCTCATCTTAGCACGTTCGCTCGTCATTAATAATGACATGTCCTTCTGTTATTTCTTTCTATTTCTGGAGAACCCCTTTAAGGGTATGTTTACTCGATGATTTGTGAGTGGCGTGAAGGCGACAAGGTTTGCAAGCAGAGCCCGCTTCTGGAAACGCCTGCGTTTTTTCATCCTGAATTGTACCTGAAGCATTATGTCAACCTTTTTATTGGTGCTTTTACTTTAGCATTTTGGGGCATTTGTGGAAGGTGTTTTTTTTTTTTTACGATCATTAGGCAATATACAAAACACTATTTTTTTTTTTTTACTTTTTCAGCGAAAACGCTGACAAAGTGGTGCCTTCCAGTTGCTTTTTTTGCCTTCCCATTCACTTCTATTGTAAAATATGGAGCATATCCTTAGCGGAAAATGCCAGAAGAATGGTCTGCTCACTTCTTTTAACCACTTGAAGTTTTCAGAAACTTGACATAATTAAGAAATTCTCAAAAGCCTGAACATATACACACCAAATTATTTTTATATAGAAATTAAGTGGAGGAATCCTTCAGGTGTTTCCTAACTATTGTTTCAGGTGTTTTCAGCCTATCACTTAGGAAACTAATGTTAAAAAAAGGCATAGCTCAAAGTATGCAAGCTCTTTAAAGGGAATCTGTCATCAGGTTTTTGCTATGTAATCCGAGAGCACCATAATGTCAGTGCAGAGACCCTGACTACAGCAATGTGTCGCTTACTGGGCTGCGTTTTGCTGTTTCAATACAGTTTTTTTTTTATCAGCAGGAGATTATCACTGGGAATTACTGGCCTCCTAGTCCAGCCCCATCCCCGCCACTGATTAGCAGCTCTTTCACTATACAATGTACACAGAAAGCTGTGTATGGGTGGGACTATACACAGATCAACCTATGAGCTCTGCAGCGCAGAAAAATATGACTATCATAACTGCTGCACCTAGTAAAGTAAGCAATACATCACTGGAATCAGGGTTTCTGTCCCTACATCATGCTGTCAGACTACATAGCAGAAGATGCCGGGAGCATCGCTGAAGCTTGGGAACGCTGCGTGGGACGCCGGAAGGCGAGGATATCACAATTTTTTTTTTTTTTCATTTTCCGGTCATAGCCACATGAGGAAATTAAGCAGAACAATGCATTCCTATGTGTGCGGAATTCCCGCAATTCCACACAAAGAATGAGCATGCTGCGTATTTTTCCGCGATGTGATTTTGCCATGGAAAAATACGCAGCATTAGCACAGCATGTGCGGAATGCCATTGAACTCAATGAGTTTCTTATTTTATGCGTTTAAAACGCGGCAAAAACGCATAAAATCCGTGGGAATTCCGGACGTGTGCACATAGCCTAACGGGGATTTAGGTGGGTCATACTAGCCATGTTTATAAGGGTATGTGCACACAACATCTTTTTCAGGCAGGTGAATTTGACTATGTTCACACGTTGCAGTTTTTGCTGCATTTTTTTCTGCATTCAAAACCTGTTTTCTTGGCAGTAAAGAAGCTGTTCACAAAAAGGTTTTGCTGCGTTTTTATTTTTGGTCCAAGTGCGATCCCGTAAAAAATCGGATAGCACTCGTGATGTATACGCTGAAGGGTGCGAGCCCTCAGACTTTGATCAGAGTGTGGTCTGAATGTCATCAGTTTTTCTCGTACGTGGAGAGAATAAAAGAAAGAGTTTCTCCATCCTACTCTTTTTGTGACTTTTTTTCACGGACCCATAGACTTTCGTTGCCGATTCTGATTTGACCATCGGACATGTCTGCAATATTTTCCAAGTAACACTGGGTCCGATGCAAAAATCAGACGTGCAAATCTCCATAGAATAGCATAGGTACGAATGGTATCTGTGAAAGGATAGCATTCATACTAGAAAATCGTACGTGTGAGCGAGACATATCAGGCAGTAGTCATCGGAGTGGATTCAGCCTGAAGAAGACGTGGTGTGGCGTACACATAGCGGGAGACTGTCCATAGCACAACATCAGCTCAGTTTCCTCAGATTGCACAGACCTCACACAGTGCCGGCTGCTGCTCATGTGTAACCTCAGTTAACAGGAATATTAGTTTGGTTTCATCTGGTGTCCGACCAAATCCAGACTCCCCACGTAATATGAAAATACATTGGAATAAAACCCTAAATGGGCCTTGGCATATGACTGCTGTTGAGGTTGCTGGCCCCATTATGGTTTGCTCACCACTTCCGCCATTCTCATATTACTCCTTTCTGATATAGTGTAAACTAGGCAGAACAGGACTGCACATTGTTACCCACACGGGCACACTTTCTATTCTGTTTGTGAATTCCCAATTGCCCGACTATATGAAAGCAAACACAAGTACAGTACAATAGGGGTCTGTACTTCCAAGACCCCCGTAATGAGCAAAGCAAATTCATTTTACAAAATGCTTCACTATACATATACACATAAAGTCATACTGTTTCCTTCATGAATAGTCATTTTATTCTGTTTTTTTTTTTCTATTTTTGGCCCTGACAGGCCTTTTTTGTAGCCACGAGGTATACATTATAAAATATGAGGATTGCAGTGTATTATTACTTGGCTATAGAAAAAGTATAGGATCTCAGAGAAGTCAAAAATAAACTTGGAAGTCCAGTAGATGCGCCATGTGGTTTTGGTTCTGTTTTTAGACTGAAGCCATGTGTTTTCTTTTTTTTTTCCAGTTGTAAATCAGCTGTTTTGGGAAAGTGGAAACGTCATGCGGTGCCAAAAACCTGATTTCACTCTCCAAATTTAGATCCATTTGTTAAATATGTAAGAGCGGAGTGAGTTGTTTTCTTTACTATTTTTTCGTCTTTGCGTGTTATTGTATTTTTTTCTCTCTATTTTTGCAGTTTGCTGAAATCACAGGACACGCCAGATAGGAGCCGTGCATTGTTAGCAAACAATGGAGGTCATTTGAGTGAAAACTGAGTGCAGACACTCACATCCTGCTCTGCACACTCAGCAAGCCCCTCGGAACTTCCATTAGGAGCACACACATGGGGAGTTCAATGGCTTTCCCATAACAGTGATCTCATCTGTTTATTGCTGCAAATCTTGGGACAGCAGACAATTGCAGATAGTAGTAGAGCTATGGAGAGGAAAGGTTGCCAAGTACCTAGCCCTCGATGTGTTCGCTAATAGACCCTTCATCAATACATATGCACATGACCCTGCTTGGTCAAGCAATGTATTCTCAATAGTTAGAGGCTAAAATGCAGCTGTCAGAAACCAGACTGTCCTCAAAGCCAGATGTTAGGGGGGAAATAGAGGGTCTGGTAAGTTAGATCTTAGCACGCAATTTTTTTTTTTTTTCTCATGTTTTTGGATTATTTTCCTCTCCCCATTAACCATACAATCACAGTTGTCCAAACTGAACACTAATATGTATGAGAAAAGGGTGGAATACCATCTAAATGTGACCATACCAACAGGATCCTTTACAGATTAGGTGAAAGTGAGCCAAACCCTTTGATTTTGAAGGAACTTGCCAACTGACCATGTAGTGTATACGGTATGTATGAAGGTGTTCATCTTGATAGTAAAAGTGGGGGCAAATATCGGTGAGGTATGGCTAATTCTTTGTGAATTAGAGGTGTATAATTTTTCCCCTGTCTACAAGGAAACATGATTTTTTAGGTAATTGAGCATGGGAGTGTCAGCCAAACTCAACTCCCTCAAAACATCCAGGTGGTCTTTGGATAGCGGTGTGACCTCTAGAGCTCCCATAAGAGTTGGGAAGAATTCTGGACACACACTGAGGCCTCCCTGAAAGTAATGCTTTCTCGTGTGTAATGCCTGGATGCTCCATCATCAGATGATGCCCAGCAGAGGTGTAATTATTGTGGATTCAGGGAGCCTAGGAGGGCCTAGGTGCCTAGCCTGGCGCCTAGAAGTTCCCTTTGACCCAATACTATTAAAGAACTATGATAGTTGGTAGCCCTGTTGTAGATTCTGTATTGGTGCCAACAAGTTTCAAGTAACGCCTCTGAGACCCAGCGTTCAGACACAGGTGTGACCTGTAAGAGCAGGGGTAAGTTGCACATGGCACTTTGGAGCCTTCCGTAACATCAAACCCAAATGTTGGTAAGTATGAGCTAAATTAAAGTGTATTTCCACCTTAAATCCAGCCATACACAGGATATGTTTTTACAGATTTCCCCATAAACATGTTTACTCTCATTGGCTAAGAGGGTATGTTCTCAAGGGAGAAAATCATTTTCAAGCATCTCTTTCTAGACTTTTCGCCTGTGCCACCCCTCCGTTTCCGATGCTGGAGTACTGTCAAGCTGCCTCTATACACCTTTGGTTGGTAATCAATCCTGACAAAGTCTAATGTGTGTGTTCCCTCTTGGTGCCATATTTTTTCCGATGGCCAACTGCTATGGGGTTGGGCTATATTGAGGGGCAAAGACTCTTTAAGTGTAATTGTTTCATGTTTATTAGCTTGTAAGTCTCCCTCTACCCTCTTCCTCGGTCTCCTCCCCTCTATAGAATTTCATAAGCAGCCACTGTCATCTTGTCCATCTGTGAATTTGAAAGTAAATGATCAGTCAATGAGGAAAAAGGAAGCAGATTTCTCTAATAAGATACATTAAAGTTTTATTTATCTTCACTTTTACTGTAGATTTCTGAAAAAAAAAAAGCCACATGCATACATGTAGGTTCTCTTCTTGAAAGTACTTTGAAGCAGGCATTTAGGACATTATTCTGTGTCAAGTGGTGTAATAATCTGACATTTACTGCAGTCCTTTTTCAGGCACCTTAGCTCTATTGTGCTTTGTGTGCTGCCTTTTATATATTGTGTTAGGTAAGAGAGGAAATAAAGGTAATGCTTGTCTAGCGCTGTGCCTCACACACTACAGTCCTGTGAACCACAGCATTCCAAATATTGTGAAGGTTGCAATAAAAGGTTTACACATACATACAGCTGTCCTACATCTATGAAACCTGGGACCGGCTTGCACATTATATTAAAAATACAGGACTTTACCTTCTGTAATATATTATTATGAGTTACTTGCGATCTATAAATCACACTTCTCCTCTCATACAGAAAATGTAGGCCCACTGACAATGTCAATTACAGAGTCAGACATGAGTGTTTTTACATTGAAGTTGGCCCCAGAAGATCATAATAAAGATTAGTATTACCCCCTGGTATCCATTCTCATTGACAGCTTGACTACTCTGCCAAAGGCTTGGAGAGTTTTGCAACCTATATATACATGGGAGGGATGACAAATGATATGTCAGCCTGGACACTGTTGTCTAAGGCCTCTTTCACACTTCAGTTTTTTGCATCAGTCAAAATCCGCCAAAAGGACGGATGCTGGATCCGTTTTAGAACTGATGACAATGGATGCCACCCATCCGTTTTTTTGACGGATCCGCAAAATGAAGAATTTTTAAAGGAATCACAGCCGAGAGAGAGACAGAATTTTTTTTTTGTCCGGCACCCAGAAAGAATTTCCGGTTAAATGAGTGTCTGGAGGATGCGCCAGAAAAAAAAACGTTGCAAGCTCCGTTTGGAAATCTTTGAGGATGGTGACGGACAGCAACTTTTGGCGGATCCTCAAAAAAAACGGATGCAACGGAAAGCAATCCGTCACAATCCGCCATTAATGAAAGTCAATGGAGAAAAAAAACGGATCCTCAAAAGAAAATTGAGGATCCGTTTTTTTCAAAACCTGGCGGATTGTGACTGATTGTAAAAAACTGAAGTGTGAAAGAGGCTTTAGCTAACACACTGCAAAGTGTCCATTGTGCCCAAGTGTTGGAAAGTGCTGCAATGCATCTGTGTTTGAACAGATGGTGGAGGCGACTGGGGGCTAGAATTGGAATTTTACTGTGCTACCCATCCACAGTATGTAGAAAGTTTTCTAAATTTCCCTTGTTACTAAAAAAAAAAGTTAATTACTAGGAGATCAACGCCGTTCTATACATCTTTAGGTAACATTTGGCTAATTCCAGTGACTCCATTGAGAATGAATGGTGAGGAGGTGTATACGCTTGACCTCCAGTGAATCGTAGACAAGGCTGTCCAGAGCCTCATTCGCGGGATTGCTGGGTGTCAAAATGGTCAGACCCCTGACGATCGGGAAGTTATTCCAAAACTTGATGCAACCCCTTTAAAGTTAATTACATACAAACTATTATTTGGGAAAAAAAATTCTGTTTAGCAGTGTTTTGCCATACTTTGACTAGAACCCGGATCCCATGTCCCCTGTTTGAATGGTCTTGCATGCTTGCTACTTTGCCGTTCATTATTTATAGAATTTATGGAAACAGCTGCATACATGGCGGCCCAACTGTGAAAATTGAAAAAAATCATAGATCTGTTGCCTATTCTATGGATGTTGATAAATGTGGCTTCCTCCTACTAATAGGATCTGCTCTATTGACATGTCTGGTTTAGTAAATACCGTAATTGCGTTTCCTAGGACATGTCTTTTCTGCAACTTAATTTCTCAGAACTCCTTGTTGTTGTTCCTTTATTTTTCCTATAAATTGACAACTGGGAATTTGCCTATATACAATCTCTCGTTGTCAGCATTGATTGGACAGTGTTCAAGGTTCAGCTGTTAATTTGTTCATAAGAATGTAAGAGAAATAGCAAAGGAATGACATAATGCAGAATTGTAGATGACTCCAGAATAGGGTAATACAGGTGTTTACTCAAAGAACTGTCTCTTGCCATTAATATGTACCTGAATTACTTTGCTTTGGCTTGAATATCACAGTCCTTTTGTCATTGATATTGTTGTTTTTTGGGGTCCTTTTTTGTTCCTTCTGTTCTATGTTTCTGAGATATGGTTCCCTCATTCTTGTATATAAATCTAGTATTCGTCAGCCAAGGGGGAGTAATCCTCATGAACATTCCCACAGAGAAGAGGATCATGCATCTTGGAGTTCATTTTTTATTCCTTAAACATTTTCAGCTGATTGCCTTCTGCAGTTACTATTTATCATAATACATGGCTGGCTGCAGAATTATGTTCACTGTCAAATCTTGTCAAGTCAGCATCTTTGACTGCTCTGTTCCCAGCGTCTACTATCATCTGAACCATCAACATAGTTCAGTTGTAATCATATCTTCAACTTTGATCATAATTGAGCTTGGATGATCATTTAGGAGACAGGAGTTGTCAGAGCCCGACTGACAAATTTGACAGTGAACAGCATTCTGCAGCCTGCCATGTATTGTGATAAGTGAAAGCTGCTGAAGCCAAATCATTGAACATTTTTTTAATGTAAATCATTTGGAAAAGTAATTTTTAGCCAAAATTCAATTCATTTCAGTAAAAGAAAAAAAAATGTGCCCAAAAAGCCTAAATCCACCATGGCTGAATTTTGACAAATGACATAAAAAATTCACAATCTGACTACACACTGCCAACATCGTTAGCATGTGTCCTTAGGGCAGTTTCACACGTCAGTGTCTCCGGTACGTGTATTGACCGTTTTCTCACGTACCGGAGACACTGACACACGTAGACACATTCTAATGAATGTGTCTATGCAGATGTCAGCGTGTTTTCACGGACCGTGTGTCCGTGTGCAAAACACGCTGACATGTCCGTTTTTTTGCAACAGCACGGATCACACGGACCCATACAAGTCAATGGGTCCGTGTAAACACGTACCGCACACGGATGCTGTCCGTGTGCGTTTTTTAAAGTCAAAGGGTTAACATTGCAACTAATTTTTCAAATACACGGACAGCACACGGATGGTACACACGGACATACGGATAGCACACGGATGTCTCATGGATGGCCTTCGTATGCACACGGACACGGATAGCTCCGGTACCGGTTTTTCTGGTACCGGAATTATCTGGACGTGTGAAACTGCCCTTAGGCAGTATGAGTGTGTTGGTGTCTAAACTATATCTCTCACAATTGTAAATGTCCTGAGGAAAAACACCGCTGTTATGATCAGTTAAAATGTTAATTATCGTCCCATAGAGGATTTATTCAATTAAAAAAATCCTGCGCTTATATTTAGTGTAACATTAGAAGTTAAGAGCTAGATCGGGTTGCTTTCTTCCATACACTGTTTTGCCAGCCCTTTTTTCTTAATATGGGTCAACTGAAGACATTGTTTTTCTGCCAAGTATGTGAGCTGCCAAGTTTGCTTCCTAGTTCTCTATTATCTGTTGAGTCTTACTGAAAGCAGTCCTCATCTTAGATTAAATGGAGGATTAGGGTTTACTCCACTCTGGCGCAGCATCAAATAGTCTGCCAGATATAGAATACTAGAGATGTAGCCTTTCTGATGTTGCCTCCTTTTTAGATCTCACACAACAATGTGTTCTGCAGGTGAAACTCTCAAGAGTTTCCACCAAACCGCTCTCGCTCTTTTTTTTTTTTCTGAAGAGTTACAAAAAACGTAATCCTTTTAGTGCCAGTATATCAGATGGCTCATAAATCAAGTCGTAATAGAAACTCACCCTCTATTGCAATAGAAAACCACAGCCAACTTTGAAAATGGCATGCTTTTCCAGTGGGAGAGATTCATCAAACTCGGTTACGTGTTAATGTGGCTGTAAATCCTATTGACATGAGTGGTAGTTACAGGCAAGATGGCTGAGACCTAATGGAGTTTGATGAATGCAGTCCTTCTGGATTTTGCACATTAGTGGTGCCATTTGCTGACCTCCCATCATAGAGGATGGCACACTCGCTTGTGATACACAGGTGTCAGCATATTTTCCCCAGAGTTTGTGGTCACATTGCTTAAGATAAGATTTCCTAATCTAAAAGACCTTGAGAAAGCCTGCAAGTCACTTAAAGATTTGCACAATTCTAGTGAAATAGCATTTACTTATTAATAAAGGGGGATGATATAGGTCCAAGGTATTATATTATTAGATTTTTTTTGTATTGATTATACAGCAGTAACATTTTCGACAGCAATGTAAATGAATTGTCATTATCCACATCATTCTCTGTTCCCCCCAGGCTCGCAATCTAACTTGCCAGACACACTAAAGCCAGTTTCTGATAGGTGTATTTCACGGTCCGTATACAGACCACACTGCCCATCCTGACCGCAGGGGTGTCCCAAACTAAACTTGCAGCCTTCTGTGTTTCTACAAAGCTGGAAGTTTAGGCCATAGTGGTCTCAGTACAGACTGTAAAGCAGGGGCGGGCCTATCACTGGTGCAACCTGTGCGGCCGCACAATGGCCCAAAAGGTAAGGGGACCCATTTATACCTAAAGTAGTAGGTGCAATTTTGCATTTTTAGGAGCGTTCTTGCACAGGGGACCTTTGTTGTCCGTGTCCACTAATGCCATGCATGGATGTGTGAAGGCCAATTTAATTGAAGGACAATTACCCGCTCAGTATATTTTTGACATTTTGAAGGAAACTAGAATTAACTTGCGAAAAGCCATGTATGAACACAAGGAGAACATACAAAGTCCATGTAGGTGTTGCCCATGACCAGACTCGAAACCTCATTGAGCCACTAAAAATTCCAACTGATGTATCATGTTGTTGCAACAAACAGATATTAACCTAGTAGGGGTGATTGAAGATGGTGCAGAGAATTTCTGAAAATGTGAATTATTATTTTTACATGCCTTTTATTGCTCTATGTGTATTTTACCTTTTGTATGCTAATAATTACATTAAAAAATTGGGGAAAGGTGGGTTGGACATTGGATTTCGCTTAGCCATCCGTGTATATGATAGTTGAGTGAAACATGGAGGCAAAAGAAAACCTATGCAAGTATCCAGCCTGTTGTGTGCTTTGTTTTTTGGTACTTTTTTTCCAAGTTGTATAGTCTTTTACTAATCCAACATTTTCCAATGTTATTCTTGGCCCGTACAGTAGTATTGTTGTTTGAAAGGGCTTGGCTCCCGGATTCAAATCCAACCAAGGACGACATCTGCACGGAGTTTGAATGTTCTCTCCATGCTTTCTTTTTTTTCTCTAAGTACTTTGTATCCACCCACATTCTAGAGACATACCGACAGAAATGTGGATTATGACTGCCATACTGGGGACATTAGATAAGTTAGCCAATCCCACCGTAATCAGCAGGTTTGGCATCTGTTGGCCCTTATTCTTTTGATGGCATATAGGCATCAGGCATTATGAACTTCCAACATGGAAGATCCTTTGTTCTTGTGGTAGATAAGTTCTGGCAGCGGCTTATTACTCTTTTATCATACGTAGGGAGAAATGGCTGCTGGAACATGAAAATAGCTGACTACAGTGCCCAACACTCTCTACGTGAGTCCCATGGACTAAAGTCGGCCATACTCATGAGATGGCTGTTGGCTCAATGACTTCAGCAGATCATTTTGGCTCCCGTACAGAAGAGCATTCATATGGCCAGGCGTTCCTATGTTCTCTATGAGAGAGACACCGCCAGACATGTTTGGTGGTGGCTTATCTCATTAAGAAAAAAGGGAATCAGCATGTTTGGCAGACATTAGTCTGATGTATATGGGGTGTGTGGCATGGTGTGGCAGCAGAGTATGCACACTCCATGTATTCAAAGGGTATGTGCACACGTTGCGGATTCTGCTGCAGATTTTTCCGCGTGGATTTTGCTAAATCCGCAGGTAAAATGACCTGCATTTTACCTGAGGTTTTAGTGCAGATTTTCTGCAGATTTTGTGCGGATTTCACCTGCGTTTTTACACCTGCGGATTTCTATAATGGAGCAGGTGTAAACGCTGCGGATTCCGCACAAAGAATTGACATGCTGCGGATTCAAACCACAGCAAATCTGCGCGGTAAAATCCGCAACATGTGCACTGCGTTTTTTGTTTTACATAGATTAGAATGGTACTGTACACCGCAGCAGAATCTGCTGCGGACCCGCAGGGTCAAATCTGCTGCGATTCCACAACGTGTGCATATACCCAAAGAGGGAATTAAGTATGTCCATTCTGAGGATGGAAGGGGGTTATAGCTCTGGATATGTAATAAGTTGCTCTCTTGGTGCATCCACTTTAAGCCAACTAGTATTCAAACCTTTGGAATACGCTCCTCAGAAATGTATGTAAAAGTTTACATAGTGGTCAGTCGAGATGTTATCTTGCGATATATGGGCAATATATCGTGATATATTGAATAGTTTTCTGGAAGCGCTGCTACAAGGAGAAAATGAAGTCCTCTTCTACCTTTAGCTGCTCGCTTTTAAGTCATCAGGACGGTGCAGGGGGCAGTTACTATATAGTGAGCAATGACTAAGCAAGCTTTAATCCTTCCCTGGTGCACTGATTGACATCCTGCTCTGCAGTGTGTGCCTCGTGTGTGCAGAATAGGCTATCAAACAGGCTGGCGAACAATTACAGCGCACTCACTGTATAGTGAGCGGTGACTATGACAGCCCCCGGCACCCCTCCGATGCCAAGTAGCGAGTTGGTGCAGGCAGAATATAGCTTCATTTTGTCCCTGCAACCGCTGCTCCAGGTAGCTGGCAAGGCATTATGTAAGTGCCATTTACCTGTAAGTTAACCCTATATCTGCAGATAAATGGCATTTCTGGAGGTGACCGGTTCCCTTTTTAAACATACTTTTTCCATATTTAACAGTGTAATTCTTTCTGCAGAATCATGTGCCTCAGATGAGCCAAGAAGAACACTATATAAATCGTAGGTGGCCTCACTTGGCTTTGTACCCTGTACATAAAGGGACAATGCTTTGAAATCCAGTAGACTTCCTATTAGATTTCCTGGCACCAATTTTCTCATGAGTGCTGGTTCCTCTTTCTTGTGTTTGTTCATTTTTGGCTTTTCCATCAAATCCTACGCAATGCAGGTTTCACAAGTATTGTTTATTTCTGCTGACCTAGGTATTTGTTTTCCCTTGTGCTGCTACCATGCAAGTTTTTGAATAAAAGTATTTTTCTTTATCTTTTCTCTTGAATACTCCCTTACGAACCCCTAGAAGTGATAGAATTAAACGGATACGCAACCATTTCAGGGAAGATTCAGATGCGGCAATATGTTGGGTTTTAATGCAGGCCATTATTTAGAAAAAAAAAATATTCATTAAAATTCATTAGCAGTGATTTATCATAAATGTCACAGTGAATAATTGATGGTATGAAGAGCATTTATCGTTTCACACTGTCCGTCCCGAACTGAGAGGCTTCTTTTCAGTTCTGAGTGTGTGAAAATATCTGTTTAGTGCTTTCAGACAGATGGTCAGACAGTCACAATGGAGGCAACACAACTAAAGCAGTAACACCAGCGTGTAAATAAAAGCCTATTGACTGCTATGGCGGTGCTCTGTTAGTTTTCCTTTTAACTAGAGTTGAGCGACTTTTGTTTTTTTAGGGTCGAGTTTCGTTTCGTGAAAACCGACTTTTCCAAAAGTCGGGTCGAGCAAGATCGGCCGATTATAGGGAAAAGTCGGGGTCGTCCCGAAACACGAAACCCAATGTAAGTCAATGGGGAATAAAAGTCTGCAGTGAGAGGAGGACAGGAAACACACCTACAGTGCCCATTTGAATGCCAAAAGCATCAATTCTTCTTACTTAAGCTTGTCAACCTTAATTAACTTCATAATACAAGTTACGCACTGAAAAATGGGGGTTATTTGGCTAAAGTTGTGGGGGGGTAGGGCTGGCTCCAGGTTTTCATGTGCCCTGGGCGAAAGAGCGCCCCTTTAACACATACCACAACTCATGCTCCGATACGGCAGAGAAATAGCGGTATAGTACAATGAAAAATACTTCACTTTTTACATCTCATGACGAGGCCCATCTATTTCTCCATACAGAATCATTGGTCCCATATAATGTTTGAAACAGTATATGATGAGCTCCACATAATGCTACAGTATATGTTGGTCCCCATGGATGAAGCTCCACTGTCTTATGGGTCCAAATAATGCTCCAAACATAATGGGCCCCATTTCTAATGCTTTAGTGTATAATGGGCCCTGTAAATGCTGCTCCAGTGTCTGATGTCCACCTTTGAAATGTTCCAGTGTATGGTGGGCCCCATCTATCATTCTCCAGAGTATAGTGCTCCCCAAAAATTGCTGTCCCAACATTGAAAACAATCAAATAAGTCTCCTCGCTAGGGAATCCCTGTACTAGTCTGGACTCCTCGTTGTCCCCATCTTCCATCTCACTGCACAGTATTTCAACCTTGCAAGTGCTGTGATCCTGAGCAAGCAGGGGGGGCCCACTCGTTGGCGACGGCACTGGCACAGGGCCCCTGATAGTACTGTGGTGTGTCTGATGGCGGGTGGGCCGAACCTGCACTTTCATCTGCAGTTTCCTCTTTGTCACCGTGTAAGATGGAACTGTATATGGGAAGGGTAACCTGAGTTTCATCAGGGTCAGATTCAGGCCGTGTAGCGTGCGAGGGGAATGTAGTGGTCTGGGTCAATGTACCAGCAGATTCATCGAGCAGTGGCTGGGCATCAGTGCACTTGTGTCGCCCCCAGGAGTACGGTCGCCACAGTGGCATTACCTTCCTCCTAGGGAGTGTGATGTCATGCTTGGGAGCAATGAAGGATCTCTCTAGCAGGTTAACTGATTGGGCGGCGTTATTCCCACAAGTCATGACCCTCCAAACAGCGTTCATGAAGGCAAAGTGTTTGTTTTACGTGGGCAGTATGGTTGCAAAGCTGAACCTTAAAGGAATGTCTAGAAGGGCACCACCAGGAGTGGAGCCTACGGTTAAATTCGACTCCACCTGGGAAACCTCAACCATGCCAGCTACAGAACAGATGCACACATTGCAAGCTTAATTCCGTTAACGAACGAGACTCCGTCATGCCCCGCAGTCCGAGTCCGGCTTACTAGAGGGACACGTGAGGCTCTGGCACATGAGATTGGCCAATAACTGGTGTGTCATGCCCTTACATGTCCGTGGCTGCATGTGCGCTACACTGAAAAGGCCAGCGTTTGTCGCTTACAGGTGCAGATAACCCGCTGAACAACGTTAGTGATGGGGATCACTGATTACAATTATTACCCGCGAACGATGATTTCCCAGTAAGTGCAGGTCAACCGCAGTTCCGGAATTAGGCCTAACCGTCATTCCTGAAAAAATGAAAATCTTACGTGTGCAAACCACAGGTGCTGTAGCTTGCTTAACAGCTCGCCAGCCGTTCTCACGCCCAGTATGGATTACACGTGATTGCACAAAGGTGAGAAAGCGTACCGTATCCCAGGATAACATGTATGGATAGCGTACACATTCAAAATATATGTCTATACATCAGGAGGCAGGCTCAGACGGTGTTAGGCCCAGTATGGCTTGCACGTGATTGCACAAAGGTGAGAAAGGGTACCATATCCCCGGATAACATGTATGGATGGCGTACACATTCAAAATATATGTCTATACATCAGGAGGCAGGCTCAGACGGTGTTAGGCCCAGTATGGCTTGCACGTGATTGCACAAAGGTGAGAAAGGGTACCGTATCCCCGGATAACATGTATGGATAGCGTACACATTCAAAATATATGTCTATACATCAGGAGGCAGGCTCAGACGGTGTCAGGCACAGTATGGATTTGACGGCCCAGATTACACAGCGGAGGAGCAGGGAGAGGTAAAGATTGCAAATGCTGGGGCCCTGCCCAAGCAAGGGGGACCCACTCATGGGCGTCGGTACTGGCACTGGGCCCCTCATAGTACGGCGGTGTGTCTGACGGCGGGTGTGCACCACCACCGTCAGAGACACTTGATTGCACTATGAGGGACCCTGTGCCAGTGCCCGCGCCCAAGAGTCGGCCTACCCACCTGTCCAGGGCAACGGCACTCGCACGGTGTCGTGCGCTAGGTGGTGACCCCGGCCATGGGGGGGGGGGGGAGGCAGCACAGTTAGGGAGTTTTAGAAAGTGGCATATGTTGATGTTGGACATTCAGCTGATGCAAAAGGCGAAATAGGTCAAGTCCCAGGAAGAGGTGGACCAAAGCAAGCCATTTTTCTGTCACCCTATGTGTCATCAGGGGAAGGTGGAACAAAATCCTTGGAAACCCATGCATGGTTCATTTTAATGAAGGTTAGATCATCCACATTTTGGGTTGACAGACTGGTCCTTTTTTCTGTCAGGATTGATCCAGCTGCACTGAAGACTCTTTCCGATAGCACACTTGCAGCTGGGCAAGCGAGCTCCTCTAAGGCATATTGTGCCAATTCAGGCCAGGTGTCCAGTTTAGCGGCCCAATAGTCAAAGGGGAATGACCTGTGTGGGAGAACATCGATATGGGAGGAAAAGTAGTTTGTAACCATAGTTGACAAGTGCTGTCTCCTGTCACTTTCCATCGATGCAGTATTACCAGTTGTGTGAGCGGTACTTGAAAAATCAGTCCACAACATTGTCATGAAACCCCTGTCTCCAACGCCACTTCTGCTGTGTGCACCATGAACACCTCTGCCAAGCTGCCCCCGGCCCGTACGGCTCGTGTGAGAACCATCACCGCTGCTGTGTGCTGGGAATGCCTCAAGCAACCGATTTACCAGAGTTGCTTGTTTATTAGCCAATATTAGGTCAAGGTTCTCCTGTGGCATGATGTTTTGTAATTTGCCTTTATAGCGTGGATCCAGGATGCTGGCCAACCAGTAGTCATCATCGTTCATCATTTTGGCAATGCGGGGGTCCCTTTTTAGGCTCTGCAAGGCATAATCTGACATGTGGGCCAATGTTCCCGGTGTCAATGATGCACTGCGAGTGCTGGGTGGAGGAGCACTTTCTGGCAAATCCACATCCCTCCAGTCACGCACAAACCCTGTACCAGACCTTGCCACGCCAACATTTTTACTTGCCCCACGAGATGCATCCTCCTCCCCTAAGTAATCATCCCCATCATCATCCTCCTCCTCCTCTTCTTCCTCCACCTCGTCCAGGAGAGGTCCCTGAGCAGACAATGGCTGAATGTCATCAAGGATTCCCTCCTCCTCTTCCTCCTCATCAACATTGGCTGCAGACGCCTGCTCCTTAAGGTGCGTCAAAGTTTGCATGAGCAGACGCATAAGTGGGATGCTCATGCTTAGGATGGCGTCGTCTGCGCTTACCAGCCGTGTGCATTCCTCAAAACACTGAAGGACTTTACAGAGGTCTTTCAGCTTCGACCACTGCACACCTGTCAACTCCATGTCTGCTCTCAAAGTGCCTGGCCGTGTATCCTCCCACAAATGCATTATGGCCTGCCTCTGCTCGCACAGCCGCTCCACCATGTGCAGGGTGGAGTTCCACCTTGTTGCAATGTCGATAATGAGGCGGTGGTTGGGAAGGTGGAGCAATCGCTGCAGCTTCTGCATACGAACGGAGTGTACAGGCGACCGGCGGATGTGCGCGCACAGTCTTTGCACCTTCTGGAGCAGGGCTGTTAACTCCGGATAATTTTTGAGGAAGCACTGCACCACCAGGTTCAAGGTGTGAGCCAAGCAAGGTATGTGGCTGAGTTTTGAAAGGGCTATGGCTACCACAAAATTACGGCCGTTATCACTAACTACCTTGCCTGCCTCAAGATGTACACTGCCCAGCCATGACTCAGTTTGTCGCTTCAAGTACTCGGCTAGCACCTCGGCGGTGTGTCTGTCGCCCAAACACATCATCTGCAACACAGCCTGCTGACGCTTTCCACTAGCTGCTCGATAGGGGGACACCTCGTGTGCAACAGTGGCAGCTGCAGATGGAGTGCTCGTACGACTGCGCTCTGTGGACGAGCTTTTGCTTCTGGAGGAGGAGGAGGAGGGTCGAACGCCTACAGCCGTTTCCTATAGCGTGGGCTAGGCAGCACTGTCCCACCACCGCTGTCCCCTGTGGACCCTGCATCCACCATATTAACCCAGTGCGCAGTGATGGACACGTAACGGCCCTGGCCATGCCGACTGGACCATGCATCAGTTGTGAGGTGCACCTTTCCACTCACTGACTGCTTGAGTGCATGGACAATGCGGTCTTTTACATAATGGTGGAGGGCTGGGATGGCTTTGCGAGAGAAGAAGTGGCGACTGCGTAGGTCATAGCGTGGTACTGCATAGGCCATGAGTTGGCGGAAAGCTGCGCTTTCCACCAACCGATAGGGCATCCTCTCAAACGAGATTAGTTTGGCAATGTGGGTGTTCAAACCCAGTGTACGCGGATGAGAGACTGAGTACTTTCTTGACCTACTCATAGTGTCTGGGAGGGTGAGCTGGACTTGAGAGCTGCATATGGTGGAAGTAGCGGTGGACAGGGCGGACTGAGAGAGGGTTGATGATGGTGATGGAGTTGGTGTTCTTTCTGATGGCCTAGATTCAGTATTTCGTTGATATAACAGTGGGATTCCCTGACTGCTGTGGCCTTGCAACGACACCTCAACATTTGCTGCTGTGCTAACCGGTGGGCTTACAGTGGGGGAAACAATGTAGCGTTGTTGACTACCTTCTTTGTGATCAGCTGCACATGTGGCACTTGAGGTTTGGTGTTGTGTCCACGCTTGCAATTGCATGCTGGTTAAATGTCTAAGCATGCAACTGGTATTCAAATTTTTCAGATTTTTCCCTCGGCTAAAGGTCTTTGCGCACTTCTTACAGATAACCTTGGCCTGATCATGAGGATTTTGTTCAAAAAAGTGCCACACTGCACTCTTCCTACTTTGGCAGACATTTTGCGGCCTAGCAAGCTGTGATCTTTTGACCGTCTGGACAAGCTGTCCAGCAACTCTTTTGATTTTTGGAACCTGTCTTTGGAGTGCTTCGGGCCTGCCAGATAACAGCTGTTGCGATGTCGATGTCTGCTGTGGATGCTCCTCCTCATCTGAGCTATTGGAAGCAGCACCCTCTTCCCCCAATGGATGCCAATCTGGGTCAACAACTGGGTCATCCATCACCTCCTCTTCAATGTCATGTGCACCTTCCTCTGTGTCACCGTGTATGGTGGTATAGTGTGCGGGAAGGGGCACATGAGTCTCATCAGGGTCAGAATCTGGCTCTGTACACTGCGAGGACAATGTAGTGCTCTGAGTGAATGTACCAGCAGAATCATCTATCAGCGGCTGTGCATCAGTGCTCTCCATGTCAGATTCATCTTGGCCTGGGTAATTCACCATTTCACTTGATAATCCAGGCATGGTATGTGAAAACAGCTCCATGGAGTAATCAGTAGTATGGCCTGCGTCATCCTTCAATCTTGGTTGGGGTGAAGGACACAAGGAAAGGTGTGGTTCATGAACATGAGCCTCCAATGACGACTCAGTGCTTTTATTTTTTACAACTTCAGAAGAGGAGGCGATAGAGCTGGAGGCTGAGTCAGCAATGTAAGACAAAACTTTTTCCTGAAGCTCTGGCTTTAAAAGCGGTTTGCCAACTCCTAGAAAACTAAGCCTTCGAGGCCTTGTGGAGCCAGACGATGATGCAGGCTCAACACCTCCTGCATTCGGTCCTATTTTGCTTTTGCCACTACCATCAGATCCACCACCAACACCATCATTACCAGCTGCCAACCCCCGCCCAATTCCACGGCCTCTTCCACCAGCCTTCCTCATTTTTGGTAGAAATGTAGACAAAATCCAACAAACTATATAGTAATGTAAAACAAGGTACAAGGTGTCTATAGGACAGGGGAGATTTTGAATTTCTGCAGACACTTGTGGACACTGGACACTTTTGGATTGTGTGAGGCCCACTGAATATCAGAGCGCTATGTCACAGGCTCGATGGCACAGGTGTGAAAAATGTGACTACAGGATAAGGGAGATTTTGAATTTATGCAGACACTAGTGGACACTGGACACTTTTGGATTGTATGAGGCCCACTGAATATCAGAGTGCTATGTCACAGGCTCGATGGCACAAGTGTGAAAAAAGTGACTACAGGATAAGGGAGATTTTGAATTTCTGCAGACACTAGTGGACACTGGACACTTTTGGATTGTGTGAGGCCCACTGAATATCAGAGCGCTATGTCACAGGCTCGATGGCACAGGTGTGAAAAATGTGACTACAGGATAAGGGAGATTTTGAATTTCTGCAGACACTAGTGGACACTGGACACTTTTGGATTGTGTGAGGCCCACTGAATATCAGAGCGCTATGTCACAGGCTCGATGGCACAGGTGTGAAAAAAGTGACTACAGGATAAGGGAGATTTTGAATTTCTGCAGACACTAGTGGACACTGGACACTTTTGGATTGTATGAGGCCCACTGAATATCAGAGCGCTATGTCACAGGCTCGATGGCACAGGTGTGAAAAAAGTGACTACAGGATAAGGGAGATTTTGAATTTCTGCAGACACTAGTGGACACTGGACACTTTTGGATTGTGTGAGGCCCACTGAATATCAGAGCGCTATGTCACAGGCTTGATGGCACAGGTGTGAAAAAAGTGACTACAGGATAAGGGAGATTTTGAATTTCTGCAGACACTAGTGGACACTGGACACTTTTGGATTGTGTGAGGCCCACTGACGCTGTATGGTGTGAAAAAATGCACGCTCAGTACCTCAGCAGGACAAAAAAAAAAAATTGGGATTGCTTTTAAAAAAGCAGTATGCAGAGCAGTGGGTAAACAGCAATGCAGCTGTCAGGAAGCCTTAGAAGGCCTGCCTAACAACCAACACCGCTGATCCACCACAATATAGCCTCCCCTTGCACTGCACACACAGTGACTGGTGTGTTGTACAGGCAAAATCGCTAGCAGCAGAAGCAGTTTTTTTTTCTTCTTCCCTGCCTAACGCTCTCCCTACAGAATCAGCAACCTCTCCCTATGCTAAGATCGGCAGAAGTAAGATGGCGGTCGGCGTGCACGCCCTTTTATAACCCCTGTGACGCCCACCAAAGCAAGCCAATCACTTGCATGCCCTTCTGAAAGATGGTGGTGACCCCTGTCTATGTCATCACATTGCCCACAGTGTCCGTGGATCCTGATTGGCTGAAAAAGAGCGCAAAACAAACTTTTGAAACGCGACTTTGGCGCGCAAGTCGCCGACCTCGTGGCCGACCTCATCCTAGGGTCGGGTTTCGTTTCATGAAACCCGACTTTGCCAAAAGTCGGCGACTTTTGACATTTTTCGACCCGTTTCGCTCAACTCTACTTTTAAATATTAACCCAGCACCAAGTCATAACCAAGAACCTAGGTATCTGACATACCACCTCATCAGCTGCCAATACCTACCGTAAATGATTGGTCTTCTTATTACACTATGCACATGGTAATTATTGGGCCTTTTGAGTGATTTTTGGATATGTCAAATCTCCAAGGAGCTACTTTTTGCTGTGTTCTCATTGTACCCAGACCATATGTCTCAATAGGGGCATGTTGAACGCAAACAACACCTTTAAAAAACTAGAGTCTCGTACTACATAGTAATAAAATTAGTAATCAAGCACAGATTTATGAACGCCAAAAGTGTGTTTTAAATGCATTTTGTGTGTATTATATGTTCTGTTTGTGTAGTTGAAGCTTATACAGAATCTTAGGGTGCATTTACACTGACTTACCAGCGCTATTAAATGACCACCGATCGGTAAACCTTTACTAAAGGGCGGTCGTTTAATAGTCTGCTCACACAGACAGATTTAGATAAAGCACCTGTAAAATATATTGTCGCTTGGACCACTTGTCCTAACGAAATAAGATAAGCTGTAACGCAAAGTATATTGCAGAGTTATACACCAAGGCTGGTGTGTTAGATTATAGCCCACACAGTCAAACGTATACCTAAGAGCTTATCTTATTTCGTTGGGACAAGTGGTCCAAGCGTGAATATATTTTATACGTGATTACTCTTAATTGACAATTGTGTGGTTATTGTCTTATTTGCTGCTAGACCCTTATGTACACCAGCGCCACCAAAGCAGACTACTTCTGTGTAGATTTAGATAAAGGATGCACACAGCCATCTGTAATGGATCGTGCAGTGTTCATAAACCTCTATGGTTCTCGGCAGTGTGAGTCCTGCAGTGTGAGTCCTGTTTACACAGGACTAAGGGGTACTTCACACTAAGCGAGATCGCTGATGCGTCACCGATTTTGTGACGCATCAGCGATCTCGCCAGCGATCTCGCTGTGTGTGGCACGCATCAGCGACCGACCCCCCCCCACACACACACACACACACACCGGGTATCGCTAATCGTGCAGGACAGGAATGTCCTGGGCCATTTTATGATTGTTGGTCTCCCGCTGACCAGCACGCAACGCTGCGTGTGGCAGCGGGAGGACCAACGATCAGCGAGCTCCCAGCGCTGTAAGCAGAAGCTGGGAGCTGGTATCCACTGTAAATAGCGGGTAACTAAGCGCGCACGTCGCTTAGTTACCCGCTGTTTATCCTGGATACCAGCGTGCTCGCGCTGAGTGCTGGTATCCAAGTAAAACAGCGGCTAACTAAGCGCCGCTCGTGCTTAGTTACCTGCTGTTTACCCTGGATACCAGCTCCCAGCGCGAGCACGATGGTATCCAGGATAAACAGTGGGTAACTAAGCGACGCGCGCGCTTAGTTACCCGCGTCCTCGCTGGTGCTGATCGTTGGTGAGTCTTCCTGTTTGACAGCTTACCAGCGATCATGTAGCGACGCACCAGCGATCCCGACCAGGTCGTATCGTTGTCGGGATCGCTGGTGCATCGTTTAGTGTTACGGGACTCTAAGCACCTCTGAGAATGATGTATTTTTGTGCTTCACAAAAGATAATTTAACCTGATGAATGAGTGTTTTGGTTGTTTATTGGATGATTGGCAGCCTGTTTACGCTGAAAGATTATCGTGGCGTAAGCGTTCTTAAAAATGCTTGTTCATGATTATCTTTCAGTGTAAATGCATGCTTAATTTTTGTCTAACAGCCAGGCCCAAAAGTTAGGTGCTAGCAATAGTACACAATAGAGTTGGATTTACAATACAACTGGGTAACTGCCCCAATTTTTCAGATACAATCCCTGCAAATTTGGTGATGTCCAGAAACAAAATAGGAAAACTGACAAATGCCGAATATAAAGCAGCATGGATGTGCACAGTTTGGGGACATTTATGGATGGAACTGGTGGCAGAACGTAAATGTCCCTAATATACAAAGAGTAATGTTAGTATGAACACAAGTTTTCCGACCAGTGATACGTATGCATCTGGCTGACCGGCACTGTCTGTCATTGCCTTTACAGAGAGGGATGACATTGAGGAGCAGGAGGCAACACTTTCATCAGGTCCAATTTTCTATTCTTGATGGTGACCAGGTTTTTCCATGACTTACTATTATGAATGTTCTAAAATACAAATTGTTTAGGTTGTCGAGACACTTGAGTCCATTTTACAAGCGTCACATGTGAATATACTGACTTTTACAATAGGACAACTTGTGCGAAACTTGTTGAAACAGTAATCCTGCTAAATATGCATTTTCCTAATCAGTAAAAAAAAAAATCTAGCCAAGGTACCAGCTCTGCTTTCCACATTCCTCTAGAATGGATGGTAGGAGTCAGTCTGTACGCGGGTCACTTAGAGAACAAATTGTAATTATCTGAAGAAGAAAATGAAAACAGTATGACGGTTGTGTACTCCAAATCTTACTACATGTAACTGAAAACAGCTGTACCCCACAGTTTTTCTTACATCACTGGGTGCGGTTCATGGGGTAACACTGATATAATGAGATAATGGTGCTATGACATCATATGTACCATGACATAAAATTAGGGTAGATTTAGGCCCTCTTTACATAAGCTAAAAGTCTTGTGATTGAACTAATGAAGTACTCAGAAGGTATAAATGTGGACGCTGTGCAACGTCAGAGTACATTATAGTGTTTGAGATACATCAAAGAATTGAGGATTTACAATTTGAGAAACCCTTTTCCTGCCAGCAGGCACAAACTTGGCTGGGGGGAAATGAAGCTGTATACAAATGTGTCTGGTCCTGCGACTAAGGTTTCAGAGTGGCACAAAATTACTGTGACTTCAAAAAAGGAAGCTGCAAACAACCTTGAAATAAGATTTTTTTTTTTCCATGCACCTTCCTTTCCCAAACATTCAGGTTACCAACAACTTGCAGTCATGTCACACTTAACACAAGAATCATGGGGACACCAGGCTGCTAAAGAGTTCTTATCTGCTTGAACCTTTTTTTATGTAGGATTGTAGGTCAAGGAACTTTGTGAAAAGAACTTCTTCAAATCAGAAAAACTGCAATGAGACCTTGATGTGCTCTAATTTCCCGGATGTAATCTGTCTGTTTACTTATTAAGCACTGATTTTTCATTCCATGACGAAGGTTTTCCACATGTCCTTGAGTATCTATGTGTAAATGTATGAAAAATACATGCGATTATTGTAATTATTGGTTTGGTGATTTACTAAGCGCAAATAAATTTGTCTGCACTTGCAGTATGCCAATGGTCTGAGGAGCATGCATGGCTTATAAGTCTCCTCGCTTTAACATGCCAGGCTTGGCTTGTCACTCTCCATAAAGAGATTACTTTACCCCTTTAGACCTTTGCATTTTCTGTTACTTTTTCAGAATAAGCTGTTGTGTACATGAGGAATAACACTATTTTGTTCATTATATGACTTATGACTTGCATGTTTAGTAGATTGCAGTAGCTTCTCTTTGCTCAGCCTTTACCTATCTGAAGTTTCTCTCCTTGTATAGGCAGCAGGCGTAATTTGATCTCTCAGTGAAGACAGAACTGTAGACAGATTTGAGCACTTACTAAGTTACTGATTGGAGTAAGAGGGATTTTTTTCTAATGATATACATTACAATGTTTTTTATCTTTACTTCTACCGTTGATTTATTAAAAAATAAAATAAAAGCTTATTTCCTTTTTAAGATAATGTAGCTTCAACCTCGTCAGGGAACCACTCTTATTATACTGACCGAACTGATTTGTGAATGAGAATCCAAACCTACAAGGCGCTTCTGGCAGGCTCATATTTTTACAATGCAAAATAAACTTTGTTTAAACCCATTACACACCCTGCCGTACATTTACGACATGGCGTGGGTGTTTGGAGCAGGGTCTGAGCCCGTTCCATACCTCACATATGCCTGCTATATAATATAACCAACATCTACTTGAAAAAGCGGTGATCAGTTCTAGTCGCTGCTCTTTAGCTATTCATAAGCAGCTGTGAATAACTGACAGTGGAAATTAAATAGTGCAATCACCAATTTGCGCAATTCCTGTAGCGGCCCGCGACTCAATGAGTTTCCATGGCAGTTCTAGACCTGCTCAAGGCCCCCCATCACTGCTATCTTGGTACTCCTCTGAAGCTCAGCGGTAGGCTGTATTTACTTCAATAGTCTAGTATTGCAGTATATTGTGTAAGCCAGGGGACCCCAACCTGAATTGTGGCTCGTGACTCTGCCAGCTTGGTGCATTAGCTCCAGGTCTAGAAGACAGGTATGATAAGCTCATCTCAGAATGGTGAATTTTGTGAGTAGCCCTGCCCAGAAGATCAGATCTGGATGCACATAAATTGGTCTTAGGGGTTTTGATGTCATTTAAGTATGGTACGCTGGAGGATGATACTACCTGTGAGAGGTGGTGCCTGAAGCTGCCTGAAGCAGTGTGTTGTGAGTGCTGGATGGGAGAATACTGAAGGGGGGATTGTGAGGACCACTGGATCTTGTTATACTGCTTCGGGGGGATTTCTGTGGAAAAGCTTTGGTTATCATTATACCCGTAATGGGGGCTCTGGTTGCCAGTACTGTGAGGGGGGAGGGAGCTTGACGTGGCTTGCGACCCTATCTCAGAGCTGAATGTGGCTCTCTAGGTCAGAAAGGTTGGGGACCACTGGTAAAAGTGAATGCAGATTAAAATCCCCTAGGGGGACCTATAAATAAGCTAAAAATAAAAACAAAACACCAGATTTGCTGTTTTTCTGTCACTGCCGTCCCTTCAAAAAAAAAAAAAAATCCAATAAAAGGAATCAATAGGTCCTTTTAACCCCAAAAATGCTATCAGTGAAATCTATAGCTTGGCACGCAAAAAATAGGCCCTCCTTGAGCTCCATTGACTGTAAAATAGCACATTCGCGGGTCAACAAACAACATTTTTTTTTTTTATTTTTTTTTTTTAACAAATTTCAGATTTTTTATTTTTAAAATATGAAAAATACAAATACAACTTTGGTAACGCTGGAAATGTACTAACCTGAAGAATCATTTTACCTAGAAATTTTTACTGCACAATGGACTCCTTAAAAACAAAATCCAAAAATAAAATGGCAGAATTGCAGTTTTTCCTGAATTTCACTTCAGTTGGAATTTTTGACAGGTTTTCAGTACATAATACGATAATATGAATGGTGCCATTAAAAAATACAACTCTTCCCCTCCATATAACAAGCTGTCACGTGGCTACATCCACGGAAAGTAAAGACATGGCTCATGAATGAGGGAGGAAGAAAACGTGGAAAATGACCAGGTAGCAAAGAGGTTAAACAATTTTTACCATTTTACTCCAAGTTATATCAAGTAATATTGACATCTGTGTTTTAGCCTTGGTCACAGATTCAATTAAAAATGCTAGAAAAAATATCCTTCAGGAATCAGGAACTGCACCTATGATGAAGCAAAATAATGGAAATAACCAACAAGCGACACTAAAGGGAATCTGTCAGGTCCTTTTTGCATACCCTACTAATACTATCCTGAAGTAGGATTGGGCTGCCCTTTCAGGAGATGTAATGTTTATTCCTGTAAGCCCTGGAAAATAGCCGCACATCGGCTATTCAAATGTATGTTAATGCAAAATGAATATTCACCCCCACCCATAATCCTCCCACCCTTCTGCTCCAATGTCAGTGATTCAGTCAGACTGCCGCATTCCCGAGGATCACATCACACACCTTGCACTGGCTGTCTGCTCTCCTGACCTGAGAAGACAGCTGAATAGAAATACTTGTCATGCTCAGGTCAGGAGAGTTGACGGTCAGGCCAAGTATTGCAATGCGATCCTAGGGCATAAGGCTGTGTGACTCCACCCAATCAGTGACACCTGCACAGAGAATTGGGCAGGATTATGGGCGAGGGAAGGCTGAATATTCATTTGGCATTTACATATGCTTGGCTAGGTGAAATGCACGTAAGTACGAGATGAATATTCACCCCTTCAACCACCCATTATCCTGCCCAATCCCCTGTGTGTCACTGACTCAGTCAGACTGCTGAGTTACTCGCCTGCGGATCTCATCGCAGTCCTTGGACTGGCTGCCTGCTCTCCTGACCGGAGCATGACAGCATGTGATTCTATGCAGCGCTCAGGTCAGGATAGGAGACTGCCAGTCTGAGCATTTGCGATGCAATTCTTGGGCGAGTAACTAAGCAGTGTGACTGAATCAGTGGCATTGGCGCAGAGGGGTGGGCGCGATTATTGGCGATGAAGGGGTGAATATTCGTTTTGCATTAACATACGTTTGACTTTCCGGCGCACGACAATTAATTTGTCTGGGGCTTACAGCAACACAACAGGGTAACGTACATCAATAAAAGTTACATATCCTGAAAAGGCTGTCCAAGTCGTATTTCGGGATACTATTAGGGTATGCAAAAATGACCTGACATATTCCCTTTAATCAGATATTCTGAACAGGGTAAATTATGCAGTCCCAAGTGCTCCCCATGAATTCTTCTACATGTACTAAAGCATTATAGAAAAAAAAAAAAAATCAATGTACTCCGTAAACCACAGACCGCAAATATGCCTGAGAGGCTGTAATATTTGTCACAGAAAATGATTGTTGACCCTTTAGAAATAGTTTAACATGATATATGGCAAGTTTAACAACTTTCAGAATTTGGCGTGTATTATAGTAATAATCCACCTAGAGCCTGGATGTTTAGCAGCGCGGCCGACCGGCATGCTGGCAGATCCTAGCACGGCACTCTATTCTGTTATTTACCCTTTATATTTGGGGAATAGCAATAAAATAATAAACCGCACATAAAAACCACATGTGCACTTATAATGTCTGTTTAGCTCCAAGGAACATTGTTTAGAGCAGCTTTAATAATATAAAATATAAAAAAAAGCCCCACAATTGCTTTTACTATGCTTTTTGGGGGGTGATTCCTATTTACTACAGTAGGATCACAGTTTAGCTTTTTTTTTTTTACATAGTGAATAATTGTCAAGAAAAATTACGGTATACAAAAAAAAAACCTGTTCAAGTAACGATTTTGTCTGGTCCAGCCCCACAGTTTGTCTTTGACCAGATTTACACACTCCATGTACAGCATTGATGGAAATCTGAAGCGTTCTCCAGTCTGGGCCCTCTCTGCTCCGGCAGGTTATTTGAGGACACCTCTTTATGAAACCTTACTGAACACTTCTTTTAAATTTCCCCCGAGTGCTTATTTGGAAACAATGAATCCTTCAGACACGCACGGTGAACTGGTTCTTTGCAGACATTCGATTATCCTAGTTACTGAAGTTACTTTATTTCGGCATTGTGAATTGTAACAGAACTGTGCAAGAACTGCTTGTCCGTTTCTGAAGGCTGTGATGTTACATTACGGAGGTACACAGTGATGCAAATCTTTGTTTGTTTTTTTCAGTCATTTATAAGTTAAAAGACCAATCTTCAAAAGCAGCTACTTGCTCTGGCGCTTAGAGGGTCCTCAGCTAGACAACCCCTTTAACTACAACTTATCACAGTCATTGAAAAGCACATTAAAGGGGTTTTCCACTTTCAAAAAACTGTGGCCCAAATCATTGCATACTTATAAAACCTCAAACACAGATAGTACTCACCTTCCCCAGGTCCAGCGCCGACTCCTTGCGGTAGCATCGATCCCTGTGTATTGACCATAGTGATGATATCACAAATGTAGCGCACATCATGACTGCCGCCAATCACTGAGCTCAGCAGCTCATGCTATTGTGGCGCCCCCAGGAGTATGGCCGCCACAGTGGCTTTGCCTTCCTCCAGGGAGGGTAATGCCAGGCTTGGAGGCAATGAAGGGTCTCTCTCGCAGTTAACCTATACATGCAACACAATTCCACTCTAGGCCAGCAAGGGGGACTCTGAACCGGAATTAAGGGGAGGAGTGCTCTCTGAGGGCCAAGAGGAAGGAGTGGTCAGTTAGTCTGAGGAGGGTGAAGTGTGCAGACGTGTGGAAGAAGCGCGGAGATCGAGCAGAGAGGAAAGGCTCATCTCCAGTGAGAGCGCATGAACTGGAGCCTGGTCTCCACGGTTGTACGGATACTAATGATCCTGCAACAGACACCAGAGGAGTAGGAGGCTGTAAATGCCCTACCCCCATCTAAGACTCGGAGGCACAACAGCACGGAGTGAGCAAAGAAAGGAATAGTGGCTACAGCTGTCTGCCATACGAAGAGTGAGAGTAGAAGAGAGTTGAGAGGAACTTCAGTGTAACTCAGTACTAGGAGTACTTCATTCAAATAAGCGCTAGGAAGGAGACTGCACAGCCCATCTGCTGAGAGAGAATCTCTGAGTTGCTTCCTGGCTAGCCTGCTCCGGTACTATCTGTAATCAGGACCCTGGACTGCATTTGTCAAGTAAAGGTACAGAAACTGCACCCCGCTGTGTCTTGTCTCCTTCCTACCCTTCTGGCACCGCTACATCCCCGTGCCAACCACATCTACACTGCCCTGGGACTACAGCTTCACCTGTGGGGAGCTTTTACATCTTTGCTGCACCATACCATCAGTCCCAGAGGATCTGCATGCAGCGTCGACCTAACACCTCACTTGCCGAACACCACAGGTGGCGTCATGAACTATTCCATTAACTACATTCCACCATTCAATCTCCCCTTTTTACATTGGGCGCCCAGGGCCACGGACCGGGTCACCGCTGCTGTGACACATCCCGCTGACACCGGCCCGGTACCGAGTACCCCACAGCCCTGGGAGGGCGACCCACTATCTACATCAGCAAAGCTGCTGCGCTTAGTGATTGGCAGCAGTGGTGATGTGCTCTTTAGTAATAAGACCAGAGAAGCCCACAGAACAGATACTGTACCTGACTAGGATGAGTACGATCTGTGTTGTTTTGCCCACCAGTTTGGGCACCAGTTTCTTGAAAGTAGAAAACCCTATTTAACTCCTTAATGCATAGCCACGTACATGTGCATGACTGCTGGGGTGACCGCATGTGGAAGAGGCCCATAAAGTGAGCTCTTTCCACATGCAGCTAATGCCAGCTATATTTCACAACTGGCATCTGAGTTTAACAGCATCGGCCGGAGTTGAGCTCTGATAGCTGCTGTTAACCATTTAAGTGTTGCTGTCAATCTCCGACAGTCGTTTTTAAATGCTCACGTGCACTGGCTCCCATCAGTCTCCCATGTGATTGCAGGACAACAATGGGTTATCATGGCAGCAAGAAACCTGCTGATAGCCACCGTCTCTGCCATCTTGGTACTCTTGTGAAGCCCAGCAAAGTACTGAGCTTCACAGGAGACAAAGATTTTCACTATTTACTGCAATTTTGCAGTATATAGTATAGGCGATCATATGATCGCAGTCTCAAATTCCGCGAGAAGTCTAAAAATAAGGTAAAACGGTTTTAAAAAGTTAAAATAATAAAATTAGTTCAATCAAAATAGGAAACTATTTAACCCATATATTAAACAACGTAAAAAATGAAATTTTTTCTCCCCACAAAAATGCAATAAAAAGCTGTTACTTACCCATTTACACACATTTTCCCCCAGACCCCGCATTCTCATTTTGTGTACCAACCTCTTGTGTGGCACGGTATCAAACGCTTTGGAAAAATCAAGATATACCACATCCAATGACTCCTTGGTCCAGTCTATAGCTTACCTCTTCATAAAAACTGATTAGATTGGTTTGACAGGAGCGATTCCTCATAAACCCACGCTAATATGGAGTTAAAGTTATTCTCATTGAGATAATCCAGAATAGCATCCCTCAGAAACCCTTCAAATATTTAACCAACAATAGAGGTTAGACTCACTGGCCTATAATTTCCAGGTTCACTTTTAGAGCCATTTTTGAATATTGGTACCACATTTGCTATGCGCCAGTCCTGTGGAACAGACCCCGTCGCTATAGAGTCCCGAAATATAAGAAATAATGGCTTCTCTATTACATTACTTAGTTCTCTTAGTACTCGTGGATGTATGCTATCCAGACCCGGAGATTTATCTATTTTAATCATATTTAGCTGGTTTTGCACCTCTTCTTGGGTTAGATTTGTGACCCTTAATATAGGGTTTTCTTTGTCTCTCGGCATTTCACCTAGTATTTAATTTTCCACCGTTAATACTTCCCTCACAATTTTTACATTCTTTCCTCACAATTTTTTAAGGGGCCTACACGTTCACTTTTGATTCTTTTACTATTGATATAGTTGAAGAACAGTTTGGGATTAGTTTTCCTCTCCTTAGCAATGTGCTTCTCTGTTTCCTTTTTGGCAGCTTTAGTTTTTTAGATAAAGTATTTTTTATAGTTTTTTAGAGCTTCAGCGGTGCCATCCTCCTTTAGTAGTTTAAATGCTTTCTTTCTACTGTTAATAGCCCCTTTTACTTCTTTGTTTAGCCACATTGGGTTTTGCCTATTTCTTGTCCTTTTATTCCCTCAAGGTATAAACCACTTACAGTGCCTATTTAGGATGGTCTTAAACATTTCCCATTTATTATCTGTATTCTTATTTCTGAGGACATTGTCCCAGTCAACCAAATTAAGGGCATCTCTAAGCTGGTCAAACTTTGCCTTCCTAAAGTTCAGTGTTTTTGTGACTCCCTGACAAGTCCCCCCAGCAAAAGACAAGTGAAACTGTACAATATTGTGGTCGCTATTTCCTAGATGCCTGACAACCTGCAGATTTGTTATTCTGTCAGGTCTATTAGATAGTATTAGGTCAAAAAGTGCTGCTCCTCTGGTTGGATTCTGCAACAATTGTGAAAGATAATTTTTCTTGGTTATTAGCAGAAACCTGTTGCCTTTATGGGTTTCGCAGGTCTCTGTTTCCCAGTTAATATCCGGGTAGTTAAAGACCCCCATAACAAGGACCTCATTATAGGTTGCAGCTTCATCTATCTGCCTTAGTAGTAGACTTTCCATGTTTTATGTTATATTTGGGGGGGTGTAACAGACCCCAATGTTACTATTTTTCCCTCCATGTATTTCGACCCATATGGACTCGACATCCTCATTCCCTTCGCTAATATCCTCCCTTAAAGTGGACTTTAGACAAGACTTAACATAAAGACATACCCCTCCTCCTCTCCGATTTTTTTTTTTTTGTTTTTTTTTTACAATCCTTTCTAAACAGACTGTAACTGTGTAAGTTAACTTCCCAGTCATATCTTTCATCTAACCATGGCTCGGTTATTCCCACTATGTCATTGCAACCTGCAGATATTTCTGCTTCTAGTTCTTCCATCTTGTTTGTCAGGCTTCTGGCGTTTGCGAGCATGCAGTTTAGAGGATTTTGTTTAGTTCCAATCTCCTCCCTGTGGATTGTTTTAGAAATTTTCTTACCTCCCTTCCGAGTATGTTGTCTTGAGTCTTCTTTGCAGCACCTCATATCCTTTATCAGTATGTTTTCTGGCTTCATGTTAGTGTCTTTATTCTTCCCGTCCTCTCTTCTTCTAGTTTAACGCCCTCCTCCTGATGTGTAGCGAGCCTTCTGGCGAATGTGTTTCCCAGGTCTGTTGACGTGTAGTCAGTCTCTGGCGAGGAGTCCGTCGTACAGGTAATTCACACCGTGGTCCAGGAATCCGAATCCTTGTTGTCTGCACCATCATCTCAGCCAGTTGTTCGCATCAAGGATCCTGTTCCATCTCCTGGTGCCATGCCCGTCTACTGGAAGGATAGAAGAAAAAACTACCTGTGCATCCAGTTCCTTTACTTCCTTCCCCAACTCTTCAAAGTCCTTGCAGATTGTCGATAGGTCCTTTCTTGCCGTATCATTGGTGCCAACATGTATAATAATAATAATAATCTTTATTTATATAGCGCCAACATATTCCGCAGCGCTTTACAGTTGAACAGTTTCAAACACAACAGTCATAAGTAACAACGTTAACAATACAATAATTAAAGCGAAATAAGACGACCCTGCTTGTG
Organism: Dendrobates tinctorius; assembly: GCF_039654945.1. NCBI lineage: Eukaryota > Metazoa > Chordata > Amphibia > Anura > Dendrobatidae > Dendrobates > Dendrobates tinctorius. Next base: position 10,947,887 of record NW_027361765.1, read on the forward strand.
GAGCTTACAATCTACAATGAGGTGGGGGAGATACAAAGCATAGGTTTGTATTTACAATGATGTATTTAAAATGACGGTCCAGCCATCTTCAGGGGGTGGGGGTTAGATGGAGATAGTGAATGGGCTACACACACACACAAACATAACATGACTTTGATTACTGAATGTGATAGGCCGCTCTGAACAAATGCGTTTTGAGCGAGCGCCTAAAACTATGCAAATTGTGGATGATCCTAATATCTTGGGGTAGAGCATTCCAGAGGATTGGCGCAGCACGGGAGAAGTCTTGGAGTCGGGAGTGGGAGGTACGGATTAGGGCAGAGGTTAGTCGAAAGTCATTTGCAGAGCGCAGCGGTCGGTTAGGCCGATAGACAGAAATGAGGGAGGAGATGTAAGGGGGTGCCGCACTGTGGAGAGCTTTGTGGGTGAGAACAAGTACTTTGAATTGTACCCTGTAATGAATTGGCAGCCAGTGTAACGACTGGCGAAGAGCGGACGCGTCTGAGTAACGATTAGCCAGATGGACAACCCTGGCTGCTGCATTAAGGATAGACTGGAGAGGGGAGAGTCGAGTGAGAGGGAGGCCAATTAATAGAGCATTACAGTAGTCCAGGCGGGAGTGGATCAGGGCGACAGTGAGAGTTTTTGTTGTTTCCATGGTGAGAAAAGGGCGGATTCTAGAGATGTTCTTTAGGTGTAAGCGGCATGAGCGGGCAAGAGATTGTATATGGGAGGTGAAGGAGAGATCGGAGTCGAACATAACACCCAGACAGCGTGCCTGCTGTCGGGGTGTTATTATGGTGCCACCCACAGAGAGGGAAATGTCAGATTTAGGGAGGTTAGTAGATGGTGGGAGCAGAAGAAGTTCAGTTTTGGAGAGGTTGAGTTTCAGATAGAGAGCAGACATGATGTTGGAGACTGCAGACAGACAGTCAGTGGCGTTCTGTAGTACAGCGGAGGTAAGGTCAGGGGATGATGTGTACAGTTGTGTGTCATCAGCATAAAGATGGTACTGAAAGCCAAATCTGCTGATGGTCTGTCCAATTGGGGCCGTATAGAGAGAGAAGAGAAGGGGGCCAAGGACTGAGCCCTGAGGTACCCCAACAGTGAGAGGAAGAGGAGATGAAGTGGAGCCAGAAAACAGAACACTGAAGGAGCGGTCGGAAAGATAGGAGAACCAGGAAAGAGCAGTGTCCTTAATGCCTAGTGACTGGAGCCTAGAGAGTAGGAGAGGATGGTCAACAGTGTCGAAAGCTGCAGAAAGGTCGAGAAGAATGAGCAGAGAGTGGTCACCATTACGTTTTGCTGTCAGAAGGTCATTGGTCACTTTGATGAGTGTAGTTTCTGTCGAATGTAGGGGGCGGAAACCGGACTGTGAAGGGTCTAGGAGGGAGTGAGTGGAGAGGTAACGGGTAAGGCGTGAGTATATCAGGCGCTCCAAGAGTTTAGAGATGAAGGGGAGATTGGAGACTGGTCTGTAGTTGTTTGTGCAGGATGGGTCGAGGGTGGGTTTCTTTAGTAATGGAGTAATGATAGAGTGTTTGAAGGAGGAGGGGAAAATGCCAGAGGAGAGGGAGAGATTAAAGATTGTAGTTAGGTGAGTTGTGACGACTGGGGAGAGAGACTGGAGGAGATGTGAGGGAATGGGGTCGGTTGTGCATGTAGTCGGACGAGAAGAGGAGAGGAGCCTGGAGACTTCTTCTTCTGTGATGGGATCGAATGTGGAGAGTGAGCCAGGGGGAATGCAGGGAGGGATGAGAGTCACTGAATTTGGTGATTGGGAGCGGATTTCCTGACGGATATTGTCTATTTTCTCTATAAAGTGGGAGGCAAGGTCATCAGCGCAAATGTCTGTGATAGGGGCTTGTGCTTTTGGCCTGAGGAGGGAGTGAAAGGTGTCAAAAAGTTTCTTGGGGTTGTTGGATAGTGAGGAGATCAGGGTGGTGAAGTAGGTCTGTTTGGCGAGGTGAAGGGCAGAGTTATATGTCCTTAACATAAATTTGAAGTGTATGAAGTCTTCTGGTGTGCGTGTTTTCCTCCATAAGCGTTCAGCACACCTAGAGCATCGCTGGAGAAATCGGGTTTGCGATGTGAGCCAGGGCTGTTTCACTCTGTGTTTGGAGGTTCTGAGGGTGAGGGGAGCTACTTGGTCAAGGGTGCTTCTAAGAGTGTCATTGAAGTGATGTACAGCCAGATCAGGACAGGACAAAGAAGAGATTGGGGACAGTGATGAGTGTAGGGAGTCTGAAAGTGTATGAGGGTTAATGGCTTGTAGATTTCTGACTGAATGGTAGGTAGGAGGGTGCTGGGGTGAGCGAGGATTTGTGAGTGTAAAGGAGAGAATGTTGTGGTCAGAGAGGGGAAGCGGTGAGTTATCTATGTAGGAGATTGAGCAGAGCCGGGCGAAAACCAGGTCCAGGGTGTTACCGTCTTTGTGTGTTTCAGAGGTTGAGAGCTGAGAGAGGCCTAGAGAAGTGGTTAGTGATAGAAGCTGGGATGCAGATGTGGAAGTGGGGCTGTTAATGGGGATGTTGAAGTCTCCCAGGATAAGGGTTGGTAGTTCTGAGGACATGAAGTGCGGCAGCCAGGCAGAGAAATGGTCCAGGAAGTGGGTGGGTGAGCCTGGGGGCCGGTATATGACCGCTACTCTGAGGGAGAGGGGACGAAAGAGCCTGATGGTGTGGACTTCAAAAGAAGGGAATGAGAGTGATGGAACTGGGGGGATGACCTGGAAAGTGCATTGTGGGGACAGGAGTATGCCGACTCCACCACCAGGTCTGTTTGTCGGTCTCGGGGAATGGGAGAATTGTAAGCCACCATGGGAAATGGCAGCAGGAGAGACAGTGTCAGAATCCTGAATCCAGGTTTCCGTGAGGGCCAACAGATTCAGAGAGTTTAGAAGAAATCAGAAGAAATGGGTGGACTTCCTTGGAACTGATGAGCTTTGGTATCCTATCGGTCATATCCTTGATCTTCGCACCTGGGAGGCAGCATACTTCTCTTGCGGTTATGAGTCTCCCACCACTACCACTCTTCTTCGCTTCTTGGCTGTACTTTTTGTTGTCACTTCTGGGTATTGCTGTGTGCCCTTTTCTTCTTTGCTTGCTGGTAGTGCCTCATCCTTAGGTGTGCCATCTTCATCCTCCACAAGGACTTGGTATCGGTTTCTCTGTTGTGTAGTTGGTGATGTCTCCATGGTCTTCTTGCTTCTTTTGGTCACAGGCTTCCAGTTGTCTGCTTTTGGAGATTCTCTGACACTTTCTTCACATTCTGTGGCCAGTAGAGATGCTTCTGTTCTGTCTAGGAAGTCTTCATTTTCTTTGAGTTTCCAAGTTGCAATTCTTTCTTCCAGACCCAACACCTTTTCTTCTAACAGGGTCAGTAGTCTACACTTCTGGCAGGTGAAATTGGATTTTTCTTCTGGTTCATCTGTGAACATGTAGCACATGTTGCAGCTCACCATGTAGGTTGTCACATCTGCCATGTTGCTCCTAGATCCTGCTGACGTGCTGTGTGTCTTCCTTCTTGTGTAATCCACTGTGTGTAACCTTGTGTAATCTACTCAATCAGCCAAGCTTTCTAGCAATAATGTCCTAGAGGCAAACATTTTTCTTGCTGAGGGAGACTCTTCGCTTTTCCCAGAAGGCACCTGGAATATGCAAATTGCCATCCTCAAGCTTCAATCTCTTGTTTGGCGATGCTTTCCAAGCAGCTGGTCCCGGCTGTACCCAACGATCTTCTTGCTGAGGGAGACTCTTCGCTTTTCCCAGAAGGCACCTGGAATATGCAAATTGTCCTCTTCAAGGTTCAATCCCTGGTTTAAATTGATGATAATAATAATGTAATTATACGTGCCAATGCTGGGCTTGCTTACAAAGGCTTAACCCCAGGTGAATCCTATAGAAAGAAGAAGCATAAATAAATCACTTCTATTCTTTCCAGAACCAATCCCAGTTTGTTAATACAAATATGTGCAGTACTGCAGGAGGCTTAAAAACATGTAAACCCATATCTAGAAACCACAAGATCCAGCATTCCATGTAAAATCTGTGTTTTATAATGTAACTGAGCAGCAGCCCGAAAACAATGAGAAACAAAGAAATGGGGGCACCACCGTTAGGATAATTAAGGGGATCCAACCTAGACCTAAATAGTACATATGTTTGACAAAAAAGAGAGAAAGAAATAGGCCATAAACAGGGGAGCACCCTAAATAGGACATAGCATATGTAATACAAATTTTATTAAACAGCAAACAGCAAAAATTCTTAAAACATTAAAAATGGTCACAAATGTGACACATACACAGATAATACAATGCTCATAATAGAGCAACCCACCTGCTACCAACTATCACCCTCACCGAGAATAATGCCTATATCCCTAGGTCCATGTAAACAGGATTCTCATTAGAATTAGTAAGCCCACAGATAGGTAATATAGAGCATATGAGTCAGAAACACCAATAATATACAAATGCAATGAAAAAATGCAATTCCAACCCAATAATTACAAAAAACAGTACAAGGGATAATGCAAACCCAAGAAGATGCTGATCACTATGAGGTGTACAAAAAAGATAGAAATGCACACTAAATAGACCTCATATATGCGTAGAGGTACCCCAGCCCAAGATCAGGCATAGGGAACATCAAGGACTAGATCAGCCAGACCATTAGGGGCTAGAGAGGGTCGAAATGGACAGAGAAAATCTCCATAGCCACCCACATAGTGATGAGCATCTTCTTGGGTTTACATTATCCCTTGTACTGTTTTTTGTAATTATTGGGTTGGAATTGCATCATTTTTTCATTGTATTTGTATATTATTGGTGTTTCTGACTCATATGCTCTATATTACCTATGTGTGGGCTTACTAATTCTCCTACTGAGAATCCTGTTTACATGGACCTAGGGATATAGGTATCATTCTCGGTGAGGGTGATAGTTGGTAGCAGGTGGGTTGCTCTATTATGAGCATTGTATTATCTGTGTATGTGTCACATTTGTGACCATTTTTAATGTTTTTAAGAATTTTTGCTGTTTGCTGCGTTTAATAAAATTTGTATTACATATGCTATGTCCTATTTAGGGTGATCCCCTGTTTATGGCCTATTTATTTCTCTCTTTTTTGCAGCCCGAAAACAAAGTGCATCCACGTCCAGAGAGTAAAACTTGGGTATTGCTTATCATCTCTAATTGACCTTTGTTCTACTTTCATAATAAGGATTCAGCCAGACGTCTAGTCGGAGTGGAGTATTGGGAATTCCTGCCCTGTAGAATCATCTCAGTTGTTATGTTGTGGTTGTGTGCGATATGTCACAGCCTAAACATGCCACTGATCTGTGAAAAGGCCCCATGCTGTAGATGGCACGTGATAACGGCACCACATATCTTAAGGCCCCGTCACACACAGCGAGATCGCTAGCGAGATCGCTGATTTTGTAACGCATCAGCGATCTCACCAGCGATATTGCTGTGTGTGGCACACATCAGCGACCGCACCCCCGCTGGGTATCGCTGATCGTGCAGGAGTGTCCTGGGTCGTTTTTTGATCGTTGGTCTCCCGCTGGCCAGCACGCATCGCTGCATGTGGCAGCAGGAGAGCAACGATCAGTAAGCTCCCAGCGCTGTAAGCAGACGCTGGGAGCTGGTATCTAAGGTAAATATCGGGTAACTAAGCGCGCGGCCGTCACTTAGTTACCCGCTGTGTACCTTAGATACCTGGGTGCTCGCGCAGGGAGCTGGAAACCAAGGTACACAGCGGGTAGCTAAGCGACGCGCTCGCCTAGTTACCCGATATTTACCTTGGATACCAGCGTCCTCGCTGGTCCTGATCGCTGGTGAGATCTGCCTGTTTGGCTGCTCACCAGCGATCATGTAGCGATGCACCAGCGATAATGACAAGCACATATCGTTGTCGGGATTGCTGGTGCATTGTTATGTGTGACGGGGCCTTTAGGAAAGGATGTACTAAATGACCTCCCTGTACTCATAGTACGTATTTTTGTATGGATGCGTCAGATAAATTCCCTAAATTTAGCTTTTTAAAAAGTTTGTCCGGCCTTGGAGTACAAGTCTGCAGTCACTTTATGGATCAGATAAATTCCCAAAATGTTGCTTTTTAACCCCTTAATGACCGGGCCAAAGCTTTCAAATCTGACCCGTGTCACTTTATGTGGCAATAACTCTAGAACGCTTCAACAGATCTAATTGATTTTGCGACTGTTTTTTCGTGACACATTGTACTTTTATGTTATTATAAAATTTGTTGATATTTTCTGTGTTTATTTGTAAAAATTTCAGAAATTTGTCCAAAAATTACAAAAATTAGACATTTTCAAACTTTGAATGATTATCCCTTTAATCCAGACAGTCATACTACATAAAATAGCCATTAAATAACATCACCTCATGTCTGCTTTACATCAGCACCATTTTTAAAATAACCTTTTATTTTGTTAGGATGTTAGAGAAGGTTTAAAACTGCAGTAATTTTTCACTCTTTCAAGGAAATTTACAAAACATACTTTAGGGACTTATTAAATTTTTGAAGTAACTTTGACGGACCTACAAGTTGTAAAATCCCCAAAAGTAAGTGCACTGTGTTCAATGAGAATTTACAAGGAGCGAGCGGTCATGTGACTGCAAGTATACAATTTGCAAGGCCACATTCCGACCAGACATGTCTGGCATCATTCAATTCAGTTGTATTGAGTGCGTCTGTGCATGTCTGGTTAGCATGTGACTGCTACTATGCAAATCAAAAACTTTCAACACACTCCCGCCCGCTCCCGACACCTGCATGGGAGAATTCTCACAACAGATAGAGTGACTGCTAACTTGTACTGCAAAGCTGGTCAACCCCTTTAAGTTGTTTTCAGACATTACTATGCATTATGTCCTGTTATAAATAACAGTCCAAAGACATCTTATATCAGTCATGAATGGTAGGATATCACAGATATCCGCATTTAGCAGTTTGAAGACTCATTCCTCTAAAAGCCCCGTCTCACATAGCGAGATCGCTGAAGCGTCACCAATTTTGTGACGCAACAGCGACCTCGCCAGCGATCTAGCTACGAGTGACACGTAGCAGCTACCGGGCCCCTGCTGCGATGTTGCTGATCGTGCTCGAATGTCCTGGGCCATTTTTTGATCACTGGTGTCCCGCTAGCCAGCGCGCATCGCTGTGTTTGACATCGACGAGCTACGACGAGAGACCTCGTTAGCGACTCAGAAATCATGGACGCAGGCGGGAGTCGTCAGAATCGCTGCTGTGTGACAAGGTCCCAATGACCGCCGAGGTCGTTATACGGATCGCCGTATCGTTGCTGTGTCGTTGAAGAGATCTGCCTGTTTGGCTGCTCACTAGCGACCATGTAGCAACGCACCAGCGATCCTTACCAGGTTGTATCGTTGTCAGGATCGCTAGTGCGTCGCTATGTGAAACGGGACCCTAATCCCCGTACACATTATACTAAAGTCAGCTGAACCTGGTGGGGTAAATGGATGTTGCAACCTTCTAATATGTATACAGGGCCCAAATAATTGTTTTCTGGGGGAGATAAAGACCTTGATTTTGGTCTTCTGAATCTTTTGTTCTCTGGAGATAAGCCATGACTGGCAACAGCTTGCTCAGAGAGTACAGGAGTGCCTAGCTGAGTGAGTGCCTCTGTGCATGAGAAAAATGCGTTACGTATAGCGGGCTGACATAGTGGGATGACTCCTCTAAGACCAAGGTCCGGGTGGGCACATGGGTCACAGGCATTGGTGCAGCAGCCACAAGGAGCATGCAGAACACGGACACTTAGAATGTGTTGCGTAGGTGAAATGTGTTGAGGCATAAGGCTGTGTGCACACGATGCAGATTTGCAGCTGATTTTACCGCGCAGAAACGTTGCATATCCGCATTGTGATGTACAGTAGCCTTAAAATCAATGAAAAAAAAAACCCGCTGTGCAGACGCTGCGGATTTTTCCGCGCGGTTTTCCTGCGGTACAAAATCCGCAGCATGTTACTTCTTTTGTGCGGTTTTCCACCTCCTCTGTCACCAAATCCGCAGGGGGGAATCCGCAGTGGAAAACCGCACAAAAACCGCAATAAAACCGCAGGAAAAATGGAAGAAATCCGCAGCAAAAATGCAGGTCATTTGACCTGCGGATTTCTTCCATTCTGTGCGGAAAAATCCGCAGGGCTAAAAAGTCCGTCTGCACTCAGCCTAATACAAATTATGGCAGAGGCATAATAGAAATAATGCAGCTAGCTCAGGAGTTAGGTGCACATGATACCCTGATCCTGAAAAAAGATGCTCTGTTTATAAGGAGTGTTTACATAGGACTGTCTCATTGGTTTATGGTATCTTCTGTTTGGCTATGTCAATTTACTATTAGGACACTAAACCTTATTGGGGGATTTATTAGATTAGGGATTTGCAGTTTCGTTATTCTCCAGAGTTTGAAAGGGTATAGTGCAATATTCCTACAAAAATACCTCTGAGGGCAATATTATCAGAATAAACCCTCAGTGCAATATAACTGGGATGGTCTTGGTATTTAAAAAATATACATGGGTGTTTTTACCATGTATTAGTAGTAGCTAAGATATGACCCTGAAATACTGAACCAGGGTTACAACGGATAATAGACTGTACAAGCATGGCGGATTTGGGAAATCATTTATTTAAAAAAACAAACAAACATTCATTTTATTGCTGGTTAATCTCAGGCAGTGGTTTTGCTCCAAGTTAAGTGGTCTCTTTGAGTTTTATAGGTGAATTCTAACCTAACATGTTGATCCAGAGGAAGGCAAAAACCCCATGGGGCAGATGCCAATTCCCCATATCAGGGGAATATTCCTTCTTGGCTCCACATACAGCAATCAGACAAGTTTCCTGGATCAGCATCTCATCACAGAATGTAGTACCTATAATCTATTTATTTCTAAACACTGTTTTACGGTGATTCCTTTGTATCCCCATTCATACTGTTCCCACACACACAAATGATACACCATTTGAAAGGTAAACTTGCCCCCTTCAGCAAGAAAACAGCCAAACAAACCACACATCCACGATTTGATCTCAAAATACAGTGTAAACATTAATTTTCATAAACCTGCAGTAAGGAAAAATGACCTGCAGGTGGCACCACAGTACCCCAAAGCACACTACCAACACATTTGTAAACATGCACTACTTTTTCGCTGATTACTTCGACCACTACACAAATGATACACCATTTGAAAGGTAAACTTGCTCCCATCAGCAAGAAAACAGCCAAACAAACCACACATTCACGATTTTATCACTAAATACAGTTTAAACATTCATTTTCATAAACCTGCAGAAAGACACAATGACCTGCAGGTGGCACCTCAACCGGAAGACATTTTTTGACCTCTACTTATCAAAACAATTTATTGTATTACCAATCTACATATATAAATACCTGTCTGTGTTCATCATCTCATGAAATACATTTACATTTGACCAGCTTGCTTTTTCTGAAATTTCCTGCCCCCCGACAACCAATGTGCGAAAATTTCGCATAGGCCAAGCTAGTCTGTAATATTTTACTTTTGTAGTGAATCAACCATTACAACATGATGTGGCAGAGAGCTCCATAGTCTCACTGCTCTTACACTAAAGAATCTGCGTCTGTGATTATGATTAAACCTTCTTTTCTCCAGACATAGAGGATGCCCCCTTGTCACCATCGCAGGCCTAGATATGAGAAGATCATTATACAGATCTCTGTATTATCCCCTCATATACAAGCATTTGTACATTGTCATAAGATCTCTTCAATCTGTCTTGAATGCCGCAGCCAGGATCATATTCCTCGCCAATCGTTACACCGATGCCTCTACCTTGTGTCAGTCCTTACACTTGCTACCCATCCACTCCAGAATCCAGTACAAACTTATTACCCTCACCCACAAAGCTCTCCATGGCTCAGCACCACCCTACATCTCCTCCCTCGTTTCAGTCTACCACCCTACTCGTGCCCTCCATTCTGCTGATGACCTGAGGTTAGCATCCTCACTAATCTGAACATCCCACTCCCGTCTCCAAGACTATACACGTGCTGCACCAATTCTTTGGAATGCACTCCCCAGGTCAATACGATTAGTCCCGAATCCCTACAATTTTAAGCGTGCCCTGAAAACGCATTTATTCACACTGGTCTACCGCCTCAACACATTAACCTAATCTATCCCTGTGTGGCACAGTCAAAAATTTTACCATAATCAGGTTCCCCGCATCATGTTCCCACATGCTTTATGCATCTATCAGCCCTCTGTGTCTGTACTGTTACACACTTAACATTATGGCTGGTCCAAATAATCAGGGCAATTGTTACCACCCACCTTTCGTGTCTCCCTTTTTTCCTCATAGACTGTAAGCTTGCGAGCAGGGCCCTCGTTCCTCTTGGTATCTGTTATGATCTATGTGATTATTGCTATGCTGTAATGTTTATCATCTCTGTACAAGTCCCCTCTGAAATGTAAAGTTTTTTTATTCTCTAAAAGTGCATATGTGCATGTGATGTAGTGTAGTTGTATTAATATACTCGCCTACCCCTGCTTTCTCCGGTGTCCAGTGCCGTTTTTCTCCTCTGAGTTACTGTACTGCTCTGTGTGACCCAGAAGTGGCTTTTACAGTGTAAATCTATGGAGCATCAGAATGATATTCCAAAGGCTGTCACTGTAAAACAGACTTCCCTCTCAGACAGAGCATACAGTAAGCCAGCTAATTGCAATTGCGGGTACGTCACTCAGAAGTGGAGTAGAACGGCGCTGGACATCGGAGAGAGCAGGGGTAGGTGAGTATATTCATACTCTCACACTACATTACATGCACATACACACATTTAAGGAGTAAATAACTTAATGGGGCTGCTTCTTTAATCATTACACTGTGTAGTTACTTTCATCTGAGCACCACATATGATGATTAAGATAAGGTATTTTGCTGACTGTATCATAGGGACCTGTTATACCAGCGATCTTCCCTGTCTGCAGCTACAGATAACCTCTGTAATCTGTATACTGTAAATCAGTTATTTTGCTTCTTTGTATCTTGCACCGTACAGACACATGCCTTTAACCCCATCATAACCAGAGGTATTTTCGTTTTTGTGTTTTCATTTTTTGCTCCCCTTCTTCCCAGAACCATAACTTTTTTATTTTTCGTTATATGGCCATGTGAGGGCTTTGTTTTTTGCGGGATGAGTTGTACTTTTGAACAACACCATAGGTTTTAACATATCGTGTACTGGAAAACGGGAAAAAAATTCCAAGTGCGGTGAAATTGCAAAAAAAGTTAAATCCCACAATTGTATTTGGTTTTGCTTTTTTACTAGGTTCACTTAATGCTTAAACTGACCTTCCTATAATTCTCCAGGTCATTACAAGTTCATAGATAAAAAAGAACCTAGACATGTTTGATGTCTAAAGGCCCCGTCACACATAGCAATCTCACTAGCGAGATCGCTGCTGAGTCACAACTTTTGTGACACAACAGCGATCTCACCAGCGAGAGGTTGGCCATACACATTAAAGGGAATCTGTCACCTATTTTTTCTACTATCAGCTGCCAGCACCGCCATCAGGGGCTTATCTACAACATTCTGTAATGCTGTAGATAAGCTCACGATGTAACCTGAAAGAGAAGAAAAATTAGTTATATTATACTCACCCAGGGGCGGACCGGGTCCGGTCTTGGTCTGATGAGTGTCGCGGTCCGGCACCTCCCATCTTCTAACGGTGACGTCCTCTTCTTTGCTCCCCATCGCTTCTTTGCTTTTCTCCTAATGAAAACATCTCAATGAAAACCCAGTAGGAAGATGACCGCTGAGTTTCTGTACAAATTACACGTATGGCCTTCTAACATGGCTCAGATCCTCACACAGATGCACTCAAGTACTCCTGTAAGGTCGGGGTCACACTTGCGAGTGCAATGCGAGAAACTAGCGCGAGTCTCTCGCCTCAATACCCAGCACTGCCGTCGACACGCGGGACCGGAGTGTACAGCTGCATGTCTTTGTATGTACTGTAGCTGAATGCTCCCGTCTGAGTACCGGTGGCAGTACTGGCCATTGAGGCGAGAGACTCGCGCGAGTTTCTCGCATTGCACTCACAAGTGTGACCCCGGAGATAGACTGAAATGTATATGAAACTTAAGAAGCCGAACATTTGTTTCTAATTGGGCAAAGCGACAAATTGGGCCATTTGGTGGTTACTGAATCCTGTTAGTATGGCCAAGAGATAACACTAACCTCAGCAAACGTTTGTCATCTTTGACCACTTTTATTATTTGATTGAGCAACATATTACTTTTAGGACAATGTATACTGTAGTTCTGTGGCTTCCGATTGGGTTCTTCTACTATAGTCTGCCTAGATAAAAGCAAGCATCACCAGAGAGCAGACACTAGAACACTTCTTTATAGCATGGCTAAGATGCTTTTTATATCCATCGTATTTGAAAAGTAGATTACATGGGAAACCTATCAGCATATATTTGATAATCCTGAGAAGGTTCTTTGAAGGGTTAGACATCTGGAAGCGTAATCCTGTCATTCACATTAAAGTATCTACATGAAATCAGCAATCCTAATGCTGACATGGTCATACACGTTAGGCCATATTGCATACTCTAGTCCTTTAATCTGGCCATACATGTTCATTGACACTGGATGATGAACAAACAATATTTTTGGAACTGTACTTTCAATGAAAGATCTTTTTTTGAATTAAAGACTAGTAAACCTGCTGCCAGATAGTCAATCATATTCATGAGCTCTGTATAACCTTGCCCCCACCACTGATTGTGCACAGAAAACTGCCAATGTACAAGGGCAGAAAGCTGCCAATCAGTGGTGTGGGCAGGGCTATACAGCGCACAGCAGTCACAGAACGGGTAGATCTACAGCAGATAAAATAATCATTTTAACAAAATGACAGCAAGCAGCCCAGTAAGTGATACATCACTGGAATCAGGGTTTCTGTTTCTACATTATGCTGCTCTCATATTATAACAAAAACCTTGTGATATATTCCCTTTAAGCAATCATGAGTTCTTACGTTTTCACCTGGCAAATGTTCGATTTTGATGAAATTGCTCATTTTCATCAACTCTAACATAATGTGTATGGGAGCCCTATGGGTGCTTTTATATATGAATATTTACTTTCAAAGCAGTGCTGATTGTCGATTTTAACAAGTTACTAATATTTGAAAGACATGCTTTTATATGTAACAATAATCTCATGTTTTTGTTTTGTAATTTTGATCACTTTTGAGTTGTCTTGCCTTTCAACCAATCACTTCGGTCTCCACAGCTAAGCACTAGCAGATCCCTTTTACAGGTGGGGATATAACGCCTACTAAGAATAATTTTTATGCCATCTAAGGGTACGTGCTCATGATCAGTAATTGCTGCGGGTTTGACGCTGCGTATTTATGAAGTGTCAAACCTGCAGCGGCCATATGTGGCAGTATAGTGGATGGGATTTCTAGAAATTCCATGTCCATTATGCATCCAGAGACACCCACGGACAACCCGAGGAGACTGGCATGCAGCGCGTTTTTCAGGACCGCAGCATGGCAATTTCTAATACGGAGACTCTAGTCTCCGTAAGAGAAATTACATCAATAGAGCGTATTGGATGCAGTGAATCCGCACGGTTCAGTGATTCACCTGCGTTCAATAGAAGGCAGCGCTTTGGACGCAGCAAGCATGTGCTGCGTCCAAAGTGCTGCTAGTTCCAGACCGTGGGAACCCCGGCCTTAAGATTTGTTCATTGACAAATAGACAATATCTTACTGATCTGAATATATTTACACTGGCAATTGATTCTTTACTTTTATTTGATATTACAAAACTGAACAGCAAAATTGTCAAGTGTTAAGAGGCCCTTTATTGCCAGGGAATTTAGGACTATAAATGTTATCCATCCCGTGAATAGTTGTTAAATAGGTAGTGTCGTTTCATTTTATTTTATTACTTTTTAAAAAAAATAATGTAATAGTACATGTGAAAATAGCAAGTTTGTAATATACTGTATCTCATCTAAGAAATCTGCTTCTTTCTCTTCCTGGACCGATCATTCATTCTCAAAATACTCAATTCATGGGTAAAACTTGTCTTCAGTGAATAATACAATTTTTTATTTCTATAGCACCAAACTATTCTGCAGCACTGAAATAGGAGATGACAGTTAGAGCTCATAAAGTTCTATGGAACTTACAAGAATGTGTGTGTTTGCCTTTAGCTCCTCCCCTCTTCATAAAATATTCTGTCATCTCCTATCACCGTAATGGGAAAATCTGTCTTCACTGAATACAGATTTTACACATGAATTGAAAGTGGACGATCGACACATGGGCAGAAAGAAGATTTATCTGATAAGCTATATTACAGATTTACTTATGATCATATGTACTATCTGATATATAAAGTTCAATGTGGGTGTATGTATGTATGTCCAGGATTGGCATCCGCACCGTCGCAGCTACACCCACAAAACGAGAGCGTCATAGGCTATGTTGAGAGGCAAAATTTTAACCCCGTGCGTTCCAATTCACCAAACAATTTTGCCCCTAGCTACATAATGGTGAAAAAGTGTATGTATGTAATGGCATCTGCACAGTCGTAGCTACAGCTACAAAATTTTGAACAGTCACACGTCTGGACCCCGATAGCGTCATAGGCTATGTTGTGAGGCAAAATTTTAACCCCGCGCGTTCCAATTCACCAAACAATTTTGCCCCTATCTGCATAATGGGGAAAAAGTGAAAGGAAAAGTGTTGGAGGCAAATTGACAGCTGCCAGATGTGAACAAGGGGGACTTAAAGAATGAGAGAGATGGCGCCAAAGAGTATATACCGTACAGTTGCTAAGGTGGGGCCCTGACATGGGATACTCACCACACACGGGGATATGAACACACACAAAATGCGCCACACACTACCACGTGCTTCAACACATATACCACCCTCAGCACACATTTCACCACACATACACCAACCTCGCCACATAAAAGTCGAGACACAAAAGTCGCCACTCAAAACTGAGCTGTGATTGGTTGCTATCAGCAACAGTTTTCTTGGTAGACAGTTGTGGTAACTGAGGCCTATTATTCTTATCATTTCTATGGTGTTATCGTCCTTCTGTAAAGCTGGAGATAACACAATTTATTACCGTGCCAACACAGACCACCCTCTGACACAGACTGCAGGGGGAGCCCAGTATTACACAGGATAGGATTAGATACACGGCTCAGCAGTCAGTATCACACAGGAGAGGATTAGACACATGGCACAGCAGTCAGTATCACACAGGATAGGATTAGATACACAGATCAGTACACAGTATCACACAGAATAGTATTAGATACACTGCTCAGCAGACCATATCACACAGAATAGGATTAGATACACGGCTCAGCAGTCAGTATCACACAGGATAGGATTAGATACATGGCTGAGCAGTCAGTAACACACAGAATAGGATTAGATACACGGCTCAGCAGACAGTATCACACAGGATAGGATTAGATGCATGGTTTTTATGTGCAATATAATCATTATAATTTGTTATATAACTAACCACAGTTGGTTACTATGCCCAGGCAACGCCGGGCTCTTCGGCTAGTTGATTTATAAAATAAAAATTAAAAAGACGGTTACACTTTAACAATGAAAAAAAAATATTAAAACATAACCGCAATTTGCATTTTAAGTAAATTCTGCACATTATTTGATACTTTACAGAGGTTCTAAAGGTTTACTCAATGTAGAGAGATCAAAGCATCGGGGTTGGCTCTCACTAGCCAGACATTGCTAACCATGACTGGCCAAGACTGTCCACTTCTTGGATAAAATGTATCCTAAAACAACAAATAATTGGCTTGCATGGCGTGTATGGCATTCTTTGGTAATGTGGACCTATCTCTAGCCTGTAGCTGGTGTCAGATTAGGTTGTTAGTCGCAGGAGTGCTCACTGAAGCTTTGGATCTTCTTGAAAGGAAAGAATTCGGAGACTTGATTGAGAACTCAAACTTTTTTCCTTTGCTAGCCCTTTTCAATGAATCTGCCCATCAGGCCCATGCATTCATACAATTACTGAAAGCAGCCACCTTTGTTAACAGCCTGTCACATAGATGTTAACTCACAATGTCAGTTTACATAGCTCCTTAACAAAGAAACCTCTGTGCCCCAAAAGAACACGTGTATCTCACAATTTCAGAGTTGAAAATGTATGTGGCCTTGCTGAAAAAAATGCTAAAAAAAAAACAAAACTATTTTTACTGGAAATTAAAAACATAGCCCCAAAAAACTGGAAAATTCTTCACGTTCTTCTTCCGGGAAGGTAACCGAGTAATTGCCATTTATAGAGCTTACAGTTAGAAAAATAAACTTGAATAAATATTGGCAAAACCTAAAGGGCTTGTTTCTTTTCAGATAATTGTAATTTGTTACTCGCCTTACTAAGGGTCCACCAGCGATGTCTGGCATTGGCTGTGGCGCTGAAATCTCGTTGACGGCACCGCAGCCAGTGCCAGACACCATAAGCAGTAGCGGAGACTCACCGGTGGCCCCAGGCAAGGTGATGCCAGCGCGGCTTGTTACTGTTCATCAAACTACATCTGAAGCCGCACATTATCTGAAAGGGAACAAGCCCTTCAATACAGAAATTAAATGGCTGCTGGGAGTTGTAGTCTTTCAAAAACTGGACAACCACAGGTTGAAAAAATGTTATAACTCTCCTCTCATTACAAGAGGGGAAAGAAATGAAGCGTAAAGTTGGCGATTTATTTAATGTCTTTTGCTCTTTAAATCTTGCTTGCATGATAATTTTGCAACCTTTTTGGATCAGCCTTGGCACTTTTTCTAAAAAAAATAGCCAAATTCATTAAAGGGAACCTGTCATCAGAAACAAGCACTATTATCTTGCAGATATGGGGTTAATCTGCAGGATAGTAGCATTACTAACCTGAGCGGCGCCCGCACTTAGTCGAACACTGTGGGGAAAAAATTAACTTTACTCCCCACGGCAGTGTTCGGGTTACAGTCATGGGGGGCACCAGCGCATGTTCAGTCATCACTCTGTAAATAGAGCAGCAGCTATAACCATGCCCCCGCAACCGATTGACAGCCGAACCCAATGCAGAGCCAGTGTCAGTCAGTGACGGGGTCGCAGTTACATCCGCCGCTCTGTACAGTCAGAGCGATGACTGAACCCGCGTTACCCAGACACGATTGACCATGAGTAAGATGCATGGTCGAAACGTGTAGGTCCTGCCATTAGCACCTTATCTGCACAAAGCCAATATTTTTGGAGTATCGTTTTAATGACTTAAATGCTATGTTTTACTTAATGAATGAAAGCCTCTACTTCTCTGCATTGCCTTCACCATTTATCTTGAAGTTTTGAAAAGTCTCAAATGATAAATTAGCTGGAAACATCAGAACAAAGAAAATAATGCCCACATTGTTGAGTAAAGCCCCCATAATGATGAGGACTGATAAAACTAGCCTAACAATGGTCAAAAGGTGCAACAATTTTGCTTCAAAAAATAATAAAGCATAAAAACCTTTTTTTTTTGTTGGACAAAAAAAGTGTGAAAAGAATGATGTATCAGGTCCTGAATGTCGTGTCCACAGACAACAAGCAGAGATTTTTAAAGTTTGACATTCAAACAGAAGATGGACAAGAAACTTGAAGCCTTTTACATTATATGATGATTGCTTTTTATAGACGCGATAATAAAAACATCAAGCTTGGATTTGGTAAATGTTTCATAGAAAGCAGTACGCGTAGTTCACATCATGGTGCTATGTGGAAGCTACTATGAAATGGAAACATGAAAGTTATTCGATGTCTCATTGATTTATAACAATCCAATAATATAGACATACTATGGGGCATGTACAGTATAATATTATAATATGCATCTTAAAGGGGTTGGTCAGGGTGGTGACTATTTGACTGCAGACTACCGTATCGTCAGAGCGTGTGGTGCACACGTAGTCATGATTCATCGGTATTCCTGATGCCATCGGACATGTACTGTCTAGTCTCAAC
The DNA here is from genome assembly GCF_039654945.1 of Dendrobates tinctorius. NCBI lineage: Eukaryota > Metazoa > Chordata > Amphibia > Anura > Dendrobatidae > Dendrobates > Dendrobates tinctorius. Next base: position 10,965,979 of record NW_027361765.1, read on the forward strand.
CAGCTTCTGTCAATTCTCTTCTTTTGAAAGAAGCCCAATGCATCTAGTCAGTACGTGACCATAAATACATCGCATATATGTGGTTATGTGGACATCCACTCATCGGGAATACCAGGCCGTCATGCTAAGTGTGCACCCGCACGCTGTGACAGTTCAGCATTCTGCAGTCACACTGCAAGCTTTTGTCCCAAGCCCATAAAACCACCTTAAAACAATCCTCTACCCTGCATTTCTCTTGTATAGTCATCCTACCTGGTGCCCTACAATTACCTTTTGCGGTCTCCTCGATGCTTAAAGTGATGTTCCATATCGCCTGCATCCAAGATGACCACCATAGTATCATGGAAAAACAATGGGCAAGTTTAAACCATGTGTCCCACCCAGCTTTTGCTGAGCTATGGGATAGGAGAGGTAGGGGAAGCGTAGATTAGGCTTGCCACTGTACTCCCCATGCCTAAGCGGTGGCCATCTTGGATGCAGGAGGAACGAGCGGACGGATTTTATATGTGTAGTTTTATTTTTTTACTCAAACCATAAATTGTCACACATATATTGCAAAATGAATAAATGGTCTAAAAATCCCATTCAGACCGGTCATAATACGCCCCAGTCTTTTTTTCCTGTTGAAATGGTTGAATATGCTTTATAAATGTGGGGAATATTCAAAGCAAAAAAAAGGTAAATCAGTAAAAAATTTGCTTTATAAATTTACAAATCCAGGTTTACACAAAAATCTGTGCTGTATTTTATACATGTACCTAATTCTGGTAATCCAGTGGACGATAGATTATGAGATTTTCCATGGATGGGAGGGATGGATGGAGAGTGCGCCCCCGACGACCAACGTGCGAAAATTTTGCACGGGCCAAGCTAGTTGATATGTGTTTGCCTTTTCAGGCATTCCTAACGATTTGGTTTGATTTCTTTAGCAGTTGGTTAGGTTTTTATTTTAACTACAAATACATACTTCTACACACACATACTCCATTGAGAAAGGCTCGAGTAACATTTGGCAACATTCTCTGCAACAACATTCGCCTTAACGTAAAGACCCCAATATTTCTTCTTTGCCAAAGGAAATAAGCTTTGGAAATCAAAGAAACGACTAGAGGTTTACCTTACATGAACCCATTTTTCCACCCTGTTCCAATATCATAACATTTTATTTAAACAGCTGGGCTGTCTGGAAGTTGGCACTTTACACCTGCTAAGCTCAAAGGGTAGATTTTGGGAAGGAAAACCACAATTTCACCACAGATGTTGGTGTCATATGGCCAAAACGAACAAATCATAATATATATTTAACATCTGAGATATACGGAGGAGCATAAGGACCACAGATAAGGAGCTGCATTGTAGCAGGCACGAAAGGACATACGTTATGAGTTTTATGTGTTTCCCATAGTTGAAGCTACGTGGATTATCTTACTGGATACTGTTCATGAATGTACATATACAGGAGTGGCTTGTGTTATCCAAGTTCTATTGCAAGTCCTGTAGCATTACTGATTTTTCAAGTTGCGTAAAGAAAGATGTATATACAGTACTGTGCAAAAGTATTAGGCAGTGGTGGAAAAAGTGTTACAAAATAAGAATGATTTTATTAATAGCAGTGTTAATAGTTTTAAGAAAAATGCAAAGTTAATGAATAAACAGAGACATCTATATCAAATCAATATTTGATGTCACCACCCTATACTTTTAAAACAGCATCAGTTCTTCTAGGTACACTTGTACAAAGGCAAATATTTTGTAGGATTATGGTCATATGTATGAGAAACCAATTATACCAAACAGTTACACCAGCGATTAACCCCTTTCCGACATTGGGCTTAATAATACACCCACGTCGCAATCTCTCCCTTTGATGTCGGCTCTGGCGCTGAGGCCACATCTTTCCCGGCACATGTCAGCTGTTTTCAACAGCTGAAGTGTCTCTAACAGCCCCAGGTGGAATCGCCATCCACCCGTGGCTGTTAATCTGTTAAATTCTACTGTCAATCTCTAGCAGCGGCATTTAACTTGTGCTTACCGGAAGCACGCCGGAAATCCCGCCCACTATGTTACCGATGGGTTGGCATGACAGCCAGAGGTCTCTAGCAGACATCTTTGGTTTTCATAGCTGTATTGCTATGAGCGCCGCCCAGTGGTCCCCATTTTGTAGTTATCTCCCCATCCAGGTCCCCATATTGTAGTTATTTCCCCATAATTTAGTTACAGTTATCTTATTTCACATAGTCTGGGAGTCCTTCATGTGTTTTTAGCAAACTCTATGCGGGCTTACATATGTCTTGCACTGAGGAGAGGCTTCCGTCTGGCCATTCTGCCGTAAAGACCTGACTGGTGGAGGGCTGCAGTGATAGTTGACTTTGTGGAACTTTCTCCCGTCTCTCTACTGCATCTGTGGAGCCACCGTGATCTCTCACCAAGGCTCTTTTCCCACGATTGCTCAGTTTGGCTGGACGGCAAGGTCTAGGAAGACTTCTGGTGGTCCCAAACTTCTTCCATGTAAGGATTATGGAGGCCACTGTGCTCTTAGGAACCTTCAGTACTGCAGAAATTCTTTTGTAACCTTGGCCAGATCTGTGCCTTGCCAAAATTCTGTCTCTGAGCTCTTTGGCCAGTTCCTTTGACCTCATGATTCTCATTTGGTCTGACATACACTGTGAGCTGTGAGGTCTTATATAGACAGGTGTGTGCCTTTAGAAATCAAGTCCTATCAGTTTAATTAAACACAGCTGGACTCCAATGAAGGAGTAGAACCATCTCAAGGAGGATCACAAGGAAATGGACAACATGTGACTTAAGGGCATGTCACACTAAGAGATATCGCTAGCAATATCGCTATAACTAGTGACGTTATAGCGATATTGCTAGCGATATCGCTATGTCTGATACTTACCTCCGACCGGCTCCCCCGCTGCTTATCGCTGATCGCGCGAGAACGTTCAGGACTGTTTCTCGTCGTCAGCTTCCTGTGGCGCTTCCTGCTGTGACGACTAGCGACGCGTGGAGCCGGGCGGGAGGACGCAGGATTGCCTGGTGTGACAGGTAAGTAGCGATCCCCGTCCCCAGCGATGTCGCTAGTGAGATCTGCCTGTGTGGCAGCTCACTAGCGACCATTTAGCGATGTACCAGCGATCCTGACCGCGTCATATCGCTGGTCAGGATCGCTGGTACATCGCTAAGTGTGACAGTACCTTAACGTATGAGTGTCTGAGGAAAGGGTCTGAATACTTATGTCCATGTGATAGTTAATTTTCATTTTTAATAACTTTGCAAAAATGTTTACATTTCTGTTTTTTTTTTCAGTCAAGATGGGGTGCAGAGTGTACATTAATGAGGAAAAAAATGAACTTTTTTGAATTTACCAAATGGCTGCAATGAAGCAACGAGTGAAAAATTTAAAGGGGTCTCAATACTTTCCGTACCCACTGTATGTCCCCATCCAGATACCCATATTGTATCTATCGCCCCATATTGTAGTTATGCCTCCATCCAAGTCCCTATATTGTAGTTTTATCCTGATCCAAGTCCCCATATTGTAGTTATTTCCCCATATTCTACTTATGTCCTTATATTTTAGTTATGTCCCCATCCAGGTCCCCATATTTTAGATACTTCCCCTATTGTGCCGTTATTCACATACACATAAAAGAGAGAAAATAAAAAAGAAAGATTCTTCTCACCTATCCTCCATTCCCTCGGCGTCCTTTCTGCACATGTGGCCCGCAGGCAGTGTAGACACATTTGATAATGTTTAAGCCAGGGGTCTCAAACACGTGGCCCGTGGGCTGCACACTGCCCCTGAGGCTGTTTCATGTGGCCTGCAGGCACTGTAGACCCCTTGACAATCGCGTCCCAATCCAGGAGCCGCAGACTTCTGCACTTTGTTACAGTTGAATGTGCGTCCTTGGACGCACATTCAATTGAAATGTATTGCCGCGCAGAGACAGCACAGAAATACCAAGGCCAGCTGCCGGCCAATCAGAGGCCAGCAGCTGACATCTGCGTGCCGGCACAAGGCATTGACATCATACGCCAGCACACCGATGTCTGCTCCTGGCCTCTGATTGGGTCAAGGGGTTTACAATACCTATGGGCCACACGAAGCAGCCTCACAGGCTGCATGCATGTATCCCATAAGCACATAGCTTTGTAGGGGATAAAGCCCCTATAAAAATTGCACCTTTGGTCTTCTAATTGCTGCCTTTGTTCTGCAGAAACAGAAGTTTAATCAAATATGCTAATTAGGGCGCTCGGTGCTCCCATGGTGTGGGTAAAGAACGCAGTGCACCATTCCAGCATTTAGTTTTGCATGTCCCTATGTACACTTAACAGATAAACGGATTAGCGTGCACACTGTGTGAATTTCTGAGGTGCTGGTGTAACTGACCAATGCCCCGTGTCAATAGGATTAATTTTCACCGCATACTCAAGTGGAATAACTTGCGTAAAGAATTAATTTATTGTGATACAAATATTAAGCCAGGGAGCGACGTTTCGAGGGTCTTAATCATATATCGCTGTAAGAAAATAAAACAAATATAAATAAAACACAATACACCAAAAGTTGATTAGATATACAGAAAAAGAATCACCCTGGGTACATAGTCAAACAAAAAACAGAGTAGATGATACATACAGTATATGCAATATATACAAAATGAGCACAGCTCTAAGTAATCAATAAATTTGAACAGTTCATAGCATAACAAAGCATAAAGGCCCCGTCTCACTAAGCGATCACGTTAGCGATATCGCTGCTGAGTCACAACTTTTGTGACGTAACAGCGATCTCACCAGCGAGATTGCTATGTGTGACAGCGATCAGCGAGCGGCCCCCCTGCTGGTATCGCTGATCGCTGGAAAAAACCTCTGGACATTTCTTTGGTCGCTGGTCTCCCGCTGGCCAGCACGCATCCCTCGAGACCGTGACATCTCGCGGTCATTCATGCAAAGGATCACTGGGACCGGAGCGTGGAGAGAGGCAGGATGGCTGAACGGGACGTCGGAAGGTGAGAATAACTATATTTTTTATTTTGATTCTATTTTTACAGCGATGGCCAGCGATGCCGGGCGCTCGGCATCGCTGTGCTGATCGCTGGTGAAGCCGTCTGTGTGACAGCTCACCAGCGATCACATAGCGATTCACCAGCGATCCTGACACCTTGATATCGGTGTCGGGATCGCTGGTAAGTCGCTTAGTGTGGCGGGGCCTTAAGGTCCAATGCACGGAGCCGGTCAGAGCCATGAATAAAGAGGTATATATTACCTTAAATTTTAGTGCATACACGAGAGAGAGCACAGTGGTGCAGTGAGGGTATAAAGCGATCCCACAGGCTGCAATGAATCATAACATAATGAGGATCTGAATTAGAATGAAACCATAATGAAGAGTAGAAAAAGGTAAAAGGTGGATACCTAATGAAATTAGGATGGTGCCAAAGTAGCGCTATTAAAGCACTAAGCTGGTTCTTGGGTGCTTTGTGTACTGCAGGACCTAAAAAAGTCATGGAAATGGTCACTAATGTTGCCTATGTGACAGATATAAAATAAGGCAGTATGCAGCAGAGGTATACCTTAGTTCCCAATATGTGGCTGAGCAGCGCTCCCACTCCTGGCTGTATAGCAGTGTGCATCTGTGTGGAATAACCCACTGTTTAAGTCCTGTGAGCGCCCGGGACCGGAAGTCAAGCGCTAAAACCGGAAGTGATGTAAGCCAGTGACTCAGAGGCAACTGAGCATGTCTATGACAGCTAAGGAAGCTGTTGTTAGGCCTCTTTCACACTTCCGTTTTTTTACAATCAGTCAAAATCCGCCAGGTTTTGAAAAAAACGGATCCGCAATTTTTTTGCGGATCCGTTTTTTTCCTCATTGACTTTCATTATTGGCGGATCTTGACGGATTGCCGTCCGTTGCATCCGTTTTTGTGCGGATCTGCCATAATGTTGCTGTCCGTCAACATCCTGAACTAACCCGAAATTCTGTCTGGGTGCCGGACAAAAAAAAAAATATCTCTCTCTCTCTCTCTCCCTCCCAGCGGTTCCTTTAAATATACTCATTTTGCGGATCCGTCAAAAAACGGATCCTGTGGCATCCGTTCACATCAGTTAAGAACGGTTCCGCTTTTCCGCCTTTTTGGCGGATTTTAACTGACACAAAAAACAAGTGTGAAAGAGGCCTTATGGAAATTGTCTAGCAGTGAGTCAGCGCCTAATTAGAAGTTTAATCAAATATGCTAATTAGAGTGCTCGGTGCTCCCATGGTGTGGGGAAAAAACGCAGTGCACCATTCCAGCATTTAGTTTTGCATGTCCCTATGTACACTTAACACCATAATTAGCATATTTGATTAAATTTCAGCTTCTCCAGAAGGGAGGCAGCAATTAGGTGGGATTACTATAGGGGCTATATCCCTTAGGCCTCATTAGACATCCATCAATCACGTATGTTTTCTGTTTCTGATTTTCATGTATAGAACAAGTGCCCATTATAATCTACAGAGCTGTTCACATGTCTGTGTTTTTTGTAGACCGTCTGTCTGCAAAATGTTCACAGAGATATTTCTGTTTTGATTGGTGTAAGGCATCAAAATGACCAATATAAGTCTATGGGTCCATGAAAATTACTGATGGCATCAGTGAGCAGACTATTGTTCACATGCTGTAATTTATTGTTTCATATGTGAAAATCACTGACAAAACTAATAGCAAAACTGACACTGACCAAACACTGATGAAAATCAGATCCAAAACACTGATGACACTAGGAACATTTCTTGCGCATGTGAAAAAAAATCACAGATTTGCTGTGTGCTTAATTTATGCTGTCAGTTTGGCCTTAATGATGCTAGTAGTCAATTCAGTTCACCCAAAGGAGTGTATCATATCAATATGTATCTGTACTTTGAATAGGTATAATTTATGCAAGAACGGGCAAAGACAGAAGAGGCCCCTGTGCAAGAACAAGATGTGGCCCTGTGCAGTCTAATAGCTCATCATAATGCACAATTCCACCTGCTTTGGAGGGGATAGCAGCCCCCTTCCCTCTTTAGCCCCTGGGCAGAGGCACAGGTTGCACCAATGGTATGTCCACCATTGATTTTATTTTTATGGCTTGGCGTACAAGATAATTGTACTTTTGCTTTGTAAGTACCTAAATAGTGTGATGAGCAGCTTAATGTATATCCCCTTTCCTACATTTGACGTACTATTCCGTCCATGTGACCCGGGACCTAAGTCCCAAGGATGGAATAGTACAACCAGCGCGATCAGCGGCGCTCACGGGGGAAGCGTCGCTGATCGCGGCCAGGTGTCAGCTGATTATCACAAATGTGACATGGCGTCCGATCTCAATTCCAGCCAATTTTGCGTTGAAAAAGTCAAACGGCGCTCGTTCCCTTCCAAGCTCTGCCATGCGCCGAAACAGTGGTTTCCCCCCCACATATCAGGTATCAGCGTACTCAGGACAAATTGCACAATAACTTTTGCAGTCCAATTTCTCCTGTTACCCTTGGTAAAATAAAAAAATTGGACCTGAAGCAATTTTTTTTGTGAACAAAAGTTAAATGGTCATTTTTTTTAAACATTCCAAAAATTCCTGTGAAACACCTGAAGGGTTAATGAACATCTTGAACGTGGTTTTGAGCACCTTGAGGGGTGCAGTTTTTAGAATGGTGTCACTTTTGGGTATTTTCTATCATATAGACCCCTCAAAGTGACTTCAAATGTGATGTGGTCCCTAAAAATAAAATGGTGTTGTAAAAATGAGAAATCACTGGTCAACTTTTAACCCTTATAACTTCCCAACAAAAAAAAAAATGTTGTTTACTTTACATCAGCACAATTTTGGAACCATGTGGTAAATGTTACTTATTAAGTTTTTTGTGTGCCATATCTCTGTGATTTAAGGGCATAAAAATTCAAAGTTGGAAAATTGCGACATTTTCAAAATTTTTGCCAAATTTCTGTTTTTTTTTCACAAATAAGGGCAAATTATATCAATGAAATTTTACCACTAAGATGAAGTAGAATATGTTCCGAGAAAAACAATGTTAGAATCACCAGGTTCCATGGAAGCGTTCCAGAGTTATGACCTCATAAAAGGACAGTGGTCAGAATTTTAAAAATTGGCCCGGTCATTAACATGCAAACCACCCTTGGGGGTAAAGGGGATTTACATTTTTCCTTAACGTGGTAATGTCATTGTAGTAATATTAGCACATGGGCATTGATATGTAAAATATTATATATACTATGTATATAAAAGACTTGCATGTCTTTTATGTGGCTAGCACTACCGGTATTGGTCTGAAGAATGCTGCTAACATCTTTTTTTCACTTCTTGAGCTCCCATTTCCTGGATAGGGCAGTCCTGGAGATCAGTCACTGTCCTCTGCTGAACTGCCACTGAAATCTGGGCCACCATGACAATAGCAGCCCTAAAAATTTGGAAATACTGTAACTATTAACTACATTAGGCTTTAAAGTTCCTCTTACACCGCTAAGGAGGTGATGCTTTGGCATCCTGGTTTACGTCCTATACAGATATGCCTGCACTTGCATGGAGGAAGTAAAACTTATAGTCCACTTGTAAGGCGTAGTGTACGAGTTTCATTTTAAAAGTATCAGACTGATTTTACACATTTTCACAACAAAAAATAAACTGGCGCAATGAACTTGATGGTTGCCAGTCACACACGGTGATACAATACACTTGAAGGTTACAGAACCTAAATTTATGTTCACTTTTATAGCGTCCTCTACTCGGGCTGGGGAATATACGATCACTTGTCAGGTTGCACCCACAGTGGCTGCTGGCTTTTGCCAGTACTTCAGTAACACAACTGTCTATTCCTTGCCATAGGTGTTATGGTAGTCTTTATCTCCTCCCTGCTCCTTTGTAATTCTTTGTGACTGCTAAAGCCACTACCATTCATGGAATAACTCCCAACCACTCTCATCTGTTAACCTGCATGATGATAGCTCCCTAGGTCCAGAACATAAAGTGGTCAGCACAGTCATGAACTCTGCCCTTGTTGGCAAAGCCTCCTGAGTCTTGCAGGATGGCTCCTTACCATCAGCCTGCAGTAGCAATGCGGTACTGCAAGTGATCTTTCCCAGGTCAATGTTCATTTCTCACAAAGCACTGTCATTTGCAAAACAGCAGTCTTAATGGCAACAGTTTCTCTCTGCCAACACACCATTTTCTCCTCTGCGACAACATTTTGGCGCTAGTACATGATATCATTTTGGCATTTGACACTTTTCAGTAGACAAGCCCAGACCTATTGCTCTCACAGGCCAACAGCAGGTTCTTCATGCACCTCGTGCAGTCTCACTACAAGTACACCTCCATGGTGACGGCTGTGGCCCAAAGTCCACCAAAGCAAGAACTATTAGGTTCATAGTAGTCTGGTACAACACCATATATGCCTCATTTGCCTGTATACCCAATGTATGCCTACCTAAATGATAACAGCATAACACCAATAAAAAAAAACATCTTCCTACAATGTGAGATGGAATATGATGATAACCCCTCTTAAGCTCTATTCACATGTCCATTTGGGATCGGTTTATAATGGACCCAGATAAAAAATATGGAAATGTTAAAAAAAAAAAAAAAAAGCAGATGGAAATGAAAACCGAAAAATTTCTCGTTTTGAAACAGATCAGTTTGATTTGCTTGAAAGCAACAAAAAAATGGAAGTTTCCTTTCCTTTTACCATTCAAAAAAGATTGCGTAATTTGCGTAATTGACTTATTATTACCGTAATCCTCCCTGTTCTCAAAAACAAAGGGATTATTAATTCTATTGTTTACATCTTGTTGCCTAGGTTGCTGGCCCCACTGCATTGTACCAGAGAGGCAGTGATGGTAAGTAAGGAGTGCACACTTGACAGATATTTGTAAGCTATTGCTGGATCCTGCCAGTTTAATTGTCCTATAGCTAACTCCCATACTTCAGAGACTTAACCGTGCCATTGGACTGAAAATTTCCAGGCAATCAAGGATGCAGAGGAGCGTGCTCTCCTGAACAGTGAAGATGAGTACAACCCTTTAAGGGCTCATGCAGACGAGCGTATAAATCGGACGTGTGCTATATGATTTTTAAGCATTTTATGAATAATTTTTTTCTCTGTCCAAGTGTCCTTGAAAAAGAAATCGCAGCATTCACTACTTTCATCTGAGCCTTGGATGAGACTCACGCATTCAAGGTTATGGTTATGGTGCGAGGAAAAAGTGGGATGCCACGTACAAAGACAAATTTAAAGGGTACTGCACATACGATACTGGACAACTAGGGATCCTTTAGATGTCCAATGCTAACTGGTGTAGCAAATTTCAGTATCAACTATAACAGACAACAAAGCTCTGACCAAGACACAATTCAACATCAACTAGGTGTGCAGTCCTCTTAGGCACAAAGATTAGAAAATACCCAATCCACTGCTAAACTCAAACTGGTAACTATCACTTGTAACATTTTTGGTTTTTGTGATGCAGTTAGTGCCTATGAAAGCGTCACACAGTGTTCATCAAAATGGTAATCTTCCACAAAAACCACTGTGTGCTATATCAAGTAACATAGACTGGGCTATTCAGTTGGCATCACTCTAATTATAAATCACTGTTCGTAACCCGTCACCAGCAGCATTTTTAGACAAAAAGTCTTTTAGGCAACATAATTCAAAAGAGGAGTCTATAGCCAATACCACACTAGTGATCATCAATCAGACATTTATCTGTGATTGCCAATGATTAGACCCTCCTTGCATACTTCAAATAAGACCATATGCGACAATAAAGACAGAATGGAACAGTTTCACCAAATATCGGAGTCTATAGTGGATTCCATCTTCTTAAGTATCTCCCCACTCCCAATGTGTTTCGTCCTCATCAGGATGGCATTCTGACCTGACCACATGATCACATTTTTCCCTCCCGAGACTCCCCTTGATGAGTGAGGATGAAACGTGTCGGGAGAGGGGGAGATACTTAAGAAGATGGATTCAACCAAGACTCCGATATTTGGTGACACCGTTCCATTCCACGAGAATAGCACTCATGTAAAAAACGGACATGTGAAAGAGGCCAAGGAATGGTTAAAAGCACGCAGTGGGGCTGTTAATTCTGGATTACACTGCATGTGGCGAATGTGAATACTGTGCTTTAAAATACTAAAAAGTCAATGTTTTATTAAGAACAAAAGGATACGTTCTGTAATATTTCATAAAATGCTCTGTTATTGCATAACCCGAAACCCAAAGAAAACAAGCCTACCTGCCTGAGCACAAGGAGGGGCGAGCCGTCCAGACATGTCCTGCTCTCCTCACAAATTGCAAATGTCATGTTTTGCTAGGAGTGAGATATGCCAAGAGCTTTTTATTGTGGGCTACTAATATACAGCACACTGGAATCTGTGTCCGCTTCAGGCAGCAATTGCATCTCTTTGGCCCGGATCATTACAGCCTTGGTTTCACTCAAATTATAACTGTTCTTTGGCTCTTGACCTTTCTTAAGAAAACTTGAGGAATCCACATGATAATGTCGGCAGAGTAGTGATGTGCTCTCTACTATACAAATGTATGAATTGGGATATGATGTCCTTTATACTATACAATGTGTACATGTATAGATGGATCATACACATAGCAAACCTGCAATGTTATATTTAATATTTAGCTCATTAGATTAAGACAAATCCTATTGATTTATATGTGGGATACCTCCTCGATTGTACTTTGATTGTACGGTTACTATCAGATGGGGTTCTGACTGCTGCAACCCCTGTTTTTTTTTTTCCTGTGGATGATATTTATGGAAATTGATATGGAGTGATGGCTGATTAATTAGTGATTATGCATTCAGCCTGCCCTGTGCACGTCTACAGGAGCTATGGAAGCCGCTGAGTATCTTGTTAATAGTGGTGAACCTATTTATCACCAGTACAGTCATTTCTCGATGCAAGTAAATGCAGTGCATCACATAGGCTCCATTTGCACTCAATTACTGGCTGCCATTTCACGGAACTGCTGAAAGTTTTGGACATTTTGGATTTTAGCATCTGACCAATGCTTTGTTTCAGTGGACAATGAACTGCTACTACCGCACATGGAGCAACCCGAGTTGTTTCACCCTCTGCTTGTTATAATAAACCTGCAAGTTTGAGCATGCATGCATGCCATAGCTACTGTACATGAATGACAAGCTTCAGATACATTTAAGCAGTAAACATGACACACTCATATAGCAAGAATAAGGAAGACCTATTACATAGAGAAGCCACATCCACACCCTACAGGACCCTGTACAGACTAGACGATCCCTAGCCTCAACTAAAAACACCACCTTGGACCTGACTCCCTAAAAGGTTGTCGATGGGTTTGTCATTTGCCTGAGGAACCAGAGGGGAGGCCACTACGCTGCTAACAAGGGCAGTGGAAAGTATGCAGGTGGACACTAAGACCCAGGGTGAGAAAACTTAAAGCATGTTCAGAAAGGGGAGAGAACCAAAACTAAATGAAGCAAAAATAACCTCCCAGAACCCTAACTGTGGTAAAAGGAAAAGGTGATTTAAATTTAGACAATCAGACACTCAGCAGGAATACATAGTGTTTGACTAGCAGTAAAAATTCTGTATCTGAGGGGCTGGAACTCAGTACAAATCCACCTAGTAGTATAGCCAGCAAGGAAGTGCAGTGAAAGGATAATATATAAAGTCTCAGAATGTGATAGAGCAAACCAAAATGGGAAAATGGAAAAAACAGTAGAGGAGTAAACCAAGAAGGAAGAATAAAGACAATAGGAATAATCAGCACTTGGACAGGGAAGAAAAGGACAATAGCCCAGCAGACAGAAGAACCGACCACGAAACAGGTCAGCGCATCGAATCTCCAAACCTAGCCATGATAGTTATAAAACTAAAAGTCATACTTAGCATACTAATCCCCAGCAGTTCAAGTTTGACGCTTTCCAGTCCCCTGAAGGTTTTTGCGCTTTCTAGCAACAAATCACATTGCACAAAGTCACTTGACGACTTCAGCCAATCTCTGGGTGGCTGAAGCAGTCATGTGACTAGGCCAGTACCTGTGGAGAGTAGCTATACTTTATTTTTTTCCAATTAATATTATCTAATAAACTTCATTACCTAATTTTGCTTCCTTCTCCACCCAAACACTATTCTGCAATGCTATTTCAATTCCCAGTTCAGATTCTTTAAGAAGATGCTTTCAACTGCTGCTCATCAAGATCCTTAGACTGTATTCAAACAATGGAGTACAGTACTTTCCTTGTCTGAACCTCTCTGGTCCCCAACCCAATAACTAAACAAGGGAATTGCCATACTCTGTTTCAATTATAGTGTTTGGATGTTTGCTGAGCAGCAGTACAGAGCCTGAACTGGGCATTGAAACAGCACTGCACCATAGCGTTTGGGAGAGAAGGTAGAAAAATAAGGTAATATATTACAGAAATCCATAATTTTGCAATGCCTGGAGGATAATTAAATAAAAAAGTTGATAGGTCATTTTTAGGGATCTTTTTTAAACTTGCCTATAAGTGATTACAGTATATAGCCAAGCAAAATCTCCTCAACCTCCAAGGCTCCTTGGCCTTGCTAACAACCAGTAATGAGCGAAGTGATGAGCGACCGTGCTTGGATAAAGTGTTATCTGAGCATGTTTGGGTGCTGAGTGTATTCGGCGTGCTCAAAAAATACGTTTGAGTCCTCGCTGCTGTATGTCTCGTGGCTATTCGTTAGGCAATCCCTACATTTGCTGCGGCTCTCGAACAGCCGCGAGACATGCTGGTGCGGGGACTTGAGCATATTTTTCAATATTTTTTGAAGTCAATCAGCACCTGAGCATGTTATGGATTTCTGTAATATAAGGTGTATCTGAACATGCTCAGAAGCTGAGTGTCTTTTGGCGTGCTTGAAAAATATGTTCTAGTCCCTGCGCATGCATGTCTTGTGGCTGTTTGACAGCTGCTAGGGTTTGCCTAACGAACAGCCGCGAGACATACAGCAGCGGAGACTCTAATGTATTTTTCGAGTACCGTATATACTCAGCGCCCGAGCATGCTCAGATAACACTTTATCCAATCACGGTGGCTCATCATTAGTTATTAACAAGCCCAAGGAGCCTTGGAGGTTGAGGTGATTTTGCTTGGCAATATAATTACTTATTGGTGAGTTTAAAACAAGATCCCTAAAAATGAATTAGCAACTTCTGGTGATTTTTACAAACATCAAAAGTTATCTATACACATGGATCTGAGTAGGGTAGATTAGGGAAGGCTGAGTCAATGATCCAGTGGTTTGTTTTCATGTGAATGTGAGTTGGTTGTTATGATAGCTGTAAAATAAACCCACATTATAGTTATTATTATAGTTATGATCACCGGTCTTCCTTAGTAGCCTTTTGATACCTGTACATGTGGCATTCATTATGAATGTGAAAACAAGCCCCTTCACTTGCTTTATGTATAGATTGCTTGGATAAGCTGGTGAAATGTAATTTTGGGAAGCGGAGAAATTAATTGTTAACAACCTTGATCCTGAAATGTCACACAGGCAAAATACTGTATAAAATAACGCCCCACCTCCCCGACCCTGCTCCCCCATCACATACCTATCCCTCCTTACGTTCCCAGGCATTTCTCCTTGTCTTACATTCTCCAAAGCTCTTTAACTGCCCCATCTGGCAATGATTATTCCTACAAATGTGCACTATTTACCGTGCCGCAGTAGTCAAATATAACCCAACAGCTGTTCCAGGAAAACAGAATCTATTTTCATGAACTTGAAGGACATTATGCAATAGGTAATGGCTATACGTTATGCATTTAGTTCACTATAGGCAAGACGGTCTTTAGCAATCTAAAAAAAAATGCGTAGAAGGAATTCTTCTTGGCTAAAAGACAACTATGTGTAAGTTATATTTACCATAAAATGGATTTTTTACTTAAACCTTCATTTAGCCTTTTTTTCTTCAAAAGCCAATTCTTGGAAAGTACAATAATTACCATATCTGTATGACTATGGGAAAGGTCAGATTGTTCAAAATGTATTACATCATTCATGTGTACTTCTAACTAGCCTGGCATAGTTTTAAAGGGAATCTGTCACCCCTTTTTTCGAATATGAGCTGCTGGCATCGACATCAGGGGCTTATCTAAAGCATTCTGTAATGCTATAGATAAGCCCCCGATGTAACCTGAAAGATAAGAAAAAAAGAGTTAGATTATACTCACCCGGGTGTCCGGTCCGGCGCCTCCCATCTTCATACGATGCCGTCCTCTTCTTTCCTTCCTGTCGTGGCTCCTGCGCAGGCGCACTGCTCTGCCCTGTTGAGGGCAGAGCAGAGTCCTGCGCACTGCAGTATTCTGCTCTGCCCTCTCCTGCGCCGGAGCCACGACCGCAACACCCATCGGACCAAAACCGGACTGCCCCCCGGGTGAGTATAATATAACTCATTTTTCTTCTCTTTCAGGTTACATCGGAGGCTTATCTACAGCATTACAGAATGCTGTAGATAAGCCCCTGATGTCGGTGCTGGCAGCTCATATTTGAAAAAAGGGGGGACAGATTTCCTTTAAGGTGCATTTACACTAGTGTTTCTAAAAATGATTGTTTCATGATAATCGTGCAGTCTAAGCTGGCTAATGAACACGCAACAAATGAGCAAAAACATTCCTCCATCAAATATTTTTTTCTGCTGCAGAAAACATAATCATTCTTCGCAGTGCATTGTCCTGTATAACAGGGCTCACGCTGCTGAAAAAATGGCTTGTTCACTAGAGATCTTTCATGCGCCTCTGAAACAGGCTGCCTGTGTAAACTGGCTATTAAGTGAACACTGATCAGCAAACAAGTAGCTGATCAGCGGTTGTTGTGTGAAAGAGGCCTAAACGGTGGCACTAATCAGTTTTTTTCCCGTCAGTCATAATCCGCCAATTTTTGAAAAAAACGATCCTCCAAAAAAGGGGCAGATCCGTTTTTTCCCCCATAGACTTACATTATTGGCGGATCTTGACTGACGGTCGTCCGTCACCCGCGTTTTTTGACGGATCCGGCAAAATTTTTCTGGCTCCCGAGCGGATGAGACGGACACTGCAGCATTTTTTCTTCTTGAAGGACCGCTATTTTCATGTGCGCATGCCCAGAAGCTTTTCTCTGGGATCATTTTTAACCCAGTAATGCCGCTCTGGGAAATCTCTCTCCTTTTTTCCAGGCACGGGTTCCTTTAAATTCAACCTTCGCTGGATCCGTCTGAACAACGGTCCGGTGCCAAACGTTGCTCTCAATCCGCCGACGGATCCATTTTCCGCCATTTTTGCGGATTATGACTGATTTGTAAAACGGATGTGTGAAACAGGCCTTAGCTAGTGTAAACAAAGGTCCAATTACACTGCTCGATTATCATGAACAAGTGTTCCTAGAAACGTTCATTTCATAATTGTGCAGTGTAAACAGGCTACCGATCACCCATCGAACAATCAAAACTGTCATTCGTCTTGTGAAATGATTTTTTACTTTGCAGAGTGATCGCACATCATCCTGTGTAAACAGGATGTGCTCTATCAAGAACAGTGGCAACAGATGCACACTGAAGGAGTGAATACACCAAATGATCTATTACACTAAAACTAACTGTTAGGGTCCCGTTACACTAAACAACGCACCAGCGATCCCAACAACGATACGACCTGGTCAGGATCGCTGGTGCGTTGCTACATGATCACTGGTGAGCTCTCAAGCAGGCAGACTCACCAGCAATCAGGACCAGCGAGGACGCTGGTAACCAGTTACCCGCTGTTTACCTTGGATACCAGCTCCCAGCGTGAGCACGCTGGTATCCAGGGTACACAGCGGGTAACTAAGGGACGCGCGCCCTTAGTTACCCGCTATTTACCCTGGTTACCAGCGACTGCTTACAGCGCTGGGAGCTCGCTGATCGTTGGTCTCCCACTGCCACACGCAGCGATGCGTGCTGGCCAGCGGGAGACCATCAATCAAAAAATGGCCCAGGACATTCCTGCACGATCAGTGATACCCGCCGGGAAGGGCGATCGCTGATGCGTGCCACACACAGCAAGATCGCTGGCGAGATCGCTGATGCGTCACAAAATCGGTGACACATCAGCGATCTCGTTAAGCGATCTTGCTTAGTGTGAAGTACCCCTAAATCTATGTTCACAAGTTGCTTTTTTGCTGCTCTTTTCTGCAAGCAAAACCTCTTCTCTTGGCAGAAAATCAGTAACTTACAAAAAGCAGATTTTACTGCGTTTTTTTGCTGCATTTTGTCAGGATACCAAAGATCTGCTTTCATTTCACCTTGAAAACAGGAAAAATACAAGGTGTTAGGCCACCAGTGCAAGACATATGTGAAACCATGAAACATTTTTGGAAAAAAGGACAATTTAATCAAACTATTTAGGGGAAAAAGTTTGTCTGAAAAAATAGTGACTCTTCTGAGCAAAAAAGTTGGATTCATGGCTACATTCTCGCATTGGTAGGGCATTGTTTACATTCTATCATTGGTAGGGCATTGTTTACTTTTTACCATTGGTAGGGCATTGTTTACATTTTACCATTGGTAGGGCATTGTTTACATTCTCACATTGGTAGGGCATTGTTTACATTCACATAGTACAGTTTACTTAAATTAGTGATCTAATACTAACATCCCTTCTCATGTGAGGATACCAAGACTATGCTTTAAACTTGGGAAAATCATAAAAATAAATGGATTTCACATCCTGCTGTACTTGCATTTTTTTCATCATTTTTGCAGTTACTCATTGCTTTTTATGGGTTAAAAAGAGCTGCAAAAACGCTAAAAGAATTGACAAGCTACAGTTTTCAAAAATGCAGCAGTTTTCCAATTCAGTCAGAAAAAAAATAAGCGTGTGCATATGATTTCTCAAATCTCATAACTTTTGATCATACTGTGAAAAGCAGCTTTTAATTTGCATAAAGAAATGCAACAAAAATGCACCGTGTGAACAAGCCTTATGGATCGTTAAGTGCACATCTTACATACTTGCATAGTAAAGAGATAAGTTTACCACTTGATGCTAATTGTTGATATACAGGACCAAATATTCAGAAAGCAACTTTACACATTTTTACACAAGTATTAGGCTATGTGCCCACGTTGCAGAAATGCTGCGGAAATGTCCGCCACTCCCCACCGCGTGTAAAATGCATGCGGAATTCGCATGCGTTTTCCCGCAAAACACAAGCGTTTTGCAACGTTTTTAGCTTGCAGAATGCTGGCGTTTTCCAAGCGATCTGTAGCATTGCTTGGAAAAGTGATTGACAGGTTGGTCACACTTGTCAAGCATAGTGCTTGACAAGTGTGACCAACAGTTTACTATTGATGCTGCCTATGCAGCATCAATAGTAAAAAAAAAAGAATGTTAAAAATAATTTAAAAAAATAGAGATATACTTACCCTCCGTCGCCCCCCCGGAGTCCTCAGCGATACACGCGGCGCTGCCGGCAACTTCTGTTCCCAGGGATGCATTGCGCGAATGAAGCTTGCAATGTGTTACCATCTTTTCAGTTAGCCATTAAAAGGTATAAACCACTGAGGACTCTCAATTCTGAATATTTTTCTATCTGCTGGCTAACACGGTATAAAGATATACATCTTTCCTGTCCCTGACTACTAATGTTATTAGTGTATGTGTGCAAAATTTTGGATCTGTTGATGTTAAATGAAAATATATAATCACAGAAAAAAAGTGCGTGGGCTTCTGTGCAATTTTCTCCGCCAGAGAGGGAAAGCCAGTGACTGAGGGCAGATATTAATAGCCTACAAAGGGGCCATTGTTTTTGCCCCCCCCGGCTAAAAACATCTACCCCCAGCCACCCGAAAAAGGCACATCTGTAAGATATGCCACTTCTGGCACTTAGCCTCTCTCTTCCCATTGCCCTGTAGAGGGTGGCATATGGGGTAATAAGGGGTTAATGTCACCTTGCTATTGTAAAATTTCTTTGATATGACTTGAATTTATTTATGAAAAATTTGACAAATTTTGAAAATTTAGCAATTTTCTAAATTTTAATTTTTGTGCCCTTAAATCAGAGAGTGCTATTGCACAAAATAGTTAATAAATAACATTTCCCACATGTCTACTTTACATCAGAAATATTTTGGAAACTTTTTTTTTTTGTTAGAACGTTATAAGGGTTAAAAGTTGACCAATGATTTCTTATTTTTCCAACAAAATTTACAAAACCATTTTTTTAGGGACCACCTCACATTTGAACTGAGTTTGGGGGGTCAATATAACAGAAAATACCCAAAAGTGACACCATTCTAAAAACTGCACCCCACAAGGTGCGCAAAACCACATTCAAGAAGTTTATTAACCTTTCTGGTGCTTCACGAGACCTAAACTAATGTGGAAGGAAAAAATGAACATTTTTCTTTTTTCACAAAAAATTTACTTTGGAAACATTTTTTTATTTTCACATGGGGGGTATCAGGATCAAATTGACCACAAAATTTGCTGTGCAATTTCTCCTGAATACGACGATTCTCCATATGTGGGGAAAAGCCACTGTTTGGACACATGGCAGGGCTCAAGGTAGGGAGCACTGTTTGACTTTTTGAATGCAAAATTGGCTGGAATCAATGGTGGCTCCATGTCACGTTTGGAGACCCCTGATGTGCCTAAACAGTGGAAACCCCCCAAATCTAGCTCCAACCCTAACTACAACCCTAACCAACACACCCCTAATCCCTAACCACAACCCTAACCCCAACACAACCCTAATCCCAACCCTAACCACCCTAGCTGTAATCCTAGCCCCAACCCTAACCTTAGCCCCAACCCTAACTTTAGCCCAACTCTCTCTAGGCCAACTCTAACCCAAATGGAAATAAATACTTTTATTTTATTATTTTACAAAAGGGGGTGATAAAGGGGAGGGATTTGATTTACTATTTTTTTATTTTGATCACTGTGATAGGGTATCACATTTTCTCTCGGAAGAAGACGCCGGCGACCCAAGGGTTGTTGAAGGGACAACAGAGCTACCGAAGGGTTGATCATGGGACCCTATTTCTCCTATTTGTGTCTGATTTAAATGGAAAATCAGACTTTTTTTGTGGTCGCCGTTATACCATTAATAACAGCCATCACAACACCGGAGTCGGTAAAAGCCGACCCGAATCATGTTCTCTGGGGTTTCAGTTACCTCCGATAGCCGAGACCCTGGAGAGATTCTGACTCTGGGGGGGTGCTATACCCTTATTACTCAGCAACGGTGCTGTGGTTTAAGTACCTTTAACTGCCGCCGTTACAAGGCGTGTCGGCGGTCGTTAAGGGGTTAAGACTATTGTACTTGTTTTTTATTATGCATACCCTTTTTCACATGTAAAGCACCATGGAATAAATGGTGCTATAATAATAAATAACAATAATAATCATTTCAGTTAGCCATTAAAAAGGTATAATTTGAAGACTCTCAAATTGTAGTATTTTCCTCTAGGTAGGACATCAATATCAGATAGGGGAAACGGCTCCCAACCCTCCTTTTTATCAGTTTATCGAAGTGCTGAGGCTCCATCAATCAGGTGACTGGGGGTGGTCTGAGTGGAATCCTCACCATTTTTATATTGATGAACTATCCTTAGGATAAGCTATCAATTTCAAAGTCCTGCTGACATCCTACAGTAGTAGCACTTGGGCTGCACTCTGGTTTCCTGACTCGGCACTGTGTAGGTGTCAGGAGCTCCAGGATCTCCATTCTGAATTCTTTAGTATTGTTGGACTTCTACTCTCATCTCCATATGACACACGGCAGCATCCACAGAGAAGTTCTGTGCAATACACTCGGTTGTTTGAAGGGAAAACTTGCGTCTTTATTACCAGCAGGCATAAATTTGAAGCTCACAAGCATAGGAAAAAATAAGAAAAACGGTTTCAGAATTAGTGGAATAGTATCAATTGAAGTAGGCACTCCGTTCAAATGGAAAAATCCAATGAAAGATCTTTTTATTTGTTGTCAGGTGACTTGCAATGATGATGACTGTTCAGCAGTACCGAATTTGGGGACTAGGTGGTGCAAGGGACTTGGAGTGATGATGACTATTCAGCAGTACCGGGTGTGGAGACTAGATGGTGTGAGGCACTTACAGTGATAATGATTAGAGTTGAGTGAATATGTTGGGAATCGGTCATAGAATCTGAATTTACCATATTCATGCCATATTGTTACCCTATTCTTGCTGAATATATGTTTGATGATCAGTTCCGAACTTATTTGTTCATTTCTTCTCCCATTGACTCCAATGACTTTCAGCTGTGTTCAGCGAATTTTGCAAAAACAATATTCTCCTCCGATCATAATCAGAACCAAATTTTAAAAAACTTGCTCAACTCTAATGATGATGCTTGTTCAGCAGTAGCAGGTATGGGAACTAGCTGGTGTGAGGGACTTGCAGTGATGATGATTCTGGTTCAGCAGTTACGGCTGTGGGGACAAGATCGAGCGAGGGACTTGCAGTGATGATGACCGTTCAGCACTATCGGGTGTGGGGTTAAGATGGAACAAGGGACTTTCAGTGATGATGACGGTTCAGTAGCATCTGGTGTGGGGTCTAGATGGTGCAAGGGACTTGCAGTGATGATGACGGTTCAGTAGCATCGGGTGTGGGGACTAGATGGTGCAAGGGACTTGCAGTGATGATGACGGTTCAGTAGCATCTGGTGTGGGGACTAGATGGTGCAAGGGACTTGCAGTGATGATGACGGTTCAGTAGCATCGGGTGTGGAGGCTAGATGGTGCAAGGGACTTGCAGTGATGATGACCGTTCAGCACTATCGGGTGTGGGGTTAAGATGGAACAAGGGACTTTCAGTGATGATGACGGTTCAGTAGCTTCTGGTGTGGGGACTAGATGGTGCAAGGGACTTGCAGTGATGATGACAGTTCAGTAGCATCGGGTGTGGAGGCTAAATGGTGCAAGGGACTTGCAGTGATGATGACAGTTCAGTAGCATCGGGTGTGGAGGCTAGATGGTGCAAGGGACTTGCAGTGATGACGGTTCAGTAGCATCGGGTGTGGAGGCTAAATGGTGCGAGCGACTTGCAGTGATGATGGTTCATCAGTACAGGGTGTGGAGGCTAGATGGTGCGAGGTACTTGCAGTGATAATGACGGTTCAGCAGTCCGGGTGTGGGGACTAGATGTTGCGAAGGACTTGCTGTGACGATGCTTGTTCAGCAGTTTCGGGAGTGGAGACTATGATGATCAGCAGTATCTGGCGTAGAGTTTAGATGACACGAGGGACTCTTTGCAGTGATGATGAGGATGCAGTAGTATCAAAAAGGAATTTATTTTGATGTGAAAGAAACAAATTTTCTGTCCCTGCAAAGTTACGGAATGCAAATGCAAAGCTGAGAGCATTAAGTAAAGAATGATTGGGTGTGTGTTTAATTGAGGTAGGGAATATGTGTATATATAGTTTAATTTTTTACTTAGGAAAAACGATCTTATAGTCCTATACATTTAATTATATGGTGTAATGTAAAAGAATGCAGATAGCAGTTATATGTGTGGGAGGCATCAGTACTATAGTATAAAGCGGGCTTCCAGGCAAAGTGATTACATACAGCAAAGAAGTCAAGACGAACTTCTGTTTCTGCCTGGTTAACCACATCTGAATTTAAAGGGAATCTGTCATCGCTTTTTTGAGATATCATATAATGATATCATTCAATTGTGTGTTACATAAGGATTCTCTTAGTACTTTTGCTTCTCCCTGACCCCGCACCTTTCATGCATAAATACCTTTTTTATATCGGTTCAGATGTATGTAAACTGCTGCTGTACGGTCCGATGGGCGGGGCTTGTTCAAATGCTCCCCCCTCCCTGTCTTGCTCTACGCATTTCTTCTTGTGTACTGTAGAGCAAGACAGAGAGGGGGGGGAGCAGTTGAATAAGCCCCGCCCATCGGACCGGACCACGGCAGTTTACATACATATGATCCGATATAAAAAGGTATTTATGCATGAAAGGTGCAGGGTCAGAGGGAAGCAAAAGTACTAAGAGAATCCTTATGTGACACACAATTGAATGATATCATTATATGATATCTCAAAAAAGGGGTGACAGATTCCCTTTAATAAGTTTCCTAAAACATTCTGGTTTATGACAAATGAAAAACCAAGGTGCATTCAAAAACATTATTTTGCCATTTTGGCATGGTAACCCATGTTTGTGGAACAGAACGTTACAATCTAAGTAACTTATGAAGGTTTTTTTCTGAAAACTATTAAAGAGTAAACGGCGTTTTAATTCTGATTTCAGAAATTAATAGTACATAAGAAAATAAGCAACTTTGTAATACACAGCGAGTGAAATACATTTTCTGAATGGTATTATATTTCTAAAAGTGCTATTGGCATGAAATGATCACCAGATCTCGCTAACAATCCGTCCAATCCAAACAAGCAAAGACATCAAACCATACATGTGCATAAAATTAGTTATGTGTAATAATCAGTATAACCACATGTAGTTGTTCTGAAGAATGAGTCGGATTTGACTCTGAAACGCGTTGACAAATAAACCACTGTCTGGAAAATATGACTCATTTTATAATATCCTAAGTACCCACACAGAGCTCCTGCTGCCCCTCCCCCATTTGGCTTTGGCGGTGTATCTCTGAGCTTCACACGCAGCTGCAGCCCCGTCTCTGCCCCTGTGAAATTCTATCCACCTTCAGCAGTGTGGTCACTTTTATTACCCTGGCCACTTAAAGACAGATTTTCCCTCCATATTTCTTTTGTCTATTCCAGGGCGAATTTAATAACACAAAATATTCCTAGAGACAGGAAAAATATACTTCCAGAATCAGTATAATTAACCCCTTACCCACATCGGACGTATTATTATGCCAATGTCAGTATCCCTGCCTTTGATGTGCGCTCCGGCATCGAGCCCACATCTTTCCTAGAACATGTCAGCTGTTTTGAACAGCTGACATGTGCCTGCAATAGCCACGGGAGGAATCGCGATCCACCTGCAGCTATTAACTAGTTAAATGCCGCTGACAGCGGCATTTAAATGTTGCTTCCGGCCATCGGGCCGGAAATACGCACATCGGTGACCCATGTCACGTGATCGCAGGTCACCGGTATGTCAGCATGACAACCCGAGATCTCCTGGAGACCTCTATGGTTATCAGTGCCGAATTGCTATGAGCACCACCCGGTAATTCAGTTACATAGTCAATCTGCTCATCGCCTCTATGTAACACAGCCGATCAAGTTGTGCCAGCTTCTAGTCTCCTATGGAGACTATTGAAGCATGGCAAAAGTAAAAAAAGTGTTTAAAAATATAAAAAATATATGAAAGTTCAAATCACCCCCCTTTCGCCCCATTAAAAATAAAACAATAAAATTAAGCTCAAACATACACATATTTGGTATCTCTGCGTTCAGAATCGCCCACTCTATCAATCAAAAAAAAGGATTAACCTGATCGCTACACGGCGTAGTGAGAAAAAAATTTAAAAATGCCAGAATTACGGGTTTTTTGTCGCCACAAGATTGTAATAAAATGCAATAACGGGCAATCAAAAGCTCGTATCTGCACCAAAATGGTATCAATAAAAACATTAGCACGGCGCGCAAAAACTACGCCCTCCCCGACCCGAGATCACGAAAAATGGATACACTACGGATGGTATCAATAAAAACGTCAGCTCAGCGCACAAAAAATATGCCCTCACCCAACCTGAGATCACGAAAAATGGAGATGCTACGGATATCGGAATATGGCACCATTTTTTTATTTTTTATTTTTTTTTAGCAAAGTTTGGAATTTTTTTTCACCACTTAGATAAAAAAGAACCTAGACTTGTTTGGTGTCTATGAAAGCGTAATGCCCTGGAGAATCATAATGGCAGGTCAGCTTTAGCATTTAGTGAACCTAGCAAAAAAGTCAAACAAAAAACAAACGTGGGATTGCACTTTTTTTTGCAATTTCACAGCACTTGGAATTTTTTTCCCGTTTTCTAGTACACAACATGGTAAAACCAATGGTGTCGTTCAAAAATATAACTCGTCCTGCAAAAAATAAGCCCTCACATGGCCATAAGTTATGGCTCTGGGAAGAAGGAGAGCGAAAACGCAAAACCGAAAAAAGCTCCAGGGGTTAAGGGGTTAAAGCTACGCACGGCAACGTTTTTCAGCTGGTACGGGCATCAGAAGACGGGGCAATAGATTCTGCCACCTAGTAACTCGCAGACATGGCATGTTTGGTATCAAACTAAAGTAAAATTCGTAGGGGAAAAAAATGCCCTTGCCTTCACCCTATGAGCTTCTCAGCCGAAGATAGGGCAAGGAGAAGCTTTTACTAACTTCTCAAAATAGGAGGTCTTCCCAGGAACAGCCCATATGTGAAGTCAACAAAGGTGGGAGTTCTTAAGTTTATGGCCAAAACCATAAAATCAGGACAACCATTTTGAGAGTGTTCAGAACCAGGGGGAAGACCGCTAACATCCATGCTGTGGACTGAATCTGTTATTTGGGAACCCCCCTACCCTCATCGACACGTCATACCAGTGACTGAGATGTAGTAAGTTTCTTATTTTAATCCCTTTTATTTGTTACTGTTTGTACATTCTTTATTTTGTCTCCTTTGATAATATCTTTTGTAGTTTGGTAAACACTGCCTGTGGAGGAACAGGACCCATTCCTCCCACGTCACCAATGTGAAGTAACTACACAGGCACAGCTCTCCGGCACCCCCTATGTCTCTCAGGTCAGTAAGGGAACTGCACCTAGAGCAAATGGCCGCTGGGGAGGATGTCCTGTTACCCGCTGGGTATTCTAAGATTCGTAATCAGAGTAAAAGCATCAGCCCAAGATTAACTTTATGGTTTAATTGCCTTAAGGGCGCACTAGATAATTACAGAAATATACAGTAAGCTATACAATCGAATTAAAGTGGATTTGCAGTCAGAGTAAAATGTAACAATAAGGGTACAAGACTTAGATATATTAAGCTGGAGGTCAATTTACCAGATTGTAGGTTGCATGTGGGTGCCGGGAGCTCTGCAGTCCACAGGTACAAGAATCTTAGTTGCCGGACAGACCCCAAAGTGCGGCCGCTGCTCCCCTTGGCAGATCTGTCCCCAGTTCCTTCTTAGATCATCATCGTCTGGTTTTTCTGAGAGAGTCTCTGCCATGTGCTGCTAGTTCTTAAGCACGCTAGGCTCCTCCCCCTGTGTCAGAAGGTGGGCTAATTATCTCCACCCTTTAGCACCCTGCAGAACTTATTCCCAATATCTAAGAAAGTGGGTAACTTTCAACAGCATGATCGGATCAGGACATGAGAGGTACCAGTGAATGCGGTTTGTTTTGCCTGTCGTGAGGAGAGCAAATATGGCCCCATTGGGTCGCTGTGGAGGGCCAATCTCTATATCTCAGTTCCCAGAGCCCTCACCAACTCAGGAGTCGCACTGCCAGATGCGCGATTTCCTCAGGGTCACGCAGATATTTTTCATGAGTCCATAACTCGAAAGATGTGCTCATAATCCATGATCCTAGGATGGAGTCGGGGCGGCTGGGAGAGACAATGGATGTGTATTTCTGTGTGTAGCTGACAGGTATATTCTAATTGAAGCCCCCAGGCCCCTTCTTGCCCCATGCTGGCATGGCTCCTGCTCAAGCTTTGACGTTCTGTTTTGGGCCTCATCTCATCATACTAAAAGGCCTTGCTATTCAACATTGGAGCACTAAATCCTGCTTTCTTCAATATGCTTACAGGCCCTGGGGGGGCGGTAGGAGCAGTTAACTCCTTCATCACACTGCCTATATTTTCTGGAGTAAACTTATAAATTTACTAGTTTCGTTCTTGCTCTATGATCGATCTGACACGTACTCCTTGCCAAATCACGCTACATGTGGGCTGGTTCCTGACCCAATATAGTTTTTAGTATCAAACGAGGAACTGGTGGCAGCATAGCATCCTAGTGGTATTGGGGAACCCTGGCAGAGACGGATCGGAGGTTTATGTGTGTATTCCTTGCCTGGGACTGGTGAAATACACACCGCCCTCACTGCAGAGTGCCCGATAGCCAGTACGCGACAAGGCAGTCCTTCCGGCGACTACTTGTCCTAGGTGCAGTTCCCGGACTGACTTGGGGATAAAAGGGGGTGCCAGAGAGCTGCAAGTTTCTAACCGGAACTGAAAGTGATAAGTTGGGTTATATCCCTAATAATCCTGACAACCACCTTCAATTTATTTGTGTTATGATTCGTTCTTGAATCAGCAGAGCACTTGAAGTGCACTCGCTCTGGCTTTCTTTATTGTATACACGTCTATGGCTGTTGCAGCGACTGACAGCAATTCTATGATAGTGATTGTGTCACAGGTGAGCAGTTTTCAACAAGCTCCTATCCTTAATATCCAGATGAGACACTACTGCGCTTTGCATCTTCTGACACTGATAAGATGCTATGTATATAGGAGGGGAGGAGGAGGGAGGAGCTCTGCCAGTAGCTCCTCCCTCCCCGCTACATACTATTGTATCAGTAGTCACCACCATCCTATCTCAAAAGTAAACACAAACTGATTGTAGCAATAACTATATACCAGAAGTTAATAATAATAACAACACATTAGTTAGTATTTGTAATAGGATAGATGATATATAGTTGCTAGGTGGAAGAATGGCAGACCATTTTGTCTCTATACAATGATGGAAAAGACATCGGACCAAAAAAAGGGGCTATAACATATAATGGTTATATAAATGGAGCCACAAATGCCACAAGGGCAATATTAGATAATATAGAAAAACATAAAATGAATTACATAATAAACATATACTTGTATCTCAAATATTAAAATTAACAAATATCTAGTGCCAAAAGTTACACATATATATGTTCCTTATACAGTGCCTTGCGAAAGTATTCGGCCCCCTGGAACTTTTCAACCTTTTCCCACATATGCTTCAAACATAAAGATACCAAATGTAAATTTTTGGTGAACAACTAACAACAAGTGGAACACAATTGTGAAGTTGAACGAAATTTATTGGTTATTTTACATTTTTGTGGAAATTCAAAAACTGAAAAGTGGAGCGTGCAATATTATTCAGCCCCTTTACTTTCAGTGCAGCAAACTCACTCCAGAAGTTCATTGTGGATCTCTAAATGATCCAATGTTGTCCTAAATGACTAATGATGATAAATATAAACCACCTGTGTGTAATCAGGTCTCCGTATAAATGCACCTGCTCTGTGATAGTCTCAGGATTCTGTTTGATGCACAGAGAGCATCATGAAGACCAAGGAACACAACAGGCAGGTCCGTGATACTGTTGTGGAGAAGTTTAAAGCCGGATTTGGATACAAAATGATTTCCAAAACTTTGAACATCCCAAGGAGCACTGTGCATGCAATCATATTGAAATGGAAGGAGTATCATACCAGTGCAAATCTACCAAGACCCGGCCGTCCCTCTAAACTTTCATCTCAAACAAGAAGACTGATCAGAGATGTAGCCAAGAGGCCCATGATCACTCTGGATGAGCTGCAGAGATCTACAGCTGAGATGGGACAGTCTGTCCATAGGACAACAATCAGTCGTACACTGCACAAATCTGGCCTTTATGGAAGAGTGGCAAGAAGAAAGCCATTTATCAGAGATATCCATAAAAAGTGTTGTTTAAAGTTTGCAACAAGCCACCTGGGAGACACACCAAACATGTGGAAGAAGGTGCTCTGGTCAGATGAAACCAAAATTGAACTTTTTGTCAACAATGCCAAGTTTCGTTCAACTTCACAATTGTGTCCCACTTGTTGTTGATTCTTCACCAAAAATTTACATTTGGTATCTTTGTTTGAAGCATGATATGTGGGAAAAGGTTGAAAAGTTCCAGAGGGCCAAATACTTTCGCAAGGCACTGTATATACATAACCCTTACTATTTGCTCAGAAGAGAATGTATAATGGAAGAATACAAAAAGTAGGGCATATTCATATGCACCAAACATGGGTAATATAAAAAGGTGTGTGCCAAAAAATAAATAAATAAAAAATAAATATTATGTGTAGCTGTGTAAAAACGGGGTATAAAAATACTTGGTGATAGTGCCAAGTACGGGCACATTTTTTGCTATAGTGCTACCGGTTACCACTTCTGTTCAATAAAGGGTAATTTTATTTTAAAATAATTATCATTTTCTGCACCTTCCTTTTTAGACCATAAGTTTGGGTTTGTCTCTTTTCAGTTCATCTTCTATCTCAGTAATGGGAAACTAGGTCTTCCCTGAATACAGATTTTACAAATGAATTGAGAAGTTTGATAATGACTGATCAATTCTGGCATAGAAAGAAGTAGATCTCTCTGATAGAGACAAGTCTCGCCTCTTAATACCCGGCACTGGCACTCGGGAGCGGAGCATGCGGCTGCATGTATTTCTATGCAGATGAACGCTCTGATCCAAGTGCCGGCAGCAGTGTCGGGTATTAAGATGCAAGACTCGTCCGAGTTTCTCGCATGTGTGACCCCAACCTTAATATACATTACAAGGCTTCTTATTTTCATGTGTACTGTTGATTTATGAAATAAAAATTAAAACGATGGTTACTCTTCAACACTTAATTACCGTAATCTGTATGACTGTAACTCCTGAAAAGAGGAGTGATCTACAAGACTTTTGGAAAGAAAAGTCAATGTATTGCAAAACCATCAACACCAAGGAAAACAAGTGTGTGTTTGGTTTTTTTTATATTATTTTAATTTTCACATTGGCTGAGGCACTCTGTATAGAAGCACTCTATGGGTTGTCCATTGAGTATGGAGGCACAGTGATTCATTGTGTATCGGCGCTCTGTAATTGGGGTTACTTTCTGATTTTTGTACTTTGTATTGAGGGCACGGTGTACACACGAACCCTGTTACTGGGGCACTCTCCTGGGGACTTATGTGTACAGCCTTTGTGTATAGGGGTTACTTTCTGATTTTTGTACTCTGTATGGGGGGCACTGTGTACACAGGAACCCACTGACTAGGACACTCTGTAGGTGATTGTGTATGGAATCTCTATGATTTCAGTTATTTGCTGACTGTTGCACTCTATGTAGAGACACTCTCCCCTGCTATCTTTGTTAGACCCCCTTCACACATCCATATAATACTGGTCCCGGAAAAAACAATACTGGTACCATCCGTGTTTTGGACCTGTTTGTCATCGGTGTTCTGGATCAGGGAGCCATTCGTGTGCCATGTGGTTTTTTCCGGTATGGCTTAAAAAAAAATCAATTACAAAGGTTCTCCTATACTTAGCCATGTTAAATACGTACAGCACATGGACAACTGTACGTATTTTACACAGACCTAAAAACTTGTACTGGGCCTTGTCTTGCGTGCTGCCAGTAAAACCGGACATGTCTCTGTGTGGGTTACACAAATCAAAGATCACATAGGTTCTAATAGCTACATATGGATACGTGTCTCCGGTACATGCGAAGATGGATGCCATACGTACCGGAAACACGTACATGTGAAGGGAGCCTTAGGTAGCACTGCCTTTAGGGGTACCCTCTGATGGGGCTCTGTTTATGGGACCACTTCCTGACCATGCATATCTAGAAGATAGCTATGTGGTATGAAGTAACTATCAGTTAGTAATGAATTTATGTTCAGAAGCATCCATCCATCCTAGGAACCAGCTGCTGTATGCTACTTTTGTACGTTTATATTGTTAGTCATGTTCTCTGGAGTAGTATAGGTTTTGCACAATAAGTGCCCTGTTAACAGACTATTGACTCACTTATGCAAACCACAGTCCCGGGGCACTGAAATCAGACAGCAGCTTGTTCTTTTTCTATTTTATTCTTGGTTGAAGCATTTCTCTTTTAGAGGAAAGGCGCCCCACCCTTGTCTGTTTAACCCTCCCCCACCTTCTGCAGTCATTCTCACTGTCCCATCTGTCTGTCTAGCCCTTTCCCCCACAGAAAGAAAAAAAAAACTCCCAAGTTGAATGGGAGATCTACACCAGACCTCCCTAGAAACACTGTGTTGATATAATGTGTCCATCACTGTAGTACTGCTAGTTCAGCAAGTTATGTTGTTTTTTTTCTTTTTTTTTTCCTTGTTCCACTCAAATAGCCTTACCCCTTCCTAAAAAAAAAAAATAAGTTGGGCGAGTGTAAAATTTAACTCTTTGCTGCCCTTGGTGCCATTGCAGAGGCCACATTACCAAGATAAAATCTCTCACATTTCCACAGCATTTACAGCCAGGCAGTATCTACACAAAGCTCATGTGTAATAATGCCACAGGTGGTAAAAACTGCAGCCAACTCACAGCAAAAAGTTACTGGTATGGCTTGGAATAGTTAGGGTATGTTCACACAATGTTTTCAGGTAGATTTGTTGCAGGTTGGCTCCAAAAACCTCCTGAAAATGCCCAAAAGAATGAATCTATTCATATCTATTTAAACAAAATTTAAGTTTTTGAGGGTCCTTTACCCCCTTCAGGTTTCCAAAAAATGCCAAACACTTAAACAAAGTCACCTTACTTCTTCTGGCATTTTCTGCTTGAAAAACGCTCCATACTTAAAATACAAGTTACCGCAACAGGTCTCAAAAATGCCTAGGTGTCTTTTTTTTAGTGTTTTGTCAGCATTTTTGGTTGAATGAAGTAAAAAGAAAAAAAAGCCTTGAAAATGCCAGTAAAAAATACCCACCAAAAACCCTGAAAATCTCAATTAAAAAAAAAAAACGCTGGCGGTCAAAAACGTTAAAGTGGAGGAAAGAAGCTTCAGAATAAAACTACATACCCTGAAGAGGTTTCCACTTTAAGGGTATGTGCACACATTAAGGATTCCTGTGCAGATTTTTTCCACACAGAATCCGCAGGTAAATTGACCTGCGTTTTACCTGCGGATTGTCTGCAGTTTTTGTGCGAATTTGCCCTGCATTTTTACACCTGCGGATTCCTGTAATGGAATAGGTGTAAAAACACTGTGGAATCCGCAAAAGAATTGACATGCTGTGGAAAATAAACCGCTGCATTTCCGTGCGGAATAATCTTTATTTATATAGTGCCAACATATTCCGCAGCACTTTACAGTTTAACAGTTCCAAACATAGTCTGCAGGTGAAAGACGCATATGCGTGTTTAGTGCATTTCTGCAACGGAAGCGCATCAGAAAAGCATGTAACCCTTACATGACTGTATCAATAAAGTTTTGTTAAAGCCAAATACCAGAAAGTATCAAAAACAAAGCAGCTTTATTTAAAACATGACACACCAACCAAAGACAAAAAAAAAATGCAATTAGCCTAATTTACTTAGTAGATGCAGAAAATCTGCAACATTAAGAACTAAATCGCTATGTGCAAATTTATCCTTAATCAGCACTTTGGATTTGTTACTGTGGATATCACCCTTTAATTCATAGGGTGTGGAAATGCACCTTAGGGCCCCGTCACACATAGCGACTCACCAGCAATCCCGACAACGATATCAACGTGTCAGGATCGCATGGTGAGTCGTTACATGATCGCTGGTGAGCTGTCAAACAGACGAGCATGCGGCGTCTCTGTGAACTTTAGTTGCCAGCGCGCTGATGCAGGGAGCTGGTAACTAAGGTACACATCGGGTTTCTAAGTGACGCACGTCCCTTAGATATCCGATGTGTACCTTAGGGCCCCGTCACACATAGCGATCTCGCTAGCGAGATCGCTGCGGAGTCACAAGTTTTGTGACACAACAGCGATCTCACCAGCGAGATCGCTGTGTGTGACAGCGATCAGCGACTGGCCCCCCTGCCGGTATCGCTGATCGCTCTTGGAAAGCCCTGGACATTTCTTTGATCGCTGGTCAGCACGCATCGATGCGTGTGACAGGCGGGAGACCAGTGATCAGCTGGTAACTAAGGTACACATCGGGTATCTAAGAGACGTGTGTCACTTAGAAACCTGATGTGTACCTTAGTTACCAGCGCGCTGATGCAGGGAGCTGATAACTAAGGTACACATTGGGTTTCTAAGTGACGCACGTCCCTTAGAAACCCGATGCGTACCTTAGTTACCAGCTCCCTGCATCAGTGCGCTGGAAACTAAAGTACACAGCGACGCCGCATGCTCGGCGTCGCTGGTGCTGATCGCTGTGAAGCTGTCTGTTTGACAGCTCACCAGCGATCATGTAGTGACTCACCAGCGATCCTGACACGTTGATATCGTTGTTGGGATCGCTGGTGAGTCGCTTTGTGTGACGGGGCCCTTAGTTACCAGCTTATCACTGGTCTCCCGCCTGTCACACGCAGCTATGCGTGCTGGCCAGCGGGAGACCAGCGATCAAAGCAATCTCCAGGGCTTTCCAAGAGCGATCAGCGATACCGGCAGGGGGGCCGGTCGCTGATCGCTGTCGCACACAGCGATCTCGCTGTGAGATCGCTGTTGCATCACAAAACTTGTGACTCCGCAACGATCTCGCTAGCGAGATCGCTATGTGTGACGGGGCCCTTAAAGGGAACCTGTCACCGCGGAAGGTATGACTAGAGTCTGGGGCACAATTGCTAAGTAAAATTACAAAAACCCAACACATTACAACATTTGGTAGAAGTGGGAGATACCCCATCACCTAATACAGATCAAAGATCAAGTGAGCCAAAGTGCTTGATTTCCAAGATATCTGTCTAGTAGAAAATCCATAATGAAACATAAGGTATCCCTATAAATGTCAAGATTCAGATGAAGTAACGTGGATAAATCCAGGTGATAACGTACCCAAACTGAAAAAAACAATATAGAGTAAATAAACTAGATTAGATAAGCAGAGAATTATCTGCAACGAACCTTAAAGGGGTTGTCTCATGTTTGTTCTTCAGAAGCATGCCGCTCCTTTGCCTCCTGGCTTCCTGCTTCCCGGGAAGAATGGCGTGCTCCTGAAGATCGAAAATTTAGGCCAACAGCGTGGTAGAGCCGTTAGCCAAGACAGATTTGCCTCTGCAGCATATGGCCACATGCACACGTTCAATATTTGGTGAGTTTTTTACCTCAGTATTTGTAAGCCAAAACCAGGAGTGGATGACGTGTTTTTATTATACTTTTCCTCTGTTTGTTCCTCTCCGGTTTACACATACTGAGGTAAAAAAACCTCACAAAATATGTGCACGTGGCCTCAAAAACCACTGTGACGCTGAAGATGGCCGGATCCAGTGATCACGACAGCTTTGAGCAGCGCTTGCAAGTTTTATAGCACACAACTTTCAAATGTGGACTCCTTCCCTAGGAAACCGGCCACTGCTGAGGCATCGGGCTGTAAGTTACATAAATAAAAATCCCTCCGTTTTTGAGAACATGGAGGATTATTAATTAGAAATAAACTGCAAAGTTGCCTGGTTTTGCAATTACTTTGCGATGTTAACGCATTACAAACATGAGAATAATCCCCTTTTAGACTTTGTGTAATAGACCCTTAAACGTAAGATCTAGAAGTTTTTTTCATGTACATGTACGGTCTCTTGACATCTGAACGAGGGGATGTATAAAGACATGTGCTGCGGTCGTTACCAATGCGTATAGTGTGACGTCCTCTCTTGGTTGGTAACGTAGTCCTGTGTTGTGTAATGTCTTCCCTGTGGCTCAGGCTCATAGAATCATAGAATCGTAGAGTTGGAAGGGACCTCCTGGGCCATCTGGTCCAACCCCCTGCTCAAAGCAGGATTCGCTAAATCATCCCAGTCAGATGTCTGTCCAGCCTCTGTTTGAAGACTTCCATTGAAGGAGAACTCACCACTTCTCGTGGCAGCCTGTTCCACTCATTGATCACTCTAACTGTCAAAAAGTTTTTTCTAATATCTAATCTGTGTCTCCTCCCATTCAGTTTCATCCCATTGCTTCTAGTCTTTCCTTGTGCAAATGAGAATAAAGTTGATCCTTCTACAATGTGACAGCCCTTTAGATATTTGTAGACAGCTATTAAGTCTCCTCTCAGTCTTCTCTTTTGCAAACGAAACATTCCCAAATCCTGCAACCTTTCCTTATAAGACAGGGTTTGCAGACCGGTCACCATTCTGGTCGCTCTTTTCTGAACTTGCTCCAGTTTGTTGATGTCTTTTTTAAAATGTGGTGCCCAAAACTGGACACAATATTCCAGATGAGGTCTGACCAAAGAGGAGTAGAGGGAGATAATGACTTCACGTGATCTAGACTGTATGCTTCTGTTAATACATCCTAGAATTGCATTTGCCTTTTTTGCTGCTGCATCACACTGTTGACTCATATTCAGTCTGTGATCTATTAGTATACCCAAGTCTTTTTCACATGTGCTGTCACTTAGCCCTATTCCTCCCATTCTATATATGCTTTTTTCATTTTTATTGCCCAGATGTAGTACTTTGCATTTCTTCCTGTTAAAAACCATTCTGTTAGTTGCTGCCCACTTCTCCAGTTTATTTAAATCTTTTTGAATCCTCTCTCTCTCTTCTCTAGTGTTAGCGATCCCTCCTAGCTTTGTGTCATCAGCAAATTTAATCAGTTTACCCTCAATTCCTTCATCTAAATCGTTGATAAAGATGTTGAACAATACAGGGCCCAGGACAGAGCCCTGTGGTACCCCACTTGAGACATTCTTCCAACTGGATGTGCAGCCATTTACGACCACTCTTTGGGTCCGATCACTAAGCCAGTTATGAATCCACCTAACAGTTGCCTTGTCCATTCCATACTTAGTCATTTTTTCAATAAGGATTGTATGAGAGACTTTGTCAAATGCTTTGCTGAAGTCAAGATATACTATATCTACAGCATTTCCTTGATCCACCCAATCAGTGATACCGTCATAGAAGGAAATTAAGTTAGTCTGACATGACTTATTAGTTACAAACCCATGCTGACTCTGTTTAATCACTTCATTCTTATCCAGGTATTGACATACATGTTGTTTAATAATTTGTTCAAAGATCTTTCCTGGTATAGAAGTCAGACTCACCGGCCTATAGTTGCCTGGGTCCACCTTCTTCCCCTTTTTGAAGATAGGAACAACATTTGCTCTTGTCTGAACAAGTTCTTCAGTGTGCAGACTGCTAACCAATAAATAAAACTTACTTTTCACCCGGAGATTTGGGTCCCTGTGACAATGACTTTTTTAAAAATTTTTATATACTTATTAATAGAGTTCCCCGTAAGCCTGAGATTATTTGCGGTGTAGAAGGCATCTGATGTCTGCTTAGCTCCACAATAAAGCGTTCCATAAATGAAGCAAATGTGTGAAGAACATCAATCACTGCTCCAGGAGCATAAAAAGGGCAATAAAAATACCACATGCTTCATGTGAGCAGCATGGCACTTAACAGCCTAAAACACGCCGGCTCCATGTCTTCACTGTGAAAATGTTGAGATCGACAGACTCCAGTGACCAGATGTTGTACTGGACAACAGCT
Organism: Dendrobates tinctorius; assembly: GCF_039654945.1. Taxonomy (NCBI): domain Eukaryota; kingdom Metazoa; phylum Chordata; class Amphibia; order Anura; family Dendrobatidae; genus Dendrobates; species Dendrobates tinctorius. The sequence continues at coordinate 11,002,419 of NW_027361765.1, forward strand.
TAATTGCAATTACATTATTTTTTATTACTGTTTTTTTTTTCTATGATTCAGCATAAAATTTTGGAGACAATATCAGCGCTTGCTAAAACCCTTACACAAAATTTTGGATCAATCGTGCCGTGAATTTTTAATTGATTACTAAATTATGTGATAACTGACTAGTTTCAGCATTTCTCGTCACTGACGCATTATGTTTTGTGTCTTGTTTTAACATTTTTTTTTCAACGCTTTTTAATTTTTTACATATTTAGATATAATAGATCATACACTAATGCTATGTTCACACATTGCGTTTTTGCTGCATATTTTTTTTCTGCAGGCAAAACCTGCTCTCTTGGCAGTAAAGAAGCTGCTTACAAAATGCAGGTTTTGCTGCGTTTTTTGCTGTGTTTTTCAGGATCTCAAACGTTTAGCTTTGCTTCCACCACAGAATCATGGACAATACAAGGTGTTAGGCCACCAATGCAAGACATATGTGAAACCAGAAAAACATTTTTGGAAAAAAGGGTAAAATTGATCAAATTATTTAGCGAAAAATGATTTTTATGTCTGAAAAATAGTGACTATTCTGAACAAAATTTTATGAAAAAAAGCAGAATTACAATGTAACGGGGGAGGTGAATGGGTCAGAATAGTTTTCCTCAGACATTGCAGAGCATTGAGTTTGTAGGACACTGTCTACTTTCCCACATTAGTCAGGTATTGTTTAATTTCCCACATTGGTCAGGCAATGTTTACTTTACACATCTCACTAATTTTATTAACCTGTGCTAATACTAACTGCCATTCTCAGATAATGAGACCAAGACATTATGGTTTAAACTTGAGAAAATCACAAACACAAAAGGGTTTCACATCCTGCTGTACATGCCTTTTTCACTAAAAACACAGCAAAACCTGGTGCCTGCCTTTTTTGCAGCATTTTGCTTTCTGTTGGTGAAAAAACGCTGCAAAAATTTTTAAAAATTTTTAAAAATTGTAGCAGTTTTCCAATTCATTCAGGGAAAAAAAAACCAATGTGTACACGAGATTTTTGAAATCTCATAGCTTTTCCTGGTACTGTAAAACGCAGCTTTTAATTTGCAGATATTTGTATAAAAAACACAGCAAAAATGCAATGTGTGAACAATAGCCTAAAGTCGTGTTACCCACACCTAGGTAAATTACCCAAAATTGGATAAAAGGTGTTTGTTTTTTTTTATATATATGAGTAACAATACAGGAACCCAGTCACAACAAGGGCATTTATGGTACAATGATTTATTGACCAGGCCACAAAAGACCTTAGGAACCAAACTTTGTTTTTTCTCTCTGCAGTTCAACCTCAATAACCTTTTTAGGGTATGTGCACACGCTGCGGATTTGGCCGCGCGGATTTAGTAAAATCTGCAGGTAAATCTGCAGGTCAAAAGACCTGCGGTTTTACCTGCGGATTGCTCTGCGGTTTTGCCCTGCGGTTTTTCATCTCCACAATGGAGGAGATGGCAAGCCGCAGCGGAATCCGCAGAAAGAATTGGCATGTCAATTCTTTCTGCGGTTTTGAAACCGCAGGAAAACCGCGCAGAAAAATCTGCACCGTCCGCACTGCGGTTTTTAATATCCATAGGATATTATGGTACTGTACACCGCAGCTAAAACTGCAGAATCACAGCAGAATCCGCAGCGTGTGCACACACCCTTATTTTCTTCACAGACATCACTGTATCAGGCCTTGTTTTATGGGAGGGAAATTATATTATCTTTCAACATAGTTTTGGGGTACATAAATTGTAATGTATATGTACGGTAGTTTAATTGATTCTTCAGGTTATAACCTACGTCATGTCTGTAGGTTTTTTGTTTTCTTGTAATATATTTATTTATAATGTGAAAGTTATCCTTTTTTTTATTTTACAGATAGGCTGTAATAAATTTAAAATTTGTATTACATTTTTACTTTGCTTTATTAGATCATTTAACTTAGCAGCTAAGATCCCAACAAGCTCCTACTTTACAGGCAGGGGTGAGGGGCAAAACTTTTTATTTTCTTATAAATTACTTTGGGTATGAAGGACAAAGTTTGGGTATGTATGCACTAAAGTATATTCCTAAATAAACAGTATACTTTGAAACAATCCCTGACGTCATTTCTTCTATACATGTAGCTGCATGAAGGGAGTCAAAAGATTTCACAGCTTCCAATCTGAAATTTTGGACTCCATCCTTAAAGTGAACCTGACAGCTGATACATCCTGTCCAATCCAAGGGCAACATGTGTGTCAGGAACTCGCCGTATGATCTCAGCCTGGTATGTTTGACTCATAGGAAAAAACATACTTTAACCCCTTCACCCCCAAGGGTGGTTTGCACGTTCATGACCGGGCCAATTTTTACAATTCTGACCACTGTACCTTTATGAGGTCATAACTCTGGAACGCTTCTATGGATCCCGGTGATTCTGACATTGTTTTCTCGTGACATATTGTACTTCATGTTAGTGGTAAAATTTCATTCAAATAACTTGCGTTTATTTGTGAAAAAAACGGAAATTTGGCAAAAATTTTGAAAATTTCGCAATTTTTCAACTTTGAATTTTTATGCCCTTAAATCACAGAGATACGGCACACAAAAAACTTGATAACTAACATTTCCCACATGTTTACTTTACATCAGCACAATTTTGGAACCAAAATTTTTTTTTGTTAGGAAGTTATAAGGGTTAAAAGTTGACCAGCGATTTCTCATTTTTACACCATTTTATTTTTAGGACCACATCACATTTGAAGCCACTTTGAGGGGTCTATATGATAGAAAATACCCAAAAGTGACACCATTCTAAAAACTGCACCCCTTAAGGTGCTCAAAACCACATTCAAGAAGTTTATTAACCCTTTAGGTGCGTCACAGGAATTTTTTTGAATATTTAAAAAAAAATGAACATCTAACTTTTTCACAAAAAAAATACTTCAGGTTCAATTTTTTTTATTTTACCAAGGGTAACAGGAGAAATTGGACTGCAAAAGTTATTGTGCAATTTGTCCTGAGTACGCTGATACCTGATTTGTGGGGGGAACGACTGTTTCAGCGCATGGCAGAGCTCAGAATGGAAGGAGCGCCGTTTGACTTTTTCAATGCAAAATTGGCTGGAATTCAGATCGGACGCCATGTCACGTTTGGAGAGTCCCTGATGTACCTAAACAGTGGAAACCCCCTACAAGTGACCCCATTTTGGAAACTAGACCCCCCAAGGAACTTATCTAGATATGTGGTGAGAACTTTGAACCCACAAGGGCTTTACAGAAGTTTATAACGTACAGCGGTACAATTAAAAAATCATATTTTTTTCCACAAAAATGATCTTTTCACCCCAATTTTTATTTTCCCAAGGGTAACAGGACCCTAAAAGTTATTGTGCAATTTGTCCTGAGTATGCTGATACCCCACATGTGGGGGTAATCCACTATTTGGGCGCATGGCAGAGCTCGGAAGGGAAGCAGCGCCATTTGACGTTTTTGGCTGGAATTGAGATCGGACATCATGTCGCGATTGGAAAACCCCTGATGTACCAAAACAGTGGAAACCACCCACAAATGACACCATTTTGGAAACTAGACCCCCTAAGGAACTTATCTAGATGTGTGGTGAGAACTTTGAACCCCCAAGGGCTTCACAGAAGTTTATAACATAAAGCCGTACAATTAAAAAATCATATTTTTTCCACAAAAATGATCTTTTCACCCTCAATTCTTATTTTTCCAAGGGTAACAGCACCTAAAAGTTATTGTGCAATTTGTCCTGAGTACGCTGATACCCCACATGTGGGGGTAAACCACTATTTGGGCGCATGGCAGAGCTCGGAAGGGAAGCAGCGCCATTTGACGTTTTTGGCTGGAATTGAGATCGGACACCATGTCGTGATTGGAAAACCCCTGATGTACCTAAACAGTGGAAACCCCCCACAAATGACACCATTTTGGAAACTAGACTCCCTAAGGAACTTATCTAGATGTGTGGTGAGAACTTTGAACCCCCAAGGGCTTCACAGAAGTTTATAACATAAAGCCGTACAATTACAAAATCATATTTTTTCCACAAAAATGATCTTTTCACCCTCAATTCTTATTTTTCCAAGGGCAACAGCACCCTAAAAGTTATTGTGCAATTTGTCCTGAGTACGCTGATACCCCACATGTGGGGGTAAACCACTATTTGGGCGCATGGCAGAGCTCGGAAGGGAAGCAGCGCCATTTGACGTTTTTGGCTGGAATTGGGATCGGACACCATAAACATAAATCATTATTTTTTGCTTCGTTTTTTATTTTTATTTTTTAAGGGGTTCGCTAAAGGGGTTAACTAATGGGACAGTTTTATAGGGTGGGTCGTTACGGACGCGGCGATACCTAATATGTGTACTTTTATTGTTTTGGGTTTTTTTTATTTTCAAAAAATGAATTTATTGGGGAATATTTTTTTTTTTTTTACTAATTTATTTGGCGATTTTTTTAAAATTATTTTTACACTTTTTTTTTATTTTTTTTTTACTTTATTACATAGTCCCAGGTGGGACATCACTGTCCTGTGACAGATCGCTGATCTGTCACATCACAGATCACTGTGACAGATCAGCAATCTGTCACAGGCATTGAAGAAGACTTCCTCTTGCCTGCGCTTTGCAGGCACTGAGGAAGCCAGCTTCCTCCAGGCCCCCGAAGGCCCCCGTCGCCATCTTGGATTCGGGGGCCTGGAGGAAAGGAGCCCCCCGCAGCAGCGCTGCACATTGCGCTGCCGTGGGGGTCTCAGGGAAGCACGGAGGGAGCCCCCTCCCTGCCGATGCTTCCCTTTAACTCCCGGTACACCGCGATCATGTTTTATCGCGGTGTGCAAGGGGTTAACGTGTCGGGGGCGGTCCGTGACCGCCCCTGACACATTATCACAGCTGACACCCGGCACAATCAGCTGACACCCGGCCGCGATCAGCGGCGCTCACCACGTGGGCGCCGCTGATCGCGGTAGACATACTATCCCGTCCATGGGCATAGGGGCCCGGGTCCCATGGACGGGATAGTACGTCGGATGTCAGGAAGGGGTTAAAAACCGCTGTGGACCGAGCTGCCCTGGAGCCTAGCCAGACAGACGGGTACCCGACAGCTTCTTCCCATCTGCTGCCCAGGATTGACAAATCTCTCCCTGTTGTGTGAGTATAGGGAGGGACCTGTCACTCCAGGGCAGAGGGCGTGGAGAAGCTACCGGGGATCCACCTACATGATTAGTCGCCAGAGCAGCTTTCTATCCAGTAGGCTTTAAAATGATGTTTTTATCAGAAATGCTGCTACCCAGATCATACAGCCAGTGCCTGATACAGGCTGCCCCTGGATCGGGCAGCATGTATCAGCATTCTGATTCCATTTAAAGGGGTTGTCCATTACTGGACAAGCCTTTGTCAATACCACATCCTGCAGAACAAAATAAAAATATACATACGGTACTTCCTAGATCCGTGTGTCTCCGGCCGTCTCCCTCCTGTCTCTCCTTGTCATGTCACTTGATCTCTGCAATCAGTTACCGCTGACTGACTGCAGCAGTCATGTGAAATATCAATGTCACTTTACCACCGGTCCAGGAGGTAAGGCAGGTGTTATTGAGAAGGGCCTGTACAGTACTGGACAACGACTGTAATATATCTAAATTGAACAATCCCTTTAGAAAACTTGATGCATTTATGGAATGTTTAGGCATGCATTCATGTAGAATTGCACCCAAATCTTTGATATTCATGGGCAGCACGGTGGCTCAGTGGTTAGCGCTGCAGCCTTGCAGCGCTGGAGTGCTGGGTTCGAATCCCACCAAGGACAACATCTGCAAGGAGTTTGTATGTTCTCCCCGTGTTTGCGTGGGTTTCCTCCGGGCACTCCGGTTTCCTCCCACATTCTAAAGACATACTGATAGGGAATTTAGATTGTGAGCCCCATCGGGGACAGTGATGAAAATGTGTGCAAACTGTAAAGCGCTGCGGAATATGTTAGTGCTATATAAAAATAAAGATTATTATTATTATATTCTTTAAATAGACATTAGATAAAAATGTGTCAGAACTGCAACTGCTGTTTTATAAAGTAGAAATTCCAGTATAATCCATTCCCTGATAAATTGCTGGCAAAAGAGTTTCCCTCGCAGTTATAATAGGAGATTGATTTCATATTATCTCACATCTGAATGTCTGCCAAGACTCACCCGGTGCCTGATACACAATAAGTGTCCTTTCTAGCCACTTGAAATGGTGAGGGGTATACAGACATTTTACACAGTCTGAAGTTACATGTGGACTGAATTATTTGCAAAATTTGCTGACTTGGTGTCAAGTAGGGGCAGCGTTTATTCTTCCTCCACTTATATGTAATACAATGGAGCTGGATTCAATGATCTGCTGTTAAACATTATAGCCATAAGGTGACAAATTGTGCTAGCTCATTACAATGTCCATATTCATATGGATGCAAATAACTAATTTAAAGGGAATCTGTCAGCAGGTTTTTGCTACCTCACATGAGAGCAGCACAATGTAGGAAAAGAGATGTGTCACTTAGTTTATTGGGTGCAGCAGTTGTAGCACAATCAGAGTTTTTAGATGAGGCACGTAACAGAGCTGAGAAAGCTGCCCCCACCCACACAAGGCTCTGTATGTACATTGTCTATAGACAGTGAGCTGCTTATCAGAGGAGGGGTTGGGGTTGGACAACTGTTCACATGAGCACCAGTCCTGGCAGTGGTAATGTCCTGGTGATAAAACCTCCATCGTCTGGAGACAACAGCACAAAACCTAATAAATTACACATTGCTGAAATCTTTGTTTCAGCTTCTACATTTTGCTGTCTCCTAATTACATAGCAAAAACCCGCTGGCAATTTCCATTTAAAGAAGCACTCCAAATTTGTATATTCTCACCAGCCAGCTTTCAATCAGCATGATGTTGGCAGTCGCGCCCTGTCAAGAGTGGAGGAGAAGCAGCTGCCCCGTCAACGTGACATCCCTGGAAACTGCAGAATTACTGGCAAGTGGTCCATGACCGCTTTGAGCCGGCAGAGAACGGCATCGAGCACAACAGGCAGGTAATTAGCAACTACATGCCTCTAAGATCTTAGGCCCATTAAAGAGAAGTAAAATAGTCCTGGATAACAACATTTGCAGCTTCAAATTAGGCTAGTTTCACACATTGGTGTATCGTTCTCTTATTAGTAGAACCAGCCAAACCTAAGGGTGTGTGCACACGCTGCGGAATCCGCTGCGGATTAATCCGCACGGATTTTGCAAAAACCGCAGATAATCCGCAGGTTAAAAGACCTGCGGATTATCTGCGGTTTTGCCTGCGGATTCACTATCTCCACAATGGTGGAGATAGGAACCCGCAGCGGTTTCCGCAGAAAGAATTGACATGCAATTCTTTCTGCGGATTCAAAACCGCAGCAAATCCACGTGGTTTTTTCTGCAGCGTCAGCACAGCGGTTTTTTAGTACCATTCATTTGAATGGTACTGTACACCGCAGCTAAAACTGCTGCGGGTCCGCAGCGGCCAAACCCGTTGCGGAAACGCAGCGGATTCCGCAGCGTATGCACAGACCCTTAGTGTGCTGCTTCATATGCATACAATATGTAAAGCAATGAGCTTAAAGGGAACTGGTCACCAGGTTTCCCCCATATAAAGTACAGCCAGCACCTGTATGCAAACATTTACAGCATTCTAGAAAGCAGTTTATATGTCCCTAATCCGTTTTTCATAACACAAAAAATATCTTTTATTCTTCTCAATGTAGTGTGGCTAATGGTCGCTTAGTTGGTGGGGAGGTACAGTTGTGGCCAAAAGTATTGACACCCCTGCAATTCTGTCAGATAATACTCAGTTTCTTCCTGAAAATGATTGCAATCATAAATTCTTTGGTATTATTTTCTTCATTTAATTTGTCTTAAATGAAAAAACACAAAAGAGAATGAAGCAAAAAGCAAAACATTGATCATTTCACACAAAACTCCAAAAATGGGCCAGACAAAAGTATTGGCACCCTCAGCCTAATACTTGGTTGCACAACCTTTAGCCAAAATAACTGCGACCAACCACTTCCGGTAACCATCAATGAGTTTCTTACAATGCTCTGCTGGAATTTTAGACCATTCTTCTTTGGCAAACTGCTCCAGGTCCCTGATATTTGAAGGGTGCCTTCTCCAAACTGCCTGTCACGGTCACGTGTGTCTGGACGCAGCGAGTACCGCAAGGTGAACCCATGACACGCGTGACCCTGGATACACCGCCTCCAGTAGGGCGAATTTAAATAATAAAACGTGCAGCTGGATACACCGCGTCCAACTGGCGAATTTAGGTAATACACGTTATATATACAGTAGTCTGGAAACCCCGCCTGTTAGGAGTGAGTCACCGTAGGAGGCAAAAACAGAAATACTAGCTAAGTCCAGAAAACCAGAGAAGTTGGCAGCTATCGGATTGCAGACCCCTGAACCTATCAACAACAACTAGCAGTAGCCGTGGGGGGTTCCTACGGTGCCCTAGACCCCTCGATCACAGCCGGAGAACTAAATAGCCTAAAGACAGAAAGGGAAATCTAAACTGCCCCAGAGCAGACCCCAAAGCAATAGGCAGCCCCCAACATATAATGACGGTGAAGCAAGATGAAAAAACACTCACACAGATAGAAAGATAGGCTGAGCAAATGATGGGGCCCAAGCTAACTAAATAGGACAGGATAGAAAAGCTGCTGTCTGCAATCCACCAAAACCCTATAGAAACAAGAGCCAACAGACTGATAGGGAAAAAAGCCCTGAAGACGCTAGGCTTCAAAAAGACTATATCAGTACTCAGGTATTTTCTGAAGACTGAGCAAAAAGGAATTCAGCTCACCCCAGCAGGGAATGGCAGAAATCCAGAAAAACAAGGCAAAACAAAACCAAAAAACAAATGCAAAAAGCAGAGCAGAAAACTTAGCTTTTGAGGAGCAGGAATCAGACTGGTCTCCTAGAATCCCTCAGAGAAATCACCCGCAAGGCAGAAGGGCGTCGGCTGCCTTATTTCCAGTCAGCAATCCCAGTCACCCAGTCATCATCATTCTGCTCAGGTGCTTGGTAATCAGCCTCACTACCTTCCTTCACCAGAAGAGGGAGTTCATCAGACCTCAATGGTGAAGGGGAAAATGAACTCACAACACCCGCCTCCAGTAAGGCGAATTTAAATAATAAAGGGGAAACCTGGGTAACAATAACAATGGTGGGCCCTGCGATAGGGAATAGGGATGTGGAGACCTCCTGTACTCCCCTGAGCCAGTGTCCCTGCACTCCTAATGTTCCCTATGCCGGTTCCGCACCGGGCGACGCACGCGTACCTCAAACCCTGACTCGCCCTGCACCTAAACCCTCACTAGGGAATTGGTCAGTGCGGAAACTAATCCCACCACTGCACTAAACACACATTAGGGAAAATGACAATACAGGGGGAACACCACTTAGCTTTGCTCTGTTGCATACGCTCCTAGCAACAGATCCCACCACCTGCGTGCATCTTCTCCAACCGGATCCATCACCATAACTGGATCCATCACCCTAGTGCAGCCTTGGAGCAGAGTCCACCACCAGTTGCAGCTGCCCAGTAAACAGAGTCCCAAAGATGAGTCCAGCTTCTGCCAAAAAGTCCAGCATGCTTGAGTCCAGTTTTCAGCAACCAAGTCCAGCATGCTGAGTGCAACTCTTACTATAGTTGCCACTCCACCAAGCCATGCAAGCACCTCCTGCTGACACCATAAACTGCGACTCCACCAATCCATGCCAGCACTCCTTGCAGAATCCAAAGCTGGCACTCGTCCCCTCTGGCTGGGCTGCCCAGGACTCTAGCTCAACTCCATCTTTCACCCAGGCTTCCTTGTAAATGACTAACTCACAATATCACCAACAGTGATTGACCACACCTGACTCTTTTATAGAGCCTCACACCTGATTTATAATTATGTGCACATTAAACCAAAGAAACTAGAGTGCACTACCGCTCACCACCACCGGGGCAACTTAGAACAAACGACACCACGTGTAATAATTCTAATGGACACCGGGGGCAATCAACCCACTTTGGCATTAAGCCAAAGGAAAAAAGTTCACTTTGTCCATTTACTTGTCAGATCCACCTTGGATCATGACACTGCCATTTTTAGATCTCTCCACAGGTGTTCTATGGGATTCAGGTCTGGACATTGCTGGCCACCTTAGAAGTCTCCAGTGCTTTCTCTCAAACCATTTTCTAGTGCTTTTTAAAGTGTGTTTTGGGTCATTGTCCTGCTGGAAGACCCATGACCTCTGAGGGAGACCCAGCTTTCTCACACTGGGCCCTACATTATGCTGCAAAATTTGTTGTTAGTCTTCAGACTTCATAAAGCCATGCACACGGTCAAGCAGTCCAGTGCCAGAGGCAGCAAAGCAACCCCAAAACATCAGGGAACCTCTGCCATGTTTGACTGTAGGGACCGTGTTTTTTTCTTTGAATGCCTCTTTTCTCCTGTAAACTCTATGTTGATGCCTTTGCCCAAAAACCTCTACTTTTGTCTCATCTGACCAGAGAACATTCTTCCAACACGTTTTAGGCTTTTTCAGGTAAGTTTTGGCAAACTCCAGCCTGGCTTTTTTATGTCTCGGGGTAAGAAGTGGGGTCTTCCTGGGTCTCCTACCATACAGTCCCTTTTCATTCAGATGCCGATGGATAGTACGGGTTGACACTGTTGTACCCTCGGACTGCAGGGCAGCTTGAACTTGTTTGGATGTTAGTCGAGGTTCTTTATCCAACATCCGCACAATCTTGCGTTGAAATCTGTTGTCAATTTTTCTTTTCCACCCACATCTAGGGAGGTTAGCCACAGTGCCATGGGCTTTAAACTTCTTGATGACACTGCGCACGGTAGACACAGGAACATTCAGGTCTTTGGAGATGGACTTGTAGCCTTGAGATTGCTCATGCTTCCTCACAATTTGATTTCTCAAGTCCTCAGACAGTTCTTTGGTCTTCTTTCTTTTCTCCATGCTCAATGTGGTACACACAAGGACACAGGACAGAGGTTGAGTCAACTTTAATCCATGTCAACTGGCTGCAAGTGTGATTTAGTTATTGCCAACACCTGTTAGGTGCCACAGGTAAGTTACAGGTGCTGTTAATTACACAAATTAGAGAAGCATCACATGATTTTTCGAACAGTGCCAATACTTTTGTCCACCCTCTTTTTTCTGTTTGGTGTGGAATTATATCCAATTTGGCTTTAGGACAATTCTTTTTGTGTTTTTTCATTTAAGACAAATTAAATGAAGATAATAATAACAAAGAATTTGTGTTTGCAATCATTTTCAGGAAGAAACTGAGTATTATCTGACAGAATTGCAGGGGTGTCAATACTTTTGACCACAACTGTATGTGTCACAGAGATGGCTTGTCTCTGTGATGTAACCTGGAGTATTTTCTCTAGTGCATGAAAGCACTACGAGGTTCGTCTGTTGCACCTGGGTCCGGGTTGCGGGTAGCTATGAGAGATGGACGGGTCTGGCTACCTACATATCTCACTTCTGGGTGTGGTTACAGCCCAAATAATGGAGGCTGTTGTTTTTCACATGGTCTGAGTGTTGAGAGGGAGAAGGCCTCCTGTGTGTTTGGCTCCAGACCGAGCCAGAGTACTGGACACTACCCCAGCCTGTGTGCCCACAGGCTTGACTAAGCAGAGCCCTGCTATGGACATTTGTATTTTCTTTGCCTGATCTAAAGACTGTTTGTTTTCTGTTTTTGCTTCTGGGGGTTTATGAAGGAATAAACCCACATGAACTTTCAAAGGAACGAGCCTCTTGTTTTCCTTCCGTCGCACCCAAGTGAGTGAAACCCCTACATCACCTACAGCATGGTCCACTCCAATGGGCTTTGCTGGGCCTGATCTGGCGCCTCCTCTCTTCTTGTAATCACTGTCTTGCTTTGTGTCCATGACACGTCCTACGTCATCCACACAATGTCCTCCATCATGCTCCTGCACAGGCGTATTTCTTTCTGCCCTGCCAAGGGCAAAGCAAAATACTGTAATGAGCATGCATGAGGAAAGGGTAAAGAGCCGGTGCATGCGCAGTACAGTACTTTACTCTGCCCTCGGCAGGGCACAGGGAAGTACGCCTGTGCAGGAGCATGATGGAAGACAGTGTGGATGACGTAGGACGCGTCATCCACACAAAGCGAAGAAGGCAGATGATGATCACAAGAAGAGGAGGCGGTGGATCAAGATCAGCGACACCCGTCATAACCGACCACAGCATAGGGGAGTATAATAAAAGCTATTTTTTTGTGTTAGGCCACATTCAGTTTTTGGTCAGTATTTTATATCAGTATTTTTAAGCCAAAACCAGCTGTGGGTAAAAAATACGGAAGTGGTGACGTGTTTCTGTTATATTTCTCCTCTGATTGTTCTATTCCTGGTTTTGGCTTACAAATACAGATGTAAAATACTGACCAAATACTAAATGTATTAACACCGCCTTATGCAGAGCGCATTAGTGACTTTCATACAGCATTCTAGAATGCTGTAAAACGGGCTTACAGACGCTGACCGCCTGTAAACCTGCCTGGGTTTCCGATGCGAAAATGGTCTGCGTTTCAGGGATATGTAAAACTGGCCTTATTGTGACGACTGTCTGGTGTGAGTCTGGACTGCAATTGAGACAGCACCCCGAGCAACCCCGAGACCCTTTACCCCTATACAGGGATCTGGAATTACAGCAGAGCCCAGGAGGTAGCTGTCTGTATAAGAGCAGTGGACCAGAGCAGGACGGTCGCCAGAAAGGGATAAATTGATGAAACCGAAGGAGTAGTCAGGAGTCCCGGTCTAAACCAGGCGGGTGGCAGAGGTATAAAATCGGCAGACAGTAGCAGAGTCAAAATCCAGGCCAAGGTCAGAGCCTTAAACCAGGAGGGCAACAGAGGTACAAAATCAGCAGGCAGTATCAGAGTCAAAATCCAGAGTCACCAACCCCTTCATGACTGACAGAGGAGCGGAGCCTGCGCCCACCAGATGCCTGCGCAGGAGCCCCTTCTCTGTCACCACCACCCACGGGCGAACCACGGCGCCTCCTAGTGGTCGAGCCAGAAACAGCCATCCCCGAGTCTGACGGCGACGTGACAGTCCGGCGCCTCCCAGTGGCCGAGACCGGAACCGCAGTCCTCGAGTCTGACGGCGACGTGATAGTCCGGTGCCTCCCAGTGGCCGAAGCAGGAACAACAGTCCCTGTGTCTGACGGCGACGTGACGCTTATGCTTTGTTTTGAATCCTCAATATTTTGAGATCTGATTGTAACCTTTGAATGAAACATTCTAGTTTACATCAAGAGTCTTATTTGCTGTTGCAATGATTGTTAGCTGTTATAGACATTTGTCAATTGCTGTGTAGTTTTCTCCTCCAGTACAACCTAAAAGTCCACCGGTTGCACGAAAAATGTCACTAAGATTTTCATGAAAATGGTGTAATATTGCTTTACCAGCTGTGCATTTGCAGAGTATGCCGCAGCCCTATAGACATAACAAGAGATCATGTTGATACATAATTGCAGCAGCAAATCTCCCAAATAAGGAGCTATTGTCTCCTAAGTTGCCTAAGGCCGAAGAGAACTAATTAAGTTGCAAAGCCTTTACTGCTGCCAAGGAGTTTCGGATAGAAACGATATCACTGTATCGTAGCCACCATGAGCTTGTCCAGCAAATAAATCTTCTTGACACAGTTATGGCATCATTACATCACATGGATAATGGAATATGCATGAATACCATTTAATGTATATTTCATGGCCTCTGAACGGCTACTGGAATTGATGATCGAAACAGCTGCTTTCTCGCTAATTGACATGGTCTCCGAGTTCCGCCAATTCTGATTTAGTAGAAAAATCTGGCAGTTTAGTTGGAGGGTGCAACAGCTGTGTCTTGGAGCTTGTCCTGCACGTTGTCTACCTCCGACCCTATTATATGCGTTCACTATTAAGATTTTGCAGGAATTAGGACTATGGTCTGAATTTAAAATTCTCCTTCGTAATCAGGGGATGCAGCAATACAGGGCTGTTGCAGTTTTCAGCCTCAGCATGACATCCTTCAGCTAACTTATCTATATGAGAAAAACAATTTTTATAAGCTTTTTTTTTTTTTCGTTTTTCTCCTTTTTTGCCTCAAGGCTCTGGGTGCTATCCGGATGGACTTCTATTTCAGGTCTTTTTAGACCCTTTTCTGCACTCATTCAGTGTGACCAGCATTTGAGGCCTCATTCACAAGTCAGTATGTTTGGGTCAGAATTTCATTAGGATTTGTAGGTTAAAACCAGGAGTGTCTCCAAAACGCAGAACAGGCGTTCATCTTTCAATTATAGTTTTTCTCTGTAAATTCCTCTCTCGGCTTTGACACACAAACACTGATGTAAAATTACTGCCGTGTGAATTATTATTATTATTATTATTATTATTATTTATTTCTAAAGCACCATTGATTACATGGTGCTGTACATGAGAAGGGGTTACATACAGAGTACAGATATCACTTACAGTAAGCAAACTAAAGCCCCCGTCACACACAGCGATCTCGCTAGCGAGATCGCTGCTGAGTCACAAGTTTTGTGACGCAACAGCGATCCCACCAGCGAGATCGCTGTGTGTGACACTTGTCAGCAACCGGCCCCCCTGCCGGGTATCGCTGATCATGCTCCAATGGCCTGGACCTTTTATTGATCGTTGGTCTCCCGCTGGCACGCATCGCTGCGTGTGGCAGGCGGGAGACCAGCGATCAGCGAACTGGAGCCTAGTAACCAAGGTAAACATCGGGTTTCTAAGCGCCGTGCGGCGCTTAGAAACCCGATGTTTACCTTGGTTACCAGCTCCCTGCATCAGCGCCCTGGTTTCTAACATACACAGCGGGTAACTAAGCGACGCGCGTCGCTTGTTACCCGCGTGTCACTGGTGCTGATTTCTGGTGAAGCTGCCTGTTTGGCAGCTCACCAGAGATCTTGTAAGTGACACACCAGCGATCCTGACAAGGTCATATCGTTGTCGGGATTGCTGGTGCGTCGCTATGTGTGAAGGGGCCCTAACAATCACAGACTGATATAGAGGAGAGAGAGGACCCTGCCCTTTCGGGCTTACATGCTACAGGATGGTGGCGAAGGAGACAGTAGGTTGGGGGGTTGCAGCAGCTCCAGTGATGGTGAGGCGGTAGCTCCAGTAGTGGTGAGGAGGCAGCGGGGATCATTGGAGGTTGTAAGCTTTCCTGAAGAGACGGGTTAATGAGGCCTGATATTATTTTAAGCTTATTGCTTTTAAGTGGCATTTCTATAATTTGTATCCTTTTCAGTTGTAGCAATTACAGTTAGTGATATGGGGAAACTTAGAGAAAACACTTGATAGTGCACTGAAACCACATCCTTTTTTAGAGACAGTTAGTGCTATCTGTACAATTATAGGAAGTCACACGGTACTTTGAATGCAGAGGATCTGACATACCGTATTTCTGAAATGCCACCTAATAAACTGCTTTCCTGGCATCTCACCTATGTCTACAAATGTAACTGAACAGAACCGGATAGGAGTTACCCAAGACTGCATAATGTGTTTGCTTAGGTGTTATACCAAGAGATTTATTCATGGTCATTAGAAAGGGCAAAATGTGCAGTCAGCAGATGAGGTTGTTTGCTTAAGGTGTGTTCATGTTCACTTGTGGCATGGCACGAGCGTCAAAGTTAAAAATACAGCAAATCATCTGTTATTTAGACTGTGACTATAATAAATGATGACATAGTAAAGTGCTGCGATATGTTCACAGTAGGTCACTTGTGGCACAGCCTTTCTACACTTTCAGAAAATTATTATATAAAATATAATCTGTAGGAAAGCAGGAGTTAAGGTGCTGGATGGCAGATATGTGTCGGTAATGTGAGCTGTACCAGTGAGGCTGTGTGCACACGCTGCGGATTTTGCTGCGGTTCCGCAGCGGTTTTGGCCGCTGCGGACCCGCAGCAGTTTTTGCTGCGGTGTACAGTACCATGATTCCCTATGGGAATCAAAAACCGCAGTGCAGACGGTGCGGATTTTTCCGCGCGGTTTATCTGCGGTTTTCAATCCGCAGAAAGAATTGACATGTCAATTCTTTCTGCGGATTCTCCTGCGGTTTGCCATCTCCTCCATTGAGGAGATGAAAAACCGCAGGGCAAAACCGCAGAGCAATCCGCAGGTAAAACCGCAGGTCTTTTACAAAATCCGCGCGGATGAATCCGCACATAATCCGCAGAGTGTGCACACAGCCTAACACTAGGTTACTGAGAGGATGTAACTGGATTTTGGATCCGGGTTTTTTTGAGTAAGCAAAAGGCTGGGGAAAGTCGACCCTATGATTCAGCATGGGGTTTACAGGTCCATTAGCAGCTGGGATAGCTCAGCAGTGGGAAGTATTTTGAAACTGGAGAATGTCAGAGCTGCTGGTTAGTCTGCTCTGCAAAGAGTTGTATGCTGGAGCCAGAGAGGTGTTTGGTGAACGCATTGAATGCTAGTGTGAGCTGCTGCTCGGAATACTGAGGATGATGAGGCTGCTACATATATGTTATCTATTCATGCTGAAGAAAGAATGTTTTTATGATAGACAATAAACTGCATGGTCTTTTCATATAAAACTCTGTGCCACTTGAATCCAATCGGCTACCTGAGAGCACAAACCCCTATAACTCATTCCTTTTATTTCTGTGAGTAAAATGAATCCGTTCCACTTAAATGGGTATTCTCTCAAGTTTTGAAGTTATTCCCGTATCTATGGGAGAAGGGATAACTTCTCCATCACTGAGGCTCTGACTATTGGGACCCTCCCCGATCCGGGTAACTGGGACACTTCCCCGTGTAAGTGGTGCGGTGGTCAGTCATGCACACTGATGCTTATTCTTATGGGAGTATCAAAAATCAGCAGTCCTATTGCCGACTGTCCCATTAAGAATGAATGAAGTGGCAGTGCGAATGACTGACTCACTCTGTTTACATGGAGTTATCGGGATTGTGGGGGTCCCAGTAATCAGACTTGCATTGATTGGGAAGTTATCCACTCTCTCATGGATACAGGATAACTTCCAAACTGGAGAATACTTCTTTAAGGGTAAGTTTGCACATGGCAGATTTATTGTAGAAATTTATGAGACTGAGAAATCTATTCCATGGGGTTGTTTCTGCATTGTGTACATGGATTTCAGCAAGCGCACTGTATGGAACAATTGCCAAAATTACCACCCCCAGATATACTTGTACAGGTGTTGTCTGGGGCGTGGTATTTTTGTAAAATGTATAGACTGTGTAAAGAATAAAAAGAAGCAATATTCACTTTACTGATCATTTGCCCCTCCAGATCCAGTGTAGCACGGTTCCCTGCCGGTCTACATTTCGTGTTGTAGCCATAAAGTCTCATCACAGGAACATGTGATTACTGCAGCCAAGCATTGTCTGTGGTGAGTTACCGCTGTGAACAATGATTGGCTGCAGCAGTCACATGTCCCTGTAATGGAATGTTCTCTGCAGCAGAAAGTAGAGAGCAGCAGAGGATCGGGAAGTGATGGCGATCACTGTGGTAAATATTGCTACTCTTTGTGCCATTCTAAGCATTGTGAGGTGTACTCTGTGTATGCCAAGCTCTGAGCAGTATGGACCCTTTATTAGAGGGTAGTTAGCAGCCTGTACGCTGATCATATCTGATGCATTAATCATAGTTGGTTGCATTGTCTTGATTGGTGATGAGATGACTGATCAGAATTTTGTGAATTCAGTTGAATGTGTAATGTGCAATTCTGCTTCTCAATATGTAGAATGAGCCTGATAGTCTTATAGTAATGAGATTCTTACTATTTGTTTCCTCAGGTGAAAGGCCTTTTGAGTGCAGCTGGGAGGAGTGCAACAAGAAATTTGCCAGGTCAGATGAACTCGCCAGACACTACCGCACTCACACCGGAGAGAAGAAGTTCGGCTGTCCTATCTGTGAAAAGCGCTTTATGCGCAGTGACCACCTGACTAAGCATGCCCGGCGCCATGCCAACTTCCAGCCCAGCATGCTTAAAGGGCGAGGTGGTATCAGCTCCAGAAATGGCTCGGTCAGCGATTACAGCCGTTCTGATGCATCCAGCCCTGCTATAAGCCCAGCAAGCTCCCCTTAAAACTACTTGCACTGGACATTAGCACTTTCCTTCTGCTAATGTAAAACACTTTGGGAAATGAACTTTTTCTTACCAACATTTAATTTTTTTTTTGTATTATTATTTTGTGTTTGTCCGTTTATAAGTGGTTTGAAGATGGCTTAATTGAGATGACTAGAACAAACCCCAGTTACCAATCTAAGGATAAACTTCCAAATTTCCTTACTCTTACCTTTCCAAACATTCTTGGCTGCCTTTCTATTGGATTTCCAAAATTCTCTTAACAAATCTGTTTTGGATCTCCAGAATTATACAGGTTACTCTGTCCTGGATCTTCAGAATTCAGTACTTCCTCAGTTGTCTACCTCCAGATTTCCATAAATTTTCTATACTATACTATATTCGTATCTCTATGAACCTATAACCTCATACCTTCTCTGTGTCCACCGCTATGAGTCTCTGTACTAGTCCTAAACTTTTTCTTTTTTCTTTTTTTTTCTACGTGGAATATCTCCAAAGCCCATTTCTTACAACTCACCTTCTTATCTGCTATATCTCCTGTTTGTCTGAAATTCATCAAAAGCTGAATATATTCTTCCAAAAGGACAAAGAATGGAATATGAAATGATTCTCTTCACCTCAGGACTCCGAATACTTGCACAAGAGCGTTGGTCCACAGCTTGCAGTTCCACAATGTTGACTCTCACCTCTTCTTCAATATTGCCCCCTCTCAGGGATTGTCCATTGGTTTTAAGAGTACAATGAAGTCACACCCTTACTGCAGCCTTATACTGTGTGAGGTCCTACTTTCTTTTTTTTTTGCACTCAGATTTTCATTTTTTATGTGCACAAATGGGAAGTGCCAGTCGTAGGATACCGTGCCCATTTTGTGTTGTGGTAATTCTTCTTTTGTCTGACATCGCCGTTCTGTGTATGTCACGCCTAATCCTGTCCACACGTTACACACGTATATGTGCCCTGTGTGGAGGATGTCGTTCAGTGTGTAGTTATCGGTCTTGTTTGAATATTTTCTACAAAAAAATGAAAATGCTCTAGGGCTGTACTGTAATCGACACAAGCATTATGTTTTACAGTTTCTTACGTAGATTCCGTGCACTTTTTTCTTCTCATCGGGTCATAAAGAAATAGAGCCTCTTACCAAGTCACTAGTGATAAATGCCTGAGAAAGCAGCACTGCCAGTGGGAAAGCCACAGTGGGTGCCGGCCTTCAGCTGAGTTTCTGGCAGTACCGCACTTGTGGATTTGTGTATGATCCTCTCGATCACACACCGCAACTCAAAAAACGCATAAAACTCTTTTTTTTTTGCATTGTTAAAAAAATACAGTGAAATCTTTTTGAGACAACTGCCCATAACACAATTCTACAAAAATAAAAAAAATTTGGTGCCAAAGTTTTCTGAATGGATGTAGGGTATTTTGAGGGTGCTGAATTCAATAATCCCATCACGATTTCTGAATTGGTTCTAGTTTTCTAGACAATCCATCCCTTAAAATAATGCATTCCCACAATGCGACTTGTGTGTGATAGAGTCAAGAGACCAAAAGCCATGTCTTAGGTCATTAAGCCTATGTCCTATCGCCTGATGATGCCGCTAGCGCGGTGAAACATGTTTGGTGGGACGCTGGTGCTAAAATTTGTTGTCCCATTCTGCCAATAAACACTTTCTAAATATAAAATAGCAGGAATACGGCATAAAATAACCGCAGCCTTCTGAGACAGATTAGGGACAAAACATTTTATACCCTTTTGTATATACTTTATTTTAATTAAGAGAATAAAAGTTACATTTTATGGTCTTTTAGTAGGGGTTTATTTGGGGGTTCTCCCCAATTTGGAAATTATTTTGTCTTAGGTAATGAAATATCCCATATAATTATTTTGTATTTCAATGTGTAGCCTTACAATGCTAGAAAAGCCACTTTTTAAAGCCAGAATTCTACTGTAATTAATTCATTAATTAACTAAGTATAAACACTATAGAGAATATATACACTATAAAAATATACTTGGTTTCACGGTCCTCCGTGTTGTAACCTTTCTCTTGTCTTTAAAGATCATTAATTAACTATTAAATATCTCAAAAACTGGAGCCAAAACCGAAGTCATATTCTCAATCAGCACCATAAACTTAATATAAAACTGTTCAGACAGCATTGGCACCAAATTCACTGTATATCAGTGAATTGCATCTGAATATGGTCAAGAGCCCTGGTTTCGTGAAAGAAGATGGTTTGTATGCAAAACATATAACAAAACTGGAAATTTTGGTCTAGGTGGTCTTTTGGAAAGGTTCCACTGTATTTCAGATATAAAAAATAAAGATGTTGCCCAGATATAAGAATAAAACAGTCAAGTTTTCAATTTTGTAATTCATTTTGTGCTTCAGCCTATCACCATTGTAAGATTTCTGCTTGCTGTCAGTAAATGGAAACCTTATCGCTTACACGCAGAGCAGTACTATCCAGCCAGGCTTAGCTTTACACAGCTGCGGCTTGTTTCGGGGTAATAGCTGTAAGCCTAGAGCCCTATTCTGGAAACAGACTTGTGCCACCATTGTGCTTATCTTAAAGCCGCCATACACATTAGATGGCTGTTCACCAAATGATGCTCGGCTGCCTCTCCCATACACAGGAGCGCTTGTTCAGGTGAGCTCCTTTGTTCTCTATGAGAAAGCCGCTGCCAGAAATCTCTGTCGACAGCTTTTCACCAGGGAAGCAATTTTATCTGCAGTCTAAAATGAGATCAGCTCAATTGAGATCTTCCCCAACAATCAGTCAGCCGGCGCCCCCACGCACATTACAGTGTCGCCCGATCCTGTTGATATCAGTGGGTTGGGCCAACATCGGTCTAATATGTATGGCGGATTGTCTGGACCCCTGAGAACACCTACGACTGGACAGATTTTCAGCCTCTTCATGTCAACAGTGATTCCATTCACCCCATGCAAGCAAAAAATCTTGAAAATGGTGACAACTAGAAAAACAAAGGATATTAGAAAGTTAATAAGTTTTCATTGAATACCGCTTGAGTGATTGTTTGATAAAATACATCTGGCAGCTTTAAAATCATAAAGAAAAGTCAATTGTACTAGTCAACTAGAAAACCAATTACAATATGACAGAATTTTGTTTTTAAATGGACCCCTTAATTCAAGCAGTATAAAAAAGCGACAATCTGATTTCAGTGATCTGCCACTTATGTATTAATGTTAAAAGGAGTCTGTCAGCATAAAATGACTGTTGAAACCAAGCAGATGCTCGTTGCACCCTTGGCATAGCCAGATAGTATAGAGAAACTTCCCACATATTTGTTTTCCATCTATCTCCGCCCACTTTTACCTTGATTGACAGTTCTGACTATACAGGAGCCATAGATGAGTAGATGTAGGTGGAAAACAAGTAGATGGGAAGATGCACTGAACAGCTTGGCCATGCCAGGGGTGCAGTGGACACCAATGCTTGGTTTGAACAGTCATTTTATGCCAACAGATTCTCATTAAAAAGTATCCGCAACAGGTTTTTGCTATGTAATCTGACAGCAGCATGAAGTAGGGACAGAAACCTTGATTCCACTTCATTTACTGGGTTCAGCAGTTGTGATAGAAGATGCAGATTTAGCAGCATTTAGAATGCTGGGCCGTATGTAACTTGGCCTACACCACTGATTGGCAGCATTCAGTGTACATTGTATATTGACAGAAAGTTGCTAATCAGTGGTGGGGCCGTGGTTGGACTAAGAGGCACGAGACACCTAGTCCACTAGTTATAATCTCTTGTTGATAAATCACTGATTTTTATTGAAACAGCAAAACACAGCTTGCTAAGTGACACATCACTGCAATCAGGGTCTCTGCCCCTACATTATACTGCTCTCAGATTACTTAGCAAATGTCTGCCGACAGATTCCCTTTAAGTAGTTTAAGAGCAGCTACTCTTTAATACTTGCAGTACACTGCCAGGGAAGAGTCATGGTTATTCGTGAGGATAAGTGTGACTTCTATCTGGCCACACATGGCAAGGATTACGGAGTAATCTACTCCACTTAAAACTACTTAAAATTAGCACATAAGTGACACAGGGCTAAAATCTGAGTGGCTGTCACTACTTAATGCTGCTCTCAGTGAGTCCTGTGCTCCCTTAAGGGTTTGTTCACATAGTGCTTTTTTTCAGCGTTGTTTTTTTTGCATGAAAAACTGCATGCATTACAAGCGTTTCTGATGCTTTTTCATGCAGTGATGAGATTTTGATGCATTTTTTATGCATTCAATTAAATGCGTAAAAAAAACCGCAACAAAAACTAATGGCATGCTTCAGTTAAACAAAAAAAGCACTGGAGCTAAAACAAAATACAAGGAAAAAAACGCACCATAGGAATGAGACTTGGAAATCTCATTCATTTTTAAGCTACGGTAAACCGCTGCGTTTTTTTCTGCACTAAAAAAATATCAAAAATACTAAGTGTGATCAAGCCCTTAGGAAACAATCTTATCAGTCCAACAAATGTGGCGACAAGGTTCAACTCTGGGGTTTTTTTTGAGCTGCCGCCTGCTATTGCCCGATAGACTGTTATGATTCCGATTGATTTCTGTATATTCCATTTATTTGGAAAACTACACAGTACCTGATTCTTATGAGATTATCTCACAAAGCAGTGCTGCTTACTCACAAGTTTAATCAAATGTGTCTAAGAAGGCAGCACTTATATGGTGTATCTGCGCGCTGATGCAGGCAGTGCTTTCTTACACAAGGCCAGCATCACTATTTGGACTTTACTTGGATTAGGCCCGGGCTACATGTTGCATCTGGTAATGCTACTGCACAGTGGGGCATCCCATCTGTAGATCTGAATTGTGATGGCTGAAATATCACATGCAAGTGGTTGTCACCTGCATGTTGTGGTTGGAGGTAAACTAGTGATGAGCGAACATGCTTGGATGAGGTGTTATCTGAGCATGCTCTGGTGCTAACAGTGTCTTCGGCATGCTCGAATAATATGTTCGAGTCCCGGCGGCTGCAAGTCTCGTGGCTATTCAACAGCCCCAACACCTGCAGGGATTGCCTGTTTGTTATGGAATCCCTGCATGTGTTACAACTGTCGAACAGCTGCGAGACATGCAGCCACCGGGACTCATTTTTCGAGCACGCCGAAGACACTCGGCTAGCACCTTTGCATGCTCAGATAACACCTCATCCGAGCACGTTCGCTCATCCCTAATATAAACATCTAGACCTGAACCTCCCGCAACCAAGTTGTGTAGCTCGGGCCCTACAGATTAGCCTAGGGCTGGTCACTCCTGTATCGAATGGTTTATATGCATTTAACTGCTTCAGCTTCACTACTAATAGGTATTGCACTTTGGGCTTTTGAGTGTGTTTGTGTGTTTCTATATAAATATATATAAATCTATATAAATCTATACATATCTATACAACAGTAAACTGCAATATGGTTTTGTAGCAGGATCTATGAAGCCACACTTTTACTTCTCTGGTTTTCATTTACCCGTTGCATTTTACCACTCTGTAGTCTAACAAATCATGATCTCACTTTATGTTTGTTTTATAATGTGGTAGAAAAGTATAAAAAAAAAAAAATCTATAGATCATGTGAAATGCGTAGAGCCTTAACGTCTTATTGTTGGAGATCTGTTTGTGATTTGTGTATTGGGTGCAGGGAACACATTATCAATCACAGCGTTGTATTGTATACAAAATGATCATTTCACGACTCCTGTACATACTACTACGTCATCACTGAGACTATACGGATAGTCGCGCAGAAGTGAAATGGACATCTACTATAGCAAATGTAAAGGGCATTCTCATAGTCTAAAGTTATCCCCTATCCCTGAGGGTCCGACCACTTGGACCCTAAGTGATCCCAAGACTGCCACAAATAGCCAAGCGCTGAACTGGCCTTTCTCAGTTGGGGGTCCTAGGGCCAGATCCCCCTCCACAGCGGTTAGTAAGGTATTGTCTATTCTTACATATGGATATGGGATAATCTTCGACTTTGGGAATATGTTTTTTAATGTGGATTACCAACAAAAACAAGAAGACAAACAGTTAAAGATTTTCCAATAAATCTTAGCTGATTTTATTAAGAGATATTTTACACAATTACCCGACTTCTACTTGAATGAATATTTTATATATACAGGTATGGGGGTTTATTATCTGAAATGCTTGAGACAAAAATAACAGTTTGGAATACCAGACCTACCTTAACCTACATTTGCCTTAGATTTTCTCCTGCTCTCTTAGCACCATAGTGGTAGTACCAGTACCATAGTAATAGTAACAGTACTAGAGCAAGCTCATTTAATAAAATTGCAAAAATTTAGCAATAATTTACTTTGTGTCAGTACCATATTTCAGAATCGATAAGAAACCCCATGCTTGTACGTACGTGACATCATCTTCAGTTACAAATTTTGACAAATTTGGATGATTTGTTCCATACCTGGTGCTTTATACACACCCAAATAGTTTGGAGCAGATTCCACCAGGAATCCACTTCAAAGAAGTGCCATGAACTTTGTTTTTTGTTTTTACACCAGGCATTTTTCAAAACCTCTTCTGGAAAAAAATGCTCAAAATACTCCACGTGTGAAAAGCAAAGTAAAATTGCCATAGAAATGAATGCAAAGAATTTGCAAGAATTTCTCAAACATTTTTAGGAGGACTTTGGAGCTGATCAGATTCATAGAACTCCTCTAAAAACTCAATGTGAACATTCCTTTATAAATCTTAATGGTCACCAATATTTAACAGCTAGTAGTAGCACTGGTCACCTAGAACATTGTTGACTACTACAATCTGTTCATCAGTGTACTGTGATAGCAAGGTGACGGACTAAAGGTCTTTTTACTTAGGGCCCCGTTACATGCTTCAATGTCCCAGCGATCCCACCAACGATCCGACGTGGATGGGATCCCTGGGACATAGTTAGCTGATCGCTGGTGAGCTGTCACATAGATAGACTCTCCAGCGATCATGACCAGTGAGCACGCTGGTATCCAGGGTAAACAGCGGGTATCTAAGCGCCGCGCGGCTCTTAGTTACCCGCAGTTTACCCTGGATACCAGCTCCTAGTGTCTGCTGTATGGCGCTGGGAGCTCGCTGATCGTTGGTCTCTCGCTGTCACACGCAGCGACGTGTGCTGCCCAGTGGGAGACCAATGATAGATTTATGGCCCAGACCATTAGGCAACAAGTAACGATCAGCCAACTGATCGTTGCTACGTGTCACAATCAACGATGTCGTTTCGACATCGCTGCAACGTCACCGTTCACAATATTATTTTGTGTAACGGGGCCTTTAGTGCGTGAAGGGGTTGGCTGGTCTTTGGGTACAAATCTGCAGTCATTCCCGGTATCAGGAGCGAGCAGTCATGTGACCTTATCTATGCGATTTGGATCCTACCTGCCACATTCCAACTAGACTTGTCCGATCTTACTCCGTACATTAGATTTAAGCGAGGCCGCTCAAGTCTAGTTGGCAACCATATGTATGGAAATTTCATACTTGCGATTATGCTCCCAACGCTCCCCACATTGGAGAATCACTGCACACTGTGAGGACAAGGCCAGATAACCCCTTTAAGCCCTACATTTGTTGTACACACCAGGAAAGGTCCCAACATATCCATAAAATGTATCAATAGGGCTCCGAAATGAAAAGTAGAAATAAAATTGCCATAGATGGATCTACTAGTTTAGATTCATCTAGTGTTGGCATAAATTATCAGCATTTTATGGTTTGCAACACTACAGGAAAATTTATTTTGGAGCTCTGACTGAGGATCGTACAATCCTTTGACGTTTTCTTAATCGAGGTTAATCAGTTAAACTACACTAAAAAGAAAATTAGCAAAAAAATGGCTTAGTCCACCAAATATAGCAGTTGTACCTATTTACTGTAAAACGAAAATGAGTCCATCAGGAAATTAAGGCAAAAGTCTAAACTTATTTATAGTCTGCATTAATAAAACCAAAAGAGATTTGTCCAATAAAATTTCGCCATATTCGTTCTATGCATGTACATGATAGAAAATAAGCACCAGGTAAGCTTACCATCCCTCACGTCACGTGGGTAATTTTGTTCAATATAAATAAAAATGAAATATTTGCATTGAAAAAAGTGAAAAATACCCTTGTGACCCCGCCGTTGGGACTCTTTTGGAACAGCATTTTTTCCAGAAGTTGCTCTTTTGAGCCCTAGACATAGACGTATGAGCTGGTGGTGATAATCCAATTATATGTTTACCTTGATTTTCTTTTATTTCATTGAGTATTGCCACACTATATGAATGAATGCTTCTCTTAAAGGGCCCTCCGAGGGTAGAAATGTATATTTTCCAAGTTAGACGACATAACTTGCATGCCACGTCTACCAATATATGTTGTAAAGTATGTATAACCTTTATTTTTATTTTTTTCCTTTCAAAGTGAAATGTTCTGCAGAGTGGCCATTTTACGTATGTAAAGCAATTCTAAAGAGAGATATTTTACAAAGATACAATAAATAACCAATATTAGGGCATTGATACCTAGCATTCCATAGACTTTATATTTGGGCATTCAGGTTCCATTTGTATTTATCAAAGCAGGCAATTTGTGCAATCTTGGTCTTATTATCCCTTCCTTATAGTACAGATTGTTTTATTATAAGATAAGTTGCTGTGGTTTTTTTCTTTTTTTTTTTTTGTGATTTATTCTAAGTTACTGTTTTTGTTATTTTTTTTCCAGCAGTATTTCTCCTGTTAACGGGTTTGCGTTTGCTTTGACTCTTTAAAAGGGAGCTGTTAGGTCTGTCTAAAGCAGGGAACCATGGTGGTAGCAAAATGTATATGGCTATACGACATTCCAACAGACAGGGAATATTGCATGCAGGGAAAATATATGTATACTTGTGTATTAGTGTAGTATTATTATTATTACTTTTTTTTAATAACTACTTATTTTAAGGCATCAACAATATTTTGGTTTAGTTTTGCATTGAAGCCGCATGTGTAGCATTTTAGGTTTCTTTTTTTGTTGATGTTCTAGTTTAGTTTGGGTTGTTACATATATATACAGTATATATAGTAAAAGGCATTCCTCTTATTTAGGTCGTCAGTGACTGTCTTGAAAGGCTTGTAGTTTTGCATTATATAAATCTGTAAGAAAAAAACGTTGTTTGCAGTAGGCACAGTAATGTTAAATGTCATCAGAAATGTTTGTGAACTATATAGGTAATTTTTAGCAGAATTCTACCTGTTTTTCTATCGGATAATGACAAATAAATCCATATATAAGATGTGTACATAGTTTGATGATAAGCATACCACAGTGATAGATTGATTGGTCTATACAGTCATCCTATCGAAGATAAACAGTCTAATGTGATATTTTCTAAGAAATCCATAAGTGCAATATTACTCCGGAAGAAGGAAAGATGTTTCATAGATGAAATCATTTCTTAAAGGGGTAATCGACAAAATAAACCTCTTCTAGATATATGCCGCGTTAGGGCATGTATAGGCGACATTGATCTGTTAACTAAAGCAGACAGTCGCTATATTGGCAGGTCTTGAGACTGCAGGAACACAGCGGACGCTGTTGGCACCAGCTGACCTCAACAGTTGCCTTGACATGATCCTAAAAAAAATCCAATGATTGTGGGGCTGTTTGGAATACAACATTGATGTCCCATGTAAAAAAAAATTACAACATGCTCCAATCATGCGGTGGATTATGGACCATCCATACCACCTTCTAGAAGTCATTCAACTACTCAAACTTTATTTTTCATCTCACTCCCAATATATTATCCATTACCATAAAGAAATGAATAGCCTGATTGACTACTGGTGTAGAGATGAGGGTGCAGACTTCGGAGGTTTGAAGAAAACGCTCCCTTTTAGAAGCATCTAAAATGTAGTCCATATATCCCTTTATTACCATGTCTAAACACAACAGGCATACAGTATTTGTATTTTACTGTCTTGATTTATGAAATTTAATTCAAGTGCATAAATACAATAATCTAAGATCTTTCATAATGACTATACCTTGTATATATTGATAACTTGGAGATGTTGAGAACCCTCCAGCACATCTTCCTTCTGGACTCCATAGCACGTGAGAAATAGGGTTTTTCAGCACAATGTTGTAAACATTCCTATAATTTGTTTGATCACTTTTACAACCTGGTAATAAATCCTTTTTTCAGGGACTGCACCACCCATAAAGTACTACTGTTCTGTTATGTAGCAAAGGTCCTTGTAGACTTGTCAGGCCTAGGAGCCTGGGTATGAGTGAAGTCTCTACCCCATATTGTTATGCCACTGTGAGAGATTGGCCAGTGGACACTCACATACATTTGAAACTTATCAATCATACAATTAGCACTACTCTGGTCCACGTGGACCAAAATAATATATTGGAATATATTTACAGAGGGGGGATCCTATCTGGCTTCTTCTAATAAACGCATTTAATAGATGTCCTCTTTTCATAATGAATCCTTCACGAGATAGAAGAAACTACAAATACAGTAAAAAGCTACACTTCTGACTCCATCACTCTTGAGAACATCAATGGTCTTAACTTGTAGACTCAAATCAGTTTTACTCATGACATGAAAGGTCAAAAATGCTAAATTTGAGAACCCCCACCACCACTCAGTCTCATATTTCATGGAAAACCATGTACGTAACCCTCTAAAAGCACAATAATATCAAACAGTCCTTGTTTCTGTAATATGTAGTTGAGGGTTTCACTATAACAGCCCTTTGTTGTGCCATTTATAAGATCTGCAGCTTTGTTCACTGTGTCGTGGCCATTGCTCAGCTCCTAGTAAATGGAGTAAGATCTGAGCTGCAGGTCTTATGCCCCCGTCACACACAGCGATCTCACTAGCGAGATCGCTGCTGAGTCACAAGTTTTGTGACGCAACAGCGATCTCACCAGCGAGATCGCTGTGTGTGACACTTACCAGCGACCGGCCCCCCTGCCGGTTATCGCTGATCGTCCTGGAAGGGCAAGGACATTTTTTTGATCGCTGGTCTCCCTCTGACCAGCATGCATCGCTGCGTGTGACAGGCGGGAGACCAGCGAGCAGGCGCTGGTAACTAAGGTAAAGAGAGGGTTTCTAAGCGGGGCGCAGCACTTAGAAACCCGATGTGTACTTTAGTTACCAGCGCGCTGGTGCAGGGAGCTGGTAACCAAGGTACACATCGGGTTTCTAAGTGCCACGCGCCACTTAGAAACCCGATGTGTACCTTGGTTACCAGCTCCCTGCACCAGCGTGCTGGTAAGTAAGGTACACGGTGGGTAACTAAACAACGTGTGTCGCTTGTTACCCGTGTGTCTCTGGTGCTGATCGCTGGTGAAGCTGCCTGTTTGGCAGCTCACCAGCGATCGTGTAGCGACACACCAGCAATCCTGACAAGGTCATATCGTTGTCGGGATCGCTGGTGCGTCGCTATGTGTGACGGGCCCTTAGAAATGGCCATTACTCAGTGAATGAGGCCATAGGATAGATCATCAGTATCACAAGGGAAGACAACCCCTTTAAGAACGATGTATGGGCTACTTGACGGAATTTTTGATAACTCAAAGGTTCATTACTTGAATTAAGCTCCTCGTTTTTCGCTTGTATAACGAGTACACAGACTGTACTTCCAGTAAGGCGACTATATTATGGGATTACTGAGTAACTCATTAGATATGAAAGCGATCCAATTCTACTCCAGGCCTGCCTGGGGAGCAGTAGCAAGTCAAACTTTCCCCCGCTATCCAATAAAGTAAGCCCATATCATTAGTAATGCTGTACTAAAAGTGGGCATCATGTTATAGAGCTGATAAATCTACAAACTAGTAACTGGACATTTCTGGGCCAATAGTATAATATTTCTGTTTTCCCCAGCTACAGTGTGTCATATATAATAATGGTGTCTTCGTATGTGGATGACAGCCTGTTGGACTCCCTATGTTACCATACTGGCCAGAGCCTTTGCTTCTGCACCCCCTATAACTATACCCATGACCAGACTACAGATTGACCCCATTACCAAACGTGCAAATTTTACAGACTAAGAAGGAGGTCAACATGACAGGTTCACTTTAAAGCTGGCCATACACATTAGATAACTATTAACCGAGCGATGCTTTAGTCAATTGTTCAAGTGATGGCCATCTCGGCAGTCTTTCCCACAACAGGACCGCTCCTGTGTTCGATATGAGAGAGCTGCCAACAGACCTATCTGCCAGCGGTTTAGCTCTGGGAAATCAATATGATCAGTAGTCCGAACTTGGACATGCCTTATCAACATCTCCCCCATTGATCAGTTGGCCAATGCCCCCTACACATCAGTGTTAGTCGAACCTGTCGATGGCACTGGGTGCGGGCAACATTAGTCTAATTTGAATGAGGGCCTTAAGTCTTATAAATCAAATGAGCGCAATTACAATGACAAATATGTGTTTAATAAGCAATTTATTAATATATTCCGTAAAAGCAGCTATCCTTATAGCATTATAAAAGGCCTCATAAAAGGGTTTGTGACATCGTCAGTCTTCAGGAGCACGCCGACCCCATCCCAAGGTATCTAACTGTGCGGAAATGGTGTGACCTTCATAATTGACAGTTTGGGCTAAAGGTTAAGCCACTGACCTGAGCTGTGGGCTCTCCGATGCTGTATGTAGCGGCATCTTTGCATCGGAGAAGTGCTGGGACACTGAAGCTGGCTGGATTCAGTGATCTGGCTAGCTCCAGAACAGCCACTTGCAAGTTCTCCTCTCCTAGAAGAGCACCCACAGCTGATAAATTGTAAAAGAGGCAAGTAATCTAGTCAACAAGCAGTAAACTATACAATTAATAGGAAAGGGTTTCTTTAACTACAAGTCTGCAGTCACTCTATGTAATTGTGGATTTGTGAATCCTCACAGCTTGCACACTGCGCGCTGTGAGGATTCTCCTGCGCTGGCAGTGAGTGGTCATGTGACCATAATTATACACGTTGCATACTTATGGCCACATTCCGACTAGACTGTGTCTGGCCTCAATGA
Source organism: Dendrobates tinctorius (assembly GCF_039654945.1). Taxonomy (NCBI): domain Eukaryota; kingdom Metazoa; phylum Chordata; class Amphibia; order Anura; family Dendrobatidae; genus Dendrobates; species Dendrobates tinctorius. The sequence goes on from NW_027361765.1 coordinate 11,033,668, forward strand.
ATACATTTACATTGAGCGAGGCCGCGACCATCTTGTCAGCGCACGACTGCATGTATGCAAATCACATGCGGTCACGCACCCACCGCTACTGGCATCGGAGAATACTCACAGTACGCAGTGCGCGCAATGTGAAGATTCACAATGACTGGATAACACCAAGTGGTGAACTACCAATATGCTTTTTCGACAAGCACTTGTAAGAAGATGAGACAACCCCTTTAATTATATTTAATTATTTTACAAGTAAAATAAAAATACTGGTATTAAGGTTTAATCATAATCCTGGCAACCCCGGCTAATAAACCTATGTGGATATTTACTGCGAGTGGTCTAAAGGTAAAAAATGCACAAATTTGTGGACAATCAAGCAGATTTTAATCGTATTAAGAAATAAAAGATACATTTCAAGTAAAAGCTTTAAAGTCAAGTGTAAAGGGGGTTTTACACTAAGCAATATCGCTAGCAATATCGCTAAAACGTCACTGGTTTTGTGACGTTATAGCGATATTGCTAGCGATATCGCTATGTGTGATACTTACCAGCGACCGGCTCCCCCGCTGTCCATCGCTGATCGCGCGAGAATGTCCAGCTCCATTTCTCGTCGTCTGCTTCCTGCTGAGACTTCCTGCTGTGACGTCCAGCGACGCGTGGAGGCGGGCGGGAGGACGCAGGATCGCTGTGTGTGAAAGGTAAGTATCGCGAGCTGCGTCGCTGCTGCATCGCTGTGAGATCTTTCTGTATGAAAGCTCACTAGCGATCATTTAGCGATGCACCAGCGATCCTGACCGGGTCGGATCGCTGGTTGGATCGCTGGTGCATCGCTAAATGTAAAAGGGCCTTAAGGCTAATGGTTTTAGTCTTAGGATACCATGGTCATTTCAGAGTTTTTAGGTAAAACCCTAATATATTATAATAGGAATCACTTCAGTCTCCAATGGGAGCAACCGGGTATTTCCCGTGGTCAACCTGAAGGATCCGTCAACAGCATTACTGCCCGGTATTCATGACAGCCTGTTTTTTTCTCTATGCAATGTATACACAGGCGGCCATGATCAGGTGGAGCTTTACTTTAACCTTAGATAGCAAGAAAGTAAAATGATCGCAATAACTCGAAACACACATTTCATTGAATATGTTCATGAATATTCTTCCACCAGATGATACCTATAAAGTCTAACTGATTTCAGAGAAGGGACCAAAGAGTCATTAGATTCAGATAGGTAATGGATAACTATAAATGAATTTGTATGTAGCCGGTCTGGTCCTCTAACAACAGTAATGTGGCTCTTTCCAACACAGAACCAGTTGACTATGAACTGGTGGCAACAGCAAGATAAAATCATAGTGAACAGCAGTAACAATGCGCCAAACTAAAACACATCAATGTGGATAAACTATAGGAAAAGAAAGCACAATAGGGTCTTATCCGGATAAAATGTTAAAGGAAATAGTAGAAATACACTCACCCTTTCCAGGAGAGTTTAAGACATGTAAGATCCGTGATCAGCCTGCTGCACGTCCAAAGGTCAACTCTGTGACCGCCAAAACTTCAGTTTCTTATGGAACAATTTCATGGACTTTATGTCATCCCCTGAGGAAGAAGTGCTGTACACTTCGAAACACGTTGGGAAATAAAGAGTTAAATCTTTTATCATAACCTGGATTCGTCATTTTGTCAAGCAGCGCACTAAAAGTCCATGAAATTGTTCCATAAGAAACTGAAACTAAAACACATAAAATGGGATCCATGCAGGACATCATAAGAAAACAAAAAGGTTTAATCCCTTACAATATGAATTACAACATTTACATTGGTTTTCTGCTATACGGGCATTATACTTAGAAATAAATAAAGCCTAATTAATTATTTGTCCACTTGGGAATGATTTACTAACAGTATACGTTATACCCATTGTGACTGGGGAATCAGCGCAGAAGAAATTCACAATTTTTTACTAATCTAACTAGTTCTAATAAACCATGTCAACATTTTGTTAAATCCCCTCCTTTTCACACAAATATATTAACCTCCTAAATATATACTAATTCAATAAAGCCAAATCCCTCTTCTAATACATACTCATCATCAGCACTGTACAGTGTACCTGTATACTTTTGATATAAACTTGAATTTTTGCATATATCCTTGAATTTCTGCCTTTTTGGGTGATGAAAGTTATAATTTTGCAGTTTAAGATGTTTTTGTAAAAATAATAAAGTGATCCTAAGTTAGGAGTCATTTGTATAGTTATAATTTGTGATTTTCTTTTTTGCATGTCTTACTTACATTTTCATCTTTTTTTGTGTTATAACCAGTCCTTTTCATATTACGATTTATGCAATGTATACTATTTCATTTTTATATAATTTTAGGTCTTCATTTTTTTAGTTTTATGGTTTCTTCATTTAATAAAAGTACTTTTTATGCACAGTCTTACAAAAAAATGGCTTGTTGTTTTTGTTCATTCTGTAATTTACCTTTTTATTTTGAGTTAACTTTTATTTCATAATTGCCATAGGATATTGTTTATATTATGTGTTTGTATACATGTATGTTGGGATCTTACTAGTTTCATTCACATGGGCATTCAAAATATTTTTTGTGAAGGGGGAACATTTATAGGTGTTGTCTGCTTCAATATTATCTTATCGAATTTGTAGAAGTTGGTCCTTCGCTTGACGAGACAGTGCTGCAAAATGGACACATGAATGAAGAATTGGTGTCCGGTATTGTTGTTTTGAGGGGTTTTTTTTATTAAAAACTCAAACCTACATGATAAGGATGTTTGAGCTAGGTCTGTCCGAACAGGACAAACCTTTAATAGACTGTTCTAATAGAATTTTACTACCTCGTTCCCAAAAACAATCTAAGCTACTGATCAGACTTTAAGTTTGAACATGAAATCAAGAACATTATTAAGCTGTCATATATGTTGTCAGTAAATCTGTCGAACCCTTATAATGTGTATAGGGTCATCCGAACTCTCCCATGACAACAGATATTGGGGGAGATTGGACACTTAGATTTCAACTGCTGGATATTTTTGTTCTTCGTGATATTAGCACGGCCATCTTCCTATTGAGCACACAAGGGATAACTTTTCTCCTTGTGGAGACTGACATGTCAAGCCTGACATGCCACGGTGAGGAGACTTTTAAGCCTTGCAATGCTCCTCTGGGAATAATAAGCACACATGCATTCATATTTGAGAGAGATGGCTATAGTCGGAAGGAGCATTCAGCCAAAGGATAGCAAGATGTATAGCCAGCTTATTACTTTAACTCTTATCTTGCTTGAGGACTTCCTTCCAAAGCAGAAACATATCCACGTTTTTCAGTTCATTTACAAAAAACATTGGTATTCTTAGCCTGTTCCACCTGAAGACCTTAAAGGGAATCTGTCACCAGGTTCTCGCTACACCATCTAAGTAGCATGATGTAGAGACCGAGACCCTGATTCCAGAGATGTATCACTTATTAGGCTGCTTACTGTAGTTTTGAGAAAATCATAGTTTCCTCTGCTGGAGATCTACCAGTTCTCTATTTGCTGAGCTCTGTATAACTTCACCCACACCACTGATGGTTGTGTTTTCCCCATGTGTTGAATACACAGAAATCTGCCAATCACTGGTGGAGGCGGGGCTTTACAGAGCTCATGAATATGGAGGAAGCAGGTTTACTAGTCCTCTAGTGACAATCTCTTGCTGATAAAACTGATTTTTATAAAAACTGCAGCAAGCAGTCCAATAAGTGACACATCGCTGAAATCAGTGTATCTGTCACTACCTTATGCTGCTCTCAGATTTGATTAAAAACACATGTGACATGCACAAAAGTGAACAGGTCGGTTGGACAGTGTTCACACCACCCAAGGACTGAAACAAAGAAAAAACACAGTATGACAAACGTGCAAAAATACTCTGCTGTAAAAAATATATAACAGTGGACAGCAAGTGCTAGTAAAAGCTAATAACAAAAACAGGGTATTTAGTTGATACGTTTTTTGCAAAAAATGCTCTCAGATTTGGGGGTAAACCAAACCAAGATTACCTTTAAAAAGGAGCAAATTGTTAGGGTATGTCACTTCTATGAATGGTGGGGATTTGATCTATGGGGTAGTCCAAAAAATTCTGGGGGAAAAAAAGAAAGTGGACCCAGCCATATACCAGCGCTGCATCTCCTTAATTCTTAGACGACCCCTGTTGATCATATTGTGATGGTTTATTCCATCACTTTGTACCATGGAATATTGAGCATTGGCTCTATATTTTTATTCTAGAAGTCTTGAATAAAAAAGGAGAAAATCAGCAGACATGTCAGTAAAATGCAGTGGTATAGACGGATGCGCTGTGCTAGGCACAATGTATGAATGATCATTACACTCTTGGGCGAGCACCACCATCCATTGCTTTAGCAGCAGGCAGTAGTCTGTATATGTTGATGAAATATTAAAATAGGTCTAGCTTCAACAGCTGGGACGTTCATTTCAACATACATTCATACATGGGCCAATTCCTTTTTGATAATAAATGGTCTCCCATTTTAAAGTAAAAGATAGATGATAATTGATCTAGCAATAGGCCAAGTCCCATACAATTGTCTTATAATGCTAAAACAAATATAAAAAGTAAATGAATTTTCATATAAAAATGTTATAGGTATAGAGCAAACACATGAATGCCAATAAAAGGCTCAGCGTCCATCCGCATGGAGATTTTAGGTCATATTAAATGCATGGACCAAGTCATAGAAAGACTCATTACCTAGGATAAGTGCAGTAGTTCTGGCATAATACAAATATTTATTACCATAATATTCTGGTAAAAGCCCTGTAAAATCACATTGAGACTACTACTGCCAAAAAGCCCAGGGTTTAGCTCCGTCCTATTAGTTGTTAGTGTAATTGGATAAGTTTAGAAAAAGAACTTCCTCCATAAAAATCTTCTGCTATAATGCTTCATTATATAAACGACCTTTAAAACTTACCAAGTTAATAAAAGGATTATGTAGAAATTTTTTTTAGTTCTGCTAAAGGACGCATTGGGTAATAAATAAAGCCTTTTCCGTACAGTGGCACTGCAGAATACTTTATCAGAGATGGCTGCTAATTACCAGGTGTCCCAGCAGTGGACTCCAGTGGGTTATTGTAACGGGGTCTACCAAGCTGGAGTACCTCTTTCAGTACCACCCCGTGTTTTCGGAGGTCCACTCTGTGTTGGCTGGAGTCTGAATGAATGACGCTGGCTGGAATTCCTTGGTTACATGGGCGCATATAAAAGATCACTGCTTCTCCACATATTTCCAGTCTGACAACACTTTACTCACAGGACACAGAATATATCACACAGATACAGAGGGCAGGCCAATAGAAAAGCGGCAGGCCAGACATGCATTACAAAAGCCGCAGGTGGCCGGAGCCTGCCGATGTTTACTGTGGGAATTACAAAGGTGGGGGGAGGGCGGACAGAAGAAGAATATCGTGTCCCCTCTACCCAGGGGCGCAGCCTGTGGGCTGATGCATTAGGGACATGCATCTCTCATAGAACCTATTATACATACATATAACTGCACAGCATATTCTGGGTGCTGAGTGGTTCTGTAGCACGTAACAGTTATCATCCAGTTTATCGCCTCCTCCAAGGAGGGTTGGCCCAATGTTCTATAATGACCGTAGGGCTGTATGTGCCATTGCCAGAAAACATAAGCCACTACCAGATCTAACACTTCCTACTCAGTCATTTCCATAGTTTGTAGGTGATTTTTGTATATTCCAAAGTAAGTGGGTATTTTTCTATTAACACTCAGAAGTATGAAAGTTTAAAGGTGGGTTCCCATATGGGATACATATGGCGTATCACCAGGATTGGACATAAATGTCTGATAGATGCAGGTTCCACCGCTGGAAATCCTATCTATGAAGCGGAACCTCGTAGGAGGAATCGCGCATGCACAGCTCCTTCTGTTTGAGAGCTCCAAAAGTTGAGGACCTTGCAAATGGAGAAGTCTAGGAGACCATCCATTGCTTTAGTGAGCGTGAAGCTTGAAAGCACTTCCGGTTTATAGTTTTAGGAAATTCACAATTGCTTTAGGCTGATTGCTTTTCTCTCCCGATTGCATCATGTAGACCAGTTCTCTCTTGTAGATATCACCATGAACAATACAAAGTCTCAATAAATCACACTATTCTCTTTCCCATAAAGATAATGTTGTATATCATGCAGGGATATAATGAAAATACTTATTTACTGAGCACTGCTCGTCTTTGCCAAGTTTTACATAACAGGGTACACTTTTCTGAAACATGCATTTTTCAAGCAATAATCATTTACAACAATTTAAGTAAATGCATTATACTACAGTTATCAATGAGAAAATAAAGTGAACTATATATTTGGATAACCTAATTTAATGAATACTGTACAGGTTCGAAATATCAAATCTTTGGGATCAATGGCCATGACAATCATTCGTTCTTTCTACCTCCCATTTATGTGTTTCATACCTCAAGTGGTTGTGTTACTTACATGTTTCCCATAAAAATGAAGAAAACTCAATTTTTCAAGTTTTGGCTACCTCACTATTACAAGCTGTTCGTTTGTATAACTATATATATATACACATTCTTATCAAAGATACACAGATTTTGGCATGCATGACACAGAATGGCATTTTGGATTGAAAAACACAAAAATAAAATGGAAATGGATCATGATAAAGGACGTATAGGACAATGTTTTATGAAGACAGTAATGACCGTTAATGGTATATGCTTCGGTGTTGTGCTCTGTAATTGTGGCAGTATAGTAAAAAACATTATGAAAAATTATCACTATTGTCTGGTTTATGTGAAGGAAAACCAAATGCTGTCTTAGAAGGTGACTAATGGTGAACATTGCGCAGTAATGTGCAACTAGAGAGTATATATATATATATATATATATATATATAACGGTGATAACTATTTACTGGTATCGGTTTATTAGTGGGATTTACTAGTTCATAAAGGTTTGTGGAAACAGTTGAATGCAGCTGTTAATTATACTGAATATTAACATTTTATATCAATTTCTGGTAAAGTGTGATTTGTGCACTTAAATAATGATATAGCATGTCTGTCTGTATTAGTATGTGACTACGTACTTTTTTTTTTTAGAGGTTACAACTTTTTTAAATGCTCATCCGCAAGATTGAAGACCAAAGTTTGGAGCTTTGCATTTCACCCCTGCCCTCTCCAAGCTCAAAATTATGGATTAACTCATCTTTTATCAAATTCCAATGTTCTGGAGTTTGTGTTGCTCTGTATAAATCTCCTTCATATATACAGTGGGTACAGAAAGTATTCAGACCCCTTTAAATTTTTCACTCTTTGTTTCATTGCAGCCATTTGGTAAGTGCCAAAAAGTTCATTTTTTTCTCATTAATGTACACTCTGCACCCCATCTTGACTGACAAAAAACAGAAATGTAGATTTTTTTTGCAAATTTTTAAAAAAAGAAAAACTGAAATATCACATGGTCAGAAGTATTCAGACCCTTTTCTCAGACACTCATATTTAAGTCACATGCTGTCCATTTCCTTGTGAACCTTCTTGAAATGGCTCTACTCCTTAATTGGTGTCCAGCTGTGTTTAATTAAACTGATAGGACTTGATTTTTAAAGGAACACACCTGTCTATATAAGACCACACAGCTCACAGTGCATGTCAGACCAAATGAGAATCATGAGGTAAAAGGAACTGGCCAAGAAGCTCAGAGACAGAATTGTGGCAAGGTACAGATCTGGCCAAGGTTACAAAAGAATTTCTGCAGTACTCAAGGTTCCCAAGAGCGCAGTGGCCTCCATAATCCTTAAATGGAAGACGTTTGGGACCACCAGAAGCCTTACTAGACCTGGCCGTCCAGCCAAACTGAGCAATCATGAGAGAAGAGCCTTGATGAGAGAGGTAAAGAACCCCAAGATCACAGTGGCTGAGCTCCACAGATGCAGTAGGGAGATGGGAGAAAGTTCCACAAAGTCAACTATCATTGCAGCCCTCCACCAGTCGGGCCTTTATGGCAGAGTGGCCCGATGGACATATGAAAGCCCACATAGAGTTTGTTAAAAAAACACATGAAGGACTCCCAGACTATGAGAAATAAGATTCTCTGGTCTGATGAGATGAAGATAGAACTTTTTGGTGATAATTCTAAGCGGTATGTGTGGAGAAAACCAGGCACTGCTCATCACATACCCAATACAATCCCAACAGCGAAACATGGTGGTGGCAGCATCACGCTATCAGGGTGTTTTTCTGCTGCAGGGACAGTACGACTGGTTGCAATTGAAGGAAACATGAATGCAGCCAAGTACAGAGATATTCTGGATGAAAACCTCTTCCAGAGTGTTCTGGACCTCAGACTTGGCCGAAGGTTTACCTTCCAACAAGACAATGACCCTAAGCAAACAGCTAAAATAAGAAAGGAGTGGCTTCAGAACAACTCTGTGACCATTCTTGACTGGCCCAGCTAGAGCCCTGACCTAAACCCAATTAAGCATCTCTGGAGAGACCTGAAAATAGCTGTCCACCAATGTTCACCATCCAACCTGACGGAACTGGAGGGGGATCTGCAAGGAAGAATGGCAGAGGATCCCCAAATCCAGGTGTGAAAAACTTGTTGCATCATTCCCAAAAAGACTCATGGCTGTACTAGCGCCAAACGGTGCTTCTACTCAAGCTGAGTACTCAAGCTACTCAATACTGAGCAAAGGGTCTGAATACTTATGACCAAGTGATATTTCAGTTTTTCTTTTTTAATAAATTTGCAAAAATTTCTACATTTCTGTTTTTTTCAGTCAAGATGAGGTGCAGAGTGTACATTAATTAGAAAAAAATGAACTTTTTGGTATTTACCAAATGGCTGCAATGAAACAAAGTGAAAAATTTAAAGGGTTCCGAATACTTTCTATACCCACTATACATGTCTAAGATATGGACAATGTTGCTAATGAATGGCTAACACATATTTGGGAGACCTGATGAATATTCTAACAGTAGAATAAAATAATCCAACCTGTTAAAAAGTGTATAACATGAAGCATGAACACTACTCTTTCCTATATGTCTTAACCTGGAAGACTAAGGTACATTTTTATTGTGGCCCAGTTCTCTGGCCAACCTTGTTAACAATCGGATCTCACGTTTTTGCTTTTTAATATCGTCAGCTGTATTTAATTCCTTTATTAACACCATTCTGACGTATTTCTATCATATCACATTTTTTAATCATAAATATGCAGATTTCTGGCCAAATGGTGTCTTTGTAAATTATTCCAACTGTTCGCCGACTTCATCTTTGGCAGAATTGTCTTCTTTTTTTTCTTGGCAGCAGTTAGAGTAGATTGTGTTTCCTTTGCAGAATCCAGTTCTGCATTAACACCTCCTAAAATGTGACCTTAAACAAGTCTCACTTTACTGAACTGGATATTACTCTGTTCCACAAAATATTCATATTAAATGTAATATATTCCATTTTTTACTGTTATATCATTTCTTGTATTTTCCTTATTTTTTCATTTGATTATTACAATATCGTATACAGAAAAAAACTAATTGTGGTACATTGTTCTTGATAGCAAAGTCAAAAGTCACCGTTATCCTTGAGCATATATAAGGTGAACTCAGCCTTCAAAGTACATTATTTTGTGTTTTCAAGTACTAGTAATATGATTTATAGAATATAGAAAAGTATGAAAGAAAGGCAATGGGGAATTCAGGAGCAAAACAATATAGTATGAATGTGAATGTTTTGTGATACTATAAAGCTAGTTTCAGCTGTAATATCACAGAATATGACCTACATGGGTCGACTGTTCTGCCTGGTTTAGCAGGTTCCTGATGCCTAGAACATTTTGGAGGGTATTTACTACCTCAGATTCCTCACCTTAAAGTGACCTGAGAAAAAAAGAAAGAAACAGAAAAAGGAAGGAACAAAGAGATGTAAGACAGTAAGGAAGAAAGAGAGATGGAAGGAAGGCGGAAACAAAGAGAAAAGGAAGGAAGAGAAACTCAAGGAAGGAAGAGAAAGTGAACAAAGGAAGGCAGGAGGAGAAATGGACGGAAGGAGGATAAATGGAAGGAAGAAAGGAAGAGAAAGGTAAGGAAGACAGAAAGAGAATAACAGAAGGAAGCGAGAGAAAAAGAAAGAGAGAAAAAGAAAGAAAATGTTATAAATAAATTACTAAATACATTTAATTAACAAATCACACTTTTTTTGTTCAAAGAGTTAATCAAATCCTAAAATGTGAACAGGACAGGTGCCTTTATGCGTGTGCAGTAGGAAACTTGCCTGTTGTGACCCGGAGATAGCTTGACAGTATGTGGTATGGATTATCTCCAGGTCACAGCGGCTGCTCAGCATTCAGATAGACAGAGTAGACAGTAGTGTGAGCTGTAACACTTCAGCAGCCCTGGTGTCTCCAGCATTGGATTAGATACACAGGGTGGACAGCAGTGTGAGCAGCCTCTTCTTACTTCAGCAGCCCTGGTGTCTCCAGTACTGGATCAGATAGAAAGGGTGGACAACTGTGTGAGGAGCCTCTTCTGACTTCAGCAGCCCTGGTGTCTCCAGCATTGGATCAGATAGAAAGGGTGAACAGCCTCTTCTTACCTCAGCAGCAGGTGGGGGAAGAGGTTCCTTCTGCTGAATCTCTCAGGTACCTGTCTTTAACATTCATTTTGTTGGTCTACAGTGGATGTGTCCTTTACAAAACAAGTGTGATTTGTTAATTAGGTATTTATGAAATTTATTATGAAATTTTCAGCATTTCTTTATATTCCCTATAGTAAGAGTGGAAATCGCAGACAGAGATATTAAATTACTATAAATCCATTAAATACTCAAAAGTATTGGATTCATTTAAAACAATCTCTGTGTGATCATGGTGAATGGGGAATAGCCATAGATGAAAATACGTATTTGGAGAAGCAGAAAAATCTGTCTTAATACACTATTAGAGCAAAATGCATTGCTTCCAAATATACAGAACAAAGCTGTGATCAAACATATCCTCATCCTAAGACACTGACAAATAAGAATTATAAATGGTCTTTGGATTTCTTAAGTAAGCTTAGTAGTTCTTTGATTTTAACCTTGACCCTCAAGTTTTGACAGGCAGGCATGTAGTTTTTAGGCAACTTTTAGGTTTCAGTCTATTGAACACCAGACAGCGAAAACTGATGCCACACTGATAATAGATCACAGACCACCTCTGCTGTAATGTTCTGCCTTTAGTCTTGCAAGAGGCAATTATTCCTAAACATTACAATGCTCCGATAGTTATACAGCAGGGGATCTATAGACAGTGCATGAAAGGTGTCTGTCTGTTATAGATCTAAATGATATGAAAGACCTGCCCTCCTTTTACTACACGTGACTGTAGCCAGTATACAATGCATCATATTACTACTATCATCAGCTGGAAACAGGGAGCACTCTTGGCTCATGACATTTGTGTGTCATGGACATGTAGCTAATGCGAAGGGTGCAATACATTCTGTACACTAGCATACAGCTATATTTATAAGTAAAACTGTTGTTTGTAACAAAAACAATAAAAAAAAATATTTTTTTACCTCCTCCAAACAGCAAAGAAGTGAAGACTCACATACCATAGAGCCAGCTGCTGTGGGTCCCTTGGAGAGAGAAGTCAAGTTCTGGTTAGTTTGAGCTCCTTTTGCCATTAAGTGGTCATACACATTAGATACCTATCGGCCAAATGATTGTTGACCAACTGCTGTCTCTTTTGACTTCCCCATACGTAGGAATGCTTGGCCAGGCATTCCTGTGTACTCTTTGAGAGAGCCACTGCCAGAATCGCCTGGCAGCGGTTTATCTCCCTGCCGAACAAAAGGATTTGCATTCCAACTGCCTGATCCATAATTTATCTCCCCCGATAGATTACAGTTTGGAAATCTGTATGTTCAGCCGACTTTAAAGGGAACCTGTTACGTCAAATAAGGCTATTAACCTGCACATATAATATTAGATGCACTGCAAGCTGAGTCAGTCAAAGTGCCCGGGGCATGCTCACAATGCTTTGACTGGTGACTGTAGCCGTGCCGGCACGCCCATGTGAATGAACTGCAACCGGGAGGAATAAAGTTAACTGTCTCCTGGGTGCCCACTTTCAGCACTACAGCCTTCCTAATGTTATTGTTCCACTGATCGAACCTATATCTTCAAATCAATAGCGTTATCCAAAGTGACAGACTCCCTTTAATGTTTTTGGGGGGTCTTAGGTCTCCACTTTCCAGGAGAAGTTAATTGTTAGAAAGGAATGGTTAGTGAAATGACTTAAAAGTTATTTAAAGAAGCACTCCCATCAAAGTTTTTATCTTCTTATTATATTGCAATCATATTATATGGCATGGTGTACTTACAATTGCTCATTTTGCCATTGTACCCAGTTAATTCTTCTATTTTCCATTAGCTCTATGACATCAAATGATTAAAAACAAGCTAGCTGAGTCCTTATAAGCACTATGTAGAATCAGGAAGTTTGTTTCTCTGCATGAGTCATCATTAGAACTACAATTACACTTTGATGGGAGTGCTTCTTTAAAGGAGGTAGAGGGGGGAACACGCACTAGACTCTTCCCCTCCTTGGTGGCAAAATCCCAGCACCATAATGAGGCACCCTCACTTCTATGTACATCAATGTCACAGACACCTTAATACGTTATTATCTCCCATTATAATACTTGGCACAAATATAGAAACATAATATATTAAACAATATATTTTGTGGTATAGAAATGCATAAAATTTATAATATCCTGACCTTGTGATTATCTGTATGTAAAATATAATGGACTATAAAATCATTGTTTCGTTTAGCAGCACGGAACAATCGGAATAGAAAGTCCACAGGTATATAATAGGTGAAGTAAATAATATGACTTTATCATGCCTAATTCACGCTTCCAGGAAAGATTAAAAGTAGAGTTGAGCGACTTTGGTTGGATCGGGTTTCGTGAAACCCGAATGAAGCAAAATTTGTTTCAGATGAAACTGGTCCGACTAGGGCAAAAAAAGTCGGAGTTTTGTCCGAAACTCCGACTTTTTTTGCCCTAGACGGACCAGTTTCATCCGAATCAAATTTTGTTTCATTCGGGTTTCACAAAACCCGATCAGACCAAAGTCCCTCAACTCTAATTAAGAGCCATAAGCGTGTGAATGAGAAGAATACATGTCCATAATTCTAATATAGGTGATTATACATGGCTGTCATAACACGATGAACTTTATATCAGGAAACAGCTAATCAATGGTTATTATTGATTGGATGAGGGTATATATTATTGCACATGAGGTCATACAATGCATTCCGATGAGTGAAAGTGATATAGAGTACCCGGAGCTATGTGTAGCCTTTATTTATGATCACTGCAGCACTTATTGATCGAGCACTTGAGTAGCCAAAGTCTCCTGAGGCATGCATCACTTACCATAAGATGACTACATAAATTTAGATACACATAATGGAAAGAACTCTTGGTTTTTTGAGTTATCCTATGTGCATCTTAGCGAGAGCAACCAAAATAAAGACCTATAAATTGTCTACAATTAGATTGGACATTTCTTTCATAATTCACTCCAGTGCAAGTCCCTCATCTAAAATGTACAGACACCACTCGTATGTTGTAGAATGGGATAATGCATAAAGCTTTGTGCATATAACAACAGTGGTATTGCTAAAACATGATGACAATTGGGGAAAATTTATAAGATTGTCTAGCAGAAAAACTCTTTGTTGACTATAGCAACCAATTGTAACACAGCTTCAGGCTCGGACTGGACCACAGGGTAACAGGGGAATCCTCCGGTGGGCCTCTGTGCAGATCTGGGCCCCCAACCCCATTGTATGGGCAATACTTGGCATAATTCACTTTATTCACTCTGTACAGAAAAAAAGCAGCATCTCATCATTCAGTAACAAAGCTATCTAGTTTATTATTATATAGAGACATAGGTTAATTTGTGAACAAGGGTAGTGTAATATTTGTATGCAGATGAAAAGTGGGCCCCCCCAAAGTCAATGTTACTTGTGGACCCTTGGCACCCCAGTCCGACACTGCACAGCTTTCATTGTTAGGGGTACTAAAATGTAAAAACTGCACTGTGATTGGTTGCTATGGGGGAGAAAAACAGTTTTCTTTAGGACTATGTTATAAATATCCCCTATACAGTATGTGGGTTTTTGTTGCAACAGTTTTTAGACTCCATGAGGCCAATTCATCAAACATTTTGTGCCAGCAATACGACATCAAACTGTTTGGAATGTTATAAAATGCTTGCCCAGCTCATAGTTATGCAAAATTTGTCTCACTTTGGTATTCTTTCATCAACTTTTTGAAATGTGGGGTCACACTTGTGAGAAACTCGCACGAGTCTCGCATCTTAATACCTGGCACTGCCGCTGGCACTGGGACCTGAGCGCTCAGATGCATAGAAATACATGCAGCCGCGCACTCCGGTCCCGAGTGCCGGTGGCAGTGCTGGGTATTGAGATGTGAGACTCGTGCGAGTTTCTTGCAAGTCTGACCCCGGCCTTATTGTGATGATACGTGGGTGTGCATGACGGCAAATTTCAACATAATTTGCCCTGCCAAATTGGCATAAATTAAAACAAAAATCTAAACATTTGTGATGCTGGCACACAGCAGCCGATCAGCAGGTTTAAACTCTCTTAACCTTTTGTATGCTCACGTAAGTAATTGAACGATAAGTGCATAAATGCTTTGTTCTACCCAGAGCCTTAACAAAAGTCTGCTGACCCAAGTCATCTATTACCCTAGCGTCTTCCATCCAGAGCTCTAACAAGAGTCCGCTAACCCAAATCATCTACATCCTTAGCACCTTCCATCCAGCGCAACTAACGAAAGTCTGCTGACCCAGGTGATCTAAATCCTAAGCGCCTTCCATCAAGAGCCTTAACAAAGGTCTGCTGACCCAGGTCATCTACATCTTTCGCGCTTTCCATCCAGATCCCTAACAAAAGTCTGCAGACTCAAGTCATCTACACCCTTAGCGTCTTCCATCCAGATCCCTAACAATAGTCTGCTGACCCAGGTTATCTACATCTTTAGCGCCTTCCAACCAGAACCCTAATGAAAGTCTGCTGACCCAGGTTGTCTACATCACTAGTGCCTTCCATCCAGAGCCCTAACAAAAGTCTGCTGACCCAGGTCATCTACATCCTTAGCGCCTCCCTTTATTGATTGATAGCTGACATCAGGCGCTGGGCAGGAAATGTTGTGCCTGCTCACAGCTCTACGGGCCTCACGCATGTGCGTTTAAGTGGCCTTCTGAGCGCGCTGACTTCAGTGTGATACTGTCCATAAGTCAGTGCTGCACACTCACAGTCACAAGGCGAAGTGAGCAGGTGTGACATATCCTGCCTGACACCTTCAGTGTAGGAAGGCAAGCTCTAAACATGTAAATGACCGGGTGAGGTAGACTTTTGCTTGGTGTTTCATCCTGTTCAGAGCACTTAACACTTCATTTGCATATTGATAAAATCATGGATTTCTCTACAATAACTCAACAGAAAGCACAATTAAATAGATAAGATGGGATTAAACTTGCTGACAGATTCCTTATATGAGTTGGACGCCTCTTTATGAATTTGGTGCATTTTGCGCTAAGGCTAGTTTCACACGAGCGTTACCTGGCGCAGCGCACGGTCACCGCTAAGCTCCGCCCCGGCCGCGCCCCCTCCGGTCAGCTCCTCCTCTGATCGCATGACGCTTGCACCCTTTTGGCGCTGTGCCAAGCGCACAAAAATGCAACACAGTGCGTTTGGCGCACGTCGGCGCAGCGCCAAAAGGGCGCATTCGCCGTCAAAAGTGTACCAGCGCACGACCAGCATACCCAACGCTAAATATAGGGTACGCTGATCGCATGCAGCATCATGCAATCAGAGGAGGAGCTGACTGGAGGGGGCGCAGCCGGGGGCGGAGCTTAGCGGCAGCCTTGCGCTGCGCCCGGTAACACTAGTGTGAAACTAGCCTTACTCTGGATCAAGGCTGCAGTTTAAAGTATTTTTTATTCCACCAGTGTCACAAATTCCTATTGGATGGTTTAGTTTAACATCGATATAATGGTATAATGGAAAAGCATTGTTAGATTTTCAAAGAAATTTCTGCTTGCACAAAACGAAGTTTTACAAATTAGTTTTCATTCTTTTTTATTATTTTTATTTCTCTTTACATTTTGTTTTACAGCATTATCTTGCTATTTATGTTTCTCCAGAAAAATACCATTGATTTAGGTTGTTTATAAAATCATCTGTGTGTACGCCACCTTACTACGATTCTGTATAACCTCCGAACTGTACGAAGCTGTGATACAGCACCTGAAGATTTGTGTAGAGCACTACTGAGCCTCTGCGTTTTATATTTCATATGGAAGATTTTCCTGTTTAATACATATACAAAAAAAATAATGGCCATGTTTTATTAGATGCTATATAATAGCACTGTACAGAAGAAAATGCGTTTGTACAATGGAGGCAGGACTTAGCAAGAGGGATCTGTAAAACTTCCGAGACAGATCTACTATAATTTATGCTAGAAGCTGGTGGAATTTATGGTGAGGATCTATACCAGCTCACAAGAAGTGTAGATTTCAGCTTGTGTAGTATGGACACCCCAGTCAAAAGAATGAAAGGTGTAAATGAAGAATGGACTGTAATACAGAAGTGAGCTTCAGGCTGTATTACCCTTGTAAAATAGTGGATCCACAAAAAAATGAGCTGTCGTTTGGCTTTGGGTTACAGGGAGGATCCCCTCATATAGAGTACATAGCACTTATTAAGTATTTTAAAGGTGACCTAAGGCGGTCTCCACCCTGAAGATGGCATAATGCAGTTATTTCTTCCAGATATATAATACACACTGAATTAACATTACATTAATGATCATAGTACTTGGAAAAATGTAATAAATTCTGCAGGCAGTTCCCGTTACGGCACATATGTTACAGACATATGTATGGCTATAAGCTGGGAATTCGCTCTTTAATCCTGTTAATTCTTTGTAACCTAACAGGTCATTGTGTTGCTGGGCAGAAACACGGAATTAGAATGTTGCATAGAATCCCTTTTATTCACAATGACAAAGCTCTGAAGCTTGTCGCTAAGCCAAAATACCCCTTTAACCAATGCTAAGTAACCAAATAAAGACAATCTTACCAGATTTTTAATATTACATTAGTGTATGTTCTATCACATAGATAACAATGCCAGACATTTGTATACTGTGTATATGTGCATCTCATTGATATAAAACATGTTTCTACCTACCTACCGGGATCACACATGCGAGGAATATGGCCGAGTCTTGCATGTTAATACACGGCACTGCCGCCGGCACTCGGATCGGAACATGCGGCCATATTGTGCCCGAGTGCCGGGTGTTAACATTCGAGACTCGGCCGTATTCCTCGCATGTGTGATCCCGGCCTAATACAGAAGACTGGACAGCTGGACTCCTCTCCAATGCAATGGCAAGTGATTGTCAAATGCAGGTTATCATAGTAAATTCAGGAAAACAAGTCTAATAGGAGGATAACCATGTATGAAACGAGAAAAATTTGTGCGCATCTTGTTACTGTCTGAACAGTGTGCAACGTTAGATTTGTAGAAGTCTTCCGCTCCATCTTTGTAATTCAATGGTATTGAGTATTATGGCTTTACCAGTGTAACACTTCATTCACTATACTTATTTTTCATGTATTTTGTACTTTGTATACTATATATTGTGGAAATGAAATGGTTAAGGACAGCAAAGAAAGTGTAGATTTGTTCTAGATCATGTTCTGTATGCATGGTTTCTGTTGTTTTGAAATAACATTTCTAATAAAGAACATAAAACACTAATGCGATAATTTGTTTATGAGTTTTAACGTTCATTAGCTTACAAGCTATATATTTATTTGTGACTGCATAAATTAAATTGGAACACTTTTATGTACTTTTTTTACATTGGCATCATGACTTTTGTTTTCACAAGATTGATGACTGATCTGTTATCCATTTCTGCTCCTCCACTGAATTATAAAAGGTCCATGCATGAGGTTTTATTTTTTACTGGAAAGAAGAGAGCAAAAAAATAAATGCTCCGTACCAATAGAGAGCCACAAGAATGTGGGGAGGTGGCTGCTTCGTACAGTTAGAGATATGCAAATGATTTGAAATTTGAATTAATCAGCTTTGACAAATTTTGCCAATTACGGTAGATTGGTTTGCGGTGAATAAATTTGTGCAAATCTCAATACTGGAAAGCTTATAATTGCTTGAAAAATAAATGTGGGCAAGAGGAGAGAGAGAGTGAGGACCCCGGTGCTGACCATAAGAGCTTACACTCCACAGAAAAGGAAGAGTGATTACCCCGCTGACCATAAGAGCTTACACTCCACAGAAAAGGGAGAGTGAGGACCCCGCTGACCATAAGAACATACACTCTACAGAAAAGGGAGAGTGAGGACCCCGCTGACCATAAAAGCGTACACTCTACAGAAAAGGGAGAGTGAGGACCCCGCTGACCATAAAGGCCCCGTCACACTAAGCGATCTCGCTAGAGAGATCGCTGATTTTGTGACACATCAGCGATCTCGCCAGCGAGATCGCTGTGTGTGAAGGGGATCAGCGACCGGCCCCCCTGCCGGTTATCGATGATCGCGCTCGAGCGGCCTGGGCCATTTTTCGATCGCTGGTCTCCCGCTGCCCAGCGTGCATCGCTGCGTGTGCCAGCAAGAGACCAGCGATCAGCGACGCTGGATGCTGGTTGCTAATGTAAACGTTGGGAATCCAGGAGTATGTTCAATTGAAAGAGACTGTTAAAGGACTTAATCCCACTTACTTATTATGCACAGTCCTCTTTTATCACCAGGATCTGGAAACTGTATCACCCACAGTCATTGAAAACTGCATTGCACAGATAGAACCAGTAAAAAGGAGTTCTATAGATGCTGAATGTCATATTGGTACTATAATTGGGCAGGGTGTGTGCCAAAATCCCTGACTCAACTATTAATGGTATCATGTAGTCTTGGTATTAGTAAGCATGTACAGTAGGAAGCTCTTCCCCCACCCTTCATGTGTATAAAGATGCGCTCACAGTAGATATATACAAATCTAACACTAAAGATACCAAAAGTGCTGAGCTAAGAAGAGACTGCTTACATTGCTTTCCACCCTGTCTTCCTAATCTGATGCTGGAGAATCCAGGGATGAGTGCTGAAATAAGAAAAGCTGCTCCCACTGCTGACCACCATATCTTTCTGATCTTATACTGGAGAAACCAGAGAGGCTGAGGTAAGAAGAAGCTGCTCACTCAGCTGTCTTCTATGTCTCTCTGGTCCCATACTGGAAATTGCAGAGGTGCTGAGGTAAGAAGAGGCTGCTCCCCCTGCTGTCCTCCATATCTCTATGATCTAATTTTCAAGATAGCAGAGATGTTGAGGTAAGAAGAGGCTGCTGACCTTGTTGTTCTCTGATGTAATACTGGAAATATTAGGGGTATTAAGATAGGACAAGGCTGATCACACTGATGTCCATGATGTCTTTCTGATCTAAAACTTGAGATTAGAGATGAGCGACTTTGCCTTTTTTCTGGTCGAGTCGGGTTTCATGAAACCCGACTTTCGCAAAAGTCGGGTCGAACGAAATCGGCCGATTATCGTGAAAAGTCGAAGGCCGACTGAAACACGAAGCCCAATGCAAGTCAATGGGGAAGCAAAGTCGGCAGGGAGTGGAGGACAGGAAACACACCTACAGTACCCTTTTGAATGCCAAAAACATCAATTCTGATTACTGAAGCTTTTCAACCTTACTTAATTTACTTCATAATACTAGTTACGCACTGAAAAATGGGGGTTATTTGGCTAAATTTGTGGGGGGGTAGGGCTGGCTCCAGGTTTTCATGTGCCCTGGGCCAAAGAGCACCCCTTTAACACAACCACAACTCATGATGCTCTGATACCGCAGAGAAATAGCGGCATAGTACAATGACAAATACTTCACTTTTTACATCTCATGACTGATATCCATTTTTAATAGCTCCAAAAACGGACAGTATATTACTCCATACAGTATTATGGCCACCGCATAGTGCGCTATACAGAGTAATGAGGCCCATATATTTCTCCATACAAAATCATTGGTCCCATATAATGTTTGAAACAGTATATGATGAGCTCCACATAATGCTACTGTATATGTTGGTCCCCATGGATGAAGCTCCACTGTTTTATGGGCCAAATAATGCTCCATACATAATGGGCCCCATTTCTAATGCTCTAGTGTATAATGTGCCCTGTAAATGCTGCTCCAGTGTCTGATGTCCACCTTTGGAATGCTCCAGTGTATGGTGGGCCTCATATATCAATCTCCAGAGTATAGTGCTCCCCAAAAATTGCTGTCACAACATTGAAAACAATTAAATAAGTCTCCTCGCTATGGAATCCCTGTACTAGTCTGGACTCCTCGTCGTCCCCATCGTACATCTCACTGCACTTGGCTGTTTAGGCAGAGGGCGTACAGACGTGATGTCATTGCGCTCTCTGATCAGACTATCACTTTCAGGAAACGCGGAAGACGTCATGGCGGTGGAGCAGGGAGAGGTAAGTATTTCAACTTTGCAAGTGCTGTGATCCTGAGCAAGCAGGGGGGGCCCACTCGTTGGCAACGGCAGTGGCACAGGGCCCCTCTAATAGTACAGCGGTGTGTGGGCCCTCCCACCGGCAGAGACACTTTTGCGTACTATGAGGGGCCCTGTGCCAGTGCCGTCACCCATGAGTATGCCCCCCCCACCAGCTCAAGGAACCTGCACTTTCATCTGCACCTTCCTCTTTGTCACCGTGTAAGGTGGTATAGTATGCGGGAAGGGGAACCCGAGTTTCCTCTGGGTCAGATTCTGGCTGTGTAGAGTGTGAGGGGAATGCAGTGGTCTGGGTCAATGTACCAGCAGAATCATCTAGCAGTGGCTGGGCATCAGTGCACTTGTGGTGTCCCCAGGAGTACGGTCGCCACAGTGGCATTACCTTCCTCCTAGAGAGTGTGATGTCATGCTTGGGAGCAACGAAGGATCTCTCTAGCAGTTAAACCAACACACAACACGTTTCCCACTCCACGCCAGCAGGGAGACCTCTGAATATGACTGCTGAGGAGCTGCTCTCTGTGGTTGGGAGGAGGTAAGTTAGGCGATTCTGTGCAGGGAAGGGGAAGTGTGTGGACGTGAGAAGGGGAGCTAGAGGATGAGCAGAGTTAAGACTCACTACTAGCTGGAGCACATGGTCCGGATTCCGGTCTCCGAGTTTGTAGGGACACTGACGTTCCTGCAGCAGAATCCGGAGGAAGTAGCAGCTGTAAATGCTCTGTACCCAACTGAGGTTCGGAGGCCTCAGCATCGACGTGTGTGAGCCAGAAGGAAAAGGCTATGGCTGCCAGCCATACGAGAAAGTTTCAAAAGAGAGTCAACAGGGGGAACTTCATTGAACTGCGAGTACCTCAGATAAGCACTAGAACGGAGGCCACACTACCTATCTGCAGAGAGAGAAATCCAAACTGGTTTCCAGGCTGACCAACTCCTTCTCCATCTGTACTCTGGGTCCTGGACAGCACCTACCAAGTACATGTAAAGAAACTGCACGACTGTGTCTGTCATCTTTCTCCTGCACCTGGCGCACGGCTCAGCTACATCCTGCACTGCACACCATCTCCCAACTCTTTCATCTGCCCTGCGACTACGGCCCTACCTGTGCAGGTCTTCTACATCTTAGCTGCACCACAACATCTGTCCCACAGAAGCGACACTGCAGCGCTGGTCAATCTAATCAGAAACCAGAGGTGGCATCACGTATCATTCACCTATAAACGTAATTCACCCCTTTGCATGGACGCCCAGGGCCAAGGAACGGGTCACCACCACCGTGACACATCCCTCTGAGACACCGGCCCGGTACCGATTAACCCCACTGCCCTGGCTGGCCACCCACACTCCATGTCAGATTCATCTTGGACTGGGGAATTCACGATTTGACTTGATAACCCAGGCATGGTATGATAGAAAGAGCTACATGGACTAATGTGAAGTGTGGCCTGCTGCCTCATTCAGTTTGGGTGGGGGTGCAGGACACAAGGAAAGGGGTTCTTCCTGACCAGGAGCCAGCACTTGACCACTCAGTGCTTGCATTTTTTGAAACTTCAGAAGAGGCGGGCATATTTGATGGAGTCTGTTTCGGCAATGTAAGCCAAAAGCAGTTCCTCATGCTCCGCCTTTAAAAGCGGTTAACCTACTCCCAGAAAAGGTATCATTCCAGGCATTCCGGAGCCAGACCATGTCGCAGGCTCAACACCTCCTGCCTTAGCTGCTATTGTGCTTTTGCCACTACCAGCAGATGCACCACCACCATCATCACCAGCTGGCCCCCCCCGCGCCCACGTCCACGGCCTCTTCCACCAAACTTCAAAATTTTGCACAAAATAGACACAAAATAACATCAGATATATGGCACTGTATCAGAAATGTACAGCTCTATTCAGTCAAAGGACAATTGTCAATCTCAATATATATTCCATCAGTCACAGAGAGACGCTCACAGGCTCAGTATGGATTAGACAAGAATATAAAAAGTAGACAAAGTGTACAGTATCATCAGATAGCAGGTATATATAGCATAGTTTAAACATTAACAATGTACGTCTATATATCAGGAGTAGTGTTGAGCCACCACGCTAGTGTTTTGGTTCGTCACACAGGAGGCAAGTTCGTCGAATGTTCGTCGAACCCCATTGAAAACAATGGCAGGCAAACACAAACACATACAAACACATAGAAAACAATTACAAAACACCTTAAAAGGTGTCCCAAAGCAGAGAAAATGCTCAGAAGACAAAAATTACATATGGAAAAGGGCAACTACATTTAGAAAAGAGGTGGAGGAGTAAAAGGAGGAGGTGGAGGAGACACAGATATAGGCTTGTCATTCCCTTATGAAGTCAAGAAAGGCTGGAATAAAAATGTAAAATACCAACCGAAAAAAAAAATTCTGAAATCGAACACGATCATATACCGTCGGACTTCCCACCAATAAATTATGCCAACTGGCGATCGGGCGGCGTTATTCCCACGAACCTCCAAACAGCGTCCATGAAGGCAAAGTGTTTGCTTTCTGGGGGCAGTATGATTGCAAAGCTGACCCTTAAAGGAATGTCAAAAAGCGCACCACCAGGAGTGGAGCGTGCGGCTTAATTGGACTCCACCTGGGAAACCACAACCATTCCACCTAAAGAAAAGATGCACATATTGAAAGCTTTGTCGATTGTGTGTGTGGTGTGGTATGTCCGTTTGTAGTTGTGCTAGCAATTTGTCAGCTTTATTCCGTTAACGAACGAGACTCCGGCATGCCCCCGCGGTACACGTCAAGCTTACTAGAGGGATACGCGAGGCTCTAGCACTATCATGGTCTATCATGGCGTTACATGTCCGGGGCTGCATGCGCGCTACACTGAAAGGGCCAGCTTTTGTTGCTTACAGGTGCAGATAACCAGCAGAACACCGTTAGTGATGGGGATCTGTGATTCCAATTATTCCCCGCGAACAATGATTTCCCAGTAAGTGCAGGTCAACCGCTATTCCTGAATTGGGCCTAACCGGCATTCCTGAAAAAATGCAAAAAATTACGTGTCCAAACCACAGTTGCTGTAGCTTGTTAACAGCTCGGCAGCCGTTCTCAGGCCCAGTATGGATTCGACAAGATTCTAGAAAGTTGGTACAGTTTCACCGGGTAACCCGTATATATGTAGCATAGTTTACACATTAAAAACCTATGTCTATATATCAGGAGGCAGGCTCAGACGGTCTCAGGCCCAGTATGGATTAGACGTGATCGGACAAAGGTGAGAAAGGGTACCGTATCACTGGATAACAGGTATGTATAGCATAGTTTACACTTTAAAAACCTATGTCTATATAACAGGAGGCAGGCTCAGACGGTTTCAGGCCCTGTATGGATTAGACGTGATTGGACAAAGGTGAGAAAGGGTACCGTATCACTGGATAACAGGTATGTATAGCATAGATTACACACTAAAAACGTAGGTCTATATAACAGGAGGCAGGCTCAGACGGTCTCAGGCCCAGTATGGATTAGACGTGATTGGACAAAGGTGAGAAAGGGTACCGTATCACTGGATAACAGGTATGTATAGCATAGTTTACACATTAAAAACCTATGTCTATATAACAGGAGGCAGGCTCAGACTGTCTCAAGCCCTTTATGGATTAGACGTGATTGGACAAAGGTGAGAAAGGGTACCGTATCACAGGATAACAGATATGTATAGCATAGTTTACACATTAAAAACGTAGGTCTATATATCAGGAGGCAGGCTCAGACGGTCTCAGGCCCAGTATGGATTAGACGTGATTGGACAAAGGTGAGAAAGGGTAACGTATCACCGGATTACAGGTATGTATAGCATAGTTTACACATTAAAAACCTATGTCTAGATCAGGAGGCAGGCTCAGACGGTCTCAGGCCCAGTATGGATTTGACCAGCTTGTACAAAGTTGAGAAAGGGTACATTATCACTGGATAGCAGGTATATATAGCATAGTTTAAATATTTAAAATCTCCATGTTCTCAGTATGGATTAGACAACAATCTAAAAAGTAGAAAAAAGGAAATGTATTTGAAGCGTACACCTGTATACACTTTTGGTGGTATTTTTAAATCATTTGGATTGGCATGAGAGGGCACATTTAAAAATGTGCGCTGGAATGTCACACGTCTGTGGGTAGGAAAACTGTGAAAGCTGAGTCGACGTCCATAAGAAATGGAAGCCATTGATCATCTGAAGCTAGATCCCAGCCAGAGGGACAGGGCATATCTACGTCTTAACCATCATCTTCTATCAGTTCACCAAATTTGTAGTGGCAGTCCCAGTGAAGGATTTGACAGCCCAGACTACACAGCGGAGGAGCAGGGAGAGGTAAACATTGCAAATGCTGGGGCCCTGCCCAAGCAAGGGGGGCCCACTCGTGGGCGTCGATACTGGCTCTGGGCCCCTCATAGTACGGCGGTGTGTCTGATGGCGGGTGTGCACCCCCACCGTCAGAGACACTTGATTGCACTATGAGGGACCCTGTGCCAGTGCCCGCGCCCAAGAGTCGGCCCACCCACCTGTCCAGGGCAATGGCACTCGCACGGTTGCATGCGCTAGGTGGTGACCCCGGCCATGGGGGGAGGAGGCAGCCCAGTTAGGGAGGTTTACAAAATGGCATATGTTGATGTGGGACATTCACCTGCTGCTAAAGGTGAAATTGGTCAAGTCCCAGGAAGAGGCGGACCAAAGAAAGCCATTTTTCTGTCAACCTATGTGTCATCAGGGTAAGGTGTGACAAAATCCTTGGAAACCCATGCATGGTTCATTTTAATGAAGGTTAGATCATCCACATTTTGGGTCGACAGACGGGTCCGTTTTTCTGTCAGGATTGATCCAGCAGCACTGAAGACTCTTTCCGATAGCACACTTGCAGCTGGGCAAGCGAGCTCCTGTAAGGCATATTGTGCCAATTCAGGCCAGGTGTCCAGTTTAGCTGCCCAATAGTCAAATGAGAATGACCTGTGAGGGAGAACATCGATATGGGAGGAAAAGTAGTATGTAACCATAGTTGACAAGTGCTGTCTCCTGTCACTTTCAATTGATGCAGTATTACCAGTCGTGTGAGCGGGACTTGAAAGATCAGTCCACAACATGGTCATGAAACCCCTGTCTCCAACGCCACTTCTGATGTGTGCACCACCAACACCTCTTCCAAGTTGCCCCCGGCCCCTACGGCTCGTGTGAC
This sequence comes from Dendrobates tinctorius, assembly GCF_039654945.1. Taxonomy (NCBI): domain Eukaryota; kingdom Metazoa; phylum Chordata; class Amphibia; order Anura; family Dendrobatidae; genus Dendrobates; species Dendrobates tinctorius. The sequence goes on from NW_027361765.1 coordinate 11,059,562, forward strand.
AACCATCACCGCTGCTGTGTGCTGGGAATGCCTCAACCAACCGGTTTACCAGAGATGCTTGTTTGCTAGCCAATATTAGGTCAAGGTTCTCCTGTGGCATGATGTTTTGGAATTTGCCTTTATAGCGTGGATCCAGGATGCTGGCCAACCAGTAGTCATCATCGTTCATCATTTTGGCAATGCAGGGGTCCCTTTTTAGGATCTGCAAGGCATAATCTGACATGCGAGCAAATGTTCCCGGTGTCAATGATGCACTGCGAGTGCGGGGTGGAGGAGCACTTTCAGGCAAATCCACATCCCTCCAGTCACGCACAAACCCAGTACCAGACCTTGCCACGCAAACATTTTCTCTTGCCCCACGAAAAGCATCCTCCTCCCTTAAATAATCATCCCCATCATCATCCTCCTCCTCCTCTTCTTCCTCCACCTCGTCCACGACAGCTCCCTGAACAGACAATGGCTGACTGTCATCAAGGCTTCCCTCCTCCTCTTCCTCATCATCCTCGGCTGCAGACGCCTGCTCCTTGATGTGCGTCAAAGTTTGCATGAGCAGATGCATAAGTGGGATGCTCATGCTTATAATGGCGTCGTCTGCGCTTACCAGCCGTGTGCATTCCTCAAAACATTGAAGGACTTTACAGAGGTCTTTCAGCTTCGACCACTGCACACTTGTCAACTCCATGTCTGCCCTCAAAGTGCCTGCCCATGTATCCTCCCACAAATGCATTACGGCCTGCCTCTGTTCGCACAGTGCTCAACCATGTGCAGGGTGGAGTTCCACCTTGTTGCAACGTCGATAATTAGGCGGTGCTTGGGAAGGTGGAGCAATCGCTGCAGCTTCTGCATACGACTGGAGTGTACCGGCGACCGGCGGATGTGCGAGCACAGTCTTCGAACCTTATGGAGCAGGCCTGTTAACTCCGGATAATTAGTGAGGAAGCACTGCACCACCAGGTTCAAGGTGTGAGCCAAGTAAGGTATGTGTCTGAGTTTTGAAAGGGCTATGGCTGCCACAAAATTCCGGCCGTTATCACTAACTACCTTGCCTGCCTCAAGATGTTGACTGCCCAGCCATGACTCAGTTTGTCGCTGAAAGTAGTTGGCCAGTACCTCCGCCGTGTGTCTGTCGCCCAAACACATCATCTGCAACACAGCCTGCTGATGCTTTCCACTAGCTGATCGATAGTGGGTCACATCATGTGCACCACTGTCAGCTGCGGATGCAGTGGTCGTGCAACTGCACTCTGTGGACGAGCTTTCGCTTCTGGAGGAGGAGGAGGGTCGAACGCCTACAGCCAACTGTTTCCTATACCGTGGGCTAGGCAGCACTGTGCCATCACAGCTGTCCCCTGTGGACCCTGCATCCACCACATTAACCCAGTGCGCAGTGATGTACACGTAACGGCCCTGGCCATGCCTACTGGACCATACATGAGTTGTGAGGTGCACCTTTCCACTCACTGATTGCTTGAGTGCATGGACAATGCGGTCTTTCACATGAAGGTGGAGGGCTGGGATGGCTTTGCGAGAAAAGAAGTGTCGACTGGGTAGGTCATAACATGGTACTGCGCAGGCCATGAGTACGCGGAAAGCTGCGCTTTCAACCAACCGATAGGGCATCATCTCTAACGAGATTAGATTGGCAATGTGGGCGTTCAAATCCAGTGTACGCGGATGAGAGGATGAGTACTTTATTGTCCTATTCATAGTCTCTGGTAGGGTGAGCTGGACTTGAGAGCTGCATATGGTGGAACTAGCGGTGGACATGGCGGACTGAGAGAGGGTTGATGATGGTGATGGAGTTGGTGTTCTTTCTGATGGCCTAGATTCAGTCTTTCATTGCAATAACAGTGCGATTCCCTGACTGATTTGCCCTTGCGACGACAACTCAACAGTTGCTGCTGGTGGTGTGCTAACCGGTGGACTTACAGTGGGGGAAACAATGTAGTGTTGCTGACTACCTTCTTTGGGACCAGTAGCACATGTGGTACGTGAGTTTTGGTAGTCCGTCCATGCTTGCAAGTGCATGGTGGTTAAATGTCTTAGCATGCAACTGGTTTTCAAATTTCTCAGATTTTTCCCTCGGCTAAGGGTCTTTGCGCACTTCTTACAGATAACCTTTGCCTGATCATTAGGATTTTGTTCAAAAAAGTGCCACACTGCACTCTTCCTACTATGGAAGACATTTTGAGGCCTTGCACGCTGTGCTATTTTGACCGTCTGGCCAAGCTGTTCTGCAACTCTTTTGGTTTTTGTAACCCGTTTTTGGACTGCTCCGGGCCTGCCAGATAACAGCTGTTGCGATGTCGATGCCCGCTGCGGATGCTCCTCCTCCTCTTCTGAGCTATTGGCAGCGGCCCCCTCTACCCCCAATGGATGCCAATCTGGGTCAACAACTGGGTCATCCATCACCTCCTCTTCAATGCCATGTGCACCTTCCTCTGTGTCACCGTGTATGGTGGTATAGTGTGCGGGAAGGGGCACCTGAGTTTCATCTGGGTCAGATTCTGGCTCAGTACACTGCGAGGACAATGTAGTGCTCTGAGTGAATGTACCAGAAGAATCATCTATCAGTGGCTGTGCATCAGTGCACTCCATGTCAGATTCATCTTTGCCTGGGTAATTCACGATTTGACTTGATAACCCAGGCATGGTATGTGAAAACAGCTCCATGAAGTAATCTGTAGTGTGGCCTGCCGCATCCTTCAATTTTGGTTGGGGTGAAGGACACAAGGAAAGGTGTGTTTCATGAATATGAGCCTCCAATGATGACTCAGTGCTTTTATTTTTTAAAACTTCAGAAGAGGAGGCGATAGAGCTGGAGGCTGAGTCAGCAATGTAAGCCAAAACTTGTTCTTGAAGCTCCGGCTTTAGAAGCGGTTTACCTACTCCCAGAAAAGGGAGCCTTCGAAGCCTTGTGGAGCCAGACGATGATGCAGGCTCAACACCTCCTGCATTAGGTGCTATTTTGCTTTTGCCACTACCAGCAGATCCACCACCAACACCAACACCATCATTACCAGCTACCAACCCCCCGCCCACTTCCACGGAGTCTTCCACCACACTTCCTCATTTTTGGGGAAAATGTACCCAAAAAACCACCAACTATATGGTACTGTAAAACAAGGTACAAGGTGTATATAGTAGTGGGGAGAATTTGAATCTCTCTAGACTTCAGGACACAGTTGGATTCTGTCAGGCCCTTTTTATTTTACACCGCAATGTGACGGGCAGATTATGGATGGTGTAATAAAGGTGGATAGAGGACTGTGGAGAATTGGAATCTCTGTAGACTTCAGGACACAGTTGGATTCTGTAAGGCCCTGTTTATTTTACACCTCAATGTGACAGGCAGATTCTGGATGTTGTAAGAAAGGTGGATAGAGGACTGTGGAGAATTGGAATCTCTCTACACTTCAGGACACAGTTGGATTCTGTCAGGCCCTGTGTCTATAACACCGCAATGTGACCGGCAGAAATTGCCTAGTGTATGACAAACTACAAGGTGTATATAGAATTGGGCAGAATTGGAATCTCCCTAGAGTGTAGGTCTGTAAGAACGGACAAACGCCTCGGCTTTTCCTTACAGAGTCACACACGTAGATAGCTTCAATTTGGCCGTGATAACAGCCGTTACACGGTACTGAGAGAGGAGCGTGCACGTACACCGCTGTACGGTGTATGTAAAATTGTCAAGCTCTGTGTTTTTTTATACAGACTGACACACGCTGTCTCTCTCTAGTTTTGAATGTAATCAAACAGCAAATATACTAAACTGTTCGAAAAACGGACAAAACTATAAGGTGTAGGTGTGTAAGAGCAGATAAACTCCTCGACTTTTCCTTACAGAGTCACACACGTAGATAGCTTCAATTTGGCCATGATAACAGCCGTTACATGGTACTGAGAGAGGAGCGTGCACGTACATCGCTGTAAGGTGTATGTAAAATTGTCAAGCTCCGTGTTTTTGTATACGGACTGACACACGCTGTCTCTCTCTAGTTTTTAATGTAATCAAACAGCAAATATACTAAACTGCTTGAAAAACGGACAAAACTGTAAGGTGTAGGTCTGTAAGAACGGACAAACTCCTCGACTTTTCCTTACAGAGTCACACACGTAGATAGCTTCAATTTGGCCGTGATAACAGCCGTTACATGGTACTGAGAGAGGAGCGTGCACGTACACCGCTGTACAGTGTATGTAAAATTGTCAAGCTCCGTGTTTTTGTATACGGACTGACACACGCTGTCTCTCTCTAGTTCTGAATGTAATCAAACAGCAAATATACTACACTGTTTGAAAAAAGGACAAAACTATAAGGTGTAGGTCTGTAAGAACGACAAACTCCTCGACTTTTCGCTACAGAGTCACACACGTAGATAGCTTCAATTTGGCCGTGATAACAGCCATTACACGGTACTGTGTGAGGAGCGTACACCGCTGTACGGTGTGTGAAAAAATGAATGCTCACTACCTCACCAGGACAAAACAATACAATTTGGATTGCTTTTAAAAAAGCAGTTTGAACACCAGTGTGCACACAGCAATGCAGCTAGCCTTAAAAGGCAGGCTAATCACCACCAGTGCTGCTGCACAAAAGCAAAAATCTTCACCTTTCACTGCACAGTAACTACAGTGAAAAGCGCTAGCAGCAGAAGCAGTTTCTTTTTCTTTTTGCCTTCCTAACGCTCTCCCTACAGAATCAGCAGCAGCAGCTCTCCCTATTCTGAGATCAGCATAAGTAACATGGCGGTCGGCGTCCCCGCCCTTTTATACCCCCTGTGACGCCACACAAAGCAAGCCAATCACTTGCATGCCCTTCTCCAAGATGGTGGTGACCGCTGCCTATGTCATCAAGTTGCCCACAGTGTCCATTCTTCCTGATTGGCTGAAAAAGGGCGCTAAAGCATCTTTTGAAACGCGACTTTGGCGCTAAAGTCGCCGCCTCGTGGCTGACCTCATGCTAAGGTCGGGTTTTGTTTCATGAAACCCAACTTTGGCCAAAATTGGCGACTTTTGAATTTTTTCGACCCGTTTCGCTCAACTCTACTTGAGATACTATGGGTATTGAGGTACGAAGAGGTCTGCCACACTTGAGATACCAGCTATGCTGAGATAATAAGAGGCCACTGACACTGCTGCCAACCCTGTCTATCTGATCTAATACATAATATACCAAGGATGCACAGGTAAGAATAGGTTTTTCATATCACATCTAACTCTGTCTTTTTTATATAAAAGTGTAGATATGCTCATCATACTGCTGTCAACTTCATACTAGACCTCAAGCAGCTTGGATTGTCTGCCTCTCCACTCTTCCTCCAGACTCTGAGACCTTGATTTCCAAGGTCTAGTGTGAAGTTTCCACAATCAGTGATGGTTTGGGTATCCATGTCATTTGCTGGTGTAGGTCCACTGTGTTTTATCGAGACCAAAGTCAGTGCAGCCGTCTACCAGGAAATTTTAGAGCACTTCATGGTTCCCGCTACCAACAAGCTTTTTGGAGATGGAAATTTCATTCTCCAGCAGGACTTGGCACCTGTCCAAACTGCCAAAAGTACCAATACCTGGGTATAAAAACAACAGTATCACTGTGCTTGATTGGCCAGCAAACTCGCCTGACCTTAACCCCATAGAGAATCTATGGGGTATTGTCAAGAGGAAGATGAGACGCCATACCAAACAATGCAGACGAGCTGAAAGCTGCTATCAAAGCAACCTGGACTTCTATAACAGGATTCCCCAACTCCAACAGGTCATGTTTTCAGGATTTCCCTTGTATTTTACAGGTGATGCAATTATCATCTGGGCAATACTAAGGAAATCCTGAAAACATGACCTGTTGGTGGGCCTTGAGGACTGGAGTTGGGGAACCCTGTTCTATAACACCTCAGCAGTGCCACAAGCTGATCGCCTCCATTCCACGCTGCATTGAAGCAGTAATAGATGCAAAAAGAGCCCCAACCAAGTACTGAATGGATTTACTGAACATACAATTCAGTAGCTCAAGATAAAAAGCGGATGGCACCGCTGTTACCGTGTGACTTCAAATGATGTGCGGCATACAGAAGCCCAGCAGCTGGGAATCTCGGGTGCCAGACCTGGAAACAGTCAATCCTGGGAATCCATGCAAAGAGAAAAGGTCGCACTCATCGAGATGGAAGTTTCCCTGATTTATTGACATATCATAAACATGTCAAGTCGGGGGAGTGACATAAGGAGTGCAAGAAAGGCTGACAATGGCCGTTTCGCCTTGCATGGATACAATTCAGTAGGCCAACATTTCGGATTTGAACCCCTTTCTGACATGTGACGTACTATCCTGTCCATGTGACCTGGTATTTAATTCCCAAGGACCACCCCCGGCACATTAACCCCTGGCACACTGTGATCAAACATGATCACTGTGTATCGGGGGCACAGGGAACAATCACGCAGGGAGGGGACTCCCTGCGTGCTTCCCTGAGACCCTCGGAGCAATGCGATGTGCTCGCGTTGCTCCAAGGGCCTCCTCCCTGCAGGCCCCCGGATCCAATATATCCACGGGGGCCTTCGGGGTGCAGCAGGTGGATTTCTCAGTGCCTGCTGAGAGCAGGTGCTGAGAAAGCCTCTGCAGTGCCTGTGAGATCGCTGATCTGACACAGTGCATTGCAAAGTGTCAAATCAGCGATCTGACACTATACAGTGATGTCCCACAGTGGGACAATGTAATAAATTAAACATAAAAAATCATATGTAAAAATAATTTATAAAAAATTCCTAAATAAATTTAAAAATAAATTCCCTAATAAATTTTTCTTTTTTGTAAATAAAAAAAAACAAAAAACAATAAAAATACACATTTAGTATCGCCGCGTCTGTAACGATCCACCCTATAAAACTTTCCCACTAGTTAATCCCTTTAGAGAACCCCTTAAAAAAAACAAAGCAAAAAACAATCCTTTATCATGATACCGCCGAACAAAAAGTGCAATAACATGAGATCAAAAGAGGTATATAAACATGGTACCGCTGAAAACGTCATCTTGTCCCGCAAAAAACGAGATGTGACACAGCGTTATCAGCAAACTAATAAAAAAGTAATAGCTCGCAGAATAAAGCGATGCAAAAATAATTATTTTTTATATAAAATTGTTTTTATGGTAAAAAAGTGGCAAAAAAATGTTATACATGAGGTATCTGTAATCGTACTGACCCAAAGAATAAAACCGCTTTATCAATTTTACCACACGCAGAACGGTGTAAACGCCCCCTCCCCCAAAAGAAATTCATGAAATGCTGGTTCTTGTTCATTCTGCATCCCAAAAATCGGAATAAAAAGTGATCAAAAAATGTCACATGCCCGAAAATGGTACCAATAAAAATGTCAACTCGTCCCGCAAAAAATAAGACCTCACAGGACTCAGTGAGTCAAAATATGTAAAAATTATAGCTCTCAAAATGTGGTGATGCAAAAACTATTTTTACAATAAAAAGGGTATTTTAGCGTGTGACAGCTGCCAAACATAAAAACCCGCCATAAATAGTAAATCAAACCCCCCCTTTATCACCTCCTTAGTTAGGGAAAAATAATAAAATTAAAAAAAAAATGTATTTATTTCCATTTTCCCATTAGGGTTAGGGCAAAGGTTAGGGTTAGGGGTGTATTGGTGTTAGGGTTGGAGTTAGAATTGAGGGGTTTCCACTGTTTAGGCATATCAGGGACTCTCCAAACACAACATGATGTCTGATCTCAATTCCAGCCAATTCTGCATTGAAAAAGTCAAGCTGTGCTCCTTCCCTTCCAAGCTCTGCTATGCACCCAAACAGTGGGGCCTGCGCGTGCTAAGAGAGGAGCACGCCAAGCACAGTGCAGAGACAGCGTGAGTGCAAGAAGGAAACGCAGAGAGCACGGCTGGGCACTGGCTAGCTGGACGGGCTGCAGCTCAAACAGGCGGGTAAGACTCTTAGCGAACCCAACTGGGGCATAGCAGGCGACACAGCTCTCACTGACCGACGAGCACGGCTGAGGCACAAGCAGGCGGGCACGGCTGAGGCACAAGCAGGAGACTAGGAAGGCGAGGAGCATGCAAAGGACACACAAAGAAACAAGGCAAAGCAAGAAACAAGGCAAGGCTAGGCGAAAAACAAGGCAAGACAGGGTACAGAACACGGAGCGGAACACAGGCAGAAACAGAGCCAGGTCAGAGCAAGAACAGAGCTAGCAGCGGATCGTAGGCCGAAGCCCAGAGCCGGGTCAAGGGAGCACCTTGAGACTAGCATGGAAATGTGCGCAAGAGAGCACCATAGGACAGAGTACAGAAAACCAGGCAGAGACAGAGAACGTGGAAGTACTACAAGGCTCAGAATAGCAAAGGCCAGACATGGCGAAACAGGCAAGGCAGAGAACATAGGAAGTACTACAAGGCAAAGCATAGCAAGGACAAGACATGGCGAAAACAGGCAGAGGAAGAGAACATAGGAAGGACTACAAATCCAAGGATAGCAGAGACAAAACATGGCACAAAGGACAAACACAAGACAAGGCATGAGACGAGAGGCAGAGTACAAGCACAGAGCGTGTGCAGAGACGCACTACAGAGCAGAGTGCAGGGGCAAAGAATACAGAGAGCGACCGAGCAGACCAAGCAACCATGCAGGGAAGCAACACGATACTCAGGCCCCGACCATAGGAAGGGGCGGACTGATATAGCAACATAGCACCTGCAGTTCCGGGTCAGGATCAGGGAAGGACTTCTGGTTCAGATCCTCCAGGATCATAGAGAGCATTGCTAGATCAGACTGGGCAGAACCATAGAGAAGGTCACATGATCAGGGCTCCAGGAATACATAGAGGATTGCAGAATCAGACAGTGCTGGTGTGGGGAAGGTGACTTGACGGACAGACTTGACTGGAAGTAGGAGGGGACGGTTTGTGCACTATAGACGGAGATTGGCCATGACAGAAGAGTAACAGCTGGGAAAGATAGAAAAGGGAGTGGAGTACCTACAATTGACCCCAAGATGGCAGGGGGGAGTGTAGTACAGGACTTGACATCAGCTTAGGGCTTAGGAAACCGCTTAAAGCAGGAGGGAAATTCCCAGTGAGAGGGGATAAATAGGACAGGACGGGGTTCCAGGTTAGGTTAGTCCCGAGAGGAGTTCAGGTGGAGAGACTCACCACAGAAGACTGACGACGGTGGAGAGCTCAACCAAGGGACTGACAGGAGAAGACAGTCAGGGGGGAGGCCCTGACATGACGTACCGCAGGACAGACGAGGCCCCGGGGGTACCGATTGGACGACGACCTCGGGCAGGTGAAGCGCTGGCGGTAGATTGGTCTAGGACAGCCCCAGCTAAAGATCCGCGAGGAACGTCACCACGACTGAAGGAAAGGTGAAGGTACCCGGGCCTGGATACGGAGAGCTGTAAAAGTGCTGCGGTGTGTGGCTACGGCTGTCAGGAGGGCGGCCAATAAACTTGGACCTGTTACAATTGGAATCTGCCTCCGTCTCGACTTTGCATCGTCTGGTCACAGTAAGCAGTGGACCACCCCCCAATCCGGGCCCCTACCACACTGGATCATTGGAAAGGTCACATGATCAGGAGGTCCAGGAAAACATAGAGGATTGCAGAATCAGACAGCGTTGGAACATAAGAAACGTCACATGATCAGGGGCTCCAGGAATACAGAGGATTGCTGAATCAGAGCAGAGATGGATGGCTACCTAGCAACGGCGTGCAGCCATGAGGTAAGGCGCGCGTGCACACCACTCCAAGGATCTAGCAGCACAAGACATAACGGGCATGAGAATTCAGTACACGTGCACACCGCTCCAGGAGTCATGTGGCATACCAAACATGGCAGGCATGATAGTTCGGTGCACGTGCACACTGCTCCAGGGGTCATGCGGCATAACATACATGGCGGGCTTGACGGACATGACAGGCATAACGGACATGGCGGGCATGACAAAGGGAGGGAACTACCAGTGCTGTCAGGATGGATTCCTGGAAACACAATTACTGGTAGGTCTAATTTTCCTTTTCCAGGTCATCCACCTGACAGCACCATCGAGAAGTACCAAAGGATGAAGGTTTTAGGGCAGGACTACCGCATGAAGCACTTTTCTACCGAATGCTAACTCCGCTGATACCGCATCCAACTTATAATGTTTGGAAAAGGTGCTAAGACTGGACCAGGATGCCGCTCTGCAGATCTGATCTGCCGAAGCCCCCCTTTTTCCGCCCAAAAAATGGCCATCGCCCTAGTTGAATGGGCCGTGAGACCTCCTGAGGGGCTCTTCCCCTGTGTGTTATAGGCTAGACCTATCATTGTTTTTATCCCTCTAGCAATTGTGGATTTGGAAGCTTTCTTCCCCGTATTTGGCCCTCTATACTGGATAAACAAATTGTTATCCACTCTCCAAGGTTTAGTCGCCTCTAGGTATTTAAGAACCGATTTCCTAATGTCTAAATTATGGTAGACGCTCTCTTTCTGGTTTTTAGGGAGTTGGCAAAATCAGGGCAGGACCACTTCCTGATTCATGTTTGCTTCTGAAATAACCTTTGGGAGGAAAGCTGGGTCAAGTCATAAAACTATCTGGTCGTCAAAAACCTGCAGGTATGGGTTCTGAATAGACAGGGCCTGTAGCTTTCCCAGCCTCTTTGCTGATGTAATGGCCACTAGGAACGCAGTCCTGAAAGAGAGCTTACTGATCTCCATCTCACCTGTTAACTCATATGGGTCACTACATATTGTGTTCAGAACTAGATTAAGGTCCCATGGTGGGACTGACCTGCGTATTAGTGGCTTTAGTCTCTGAACGGCCCTCGAGAACCTAGCTACCCATGGATGGGAAGAGAGAGGGGAATCATAAAATACGCTGAGGGCTGCGATCTGCACTCTCAGTGTACTAGGTCTAAGCCCTCCTTTGAACCCTGACTGAAGGAAGTCAAGGATTCTGGGAATATTTGGATGGTCAGTATCCACTGTCGTCTCTCCACAGAAGCTGCAGAATCTCTTCCAAATCTTGCAGTAAATAGTGGATGTCACCGGCTTTCTGCTTGCTTGGAGTATCGAGATAACGTCATCCGACAACCCCCTGGATCTCAGGACCTGCCTTTCAGGATCCATGATGCTAACCGGAGGGATTCTGGCCTCTGATGAAGAACCGGCCCCTGATGTAGGAGGTCCTTCCTTCTTGGTAGTAGGAAGGGATCGTCTTCTGCCATCTTCTTCAGCAGTGGAAACCAGCTTCTTCCTGGCCAGAATGGTACCACTAAGATCACTGTCGCTCCATCGTCGCATATTTTTCTGAGGATTCTTGGGATCAGGGGGAGGAATGGAAACGTGTAAAGAAGACCCCTGGTCCATTGCTGGGACAGGGTGTCTACTCCTGCTGGGCCCCCCCCGAGGGTTCAGAGAGTAGAAGGATTCCACCTTTGCGTTCTGTCGGGTCGCGAACAGATCCACGTCTGGTCTTCCCAGCGACGGCATAACATGTTGAATACCTCGTTGTTCAACTCTGTCGCGACGATTTCCTTCCTGCTGAGGGAGTCTGTGACCTGATTCTTGGCACCCTCCAGATGCACCGCCGAGATGGACTGGACCCATACTTCTGCCCATGTGAAGATCCGTTCCACTAGCCGCTGTAATGCTGGATGCCTTGGGCCTCCCTGATGACGGAGGAAGGACACTGCTGTTACGTTGTCTGATAGGATCTTCACGTGCTTGTTCTTCAACCTGGACCTGGCCTGGACTAGAACCTTCCATACCGCGTGACCTCCCTGAAGTTTGAGGATTGTCTGCCTTCCTCCGGACACCAGAGCCCCTGAAAGAATCTTCCCTGCACATGTCCGCCCCATCCTTGTTGACTTGCGTCTGTGGTAACGGTGACGCAGGGGGACTGAATCCATGATACACCCAATCGGAGATTTCTGGGAATGGTCCACCAGTGTAGGGATCTCCTTACACGAGGGGACAGCTGTATCTTTCTGTCCAGTGAATGCTGTTCTCTGTACCAAGCTGCTAGGACCACCTGTTGTAGGTCCCGAGTATGGAACTGGCTCCATTTTATGCAGGGTATGCAGGATGTCATCAGCCCCAGAGCTTTCATTGCATCCCTGATGGAGGTTCGGTTTCTTGAAAATAGATGAATTTTTTTCCCTTATGTCTCTCAATTTCACTTCTGGTAGGTAGGACATTCTTGCGCTGGAATCTAGCATGACCCCTAAGAACTTTATCCTTGATTTGGGAACTAAGTCTGACTTTTCCCAGTTTATAATCCATCCGAGCTTCTGCAGCGTAGAGACTACGGACTGACAGTCGATTCTGAGTTGCTCTATTGAATCTGCTACCACCAAGAAGTCGTCTAGATAGGAGATCACCGTGATATATCTCTCCCTTAGGTAGACTACTACCTCTATCATAAGCTTGGTGAAGATCCTGGGGGCTGATGCCAGGCCGAAGGGGAGGCAACGGAATTGATAATGATGTATCCTGCCTTCCCTTTTTACCGTGAACCTTAGGCATTTTTGATGGTCTGGATGAATCGGAATGTGGTAATATGCACTCTAAATCTAAAGTGCACATTACCACGTCTTTGCCTAAGAGGGGTATTGTGGATCTTATGGACTCCATTTTGAATTTTTTGTACCTCAACCATCTGTTCAAGGGCTTGAGATTTATTATTGTCCTTGATTCCCCTGATGTTTTTTTTATCGAGAAGAGGCATGAGTAATGACCCCTGCTATCTTCTTGAATAGGAACTGAACTGATTGCTGCCATCTTTAGGAGGTCCTGAATGTCTGACCATATGAGGGAGGCTGAAGATATAGGAGAACTGGTTACAAGGAATCTTTCTGGTGGGCAGTCCTCGAACTCTATCCTGTACCCCTGGGCAATAACCTGAAGAATCCACGGACTCATGGAAATCTTTTGCCAACTCTCCAGAAACCTGGTCAGCCGTCCCACCACCCTGATGGCGTCATTTTTTCAGAGAGCCTGATCCTGAGCCTGAGAAGATAGAATCTCTATTCCTTCCTCTGCCTTCTCCCCCCTTGGGATAGCTCCATCTTCCCAACCTCCCGCTCCCCCTATAGTCTGATCTCTGGTTTTAACGGGGCCTCCGAAAGGGCTGGTATTTTTTACGCTTTTCCTCAGGAAACCCTTTTTTCTCATCAGAGGCCTTCTCTAGAATGTCATCTAGGACAGGCCCGAATACCTTTTCCCTTGAGAAAGGGATGAAACAGAGCTTGTTCTTTGATTGTGTGTCACCGGTCCAGCCTTTTAGCCAAATGGCTCTTTGAGCTGCGTTGGACAGGGATTGATTTCTGGCTGCGAACCGCACTGATTCCGTGGATGCATCAGCCAGGAATCCCGTAGCTAATTTTAACAGGGGAAGGGATTTTAGTATCGATTCCCTAGTGGTCTTAGTTGTTAAATGCTCCTCTAAGTCATCTACCCACAGGTGCATGGAACGTGCTACCGATGTCGCTGTGATATTTGCTCGTATTATGGCTGCCGAGGCTTCCCATGTTTTTCTTCATGAGCCCCTCGGCTTTCCGGTCCATAAGCTCCTTCAAGTTAGAGGAGTCCTCGAAAGGAATAGCCGTTCTCTTTGAGACCTTCGCCAGCGGGATGTCTATCTTAGGGACTTCTTCCCATATCTTGACCTCCTCCATGTCAAATGGTAGTCGTAGTCTAAAGTCTCTGGGGATTGTGAGTCTTTTTTCTACCTCCTCCCATTCTTCCAGAATCATGGACCGAATATGAGGGTTTACAGGAAAAACCATAGATGTCTGTGAACGCAGCCCCCCAAACATCTCATCCTGTACGGAGAGGGTTTTAGGAGGTTCTTCTATCTGCATGGTGTGCCTTATTGCCCCGAGAAGCTCCTCAGTGTCAGCTGAGGAAAACAAATTTCTTTTTCCCCTCTCTGGAGGATCCATATTTGACCCTCCTTCCTCCGGGTCAGATACGGAGAGGTTCTCTTTGGAAGATGTATCTGACTCTCTCGGTCTCATCCGGGATCCCTGGGTGTCTGCCTGGGTGGCCTGGGGGTATACGAGATCTGCCACTGAAGCCTGCATCTCCTGCCATTTGATGGATCTCATGTTTGTCATAAGGGCAGCTTGTTCTTCCTCTATGATCCGGCCAGTGCATGCTTTACAGAGGGATTTCTGTCAAGTGTCTGATAGTTTTTTACTGCAGACTGGGCACTTTTCATCCTTTTTTACCGCCGTTGAGGTGGATGCTCCCCCCTAGAGAACACAACGTATATGCCCTGTGGTTTCTAGCGTGTGTCATGGCCATAGGCTCCTTCCCTCTGTGGGGAACTGCGGCCTGGTACTTACATGCCCCTGGCGCTCCGAGCTCATTTCTGTTCTGCCCACCTCATCCATGCTGGGACCAGTGAGAACCTTGTGTCTGAGCCGGCCGACAAGACCCTGGATCCCCAATACCTCATATCCTGGTGATGTCTCCTTCCATACGAACGCTGTGTTGCCGGCCTCACTCCGGAAGTTCACCCTCCCCCGGGGGGAGTGACGCTGCACCGACCCGGAAGTGAAGCGTGATGTGGCCAGGAGCTGGTGCTGGTCATGCTGAGACACCCCTGGTAACGTTGTTTCCTTCGGGACCCGCTTGATGGACAATGCCGCCGGTGCTCATAGAGGTGGACCTGGACCTGGAGGCGTCTGAGGCAAGCGTGCTAGGTCAAGAGCCCCCCGTCAGAGGGAAGCGACCCCTTCCTCAGGAGCAGTGCTGCACTGAGGTATGCTGAGGGACCCCCTGGTTCGGTGTCAGCTGCAGACTCGACGGGGTGGGAAGGGTAAGGCTGGGCCCCCCAATCCTCACCGTCTGCTTGGAGCGGCCGGAGATTCTCTCGTTGATCCTATCCCCAGTGGGACAGGAAAAACACTGAAGGGTGGTGGGGGAGGGTCCTTTTAAACTCTCGTTGTTTCCTGTCCCACTGAGGGTAAGAAGGACGTCCTCCATGGTGCTGTCAGATGGATGACCTGGAAATATCATTTTTGTGGAAAAAAGTATGATTTTTTTATTTTTATGGCTCTATGTTATAGACTTCTGTGAAGCACTTCGAGGTTCAAAGTGCTCACCACACATCTAGTTAAGTTCCATTGGGGGTCTAGTTTCCAAAATGGGGTCACTTGTGGGGGATTTCCACTGTTTAGGCACATCAGGGGCTCTCCAAACGTGACATGGCGCCCGATCTCAAATCCAGCCAATTTTGCGTCAAACTGCGCTCCTTCCCTTCCAAGCTCTGTCATGCGTCCAAACAGTGGTTTACCCCCACATATGAGGTATTAGCATACTCACGACAAATTGCACAATAACTTTTGGTGTCCTGTTTCCCTTTGAAAAGTATACATTGAGGGTGAAAAGATCATTTTTGTAGAAAAAATATGATTTTTTTAATTGTACGGCTGTACGTTATAAACTTTGGGGTTCAAAGTTCTCACCACACATCTAGATAAGTTCCTTGGGGGGTGTAGTTTCCAAAATGGTGTCATTTGTGGGGGTTTCCACTGTTTAGGCAAATCAGGGGTTCTCCAAATGCGATATGGCGTCAAGCCAATTCTGCGTTGAAAAAGTCAAACGGCGCTCATTCCCTTCCGAGCTCTGCCATGCGCCCAAACAGTGGTTTACCCCCACATAAGGGGTATTAGTGTACTCAGGACAAATTGCACAATAACTTTTGGGGTCCTGTTTCCTTTGGGAAAATAAAAATTGGGGTGAAAAGATCATTTTTGTGGAAAAAATATGATTTTTTAATTGTACGGCTGTACTTTATAAACTTCTGTGAAGCCCTTGGGGATTCAAAGTTCTCACCACATATCTAGATAAGTTCCTTGGGGGGTCTAGTTTCCATAATGGGGTCATTTGTGGGGGGTTTCCACTGTTTAGGTACATCAGGGGCTCTCCAAACGCGACATGGCATCCAATCTCAATTCCAGACAATTTTGCGTTGAAAAAGTCAAACGGCGCTCCTTCCCTTCCGAGCTCTGTCATGCGCCGAAACAGTGGTCCCCCCCACGTATCAGATATCAGCGTACTCAGGACAAATTGCAGAATAACTTTTGCAGTCCAATTTCTCCTGTTACCCTTGGTTAAAATAAAAAATATTGGACCTGAAGTAATTTTTTTTTTTTTAAAGTTTAAGTTCATTTTTTTAAAACATTCAAAAAATTCCTGTGAAGCACCTGAAGGGTTAATAAACTTCTTGAATGTGGGTTTTGAGCAAATTGAGGGGTGCAGTTTATAGAATGGTGTCACTTTTGGGTATGTTCTATCATATAGACCCCTCAAAGTGACTTGAAATGTGATGTGGTCCCTAAAAAGAAATGGTGTTGTAAAAAGGAGAAATCGCTGGTCAATTTTTAACCCTTATAACTTCCTAACAAAAAAAAATTTTGGTTACAAAATTGTGCTAATGGAAAGTTAACATGTGGGAAATGTTACTTATTAAGTTTTTTGTGTGCCATATCTCTGTGATTTAAGGGCATAAAAATTCAAAGTTGGAAAATTGCTAAGTTTTCAAAATTATGTTGGCCCAGTCATTAACGTGCAAACCACCCTTGGCGGTAAAGGGGTTAAAATCATTTTTCAAGCAGGTGTTCTAAAGTATTCTAATTTACTGAGATAATGACTTCTGGGTTTTCATTGGCAGTAAGCCATAATCATCAACATAAACAGAAATAAACATTTGAAATAGATTACTCTGTAATGACTCTATATAATATATGAGTTTGACTTTCTGTACTGAAGAGCTTAAATAAATTTACTTTTTGATGATATTCTAATTTTGTGAGAAGCACCTTGTATATGGTGTAAAAATAAACATATCTCCTCTCAAAATGGTGTATTGTATGCGCCGTGGTTTATAATGGCAACCAACTAAATATTGCACCTTGTCAAATTGTGAAAAAATACAATATTAGTTTGAACTGTATGTTTAACTGGACATTAAAGCACCACTGAATAGAATCGAATATATTATACATAACACAATCACTAAACAGAACATAGTCATTATTGAGCCTCTGCTCCATTTGAAATAGAGAGAGGAAAAGCCACCAACTAATCCTAACTATATAAAACATTCTATATTAAAAACCCACCTTGTCTTCCTGATCTATTATTGGTGTTGCAAAGAGTGCTGAGGTAGGAAGAGGCTGTTCACACTGCTGTCCACCTAGTCTACAGTACAGAAGATAACAGGGGTGGTGAGGTAAGAAGAAGCTGCCCATATTGTTGTCCACACCATCTTTTAGATATAATACTAGAGATACCAGGGCTCCTGAGGTAATAAAAATCTGCTCGTACTGCTGTTTACCGTCTTGTTTATATAAAACTGAATGTACCAACAATGCTGAGGAAAGAAGAGGCCCCTCACAATGATGTCCACCCTGTTTGTCTGATGGAATATTAAATATAATAGGGATGCACAAGTAAGAAAAGGCTTTTCATATCACATCTAACCCTGTCTTTTTTATATAAAACTGGAGATACTCAGAGAGTTGAGGTAAGAAGATGCTGATCAGACTGCTGTCCACACTGTGTATATGATTTAATACTGGAAATGGTTGGGTTGCTGAGGTAAGAAGAGGCTGCTCACACTGTATTCCACCCTGTATATCTGACCTAATGTTGGTGAGACCATGGGTGCCGAGGTAAGAAGGTGTTACTCATACTCCAAACTACCCTGTTTTTCTAATCTAAAGGGCCTGTCACACTAAGAGATATCGCTAGCAATATCGCTATAACTAGTGACGTTATAGCGATATTGCTAGCGATATCGCTGTGTGTGATACTTACCTACAACCCGCTCCCCCGCTGATTATCGCTGATCGCGCGGGAACGTTCAGGACTGTTTCTCGTCGTCAGCTTCCTGCGGCGCTTCCTGCTGTGACGACGAGCGACGCGTGGAGCCGGGCGGGAGGACGCAGGATCGCCTGGTGTGACAGGTAAGTAGCGACCCCCATCCCCAGCGATGTCGCTAGTGAGATCTGCCTGTGTGGCAGCTCACTAGCGACCACTTAGCGATGTACTAGCTATCCTGACCACGTCATATCGCTGGTCAGGATCGCTGGTACATCGCTAAGTGTGACAGTACCTTAATACATGAGATACCAGGGCTGTTGAGGTAAGAAGTTGTTCATGCTGCTGTTCACCTTGTTGTTTTTTAATTAAAATTGGAGATACCAGGAGTGGTGAGGTAAGAAGCGAATACTCACACTGTGGTCCACTCTGTGTACATTATGTTTTGCTGGAAAGACTGTTGAGATAAGAGACTGTTCACACTGCTGCTCACCTTGTGTTTCTGTTCTAGTACTAAAAATAGCAGGGGTGCTGAGGTAAGAAGAAACTGCTCACACTGTAATCTATCCTGTCTTTCTGATCTAATACTGGAGATATCAGAGTTACTAAGGGAAGAAGAGGCTGCTCACACTGTAATCTATCCTATCTTTCTGATCTAATACTGAAAATATCAGGGCTACTAAGGGAAGAAGAGGCTGCTTACACTGCCTTCCACCATCTCTCTGATCTAATACTAAAGATATCATGAGTGCTGGTGTAAAAATAGGATGCTCACACCCCTCAGCCTGTCTTTCTGATCTAATACTGGAGAAAGCAGAGATGATGCAGTAAGGAAGGGGCCGCTCACATTCCTGTCCACTTTGTCTTTCTGACCCAATACTGGAGATACCTAGAGTGCCTAGGTAGTAGAGGTCAAAAAGACTGTTGTAAAGGCTGCCTTTCTGAATGCCGAGTGGGACTTGGAAACTGCTTGTTACGTAGAACATAATATAGGTTATCTCCACGTCACAGCAGTGGAGCTTCCACCTGCACACACATGTAAGCACCTGTCCTGTCCTAACATTGTAGGACAGGTTTCAGTCAGATTAACATGACAGTGGCTATTTTAAAGTACTATGGTAAGCACCTACCCAGGCAAAACAATTGTCATTTGCTAAGTAAAGTACTTTAGTAATTAATTCATGATTACATTTCCTTTATTTTATTCCAGGAAAACTCCTTCAATGGATTTTTTTTCATGAGTATATGCATAGATCTATATAGTCACAAAATAGTAACTTAAAAACAATGTAATATACTTACCTCACAATTTATTTCAATGTTCTCACTAGCCACCAGTCCTTAGCAAAGTGACTTCTCTATCAACAACATACACAGTTTGGAAAACAAACTGGTCGTTCAACTGATTGATCATGAACAAAGACAAACCGCATTGAAAGTGGTAGTAAACTTTTTTATAATACTATTCTGCAGCCATGTTCTTAAATTTCCCTGGATCCTAATATTAGGCTTGGCACATTATCTCTACTGTACAGTCTGAATGTAAAACTGATTAGATCTATAACCAATCTATAGTTGATTAACAGTAAGAGAGGCAATATCCAACCACAGGAGACATGTCTAAAGGGAACCTGCCATCATGGAAATGCAGTCCAATCTGCAGGCACCATAATATAGAGCAGAGAGCTCTGTGTAGATTGATGTAGAGTTTTGTGAGAAAATATTCA
Organism: Dendrobates tinctorius; assembly: GCF_039654945.1. Classification (NCBI taxonomy): domain Eukaryota; kingdom Metazoa; phylum Chordata; class Amphibia; order Anura; family Dendrobatidae; genus Dendrobates; species Dendrobates tinctorius. Next base: position 11,079,113 of record NW_027361765.1, read on the forward strand.
GTATAAACTTCTGTTCTTTCAGGGATTTTGGGTTCAGTGGGCGGTGCTATTAGTGACTGACCACTTTATTTGTATAAAAAAAGGGCATATAGACATAGCGGTCAATCACTGACAGGACCGCTCACTAGACACAAAATCCCAGAAAGTGCAGAAATTTAAGAGATTAAAGCACAGATCATACTCAATCTTTTCCAACAAAACAATATGTGAATCTACTCCACTCCTCCTACTCTATCACATTGCGCCTGCAGATTAAAACTATTTTTCAAAGTGACAGGTTCCCTTTAACATTTGACTAGTAGCTAATTGTTATACAGCATAGGACTAAATTCAGGCTTGTTTAATGGCATTACCATAATGTTACTCTATTTGTTCCACGCTATACCTTTAGTTTTATTTCTGGCATCAGTTCTTTCATTGCTTCCTTTAAATGACTACGTGAAACAGTTTCTCATTGAAATCCAGCACATGTAGTTTCTAATGATGCACAATGAATTTTCATTGAGGAAATGTTGACTAATCAGCTTAATTGCATCTAGGATTGAATATGGATGAATTCCATTAGGGCAGTTGTTTCTATTACTGTTCTTTTCTGCTGCTAATGTCATTTGAGATGTACAGTACACTTTGGCCTTTATATACGGAATGCTTTAATGGATGTGTGAGCTAAAAATTGGAACGGTTTTAACCTCCTGAGCCCTGTTTTGCTCTAATGTTGTATTCCACTGAATAAAGCCTCATTTTCTCCATGGTTGGTTGTGTTCACTTCAATCAATTCCAACGAAAACAGAATCACATTAATACTTACAATTTCTAAAAGTACATACATAGGAACATCTGATAGAGGAGGAAACACCCCATCTCTGACTTCTGTTTTTGATAGCTCCTATGTAGAGATGTGCGAACCCAAATAGTAAAGTTCGGCGTCCATACCGAACCCCTACTGTTTGGGCACGGACACCGAACACAGACTTCAACAGGAAGTCCGTGTTACTGTTTGGTTTCAGCTGCCCGAACACCGGGTGTTCGTCACAAACACCGCTTCTGATAGGCGGTGAAATCATCCACGTCAGTCAGCAAGCCATGGTTCCCACGCTGTAAAAAGACAGCATGAGCGCGCAGGTGTGATCGGAGGTATAAAATTTACCTACGGTCACTGGTGTCAGCTGATGGGACTACTGCTCCCATCATCCGACGCCTGCTGCCATTAATAACAGCGACAGCAGGAGCGGCTGATTAGCCGGCTCCTGTGCTGTAAATAAATAATTTAAAAAAAAAGGCATGGATTCCCTTGTATTTTTGATAATCAGCCAGGCAAAACTCACAGGTGGGGGCTGCAACCCACAGCAGTCAGCTTCAGCAAGGCTGGTTATCAACAATAGAGGAGTCCCCATGCTGTATTTTTAAAATTTAAACAAATAATTTAAAAAAATGGCTTGGGGTCCCGCCCATTTTTGACAACCAGCCTTGCTAAAGCAGACAGCTGGGGGCTGGTATTCTCAGGGTGGTAAGGGGCCATGGATTTTGTTCCCCCCAGCCTAAAAATAGCAGCCCACAGCCATACAGAAAAGGCTCATCTATTAGATGCGCCAATTCTGGCACTTTGCCCAGCTCTTCCCACTTGCCCTGTAGCTGTAGCAAGTGGGGTTAATATTTGTGGGGTTGATGTCACCTTTGTATTGTCCGGTGACATCAAGGCCATGGATTAGTAATGGAGAGGTGTCTATTAGACACCTATCCATTGCCAATCCAATAATTATATTGTAAATAAACACACAGCCAGAATAAAGTATTTTATTAGATATAAAAAAGTAAAAGTGTGTTAAATTTTATTTAAAAATAACACAGTTATACTTACCTAATGCATATTCCACCGAAGCCCTCATCTTTTGTAATAAAGCAAAAATAAAAAACAACAAAACCCCTCACCTATCCATCGTTCTGTCTCACTCCATAATTCATGTCTGGGGGATTAACAGTTTTCAATCTGGATGGTGCCAAGATGCGACCGTCCAGGATGAGAAATACTGATGACTGAACTGTTGTGAGCGCAGCCTCAGTGACCGGTGGTGACATCATCAAGGTTACCTCCAGTCACTGAGGCTTCGTTCCCAGCTGGGTTTAACTGTGATGACCTTGGTGAGATCCCCGCTAGCACCGCTAGAGTTTTTCTCACGGTGCTAGCGGAGATCTCGATGATGTGACCACCGGTCACTGAGGCTGCCTCGCAGCAGTTCAGTCACCAGTGGTTCTCAGCCTGTACAGTCTCATCTTTGCACCGTCCAGGTTGAAAACTATGTATCCCTCAGACATGGATTATGGCGTGGGACAGAACAATGGATAGGTGAGGGATATTGTTTTTTATTTTTGTTTTATTACAGAAGACGAGGGCTTTGATGGAATAGACATTAGGCGAGTATAACTAACATTTTTAAATAAAAAAAGTAAAAGTGTGTTTTGTTTTATTTCAAGTAAAATACTTTATTCTGGCTGTGTGTTTATTTACCACACAACTTTAGGATTAGTAATGGATAGTTGTCTTATAGACGCCTCTCCATTACTAATCTGTGGGATTGATGTCACCGGAAAATACAAAGGTGACTTTAACCCCACAAATATTAACCCCACTTGCCACCGCTACAGGGCAAGTGAGAAGAACCAGGCAAAATGCCAGAATTGGTGCATCTAATAGATGTGCTTTATCTGGGTGGCTGTGGGAAGCTATTTTTAGGCTGAGAGGGTTAATATCCATGGCCCCTGACCAGCCTGAGAATACCAGCCCCCAGCTGTCTGCTTTAGCAAGGCTGGTTGTCAAAAATAGGGGGGACCCCACGCAGTTTTTTAAAATTATTTATTTAAATAATTTTGAAAAATACGGCATGAGGACCACTCTATTCTTGATAACCAGCCTTGCTGAAGGTGACAGATGAGGGTTGCAGCCCCAGCTGGTTTTGCCTGGCTGTCTATCAAAAATACAGGGAAACCCACACCTTATTTTTTTTAAATTAAGTATTTTCAGCGCAGGAGCTGGCTAATGAATACTTCCATCAGCAGCTCCTGCTCTCGCTGTTATTAGCGGCAGCAGGCGTCAGATGATGGAGGCAGTAGTCCCATCAGCTGACACCAGGGACCGGAGGTAAACTTTATACCTCCGATCACAGCTGAATGCTCATGCTGTCCTTTGACAGCGTGGGAACCACAGCTCTCTGACCGGTGGGGATGATTTCACCGTCAATCAGAAGCGGTGTTTGCCACGCTCTCATGCACATGACAGCGTGGCAAACACTGGATGATCGGGTCCCCAATGCCAATGAATGGGATCTGGGTTCAGGTTCAGGTCCGTTTACTGTTCTGGTACTCGAACCCAAACTTTTTGTAACTGGCCAAACCCACCGGACTCGAACATCCAGGTGTCTGCCCAGCTCTACTCCTATGTTTAAAAAGGGTTGTCCGAGACTTGAACATTGATGGACTATTTTTAGGATATGTCATTAATGTCTGATTGTTGGGGATGTGACACGTCATCCCCGCCAATCTGGGAGCAGCCAGAACTGCCCAGTTACAGAGCTGCTGTATAGTGGCCACGGTCAAGTACTGTAATACGCCCCCTATTGATTTTAAATTTTATGTGCAGTATCTGGACTCTGGCACAATTCTGTGAACAGTTTCCACCACCACCAGGAACAGCTGACTGGCGGAAGTGCCAGATATCACATCCACACTGATCAGACATTAATGACCTATCTTATAGCTATTAATGACCTATCCTTCTAAGCTTTATGTAGAAACAGGAAGTCTCTTTTCCTACATGAGTCATCACTGCAAAAGTCTATCGCAAGGGGTGAAATAGTGGAGCAGCTGGGTCTGGAGTTGAAGAGGAGGATCACTCATGAAGGGAAAAGAGACTTTCGGTTTCTACATAGAGCAGAGAAAAGAGAAGAATTAATTGGTTAGAAAGGCAAAATGAGCAATTTTAAGTACACAGTGCTACATAATGATTGCCATATATTAAAAGGATAAACACTGTAATGGGAGTGCTTCTTTAGATGAGAAATATGTTTGGAGAAAACCAAATACTGAAATATAAGGACCTAATCCCAAGTCTCTGGTTTTTGAGCTCCATTGAAGTGCATGGAGTAAATCGCAATATCACATTGCAGAATGTAACAATGTTATTGAGGTGTCCTGCATGGTTTCATACTCATTTTTTCCAATGGCATTCTTGATTTTGAGAAAAAAATGATTTTGAGACAAAAGAAAAAAAGTTTTCAGAACAAAGAAACATATAAATGAATATATCGTGTAGAAGAAGGGCTTGATATTTTTAGCATGGAGTGGTTTACTGCAGCTTGTTAGAGGGATTATTGCCTACCTTTGCTGTATTCTCACTGAGATTTTGTGGGGATTTTAGAGCTGATTCTGCTCCAATGTCCACATTTAGAATAACTTTAAATACTCTTTGAATACACTTCTTATTCATTTTAGTGGGAAAACACAGCTATAGTACATAGCGTTTGTGATGCTCATCACTACTCACAGACTTGCCTTGATTCAGGATAGTCAAGAGGTACGAGGTCAGTACCAAGAGGACTTGTAATAGACAAAGGGAAATGTTATGATTAGGTCACTGAGGATAGCCGGGAAATAAGCTAGGCAACCAGAACACCAGAAAGGTTGGTAACTTAGCGGATTGCAGACCCCTAAACCTAACAACACAACTAGAATTAGCTGTGGGACGTACCTACGATGCCCTAGACGCCTCGGCACAGCCAAAGAGTTAACTAAGCCTAAAGAAATGGGAAAGCTAAACTGCCCTGGAGCAGAACCCCAAAGGAATAGATAGCCCCTCAAATAAATATTGTCTGCTCCGGGGTAGTTTAGATTTCACCTTTCTTGCTTTAGGCTTAGTTAGCTCTCCGGCTGTGCCGAGGTATCTAGGGCATCATAGGTACGCTCCTCGGCTACTGCTAGTTGTGTGGATAGGATTAGGTGTCTGCAATCCGCTTAGTTACCAACCTCTCTGGTTTTCTGGTGGCTTAGCCTGTTCCTGCCATCTTCCTTGGTGACCCATTTATAACATTCCCCATAGGGCATCGTTCAGGTTTGTCCTCCTGAAATTCCTCCAGGGCAAGTCTCAAATTGGGAGAAATGGTGGAAAGAACCACACCCTCATTTAGAGTGGTAGTAGGCTTGGTCACATCAAGAGAATCTGCAAAGAAACTCCTAGAGAGGGCATCCGCCTTAACATTCTTAATGCCCGAACGAAAGGAGACCACAAAACTAAAACGCATGAAAACCAAGGCCCACCAAACCTGTCTAGGATTCAATAGCGTGGCTGATTCAAGATAGATCAAGTTCTTGTGGTCGATGAGGACCACAACTTGATGTCTGGCTCCCTCCAACCAATGTCTCCACTCTTCAAATGCACACTTCATAGCCAACAATTCCCGATTCCCCACATCATAGTTACGTTCAGATGGGGAAAATTTTCGAGAAAAGGCACAGGGATTCATCTTAGAGGTTACAGGATCTCTTTGAGACAAAACGGCTCCTGCACCAATAGCAGACGGGGACAAAATGAATCCCAAAAACAAAATCTTTTGTACGCCAAAGATACTTTTCGATCCCTTAACGTACAAAGCATTTTCTCTCAAAATCCGGAACACAGTCCGAACATGTTCCACATGAGAATCCCAATCACTGGAAAAAATCAAGATATTGTCCAAATAAACGATCAAAAACTTATCCACAAAGTCCCGGAAAATATCATTCATAAAAGATTGTAATACAGAAGGGGCATTAGTGAGTCCAAAAGGCATCACTAGGTACTCAAAATGTCCCTCAAGGGTATTAAACGCTGTATTCCAATCATCACCATGCATGATGTGAATAAGATTATACGCACCCCTAAGGTCAAGCTTGGTAAACCAACTAGCACCTTTAACTCTGGAAAATAAATCAGAAATCAGGGGTAACGGATACTGATATTTAACAGTGATTTTATTAAGGAGACAATAGTCAATACATGGCCTTAATGAGCCATCTTTCTTGGCCAGAAAAAAAAATAAACCAGCACCTAAAAGGTGAAGAGGATGGTCTGATATGACCCCTCTCCAATGACTCCTTGATATAAGATCGCATAGCATCATGTTCAGGTACGGATAAGTTGAAAAGCTGACCCTTAGGAAATTTACAACCGGGCACTAACTCGATCGCGCAATCATAACTCCTATGAGGAGGCAAAGACGCGGACTTACTCTCACTAAATACATCAGAAAAATCAGCCAAATAGTCAGGAACATCATAAGACCGGGGAGAGGTGGAGAAAAAGGAGTGTCACTAAGAACACATTGACTACCCCAACTAACCACAGACACAGATTTCCAATCCAAAACAGGATTATGGGTTTGTAACCAAGGAAAACCCAGTACAATAATGTCATGTAAATTATGTAACACCAAAAATTTACAATTCTCTTGGTGGTCAGGGGCGACCCGCATTATCACCTGGGTCCAAAACTGGGGTTTATTCTCTGCCAAAGGGGTAGCATCAATATCCCTTAAAGGAATAGGAGTCCGCAGGGGTATCATGAGAAAACCACAACGTTTGGCAAAGTCAAAATCCATCAGGTTCAGGGCTGCTCCTGAATCAACAAAAGCCTTAGCAGAAAATGAAGATAAGGAGCAGATCAAGGAAACCGCCCAAAAGAATTTAGGCTGTACACTGCCCACAGCAAATGAATGAGAAAAATGTTTTTCCCGCTTAGGGCAGACAGAAATAGTATGAGAAGCGTCCCCACAAAAGAAGCATAACTTATTACACCTTCTAAACTCTTGACTGTTGTGAGTTCATTTTCCCCTTCACCATTGAGGTCTGATGAACTCCCTCTTCTGGTGAAGGAAGGTAGTGAGGCTGATTACCAAGCACCTGGGTGTGATGATGATGACTGGGTGACGGGAATTGCTGACTGGATATAAGGCAGCCGACGCCCTTCTGCCTTGCTGGTGATCTCTCTTAGGGATTCTAGGAGACCAGTCTGATTCCTGCTCCTCAAAAGTTAAGGTTTCTGCACTGCTTTTTGCATTTGTGTTTTGTTTTGTTTTGCCTTGTTTTTCTGAATTTCTGCCTTTCTCTGCTGGGGTGAGTTGAATTCCTTTTTGCTCTGTCTTCAGAAAATACCTGAGTGCTGATATAGTCTTTTTTGAAGCCTAGCGTCTTCAGGGCCTTTTTCCCTATCAGCCTGTTGGCCCTTGTTTTGATAGGGTTTTTGGCGGATTGCAGACAGCAGCTTTCCTATCCTGTCCTATTTAGTTAGCTTGGGCCCCATCATTTGCTCAGCCTATCTTTCTATCTGTGTGAGTGTTTTTTCATCTTGCTTCACCGTCATTATATGTTGGGGGCTGCCTATTGCTTTGGGGTCTGCTCTGGGGCAGTTTAGATTTCCCTTTCTGTCTTTAGGCTATGTAGTTCTCCGGCTGTGATTGAGGGGTCTAGGGCACCATAGGAACCCCCCACAGCTACTGCTAGTTGTTGTTGATAGGTTCAGGGGTCTGCAATCCGATAGCTGCCAACTTCTCTGGTTTTCTGGACTTGGCTAGTATTTCTGTTTTTGCCTCCTACGGTGACTCATTCATAACATAATCACCAGCCATACCGCAGATCCTAGGGTATTCAATAGCAGGAAAGAATTGTAAAAAAAAAAAAAAAAGGTGTGTATATTCTTTCCTCTATATCTCTGAGGCCGTAGGGGGAATTTTTTTTTCTCTCAATGGAGATAAAGCAATTGTCTGATCGTGTGGAGCAGCTCACTGCGGAAGTGTGGGGAATTTCCGCCTACCTTGCTCATTCACATGCTGCTGAACCAAAGATCCCTACTCCTGATGTGTTTTTTGGGATCGGTCTAAATTTTTGAATTTCAAAAATAATTGTAAATTATTTTTTGCTTTGAAGCCTAACTCGTCAGGGAGCTCCGCGCAGCAGATTAAAATTGTCATCTCTTTGCTGTGTGGCGATCCCCAGGATTGGGCGTTTTCTTTGAAACCAGATGATCCTATTCTGACTAATGTGAGCGCATTTTTTCAAGCCTTGGGGTTGTTGTATGATGAACCTAATGCTATTGATCAGGCTGAAAAGACCCTGTTGGCATTGAGCCAGGGTCGAGATTCTGCAGAATTGTACTGTCAAAAATTCCGAAAGTGGGCGGTCCTTACTACCTGGAATGATAATGCCTTGGCAGCTCTCTTTCGGAAGGGTTTGTCAGAAGCCGTAAAAGATACTACTCCTGTTCCCTCTGGTCTTGACGATTCTATGTCATTAGCCATTCAGGTTGATCGGCGTTTACGTGAACGCAGGACTGCACGAGAAGGTGTTGCCACCAGTTGAACAAGTGTCTGAACCTATACAATGTGATAGAGTTTTGTCCAGGGAGCAACGTCAGGAGTTCAGAAGGCGTAATAAGCTGTGTTTTTTTTGTGGAGATGCCTCGCATATTATTTCTGTCTGTCCTAAACGAGACAAACATTTTGTACACACGTTTTCTGTTGGTGGTGTTCAACCTAAGTTTCTTCTGGCAATTACTCTGATCTGCTCCCTGTCCACATTTTCCGCCAAGGCTTTTGTGGATTCGGGAGCAGCCCTGAACCTAATGGACTTGGATTTTGCCAAACGTTGTGGATTTCCGATGACACCTCTGCGGACGCCTATCCCTTTGAGAGGGATTGATGCCACTCCTTTGGCAAAAAATAAACCTCAGTTTTGGACCCAGGTGGTAATGCGGGTCGCCCCAGACCATCAAGAAAATTGCAGATTTTTGGTGTTGCATAATTTGCATGATACCATTGTTCTGGGGTTTCCCTGGTTGCAAATTCAGAATCCAGTTTTGGATTGGAAATCTGTGTCTGTGGTGAGTTGGGGTTGTCGGTGTGCCCTTAGTGAGGCTCCATTTTTTTCCACCTCTCCTCAGTCGCATGATGTTCCTGACTATTTGGCGGACTTTTATGATGTATTTAGTGAGAATGAGTCTGCGTCTTTGCCTCCTCATAGGAGTTATGACTGTGCAATTGAACTGAGCCCGGGGTGTAAATTTCCCAAGGGTCGGCTCTTCAATTTATCTGTACCCGAGCACGAGGCTATGCGATCCTATATTAAGGAGGTGCTGGGGTTTTTTTCGTGGCCAAAAAGGATGGTTCATTAAGGCCTTGTATTGATTATCGTGCCCTCAACAAAATTACTATTAAATATCAGTATCCGTTACCCCTGATTTCAGATCTATTCTCCAGAGTTAAAGGTGCTTGCTGGTTTACCAAGCTTGACCTCAGGGGGGCGTATAATCTTATCTGCATTAAGCATGGGAATGAATGGAAGACGGCGTTTAATACTCCGGAGGGACATTTTGAGTACCTGGTGATGCCTTTTGGGCGCACTAATGCCCCTTCTGTCTTCCAGTGCTTCATGAACGACATTTTCCGAGACTTTGTGGATACATTTTTGATTATCTATCTGGATGATATTTTGATCTTCTCCAAGGATTGGGATTCTCATGTGGAAAATGTTCGGACTGTGTTCCGGATCTTGAGGGAGAATTCCCTGTATGTCAAAGGATCGAAATGCCTTTTTGGGGTACAGAGGATTTCTTTTTTGGGATTTATTTTGTCTCCGTCAACTATTGAAATGGACCCGGCCAAGGTACAGGCCATTTATGATTGGGTTCAGCCCACTTCTTTGAAGGCCCTCCAGAAGTTTTTGGGTTTTGCTAATTTTTATCGGAAATTTATAGCAAAATTTTCTAGTATTGCCAAGCCATTGACTGATCTGACTAAGAAGGGTGCTGATGTGTTGAATTGGTCTCCGGAGGCTGTTTCTTCCTTTCAGGAGCTGAAGCGAAGATTCACTTCTGCCCCGGTTTTGCGGCAACCTGATGTCTCACTCCCGTTCCAGGTAGAGGTGGACGCTTCTGAGATTGGTGCAGGAGCACCACGGTGACTCATTCATAACACTTGACGTTGCACCCTAGACAAAACCCTACCACATTGCATGGGCTCAGAAGTTTGTTCAAAAGGCACCACAGCCTCTTGTATAGTTTTACGTTCACGTAAACGTCGATCAATTTGAATCGCTAATGACATAGAGTCGTTAAGACCAGAGGGGACAGGAAATCTCACCATAACATCTTTTACGGTTTCTGCCCGACCTTTCCGAAAAAGAGCTGCTAGGGCGTCATCGTTCCATTTAGTAAGGACTGCCCACTTTCGGAATTTTTGACAATATAACTCTGCCACTTCCTGACCCTGGTTCAATGCCAATAAGGCTTTCTCAGCTTGATCAATAACATTAGGTTCATCATACAACAACCCCAGAGCTTGAAATACGCATCCACATTAGCCAGAGTGGGATCCCCAGGTGTCAGAGAAAAAGCCCAGTCCTGGGGGTCGCTTCGCAACAGGGAGATGACAATTTTAACCTGCTAGACAGAGTTCCCAGAGGAATTAGGTTTCAAGGCTAAAAACAGATTACAATTATTCTTAAAGTTCAAAAATTTAGACCGATCCCCAGAAATACATCAGGAATAGGGATTCTTGGTTCTACAGCAGACAATTGAGCGAAATAGGCAGAAATTCCCCGAACTTCAGCAGCGAGCTGCTCAACACGATCGAAAAATTGCTTAGTCTCCATTAAAGAAAAAATCCTCCTACGGCCCCCAGAGAAAATGAGGAAAAGCTATATAAAAAATTCTGACACCATTTTTTTTTTTTTTACAATTTTTCCCTTCTTTAGAGTACCCTAGAATTTACAGTTTAGGCTGATGATTCTGTTAAGATTAGGTCACCAGAACACCAGAAAGGTTGGTAACTTAGCGGATTGCAGACCCCTAAACCTAACAACACAACTAGAATTAGCCATGGGACGTACCTACGATGCCCTAGACGCCTCGGCACAGCCAAAGTGTTAACTAAGCCTAAAGCAAGAAAGGGGGAAGCTAAACTGCCCCGGAGCAGAACCCCAAAGGAATAGATAGCCCCTAAACATATATTGCCGGTGAGACAAGATGAGGCACAAACACAGGCAGAAAATAGAGTAAACAAATGATGGGGCCCAAACTGTCTAGATAGCACAGGACAGAAAAGATTCTGTCTGCAATCACGCAAAAACCCTAAAAAATCAAACACGTCTGATATGCAAAAATACTGAGGCCACACGACCTCTCCCCCACTAGATCAGCATTCTGGTGTGAGCTGGAAGCAAAATCAAAGACACTGCTATAACAGGGGATTAGCAATACTGAACAGACTGACATAAGCTGTGGCATATGGAGCGGGGTCCAGCACCGGTCCCAGCAGGGAACAATGCTGAACCCACACAGCAAAGCAGAAAGCAGAGAAAGGCAAAACTGGATCAAATGCAAAAAGATTCCAGCAAACAAATAACTTATCTGAACGATGCAGGACCAAGCAGGGAACAAGCGGACTTCAAGATGCACAGGAAGAAAAACAAATCAACAGGAGCAACTGAGGGAAGCTTGCTCACTTAAATCTTCCCAGTCTGTAACACCTGACTTCCACTCATCGTCTTCAGGTGATGGACTTCTGTCAACCCGACCAGCTCCACTACCCGCAACAACCACCAGAGAGAGCCCAAACTCAGAAGTTAGGTTAAGAGTGTTCACAACAGGGAAAGGCAAATGAGTAGTCAGATCAAAGTCCAAGGTCATAATATCAGGAAGGTAGCGGATTGTGTCATTCTGTCATTCCCAATTGAAGACAATGACTTTACTAATAGCTGGCAGGAAATTTTTAATAATAACTCTAAAAAATTCATGGAGTTACTAATCAATCTAAAATACTAAAACTATTCCAAATATTGAAAAAACAACTCGAGACATCGTATTCCCTGGCCAAAAAAAAATCGAATAACAGAAAATTTCCAAACCATTAATCTAACCATGGACAAAGAACTTGACATTTGGGTCAAAAACATCCAAGAGAATAGTGCCAGTAAATTGGCACGAGATATGAAAGACTTACAATCTAATAACATCTATCCATGGAAAAGATCTCCTACAAAAGATCACACTCGGATCCGGTCTACATCAGTGTCCTCTGTTCCATCACTTGGCAAGTACTCTGATGCATCTACATCATCTTCTGTATCATTAAAGGATACCTCTAAACGCAAGAGGACCTTGCGTAATCTTCCTTACAGACCCAACTATGAATACTCTCCTGAAGACAAAGGGAATAAGGAAATCAACCAAAGTTCCCATTCACTTTCAAATGTATACTTAGAGGTCCTTAATAAAGGACTTTCCTTTTGTCCCGATGCCAATTTCAAAGCATTTACTGCAATCAAGGACTTCCATTTGTTTGCAAGATCCTTGGTTTTCAAAAAATATTTCCATGATGAGAATATACACAATCTATTCACCACAGATACAAAGCAGGAAGCATTACAAACGCTAAACAAACTTGCTCAAGAACATACTACAACTGAAGTAGGTAAGATTCCTCCAAGCATAGCTCCCCTCTTAAAAAAAGTTTCCTCCATTCTCATCCTGTTGAAATATTGATTTGTCAAAATTGTCAGTGAGGATTTTCAAAAGATGCCATGCAGTATAAGAAATGGCAACATGATTAAGAACGCAAAAGTTTGGAGAAGCTAAAAAATATGATGTTCTAATTAAACCCACTGATAAGTAGGGCAACGTTGTTCTATGGCCGTCATCAATGTAAGAAACAGAAGCCTTTAGTCAGTTAAAAACCAAAGTGTGTTATAAAAAAAAACAACTTTGTTTCAACTGATAACTTTCTCCTCAAAACTCACTGGCATTCTGGACAAAGCCAAATCCTTGGGGGTTATCACAAGTGAGTTTTTAGGGGCACTACTGATTAAAGAACCCACTATCCCAACATTTTACCTGTTGCCCAAGGTACATAAAAACCTTGAAAATCCTCCTGGTAGACCAATAGTTTTGGGAAACCAAAACTTCTTGAAAAATATTGGAAAATACATCGACTCCAAACAAACCTTTAGTAGAATGCCTTCCCTCATTTACTCTAGACACTGGTGACTATTTTTAAAAAAATGACGGCCTTCGTCTTGATGGATACTGCAATGGGCACGTCGTATGCACCATCTTACGCCAATCTATTCCTGGGGCTGTGGGAGAGGAACCTCTTTCTTTCTGACAACTGTCAATGGATGCACCGCAGTACATAGGTGATATTTTTTTCATCTGGCAGGGAACATCAGAAACTTTGGATGAATTTATGTCTCACCTTAATGACAATGATTTGAACATCCATCTCGCTTTCCATTATGATGCTAATCGCATCGAGTCAAACATGATTCTTCTAACATAATACAAACAGACATATTTTGGAAATCCACATCAACAAATGAACTTTTACACGCATCCTCATCTCATCCTGCACCTCTGGTTCATTCAATACCAGTGAGTTAATCGTTACGATCAAGACGTCTTTGTTAGAGATGAGCGACTTTGCCTTTTTTCGGGTCTAGTCGGGTTTCATGAAACCCGACTTTCGCAAAAGTCGTGTCTAACGAAATCGGCCGTTTATTGTGAAAAGTCGAAGGCTGACTGAAACACGAAACCAAATGCAAGTCAATGGAGAAGAAAAGTCGGCAGTGAGTGGAGGACAGGAAACACACCTACATTGCCCATTTTAATGCCCAAAACATCAATTCTTATTACTTAAGCTTGTCAACCTTAATTAACTTTATAATAATAGTTAGGCATTGAAAACTGGGGGTTATTTGGCTAAAGTTGTGGGGGGGGTAGGGCTGGCTCCAGATTTTCGTGGGCCCAGGGCCAAAGAGTGTCAATAGGCTCCTTTAGTACATGCCACAATTCATGATTCTCTGATACGGCAGAGAAATAGCGGTATAGTACAATGAAAAATACTTCACTTATTGCATCACATGACTGATATCCATTTGAAATTCTCCAATAGCTCCAAAAGTGGACAGTATATTACTTCATACAGTATTATGGTCACCGCATAGTGCGCTATACAGAGTAATGAGGCCCATATATTTCTCCATACAGAATCATTGGTCCCATTTAATGTTCCATAAAGTATATGATGAGCTCCACATAATGCTACAGTATATGTTGGTCCCCATGGATGAAGCTCCACTGTCTTATGGGCCCAAATAATGCTCCATATATAATGGGCCCCATTTCTAATGCTCCAGTGTATAATGGGCCCTGTAAATGCTGCTCCAGTGTGTGATGCCCACCTTTGGAATGCTCCAGTGCATGGCGGGCCCCATATATCATTCTCCAGAGTATAGTGCTCCCCAAAAATTGCTCCCAACCTTTAAAACAATTAAATAAGTCTCCACGCTAGGGAATCCCTGTACTAGTCTGGACTCCTCGTCGTCCCCATCTTCCATCTCTCTGCACTTGGACTGTTTAGGAAGAGAGCGTACAGACGTGATGTCATCGCGCTCTCTGATCAGAATGTCACTGTCAGGAAACGCGGAAGACGTCACGGCGGTGAAGCAGGGAGAGGTAAGTATTTCAACTTTGCAAGTGCTGTGATCCTGAGCAAGCAGGGGGGGTCCACTCGTTGGCGACGACATTGGCACAGGGCCCTGTTGTGAGCTCATCTGTTCATTCATCTTTTGTGTCCGAGGATCTCCCTCTTCTGGTGAAGGAAGGTAGTGAGGCTGATTACCAAACACCTGATCAGGTGGATGGTGACTGGGTAACGGGAACTTCTACATAGTAACATAGTAACATAGTAACATAGTAATTAAGGTTGAAGGGAGACTTTAAGTCCATCTAGTTCAACCCATATCCTATCCTAACTTGCCCTAACATGTTGATCCAGAGGAAGGCAAAAAAACCCCATGTGGCAACAGTAAGCTTCACATTGGGGAAAAAAATTCCTTCCCGACTCCACATACGGCAATCAGACTAGCTCCCTGGATCAACGCAATATCAAGGAAACTAGTGTATATACCCTGTAATATTATACTTTTCAAGAAAGGCATCCAGTCCCTTCTTAAATTTTAGTTGGGAATCACTCATTACAACATCATATGGCAGAGAGTTCCATAGTCTCACTGCTCTTACAGTAAAGAATCCGCGCCTGTGAGTATGCTTAAACCTTCTTTCCTCCAGACGTAGAGGATGCCCCCTTGTCCCCGTCACAGGTCTAAGAGTAAAAAGATCATTAGAAAGGTCTTTGTATTGTTCCCACATATATTTATACATTGTAATAAGATCACCCCTAAGCCTTCGATTCTCCAAACTAAATAACCCCAAGTGTAATAACTTGTCTTGGTATTGCAGACCCCCTAGTTCCCTAATAACCTTGGTCGCTCTTCTCTGCACCCGCTCCAGTTCAGCTATGTCTTTCTTATACACCGGAGACCAGAACTGTACACAGTATTCTAAGTGTGGTCGCACTAGTGACTTATATAGAGGTAAAATTATGTTCTCCTCATGAGCATCTATGCCTCTTTTAATGCATCCCATTATTTTATTTGCCTTTGCAGCAGCTGCTTGACTCTGGCCACTAAATGTGAGTTTGTCGTCCACCCATACACCCAGGTCTTTTTCAGTGACTGTTTTGCCCAGTGTTTTACAATTAAGCACATAATTATACAACTTGTTCGTTCTACCCAAGTGCATGACCTTACATTTATCCCCATTAAAGCTCATTTGCCATTTATCAGCCCAAGCTTCTAGTTTACATAAATCCTCCTGTAATATAAAATTGTCCTCCTCTGTATTAATTACCTTGCAGAGTTTAGTGTCATCTGCAAATATTGAAATTCTACTCTCTATGCCCCCTACAAGGTCATTAATAAATATGTTAAAAAGAAGCGGGCCCAAAACTGACCCCTGTGGTACCCCACTGCTAACCGTGACCCAGTCCGAGTGTGCTCCATTAATAACTACCCTTTGTTTCCTATCCCTGAGCCAGCTCTTAACCCACCTACACATATTTTCCCCTATCCCCATTGTTCTCATTTTATGTATCAACCTTTTGTGTGGCACCGTATCAAAAGCTTTTGAAAAGTCCATGTACACCACGTCCACTGCATTCGCTTGGTCCAGTCTGGAACTTACCTCTTCATAAAAGCTTATCAGATTAGTCTGACAGGAACGGTCTCTTGTAAACCCATGTTGATATTGGGTCATAAGGTTATTCTTCTCCAGATACTCCAGTATAGTATCTCTTAGAAAACCCTCCAGGATTTTACCCACAGTTGAGGTTAAACTTACTGGCCTATAATTTCCAAGTTCAGTTTTTGTCCCCTTTTTGAATATTGGCACCACATTTGCTATACGCCAGTCCTGTGGTACAGACCCTGTTATTATGGAATCTTTAAAGATTAAAAATAGTGGTCTATCTATGACTGTGCTTAATTCCTGCAGTACTCGGGGGTGTATCCCATCCGGGCCCGGGGATTTGTCAATTTTAGTGATTTGTAGACGCCGCCGTACTTCCTGCTGGGTTAAGCAGGTGACATTTAATGGAGAATTTTTATCCCTGATCATGTTATCCGTCATGGGATTTTCTTGTGTAAATACTGTTGAAAAAAAGTCATTTAGCATATTGGCTTTTTCCTCATCCTCATCCACCATTTCACCCAGACTATTTTTAAGGGGACCAACACTATCATTTTTTAGCTTCTTACTATTTATGTAGTTAAAGAATATTTTGGGATTATTTTTACTTTCTCTGGCAATGAGTCTCTCTGTCACAATCTTTGCTGTCTTGATTTGCTTTTTACAGAATTTATTTAATCTTCTGTATTTATTTAATGCCTCATCACTACCTACTTGCTTTAATTCTCTAAATGCTTTATTTTTATCTCTTATTGCGCCCCTTACAGCTCTATTTAGCCATAGTGGTTTCCTCCTATTTCTCGCATGTTTATTCCCATACGGTATATATTGTGCACAGGTCCTATTCAGGATGCTAATAAACATCTCCCATTTTCTTTGTGTATTTTTATGTCTCAGGATATCGTCCCAGTTAATTGCACCAAGATCATCTCTCATCCGTTGGAAATTTGCCTTCCTGAAGTTTAGTGTCCTTGTAACCCCTCTACTACACATCTTATTAAAGGATACATGAAAACTTATTAATTTGTGATCACTATTACCCAAGTGACCCTCAACCCTTACATTTGATATGCGGTCTGGCCTGTTGGTTAATATTAGGTCTAGCAGTGCCCCCCCTCTTGTTGGGTCCTGAACCAGTTGTGAAAGGTAATGGTCTCTCATAGTAGTCAAAAACCTATTACCTTTGCTGGAACTGCAGGTTTTGGTTCCCCAATGTATTTCAGGGTAGTTGAAGTCCCCCATAATAATGACTTCTTCTTGAGTCGCTGCTTCATCTATTTGCTTTATGAGGATATTCTCTGTAGCTTCCATTATTTTTGGAGATTTATAACAAACCCCTATCAGTAATTTATTATTTTTCCCCCCTCCCCTTATCTCTACCCACAGGGACTCTACATTTTCATTAGATTCATATATATTATCACGAAGGATGGGTTTTAAGGATGATTTTACATATAAACACACGCCTCCCCCTCGCTTATTTGTACGGTCATTTCTGAACAGACTATAGCCCTGTAAATTAACAGCCCAGTCATGGCTCTCATCCAGCCATGTCTCAGATATCCCCACCATGTCATAATTATGTTCCAACAACATTAACTCCAATTCCTCCATTTTGTTGGCGAGACTTCTGGCATTAGTATACATGCACTTTATGTATCCCTCTGTACCTCTATTCTTTCTTAAATTATTAACTGTTCTAACCCCACCCCCCATGCCACCCCCACCCCCAATGTCATTATTTGTGCCCAGGTCTCTATCTGCACTGTCTTCCCCTCCTATAAAAGGAATACCCTCCCCCCCCGTCCCTAGTTTAAACACTCCTCCAACCTTCTAGCCATTTTCTCCCCCAGCACAGCTGCACCCTCCCCATTGAGGTGCAGCCCGTCCCTAGCGTAGAACCTGTAGCCAACTGAGAAGTCGGCCCAGTTCTGCAGGAACCCAAACTCCTCCTTCCTACACCAATTCCTGAGCCACTTATTAACCTCCCTAATCTCCCGTTGCCTCTCTGGCATGGCACGTGGTATAGGAAGTATTTCCGAAAATACCACCTTGGAGGTCCTTGCTTTAAGCTTACAGCCTAATTCCCTGAAATCATCTTTAAGGACCTTCCACCTACCTCTAACTTTGTCATTTGTGCCAATGTGCACCATGACCGCTGGATCCTCTCCAGCCCCTCCCAGTAATCTGTCAACCCGATCAGCGATGTGTCGGACTCGAGCGCCAGGTAGGCAGCACACCGTTCGACGATCCCTGTCTTTGTGACAGATTGCCCTATCTGTTCCCCTAATAATTGAGTCCCCCACTACCAGCACCTGTCTGGCCTGCCCTGCTCTCCTATTTCCCCCCTTACTGGAGCAGACACTCCTCCGGCTTTCAGAGGACATGCCTTGCTGCAGCAGTGCTACTCCTGCACCAACACTCCCCTCATCTGCCAACTTAGCAAACTTATTGGGGTGTGCCAGATCAGGACTAGCCTCCCTGGTGCTCTTCCCTCTACCCCGCCTTCTAACTGTCACCCAGCTAGCTGCTTCATTCTGACTGGATATAAGGCAGCCGACGCCCTTCTGAGTCACTGGTGATTTCTCTGCTGGACTATTGGAGACCAGTCTGATTCCTGCTTCCCAAAGATAAGTTTTTGCTCTGCTATTGAACTTATTAGTTTTGGTTTTGTTTACCTTGTTTTTTGGAGTTCTGCCATCCCCGGCCGGGGGTTTGCTGGATTCTTTTTCCTTGATCAGTGTTCTCTTTTGCTCTGCTTCCAGAATATTTTGAATGCTGATATAGGGTTTGAAGTCTAGTGACTTCAGGGTCCTTTTTGCTTATCAGTTGTGTTGGTAATATTTTTTAGCAGGGTTTTCTCGGATTGCAGACAGCAGCTTTTCTATCCTGTCCTTTTTAGTTAGCTTGGGCCCCATCATTTGCTCAACCTATCTTTCTATCTGTGTTAGTGTTTTCATCTTGCTTCACCGTCATTATATGTTGGGGGCTGCCTATTGCTTTCGGGTCTGCTCTGGGGCAGTCAGTTTTTCCCTTTTCTCTCTTTAGGCTTATGTAGATCTCCGGCTGTGACGAGGTGTCTAGGATCACCGTAGGAACACTCCACGGCTACTGCTAGTTGTGTGATAGGATTAGGGGTCTGCAATCCACTAGTTTCCAGCCTCTCTGATTTTCAGGGCTGAGCTTGTGTTTTGTTTTTTCCTCCTCGGTGACTCAATCATAACACGGCCTCTCATAGTACGGCGGTGTGTCTGACGGCGGGTGGGCCCTCCCACCGACAGAGACACTTTTGCGTACTATAAGGGGCCCTGTGCCAGTGCCGTCGCCCATGAGTATGCCCCCCACCTGCTCAAGGAACCTGCATCTTCCTCTTTGTCACTGTGTAAGGTGGTATAGTATGCGGGAAGGGGAACCTGAGTTTCATCAGGGTCAGATTCTGGCTGTGTAGAGTGCGAGGGGAATGTAGTGGTCTGGGTCAATGTACCAGCAGAATCATCTAGCAGTGGCTAGGCATCAGTGCACTTGTTGCGCCCCCAGGAGTACGGTCGCCACAGTGGCATTACCTTCCTCCTAGGGAGTGTGATGTCATGCTTGGGAGCAACAAAGGATCTCTCTAGCAGTTAAACCAACACACAACACAGTTCCCACTCCAGGCCAGCAGGGAGAGCTCTGAACCTGACTGCTGAGGAGCTTCTCTCTGTGGTCGGGAGGAGGGAAGTTAGGGCAGTCTGTGAAGGGAAGGGGAAGTGTGTTGATGTGAGAAGGGGAGCTGGAGGACGAGCAGAGTTAAGGATCACTCCTAGCTGGAGCGCATGGTTCGGTTTCTGGTCTCCGAGTTTGTAGGGACACTGACGGTCCTGCAGCAGAAACCAGAGGAAGTAGCAGCTGTAAATGCTGTGTTCCCAACTAAGGCTCGGAGGCCCCAGCAGCGACTTGTGTGAGCCAGAAGGAAAAGGTTATGGCTGCCAGCCATACGAGAACGTTTCAAAAGAGTCAACAGGGGGAACTTCAGTGAACTCAGTACTGCGAGTACCTCAGATAAGCGCTAGAACGGAGGCCACACTACCTATCTGCAGAGAGAGAATTCCTAATTTGCTTCCAGGCTGACCAACTCCTTCTCCATCTGTACTCTGGGTCCTGTACGGCACTTACCAAGTACAGGTAAAGGAACTGCACGAGTGTGTCTGTCATGTTTCTCCTGCGCCTGGCGCATGGCTCTGCTACTTCCTGCACTGCACACCATCTACCAACTCTTTCATCTGCCCTGTGACTACGGCCCTACCTGTGCAGGGCTCCTACATCTTAGCTGCACCATAACATCTGTCCCAGAGAAGCGACACTGCAGTGCTGGTCAATCTGATCAGAAACCACAGGTGGCGTCACGTATCATTCACCTATAAACGTTATTCACCCCTTTGCATGGACGCCCATGCCCACGGACCGGGTCACCACCACCGTGACACATCCCTCTGAGACACCGGCCCGGTACCGATTGACCCCACTGCCCTGGCTGGCCACCCACACTCGATGTCAGATACATCTTGGACTGGGGAATTCACGATTTGACTTAATAACCCAGGCATGGTATGTGGGAAAGAGCTACTTGGACTAATGTGAAGTGTGGCCTGCTGCATCTTTCACTTTTGGTGGGGGTGAAGGACACAAGGAAAGTGGTTCTTCCTGACCAGGAGCCAACACTTGACGACTCAGTGCTTGCATTTTTTGAAACTTCAGAAGAGGGCATATTTGCTGGAGTCTGTTTCGGCAATGTAAGCCAAAACCAGTTCCTGATGCTCCGGCTTTAAAAGTGGTTACCATACTCCCAGAAAAGGTAGCCTTCCAGGCGTTCCGGAGCCAGACCATGACACAGGCTCAACACCTCCTGCCTTAGCTGCTATTGTTCTTTTGCCACTACCAGCAGATGCACCACCACAATCAGTAATAGCTGGCCCCCCCACGCCCACGTCCGCAGCCTCTTCTACCATACTTCCAAATTTTGGAGAAAATGTACCCAAAATAACATCAGATATAGGTACTGTATCAGAAGCGTACAGCTCTATACAGTCAAAGGATAATTGTCAATCTCCCTATATATTTTATGAGTCACATAGAGACGCTCACTGGCTCAGTATGGATTAGACAAGAATATAAAAAGTAGAAAAAGGGTACAGTATCATCAGATACCAGGTATATATAGTATAGTTTAAACATTTTAAATCTCCATATATATTTCAGGAGGCAGACATAGACGCTCTCAGGCTCAGTATGGATTACAACACAATATAAAAAGCCGTAAAACGGTAATGGATCTGAAGCGTTCAGCTGTACACAGTGTAGAGGTCATTGTCAATCTTAGTATTTATTTCCACAGTCAGAAACAGACTCTCACTTGGTCAGTTTGGATTAGACCAGAATATAAAAAGCAGTAGATTGGTAATGTATGACAAGCGTAGAGCTGTATACAGTGTTGGGGTAATTTTTAAATCTACATATAAATTGCAGGAGTAACCCACAGACTCTCACATGCTCAGGATAGATCACACCACAATATAAAAAGAAGATCCGCAAGAAATAATCACACATGTGGGCCAATGTTCCAGGTGTCAATGATACACTTAAAGTGGTGGGTAGAGGAGGACTTCCTGGCAGAAAGGGTACAGTATCACCAGATACCAGGTATATATAGCATAGTTTAAACGTTAAAAATGTACGTCTATATATCAGGAGTAGTGTTGAGCCACCCCGCTGGTGTTCGAGTTCGGTTCGGTTCGTCGAACAGGAGGCAAGTTCGACGAATGTTCATCGAATGTTCAACGAACACTGTCGAGCCCATTGAAAACAATGGCAGGCAAACACAAACACATACAAACACATAGAAAACAATTACAAAACACCTTAAAAGGTGTCCCAAAGCAGACACAATGCTCAGAAGACAAAAATAACATATGGAAAAGGGCAATTACATATAGAAAAGAGGTGGAGGAGTAAAAGGAGGAGGAGGAAACATAGATATAGGCATGTCATGCCCTTATAAAGTCAAGAAAGCCTGGACTAAAAATCTAAAATAAAAAAAATCTAAAATTCTAAAATCGAAGACGATCATATACCGTTGGACTTCCCACCATAAATTATGCCAACTGCCGATCGGGCGGCGCTATTCCCACGACCCTCCAAACAGCGTCCATGAAGGCAAAGTGTTTGGTTTCTGGGGGCAGTATGGTTGCAACGCTGAACCTTAAAGTAATGTCCAGAAGGGCACCACGAGGAGTGGAACCTGTGGCTTAATTGGACTCCACACGGGCAACCTCAACCATGCCAGCTACGGAAAAGATGGACAGATTGCAAGCTTTGCTGATTCTGTGGGTGGTGGTGCATGGCCGTTTTTAGTTGTGCTAGCGATTTGTCAGCTTAATTCTGAACGAATGAGACTCCGGCATGACCCCGCGGTCCGCGGCCAGCTTACTAGTGGGACACGCGAGGCTCTGGCACGTGAGATCGAGCAATAACAGGTCTGTCATGCCCTTACATGCGCGCTACACTGAAAGGACCTGCGTGTGTCGCTTACAGGTGCGGATAACCCGCTGAACCCCGTTAGTGATGGTGATCTGGGATTCCAATTCTTCCCCACGAAAGAGGATTTCCCAGTAAGTGCAGGTCAACCGGAATTCCGGAATTAGGCCTTACCGGCTTTCCAGAAAGAATGTGAAAAAATTAATTGTCCAAACCACAGCTGCTGTAGCTTGCTTAACAGCTGGGCTCCTCTGCTGAGTAGCATGCAGTTCTTACATAAACAGGCGGCATAGCTTGGTTCACGGGTGGGCAACTCTGCTGAGTAGCAGACAGTGCTTACATAAACAGGCGGCATAGCTAGGTTCACAGGTGGGCTCCTCTGCTGAGCAGTAGACACAGGTACTAGGCCCAAACTATTATCTGGGCTAAATGCAGTCAAAAACTGGTTCTTTCATAAACAGGTGGCATAGCTAGGTTCATGGGTGGGCTCCTCTGCTGAGTAGCAGACAGTGCTACAAGGCCCAAAAGGATTTTCTGGACAAGATGCGGTAAAAAATTATTAGAAACACACACGGTGTAGCTCCTTGACAGGTGCACTACACCGCTGGCTACCAGACACCGCTACTATGCCATGAAACTGTCTATTAACATTTAAAACCATTATTAATGTGTAAATAAAGTTACGCTTTTGGTGAACGAACCGTTCTCGAACGGAACCTCTAACAGCCGAATTTTAAGCAAAGTGTTCGAGTTCGACGAACGGCTCGAACACCGCCCAAAACAGCTCGAATTTGAACTTGGCGAACAGGTCGACTCGAACACCGCTCATCTCTAATCAGGAAGAGGAGGATGAATGAACTCATGGAGATCAACATCCGACACTGCGGAGACACCATCACGTGTTTCTCAACGCAGTGATTCTAGAGCACTGCCCCCATCCCTTATGGGAAATATGCAAAACATGCAAAACAGAAGCCGCGGAGACACCATCACGTGTTTCTCAACGCAAGCAATGACCAGCCAGGTCTTTGTCCGGGAAGGAACAACCACGGGAAGGGCAGTCTCCAATGAAGGAAACCACCTATGCCAAAACATGGTATCCATCCACATACAGCTGTTTCCGGGTATTGCCCCTCATCAGTGTGGAGTAGGAAACTGGCTGGTAGGAGCAATGCCTAGTAAAAAGACTATGAAGAGGAGGATGAATGAACTCATGGAGATCAACATCCGACACTGCGGAGACACCATCACGTGTTTCTCAACGCAGTGATTCTAGAGCACTGCCCCCATCCCTTATGGGAAATATGCAAAACATGCAAAACAGAAGCCGCGGAGACACCATCACGTGTTTCTCAACGCAAGCAATGACCAGCCAGGTCTTTGTCCGGGAAGGAACAACCACGGGAAGGGCAGTCTCCAATGAAGGAAACCACCTATGCCAAAACATGGTATCCATCCACATACAGCTGTTTCGGGGTATTGCCCCTCATCAGTGTGGAGTAGGAAACTGGCTGGTAGGAGCAATGCCTAGTAAAAAGACTATGAAGAGGAGGATGAATGAACTCATGGAGATCAACATCCGACACTGCGGAGACACCATCACGTGTTTCTCAACGCAGTGATTCTAGAGCACTGCCCCCATCCCTTATGGGAAATATGCAAAACATGCAAAACAGAAGCCGCGGAGACACCATCACGTGTTTCTCAACGCAAGCAATGACCAGCCAGGTCTTTGTCCGGGAAGGAACAACCACGGGAAGGGCAGTCTCCAATGAAGGAAACCACCTATGCCAAAACATGGTATCCATCCACATACAGCTGTTTCGGGGTATTGCCCCTCATCAGTGTGGAGTAGGAAACTGGCTGGTAGGAGCAATGCCTAGTAAAAAGACTATGAAGAGGAGGATGAATGAACTCATGGAGATCAACATCCGACACTGCGGAGACACCATCACGTGTTTCTCAACGCAGTGATTCTAGAGCACTGCCCCCATCCCTTATGGGAAATATGCAAAACATGCAAAACAGAAGCCGCGGAGACACCATCACGTGTTTCTCAACGCAAGCAATGACCAGCCAGGTCTTTGTCCGGGAAGGAACAACCACGGGAAGGGCAGTCCCCAATGAAGGAAACCACCTATGCCAAAACATGGTATCCATCCACATACAGCTGTTTCGGGGTATTGCCCCTCATCAGTGTGGAGTAGGAAACTGGCTGGTAGGAGCAATGCCTAGTAAAAAGACTATGAAGAGGAGGATGAATGAACTCATGGAGATCAACATCCGACACTGCGGAGACACCATCACGTGTTTCTCAACGCAGTGATTCTAGAGCACTGCCCCCATCCCTTATGGGAAATATGCAAAACATGCAAAACAGAAGCCGCGGAGACACCATCACGTGTTTCTCAACGCAAGCAATGACCAGCCAGGTCTTTGTCCGGGAACTGATGAGGGGCAATACCCCGAAACAGCTGTATGTGGATGGATACCATGTTTTGGCATAGGTGGTTTCCTTCATTGGAGACTGCCCTTCCCGTGGTTGTTCCTTCCCGGACAAAGACCTGGCTGGTCATTGCTTGCGTTGAGAAACACGTGATGGTGTCTCCGCGGCTTCTGTTTTGCATGTTTTGCATATTTCCCATAAGGGATGGGGGCAGTGCTCTAGAATCACTGCGTTGAGAAACACGTGATGGTGTCTCCGCAGTGTCGGATGTTGATCTCCATGAGTTCATTCATCCTCCTCTTCATAGTCTTTTTACTAGGCATTGCTCCTACCAGCCAGTTTCCTACTCCACACTGATGAGGGGCAATACCCCGAAACAGCTGTATGTGGATGGATACCATGTTTTGGCATAGGTGGTTTCCTTCATTGGAGACTGCCCTTCCCGTGGTTGTTCCTTCCCGGACAAAGACCTGGCTGGTCATTGCTTGCGTTGAGAAACACGTGATGGTGTCTCCGCGGCTTCTGTTTTGCATGTTTTGCATATTTCCCATAAGGGATGGGGGCAGTGCTCTAGAATCACTGCGTTGAGAAACACGTGATGGTGTCTCCGCAGTGTCGGATGTTGATCTCCATGAGTTCATTCATCCTCCTCTTCATAGTCTTTTTACTAGGCATTGCTCCTACCAGCCAGTTTCCTACTCCACACTGATGAGGGGCAATACCCCGAAACAGCTGTATGTGGATGGATACCATGTTTTGGCATAGGTGGTTTCCTTCATTGGAGACTGCCCTTCCCGTGGTTGTTCCTTCCCGGACAAAGACCTGGCTGGTCATTGCTTGCGTTGAGAAACACGTGATGGTGTCTCCGCGGCTTCTGTTTTGCATGTTTTGCATATTTCCCATAAGGGATGGGGGCAGTGCTCTAGAATCACTGCGTTGAGAAACACGTGATGGTGTCTCCGCAGTGTCGGATGTTGATCTCCATGAGTTCATTCATCCTCCTCTTCATAGTCTTTTTACTAGGCATTGCTCCTACCAGCCAGTTTCCTACTCCACACTGATGAGGGGCAATACCCCGAAACAGCTGTATGTGGATGGATACCATGTTTTGGCATAGGTGGTTTCCTTCATTGGAGACTGCCCTTCCCGTGGTTGTTCCTTCCCGGACAAAGACCTGGCTGGTCATTGCTTGCGTTGAGAAACACGTGATGGTGTCTCCGCGGCTTCTGTTTTGCATGTTTTGCATATTTCCCATAAGGGATGGGGGCAGTGCTCTAGAATCACTGCGTTGAGAAACACGTGATGGTGTCTCCGCAGTGTCGGATGTTGATCTCCATGAGTTCATTCATCCTCCTCTTCATAGTCTTTTTACTAGGCATTGCTCCTACCAGCCAGTTTCCTACTCCACACTGATGAGGGGCAATACCCCGAAACAGCTGTATGTGGATGGATACCATGTTTTGGCATAGGTGGTTTCCTTCATTGGAGACTGCCCTTCCCGTGGTTGTTCCTTCCCGGACAAAGACCTGGCTGGTCATTGCTTGCGTTGAGAAACACGTGATGGTGTCTCCGCGGCTTCTGTTTTGCATGTTTTGCATATTTCCCATAAGGGATGGGGGCAGTGCTCTAGAATCACTGCGTTGAGAAACACGTGATGGTGTCTCCGCAGTGTCGGATGTTGATCTCCATGAGTTCATTCATCCTCCTCTTCATAGTCTTTTTACTAGGCATTGCTCCTACCAGCCAGTTTCCTACTCCACACTGATGAGGGGCAATACCCCGAAACAGCTGTATGTGGATGGATACCATGTTTTGGCATAGGTGGTTTCCTTCATTGGAGACTGCCCTTCCCGTGGTTGTTCCTTCCCGGACAAAGACCTGGCTGGTCATTGCTTGCGTTGAGAAACACGTGATGGTGTCTCCGCGGCTTCTGTTTTGCATGTTTTGCATATTTCCCATAAGGGATGGGGGCAGTGCTCTAGAATCACTGCGTTGAGAAACACGTGATGGTGTCTCCGCAGTGTCGGATGTTGATCTCCATGAGTTCATTCATCCTCCTCTTCATAGTCTTTTTACTAGGCATTGCTCCTACCAGCCAGTTTCCTACTCCACACTGATGAGGGGCAATACCCCGAAACAGCTGTATGTGGATGGATACCATGTTTTGGCATAGGTGGTTTCCTTCATTGGAGACTGCCCTTCCCGTGGTTGTTCCTTCCCGGACAAAGACCTGGCTGGTCATTGCTTGCGTTGAGAAACACGTGATGGTGTCTCCGCGGCTTCTGTTTTGCATGTTTTGCATATTTCCCATAAGGGATGGGGGCAGTGCTCTAGAATCACTGCGTTGAGAAACACGTGATGGTGTCTCCGCAGTGTCGGATGTTGATCTCCATGAGTTCATTCATCCTCCTCTTCATAGTCTTTTTACTAGGCATTGCTCCTACCAGCCAGTTTCCTACTCCACACTGATGAGGGGCAATACCCCGAAACAGCTGTATGTGGATGGATACCATGTTTTGGCATAGGTGGTTTCCTTCATTGGAGACTGCCCTTCCCGTGGTTGTTCCTTCCCGGACAAAGACCTGGCTGGTCATTGCTTGCGTTGAGAAACACGTGATGGTGTCTCCGCGGCTTCTGTTTTGCATGTTTTGCATATTTCCCATAAGGGATGGGGGCAGTGCTCTAGAATCACTGCGTTGAGAAACACGTGATGGTGTCTCCGCAGTGTCGGATGTTGATCTCCATGAGTTCATTCATCCTCCTCTTCATAGTCTTTTTACTAGGCATTGCTCCTACCAGCCAGTTTCCTACTCCACACTGATGAGGGGCAATACCCCGAAACAGCTGTATGTGGATGGATACCATGTTTTGGCATAGGTGGTTTCCTTCATTGGAGACTGCCCTTCCCGTGGTTGTTCCTTCCCGGACAAAGACCTGGCTGGTCATTGCTTGCGTTGAGAAACACGTGATGGTGTCTCCGTGGCTTCTGTTTTGCATCTCTAATCAGGAGGCAGACTCAGACGGTCTCAGGCCCAGTATGGATTCGACAAGATTGTAGAAAGTTGAGAAAGGGTACAGTATCACCGGATAACAGGTATATATGTAGCATAGTTTACACATTAAAAATATATGTCTATATATCAGGAGGCAAACTCAGATGGTCTCAGGCCCAGTATGGATTCAACAAGATTGTAGAAAGCTGAGAAAGGGTACAGTTTCACCGGATAACAGGTATATATGTAGCATAGTTTACACATTAAAAATCTATGTCTATATATCAGGAGGCAGACTCAGACGGTCTCAGGCCCAGTATGGATTCGACAAGATTGTAGAAAGTTGAGAAAGGGTACAGTATCACTGGATACCAGGTATATATAGCATAGTTTAAACATTAAAAATCTCCGTGTATATTTCCGTAGTCCGACAAAGACACTCACAGCCTCAGTATGGATTAGACAAGAATCTAAAAAGTAGAAAAAGGGTAATGTATTCAAAGCGTACACCAGTATACACTGTTGGGGTATTTTTCAATCTTCATATATATTTCAGTCTCAGTAAGACAGTCCAGACTCTCCACAAGAGGAAACGAGATGGATACAAGTACAGACGGAAAGTCGAGTGATTGCAGAGATTTTGGAGTTACTAATCACGGGAAAAACTCCCGGGAGAATTCTCAGAGGCGATGCTGACCTTCAATTACTTTGTCTGTGGAGACAGCGAAAACAGTTCTTGTGAAGAAAGGTTTGCTGTATCGCAGTACCGTGGATCCCATCACCGTTACTCATCTCCATCAAATTGTGATCACAGGGAGAGATATAGACATTGTCCTCACTGCCTATCATGATCTGTCAGGTAACTTTGGAGTGCAAAAGACAGAAGCCACAGGCCTTAGGCGATTCTATTGGATTGGCATGGGAGGACACATTTAAAAATGTGGGCAGGAATGTCACACATCTGTGAGTCGGAAAATCGTGAAAGCTGATGATAAACCACCACTGCATCTCATTGTGAGTCGACGTCCAGAACAAATGGAAGCCATTGATCATTTGAAGATAGAGCCCAGCAGGACAGGGCATAGCTACATCTTAACCATCATCTATCAGTTCACCAAATTTGTATTGGCAGTCCCAGTGAAGGATTTAACAGCCTAGACTACACAGCGGTGGAGCAGGGAGAGGTAAGTATTGCAAGTGCTGGGGCCCTGAGCAAGCAGAGGGGGCCCACTCGTTGGCGGCGGTACTGGCACAGGGCCCCTCATAGTACGCCGGTGTGTCTGACGGCGGGTGTGCACCCCCACCATCAGAGACACTTGATTGTACTATGAGGGACCCTGTGCCAGTGCCTTCGCCCAAGAGTGGGCCCACCCACCTGTCCTGGGCAACGGCACTCGCACGGGTGCATGCGCCAGGTGGTGACCCCGGCCCTGGGGGGAGGCAGCCCAGTTAGGGAGGTTGAAAAAATGGCATATGTTGATGTTGGACATTCAGCAGCTGAAAATGGAGGAATTGGAAAAGTCCGAGGAAGAGGAGGACAAAAGCGATCCATTTTTCGGGCAACCTACGTGTCAGCAGGGGAAGGTGGGACAAAATCCTTTGAAACCCATGCATGGTTCATTTTAATGAAGGTTAGATCATCAACATTTTGGTTCGACAGATGGGTCCTTTTTTCTGTCAGGATTGATCCTGCAGCACTGAAGACTCTATCGGATAGCACACTAGCAGCAGGGCAAGTGAGCTCTGTAAGGCATATTGGGCCAATTCAGGCCAGGTGTCCAGTTTACAGGCCCAATAGTCAAAGGGGTATGACCTGTGAGGGAGAACATCGATATGGGAGGAGAAGTAGTTTGTAACCATAGTTGACAACTGCTGTCTCCTGTCACTTTCAATCGATGCAGCATTACCAGTCGTGTGAGCGGTACTTGAAAAATCAGTCCACAACATGGTCATGAAACCCTTGTGTCCAACGCCACTTCGGCTGTGTGCACTGCGAACACCTCTTCCATGTTGCCCCCTATGGCTCGTGGGAGAACCATCACCGCCGCTGTGTGCTGGGAATGCCTCAAACAAATGGTTTACCAGAGTTGCTTGCTTGTTAGCCAATATTAGCTCTAGGTTCTCCTGTGGCATGATGTTTTGGAATTTGCCTTTATAGCGTGGATCCAGGATGCTGGCCAACCAGTTGTCATCATCGTTCATCATTTTGGCAATGCGGGGGTCCCTTTTTAGGATCTGCAAGGCATAATCACACATGTGGGCCAATGTTACAGGTGTCAATGATGCACTGCGAGTGCTGGGTGGAGGAGCACTTTCTGGCAAATCAACATCCCTCCAGTCACGCACAAACCCTGTACCTGACCTTGCCATGACAACATTTTCTCTTGCCCCAGAGAAGCATCCTCCTCCCCTAAATAATCATCCCCATCCACCTCCTCCTCTTCTTCCTCCACCTCGTCCAGGAGAGTTCCCTGAGCAGACAATGGCTGACTGTCATCAAGGCTTCCCTCCTCCTCTTCCTCCTCGGCTGCAGACGCCTGCTCCTTAATGTGCATCAAAGTTTGCATGAGCAGACACATAAGTGGGATGCTCATGCTTATGATGGTGTCATCTGCGCTTGCCAGCCGTGTGCATTCCTCAAAACACTGAAGGACTTTACAGAGGTCTTTCAGCTTCCACCACTGCACACCAGACAACTCCATGTCTGCCTTCAAACTGCCTGCCTGTGTATCCTCCCACAAATGCATTACAGCCTGCCTCTGTTCGCACAGCCTCTGAACCAAGTGCAGGGTGGAGCTCCACCTTGTTGCAACGTCGATAATTAGGCGGTGATTGGGAAGGTAGAGCAATCGCTGCAGCTTCTGCAAACGACTGGAGTGTTCGGGCGACCGGCGGATGTGCGAGCACAGTCTTCGCACCTTATGGAGCAGGGCTGTTAACTCCGGATAATTATTGAGGAAGCACTGCACCACCAGGTTCAAGGTGTGAGCCAGGCAAGGTATGTGTCTGAGTTTTGAAAGGGCTATGGCTGCCACAAAATTCCGGCCGTTATCACTAACTACCTTGCCTGCCTCAAGATGTAGACTGCCCATCCATGACTCAGTTTGTTGCTGCAAGTAGTCGGCCAGTACCTCCATGGTGTGTCTGTTGTCGCCGAAACACATCATCTTCAACACAGCCTGCTTACGCTTACCACTAGCTGTTTGATAGTGGGACACCTCGTGTGCAACACTGGCAGCTGCAGATGGAGTGCTCATGCGACTGCGCACTGTGGACGAGCTTTTGCTTCTGGAGGAGGAGGAGGAGGAGGGTCGAACGCCTACAGCCAACTGTTTCCTATACCATGGGCTAGGCAGCAGTGTACCACCGCCGCTGTCCCCTGTGGACCCTGCATCCACATTAACCCAGTGCGCAGTGATGGACACGTAACGGCCCTGGCCATGCCTACTGGACCATGACTCTATTGTGAGGTGCACCTTTCCACTCACTGATTGCTTGAGTGCATGGACAATGCGGTCTTTCACATGCAGGTGGAGGGCTGGGATGGCTTTTTGAGAAAAGAAGTGCCGACTGGGTAGGTCATAGCGTGGTACTGCGTAGGCCATGAGCTCGCGGAAAGCTTCGCTTTCAACCAACCGATAGGGCATCATCTCTAACGAGATTAGTTTGGCAATGTGGGTGTTCAAACACTGTGTATGCGGATGAGAGGATGAGCACTTTCTTGTCCTACTGAGAGTCTCTGGTAGGGTGAGCTGGACTTGAGAGCTGCATATGGTGGAACTAGCGGTGGACATGGCGGACTGAGAGAGGGTTGGTGATGGTGATGGTGTTGGTCGTCTTGCTGATGGCCTAGATTCAGTCTTTCGTAGCAATAACATTGTGATTCCCTGACTGCTTTGGCCTTGCGACGACACCTCAACATTTGCTGCTGGTGGTGTGCTAACCGGTGGGCTTACAGTGGGGGAAGCGATGTAGCGTTGCTGACTACCATCATTCGGAGCAGGTGCACATGTGGTACGTGAAGTTTGGTAGTCCGTCCACGCTTGCAAGTGCATAGTGGTTAAATGTCTCAGCATGCAACTGGTATTCAAATTTCTCAGATTTTTCCCTTGGTTAAAGGTCTTTGCTCACTTCTTACAGATAACCTTTGCCTGATCATTAGGATTTTGTTCAAAAAAGTGCCACACTGCACTCTTCCTACTATGGAAGACATTTTGAGGCCTTGCACGCTGTGCTAATTTGACCGTCTGGCCAAGCTGTCCTGCAACTCTTTGGGTTTTTGTAAACCGTTTTTGGACTGCTACGGGCCTGCCAGATAACAGCTGTTGCGATGTCGATGCCTGCTACAGATCCTCCTCCTCCTCTTCTGAGCTATTGGCAGCGGCCCCCTCTTCCCCCAATGGATGCCAATCTGGGTCAACAACTGGGTCATCCATAACCTCCTCTTCAATTTCATGTGCACCTTCCTCTGTGTCACCGTGTAAGGTGGTATAGTATGCGGGAAGGGGCACCTGAGTTTCATCAGGGTCAGATTCTGGCTCAGTACACTGGGAGGACAATGCAGCGCTCTGAGTGAATGTACCAGCAGAAAAATCTAGCAGTGGCTGTGCATCAGTGCACTCCATGTCCGATTCATCTTGGACTGGGGAATTCACGATTTGACTTGATAACCCAGGCATGGTATGTGAAAAGAGCTCCATGGAGTAATCTGTAGTGTGGCCTGCCGCATCCTTCACTTTTGGTAGGGGTGAAGGACACAAGGAAAGGTGTTGTTCCTGACCAGGAACCTCCACTGACGACTCAGTGCTTTTATTTTTTAAAACTTCAGAAGAGGAGGCGATAGAGCTGGAGGCTGTGTCAGCAATGTAAGCCAAAACTTGTTCCTGAAGCTCTGGCTTTAAAAGCGGTTTACCTACTCCCAGAAAAGGGAGCCTTCGAGGCCTTGTGGAGCCAGACGATGATGCAGGCTAAACACCTCCTGCCTTAGGTGCTATTGTGCTTTTACCACTACCAGCAGATGCACAACCACCCCCACCACTATCAGTACCATCTGGCAACCCCCGCCCACTTCCACCATACTTCCTCATTTTTGGAAAAATGTACCCAAAATACCACCAGCTATATGGTACTGTAAAACAAGGTACAAGGTGTGTATATAGTATTGGGGAGAATTGGAAGCTCCCTAGAGATTTTAGGAGGCTGAACTATTATCTCATGCCAACTATAGATTACACCTCAATTTAACAGGCTGAAATTGGCTGGTGTATGACAAAGTACAAGGTGTGTATATAGTATTGGGGAGAAGTGGAAGCTCCCTAGAGATTTTAGGAGGCTGAACTATTATCTCAGGCCCACTATAGATTACACCTCAATTTAACAGGCTGAAATTGGCTGGTGTATGACAAAGTACAAGGTGTACTTTTACAGTGCAAAGTACTGTTTCTCTTATTCATTCTCGTCTCGACTATTGTAACTCTCTTCTAATCAGTCTCCCTCTTACCAAACTCTCCCCTCTCCAATCTGTCTTGAATGCTGCAGCCGGGATCATATTCCTCACCAATCGTTACACCGATGCCTTTACCTTGTGCCAGTCATTACACTGGCTACCCATCCACTCCAGAATTCAGTATAAACTTATTACCCTCACTCACAAAGCCCTCCATGGCTCAGCACCACCCTACATCACCTCCCTTGTTTCAGTATACCACCCTACCCACGCCCTCCGTTCTGCTGATGACCTGAGGTTAGCATCCTCAATAATCAGAACCTCCCACTCCCGTCTCCAAGACTTTACACGTGCTGCGCCAATTCTTTGGAATGCACTTCCCAGGTCAATACGATTAGTCCCCAATCCCCACAATTTTAAGCGTGCCCTGAAAACGCATTTATTCAGACTGGCCTATCGTCTCAACACATTAACCTAATCTATCCCTGTGTGGCACAGCCAAAAGTTTTATCATAACCAGGTTCCCCGCATCATGTTCCCACATGCTTTATGCATCCATTAGCCCTCTGTGTCTGTACTGTTACACACTTAACATTATGGCTGGTCCATACAATCAGGGCAACTGTTACCACCCACTTTTCGTGTCTACCGCTTTCCTCATAGACTGTAAGCTTATTGTTATGCTGTAATGTCTATTGTCTGTACAAATCCCCTGTGAAATGTAAAGTGCTGCGGAATATGTCGGCGCTATAGAAATAAAAATTTATTATTATTATATTAAGGTGTGTATATAGTATTGGGGAGAATTGGAAGCTCACTTTAGATTTTAGGAGGCTGAACTATTATCTCAGGCCCACTATAGATTACACCTCAATTTAACAGGCTGAAATTGGCTGGTGTATGACAAAGTACAAGGTGTGTATATAGTATTGGGGAGAATTGGAAGCTCCCTAGAGATTTTAGGAGGCTGACAATGATGCTCTCAGTCCAAGTATGGACGCAGGCAGCCTAATAAGCAGGACTGCTGCACACAAAATTGTGGAAAAATGAACATTTGGTAACTGTGCAGAAAAGAGGAAGAAAAGTATATTTGCTTTTAAAAAAGCAGTTTGCACAGCAGTGTGCAAACAGCAATGCAGCTGTCAGGGAGTCTTATAAGGCAGCCTAATAACCAACAGAGCTGATGCACAAAAAATATAGCCTCCCCTGTCACTGCACACAAACTGTTGTGTTGTACAGTGGAAATCAGCAGAAGCAGTTTTTTTGTTCTTCTTCCCTGCCTAACGCTCTCCCTTATTCAGAATCAGCAGCTGCAACCTCTCCCTAATGCTATTATCGGCAGAAGTAAGATGGCGGTCGGCGTGCACGCCCTTTTATAGCCCCTGTGACGCCACACAAAGCAAGCCAATCACTTGCATGCCCTTCTCAAAGATGGTGGTGACCGATGCCCATGTCATCTCGTTGCCCACAGTGTGCGTCCTCCATCATTGGCTGAAAGAGGGCGCTGGAAGCATCATTTGAAACGTGACTTTGGCGCTCTGGTAGCCGACCTCGTGGCCAACCTCACGCTATGGTCGGGTTTCGTTTCATGAAACCCGACTTTAGCGAAAGTCGGCAACTTATGAATTTGACCAACCTGTTTCACTCAACTCTAGTCTTTGTTCTACAGACCTAGATTTTGAAACACAGGCCAGAGATCTCAAATCGCTATTTAGGGACTGGGGTTACAGCCATGGATGTGTCAAGCGTGCTTACAATAGAGTCAAACACACCTTCAGGAATGACCTGTTATATTATTCCCACAGACCATCTTCCTCTACCAAAGTTCGGTTCATTACCAACAACCACTTCCAAGTTGATATTGTGAGGAATTCCCCAAAAAAAAGCATGGCCTATTCTCCTAGCTGTCCAGACTTTGTCCCAATACCAATCTCGTGAACCAAGTATCACCCATTGTCACCCAAAAATATATGCGACACAATGGTGAAAAGCCATTACCAAAACGATCCACAGACTTTTCTCAATCAGAACCAACAAGGGCAGTTTTCCATATGGTCACTGTGTCGCCTGCCCTAACATTGGTAGGACTAATACGTTTGGTAATTCTGCAGGATCAAAGGAATTTAAAATCAACCACTTTATTAACTGGGAAATTAAAGAAATTATATACTATGCTGTGTGTCCTTGCCCCAAAATTTATGTTGGCCTTAGTACCTGCCAGCTAAAATTACAAGTACGGGAACATATAAGTGGAATCACCTGTTATGAATGGGTCACCGAGGAGGAAAAAATAAAACAAGCTAAATCCCAGAAAAAACAGAGAGGTTGGTAACTATGCAGATTGCAGATCCCTGATCCTAACCACACAACTAGCAGCAGCCATGGAGCGTTCCTACGATGATCCTAGACGCCTCGTCACCGCCGGAGGACTAAATAAGCCTAAAGCAAGAAAGGGGAAAACTAACTGCCCCAGAGCAGACCCAAAAGGAAAAACAGCCCCCACACATGTATTGACGGTGAAACAAGATGAAAACACAAACACAGGCAGGAAAATAGGCTGAGAAAATGATGGGGCCCAAACTAACTAGAAAGGATAGGAAAGGAAAGACACTGTCTGCAATCTGCCAAAAACCCTACAGAAATAATGTCCAACATTTCTGATAACAAAATTAACCCTGAAGTCACTAGACTTCTCCCACTATATCAGCACTCTGAAATATTCTGAGACAGAGCAAAAAGAGGCCAATCTAATAGGGGACAAAAAGCAAATTGGCAAATACAGATAAATAAGAGTGGAAATTCAGCACAGCCCCAGCCGGGGCTGGTTGACCACACAAAAAACGGAATAGACCAACAAAATCAAGTGTGAACATTAGCAGAAAAACTTAGCTTGAAATGACTGGAACAGAGCTGAACACCAAGAGCTGAAAAGCCAGAAGGAATCACCAGCACCAGAATAGGGCGTCGGCTGACTTAAATCCAGTCTGAAATTCCTGAGGTCCAATTGTCATCCTCATTATCAGGTGGCAGATCTCTACTGATTAAATCAGCCTCACTACCTCCTGTTACCACCAGAGGGAGCCTGGAAGGAGAACTCACAACTGGTAGACCAGAAAATGAACTCACAACAATCACCGCTGCCCAGAATAAAAAAAAGACATCTCTTCAGGAGCATTTGCATTATATAGTTTGCATAACACTGGTCACTTTGAAACTCCATTTGTGTAATATATGATTCATATGTTATTTTTCCTCACATCATGTGTGTTTTTAATATTTTTGTATAACCATTTCCCTTTGAATATTTTATTGTATGTGTGACATGCAGAAGTAGTGCTGAGTTCTGTTGCTTCAAAAACATCCAGCACCTAGAGGGGTTAACACCATCACAGGAGACAGGGAGTGGTTAGCAGAACCTCAGGGGGATTGTGGGGAACTTGTTTACTATTCTGGCAGCAGCCTAAAGGCCCCATCACACTAAGCGATCTATCTAGCGAGATCGCTGTGTGTGACGGGGATCAGCGACCGGCCCCCCTGCCGGTTATCGCTGATCGTGCTCGAGTGGCCTGGGCCGTTTTTTGATAGCTGGTTTCCCGCTGCCCAGCGCGCATCACTGTGTGTGGCAGCGAGACCAGCGATCAGCGATGCTGGACGCTGGTTTCCAAGGTAAACGTCGGGTATCCAGAAGTCGCGCGGCTCCTAGATACCCGATGTTTACCTTGGAAACCATCGTGTACGCCGGTTTCCAAGGTAAACAGCGGGTATACAGGAGTCGCGCGACTCCTGGATACCCGACGTTTACATTAGAAACCAGCGTCCAGCGTCGCTGGTCCTGATCGCTGGGGCTGTCTATGTGACAGTGTAGGGAAGGTGACCTGATGGACGGACGGACGTGTCAGTATAGAGAAAGATAGGTTTGCACAGTTTAGACAGGTGTCAGTTACTACAGTGGGGAAACAGCTAGGAAAGTGTAGTGGACGTGCAGTACCTTGGGTTGAACATTAGATGGCAGGGAAGAGTGTGAGCAAAGGACTTGACATCAGCTTAGGGCTTTAGAAACCATTGGTCATGGGGGGCGGAGTTACAGTGACAGGGGACCGGGAGTGCTATAAATACTGAGGGAGGGTTCCAGAAGGTTCCAGTCCCCAGGGGGAGCTCCAGTGACAGGAGGACCGTGACAGTCTGTGCGCTGTGAGGAGAATCCAAACCAGGGGGACTGAGGAGAGAGAACGTCAGGGGGGTGGTCCTGACAGGAATACCGCAATATAGACGAGACACAGAGGTTATATCGACGAGGCACAGAGGTTACGGATACCGTGTTAAGAAAGACGTTGTGACCAGTGAAATTACTGTTGGTTTACTGGCCTAAGGTGGCCACAGTGATGGACCTGTCAAAAGCGTCAACAAGAGAAAAGGGACGGTACGTATATATACAGTACATCCCTGGTGAAAGTACAGTGTTCTGTGGTGCATTGTAACCGGAGAGCCTTGACGAAAATTGTGGAGTGCTGTGAGGCTGTCATGCGGACAGCGAGTGAATAAAGCTTGGACCTGTTGCACCCGAAAATGGCCTCTATTTGTCTCTGTTCATCTCTGCGTGGTATGATGAGGGATCACCCCCCCAGCTCGGCCACCGACCCTACAACAGCTCACCAGCGATCAGCCTAAGGATGTCCCAGCGATCCCATCCATATCGGATCGTTGGTGGGATCGATGTGACGGGGCCTTTAGGGATGAGTCACCACTGATCTGTGTGTGATCTGTCTCTCTTTCACAAAAGTTCAGGCAAGTGAACCATAGGGACACAGGATTACATTAAAGTGTGAATTTGGGCTAACTGCTAGTTGAGAAAGTCTATCAGGAGCAGGAAGATAAGGACAGGAAGGAATTGTGCACAGGGATCATCTCCCTCACCAAACCACCCTCCTTCATCCTCCATCTCACTGTGCTAGAAGAAATGCTGTGTACTGCTGTGCCTTTGTAAAGAGTCTTGATCTGTGCTGAACTGTGCTATCAAAAGAGACTGATAGTCAATGTGCCTTTCAGAAGCAGCTGTACTGTTCATGAAGCCTATGCTTAAGAGATTTGAATTGTACTGGACATGCTGTGATATTAAACTACACTGTTCATCTGTTCAGGAGGACTGTGTCTGTGTGAGCAAGTGGATCCATCTTGTGCCTGAGGAAGCTGCAGTGCATGGTTTCCCTGAGTAACGGTTCACCCAGAGTTCCAAAGAATTCATGATACCTGTCCCACCCCTATCTGAACCAGTGGCGTGCACGTGTAAACAGGTTGATGGATGCAGTAACGCAGGGTATGCAGAACAAGGTCTAACACAGCGCTATTTAATTTATAACAATAGTGAACTCCTCGCAGGGAGATAACAAGTAATTAACAATAGAATTATGATATAACACAACAATCTTATTATTAAACTTCACTTATCGTGACTTCTCTGTCCTTAATCGCATGCAGTCCAATGAGATTTGTTATGCTGGCAGCGGCCGACATGGTGTCTTCAGGCACTACCTGCCATCAAATGGTGCAGCTTCAGCTAGCAACAGGCAGTCATAGGTTTTGACTGTTGAGCTATCAATCGGTAGTGCCGAGGTGGGAAGTGCCATAGAAGTCTCTGCCTAATGCGTGCTCCGAGACATGCCTGCCGAAGAGGGGAAATATACCTCACGATCCTGCACCTGGCACTCGCTTCTCAATGCAAGCACTGCACAGATGTTGGCTGGGCCCAGACACTCTGTACGCTCACTGACTCTCAGGGGCCTTCAAGTAACCTGTGCCGGGGAGTGACTCCGCAGTCTCTCTCTCCTCACAGAGCGCGGTGCACACCTGCTTCCTCCCCCTGCTGGCAGAAAACTGCTCTTTTTACAGCGCTTACAGCTCTCTCCTGTTTCGCCACGTCCCCTCTCACTAGGTGCTGGGTCCTGTCCGGCTCGCCTTTTTTGCCCCGGCAACACTAGATGCAGCTTTAACAGTTCTGGACCCGACATTGTGCAGGTACTTCGGCTGTTGTTCACTCAGACCGGCGTAATTCAGGTTGACTGATATTAGGTAAGAGAATATTTTGGCACGATGAATCTGCCATCTCTGTCGCTTCAGGACACTTCCTTTGTGCCTGTAGACGGTGAGTCATTCAAGTCTGGGGCTGCGGCGAGTGTCTCTTCCTTGAGAACCGTTGGAGTGGGCGCTTCGGTGATGTCCGGCACTCTCTCTCCATCCTCAGGACCGTGTAACAGACAGGGTCTTAATCAGTGGCGTAGCAACTGTTTGTGGCGCCCGGGGCGGTCTAAAAATTTGCTGCCCCTTTGGTCGTTGATAATCCGGAAGCATCCGAAGAGCCCACACTACACTCAAATATCTAATTTTTAGTCTGCTACTAACTCTGCTGTTATTATTTCTACATTTCTAGACTTTCATCTTCTTGCAGTTCTCCCTCTATATATATATGTATTAGCTTGATGATGCTGGATGAAGACCTAATGACTTTTTTAATAATAATTTTAAATAATGTGACAGAAAAAAACCAGAAAGTATATGGGGAGGAGATGTACGAGGACACGTATATGGGGGGATGTACGAGGACACGTATAGGGGGATGTACGAGGACACGTATATATGGATATGGGGGATGTACGAGGACACATATATGGGAGATGTACGAGGACACGTATATATGGGGGGATGTACGAGAACATTTATATGGGGGATGAATGATTATTGTATTAGGACACCTGTG
The DNA here is from genome assembly GCF_039654945.1 of Dendrobates tinctorius. NCBI lineage: Eukaryota > Metazoa > Chordata > Amphibia > Anura > Dendrobatidae > Dendrobates > Dendrobates tinctorius. Next base: position 11,119,361 of record NW_027361765.1, read on the forward strand.
GTGTGATGTCTATGTGGCATGTGACAGCTGTCTGTGGCTTCTCCCGTACAGATGTTGGTGGTGCTTTCTCCGGTAAAGGCCGTGGTGCACCCAGCAGCCTCTCCCACAAGTCGCCCCCATACCATGCTCCCCAGTATCCCACCTCACCCGGTGCAGTACTGTCCTACCCTTTTCCTCTCGCTCCCAGCCGGGGCAGCAGCACCGCCATATTCTTTCCTCCTCCCGGGAGCATCAATAGGGAGGAGCCTCTGCAGCTGCTACGGTGCCAGGACAGGACAGAAAACCTAGGAAAGCAGAGCTGCTGCTGGGCTGACACATGCGCAGAGTGTACACACACAGGCGTACACACACAGGTGTATACACACACACAGACACACACAGGCATACACAAACACAGGCGTACACACATAGGTGGATACACACACACGGGTGTATACATACACACACAGACACATACACACACAGGCATACACACACACATAGGTGGATAAACACACAGGCGTACACACACACACACACACATAGGTGTATACACACACAGGCGTACACACACACAGGTGTATCCATACACACACAGGCATACACAAACACAGGCGTACACACACACATAGGTGGATGCACACACACACACACACACACACACAGGCGTACACACACATAGGTGGATACACACACACAGGCGTACACACACACAGGCGTACACACACACAGGCGTACACACACACATAGGTGTATATACACACACACAGACACACACACACACAGGTGTATACACACACAGACACACACACACACACAGGCATTCACAAACACAGGTGTACACACACATAGGTGGATACACACACACAGGTGTATACATACACACACAGACACACACACACACACACATATAGGTGGATACACACACACAGGCGTACACACACACACACATAGGTGTACATACACACACACACAGTGTGGCTGCAGGCACAGATCCTTTCGCTGCTGCACATGGTGGCACATAACTGCACACAATGGAGGCAGACACACACCCAGCGCAGCCTGTGATGAGGATGACAGCTGCCTGCACACAGGGCTGCCGAGGGCAGCTGCAGACCACCTTACCCCAGCCCCGCACTCACCAGCTCACTGCTTGGCTCTTCCTAACATGGCTCCTTGTGTGCATCACATTCCTGGCAGCCGCGACCATCCCACCATGACAGTCCTCCAGTGCAGCGGGGCTGACGTCAGCACTGCCTCTGCCCAGCGCAGCGCCGCTCACTGAGGGTCCAGGCGGAGAGGAGGGAGAAGCTGCTAGGTAGCAGGGGAACAGCGGCTCCCGATAGGCGGAGGAGAAGGATGGAGGAAGGGTGGGAAGAAGAGGCTGCATTATCCCCTCACTGCACAGCCCAGCAGGCCGAAATGTACAGTCAGTGAGTCCAGGCTCCGCGCTTCTCCCACAGAGGAGAGGAATTGCTTCTGCTGCCGCGCCGCCTCCACACATGTGCCGCCTGGGGCGGACCGCCCCCCCCTGCCCCCCCACGCTACGCCACTGGTCTTAATATACTGCGATGGACTATGGTAAGTGCTCCTTCTTCCCGTTTGGGTTGAACTTCATACACCGGACCATCAGAACCGACTCAGAATTTAATTTGATGCCGGGTCTTTTCACATCAATATACTTATTACAAACAAAAGGAGAAAAAATATATATCCACCCTAAAATATCTATCCACCCTAAATACATCAGGATAACACTTTGCCCACAAACACCAACCTTGTACGCCTTCAGAATCCTCCTGGATGGAGAAAGAAAAATTTTATGAAGAAGAAACAGAGAGTGGTGGTAATGGGGGATTCCCTGTTGAGGGGAACAGAGGCCGCTATCTGCAGACCGTATATAACTTCAACAGAAATGTGCTGTCTTTCAGGTGCAAAAATTAAAGATGTGACAGGATATCAGGACTAGTGTTGAGCATTCCGATACTGCAAATATCGGGTATCGGCCGATATGCGCTGTATCGGAATTCCGATACCGAGTACCGATATTTTTTCAATATCGGATACCGGAATCGGAAGTCCCCATAATGCAATGAGCCACTGTTGTGGCTGTGATTGGCTGCTGAAATGATGTCATCATGATGCGCGGTCTGTGGGCATCATGATGCGCACAAGTTCCAGACTTGTAGTCCCATCGGACTGCACACAAACAAGACCCCCAGCAGGCCCGCACAGACCCCCGGCAGCCGGCACAGGCCCCCGGCAGGCCCGTACAGACCCCCGGCAGCCAGCACAAGCCCCCGGAAGGCCCGCACTGACCCCCTGCAGCTGGCACAAGCCCCCGGCAGGCCCGTACAGACCCCCGGCAGCCGGCACAAGCCCCCGGCAGGCCCGTACAGACCCCCGGCAGCCGGCACAAGCCCCGGTAGGCCCGTACAGGCCCCCGGCAGCTGGCACAAACCCCTGGCAGGCCCGCACAGACCTCCGGCACAAGCCCCCAGCAGGCCCTTACAGACCCCCGGCAGCCGGCACAAGCCCTCGGCAGGCCCGTACAGACCCCCGGCAGCCGGCACAAGCCCCCGGCAGGCCCGTACAGACCCCCGGCAGGCCCGCACAGAGTCCGCCCATGCACCGCCCACACTCTTCCCCCCTCCCGAACTGGATGTGCAAGTAAAGAAAGGGTTTTTTTAATTCCGATATTTCTGTCCCATTGACTTGAATGCGACTTCCGGTATTGGAATCGGCGATACCGATACTTTTTTGGGTATCGGGCCGATCCAATCCAATCCGATATTTCTCAATATCGGATGGTATCGCTCAACACTAATCAGGACTCTTCAGACCTACTGATGACTACCCATTCCTGCTAATACATGTGGGGACAAATGACACAGCAAGAAACGACCTGGAAATCATCTGCAATGACTTTGAAAACTTAGGTAAGAAAGTGAAAGAACTGGGAGCGCAGGTGGTCTTCCCTTCCTTCCTCCCAGTGGATGGCCATGGAACAAGGAGGTGGAATAAGATTCTGCAGGTGAACAACTGGCTACGTCAATGGTGCCGTCAGCAAGGATTTGGATTTCTGGATCACGGAGTGAATTACCTATATGATGGACTACTTGCTAGAGATGGGGTGCACCTTACGAAGACTGGAAAACATGTATTTGGAAGTAACCTTGCTACACTCATCAGGAGAGCTATAAACTAGAACAATGTGGGAAGGGAAGCAAAAGGCCAGAAAAAGCCATACAGCTGACAAATGCTATTGAGAACTCTGCTATTAGAAGTGGAAAGGAAGAACAAAGACAAAAGAATCTAAATAATAAAAATATTGGAGAAAGAGAAACCAATCACAAACTAAAATGTTTCTATACTAATGCACAAAGCATGGGCAACAAACAAGGAGAATTGGAACTACTAACGCAGGAAAAGAAATATGATGTCATTGGAATCACTGAAACTTGATGGGACGATACACATGATTGGAATACAAGGATAGAAGGATACAACTTATTTGCTAGAAACAGACTTGATAAACGAGGAGGAGGTGTCGCATTGTATGTTAGAAACGCGTATATCTGCACAGAGATTGAAGCTACAGAGAACGGGAGTTCTGTGGAAACTGTTTGGGTAAGAATACAAAGACAAAACAATGGAAAGGACACCATTGTAGGCATTTACTACAGGCCGCCTGAGCAAGCTGAAGATATGGATGAACTCTTTATGCATCAAATGGCCAAGTTCTCCAAAAAATATGACATAGTTGTCATGGGAGATTTCAACTATCCTGACATTTGTTGGGAATCTCTCTCAGGCAAAACTAACAGGTCAAGGAAATTCTTATCCTCTCTTGCTGACAACTTTATCTTCCAAAAGGTAGGGAAGAAAACAAGGGGAACTGCTACCTTGGATCTAATCCTTATAAACAGGGAGGAAATGGTTGAGGAGGTAAAAGTGGCTGGGACCCCAGGAGAAAGCGACCATGCTATTTTAGAATTTTGGATAACTAGAGGAGGAAGACCTGTGAAGACTCAGACATCAAGGTTAGATTTCAGAAAAGCTGATTTTAAGGGATTCAGAAAGAGAATTGGAGGGAACCAATGGCTGGATATCAGTAAGGACAAAAATGTCCAGGAAGGATGGGAAATCTTGAAAAATGAAATTCTCAAAGCACAATCGTTAACAATTCCGAAAAGAGGGAAGAATAGGAAGCGTTTAAGGAAACCAGGATGGATGAACAGAGAACTTAAGCACATGCTAAAAAGGAAGAAAGAAATGTTTATAAAATGGAAAGAGGGAGGCATATCTAAAGAAGAATATAATGCTGTCTGCAGAACCTGCAGGGCACAAATCAGATTATTAAAGCTGACAATGAATTGAGGCTTGCAAGAGATGTCAAAAGCAATAATAAAGGACTTTTGGGATATGTCAAAAGTAAAAGAAAAGTCAAAGATGCTATAGGATATTTACAGGATGAAAATGATGAAATGGTAAGACAGGATGTTGAGAAGGCCAAACTTTTAAATTCCTATTTTTCATCTGTTTTCTCCCAGAAAGGAAATGTAACATCAACAGTTCTTCGCTGTCCTATTAAGGGAATAGAAGAATCCAGGATATCTATAAACAGAAAGTTAGTGAGGAAACACTTAGCTAACATAAATGAATTCAAGTCTCCAGGTCCAGATGAATTACACCCCAGAGTTGTGAAGGAGATAGCAGAAGAAATTTTTGAACCCCTCTCCATAATCTTTGAAAATTCTTGGAGAACAGGAGAAGTCCCAGAAGACTGGTGAAGAGCAAATATTGTTCCTATCTTCAAAAAGGGGAAGAAGGTGGACCCAGGGAACTATAGGATGGTGAGTTTGACTTCTACACCAGGAAAGATCTTTGAACAAATTATTAAGCAACATGTATGTAAGTAGCTGGACGAGAATGAAGTGATTAAACAGAGTCAGCATGGGTTTGTAACTAATAAGTCATGTCAGACTAGCTTAATTTCCTACTATGACAGAATCACTGATTGGGTGGATCAGGGAAATGATGTATAGTATATCTTGACTTCAGCAAAGCATTTGACAAAGTATCTCACACAATCCTTATTGAAAAAATGGCTAAGTATGGAATTGACAAGGCAACTGTTAGGTGGATTCATAACTGGCTTAGTGATCGGACCCAAAGAGTGGTCATAAATGGCTGCACATGCAGTTGGAAGAATGTCTCAAGTGGGGTACCACAGGGCTCTGTCCTGGGCCCTGTATTGTTCAACATCTTTATCAATGATTTAGATGAAGGAATTGAGGGTAAACTGATTAAATTTGCTGATGACACAAAGCTAGGAGGGATAGCTAATAATAGAGAAGAGAGAGAGAGGATTCAAAAAGATATAAATAAACTGGTGCTGTGGGCAGCAACTAACAGAATGGTTCTTAACAGGGAAAAATGCAAAGTACTACATCTTGGCAATAAAAATGAAAAAAGCATATACAAAATGGGAGGAATAGGGCTAAGCAACAGCACATGTGAAAAAGACTTGGGTATACTAATTGATCACAGACTGAATATGAGTCAACAGTGTGATGCAGCAGCAAAAAAGGCAAATGCAATTCTTGGATGTATAAACAGAAGCATACAGTCTAGATCACGTGAAGTCATTATTGCCCTCTACTCCTCTTTGGTCAGACCTCATCTGGAATACTGTGTCCAGTTTTGGGCGTCACATTTTAAAAAAGACATCAACAAGCTGGAGCAAGTTCAGAAAAGAGCGACCAGAATGGTGACCGGTCTGCAAACCCTGTCTTATGAGGAAAGGTTGCAGGATTTGGGAATGTTTAGCTTGCAGAGGAGAAGACTGAGAGGAGACTTAATAGCTGTCTACAAACATCTCAAGGACTGTCACATTGTAGAAGGATCATCTTTATTCTCATTTGCACAAGGAAAGACTAGAAGCAATGGGAAGAAACTGAATGGGAGGAGACACAGATTAGATATTAGAAAAAACTTTTTGACAGATTGATCAATGAGTGGAACAGGCTGCCACGAGAGGTGGTGAGTTCTCCTTCAATGGAAGTCTTCAAACAGAGGCTGGACAGACATCTGTCTGGGATGATTTAGCGAATCCTGCATGGAGCAGGGGGTTGGACCAGATGGCCCCGGAGGTCCCTTCCAACTCTATGATTCTATGATTCTAAATGTTTTTTATATTAATTTAAGTAGACACACTAGAATCGTAAACCCAATAGAAACTACTTAAAAATCAGACTATTTCAATAATAATCTTCAAATAGACAATTTTTATTTGATTATAGACACCAACAAATAATTTTTTAAAAATTATTAAAATTCGATAGAGGAAATAGGTCAACAAACACTGCAAGAAGTATAAGGAATATAAGAAATAATTCCCCGGATATATGATGTCTCCAGAGTGTTGAAAAGCAAAAAAAATATTATCATCTATATTAAAGTGCAGTGCTCATGTGCATACTATTTACTACTGATCCACTTCGCCCACATTACTGGAGACATCGCATAATATATCAAGTGGCACAATATCATAAATATACAAGAGACTATAAAGTGCATATTTCACATTACAAAAATAATTTAAACCCTGAGTGTAAGGGGTTAAATAAACTACCGACCTGGATTCATGCTGTGCATGTGAATGCTGTGACCTCTCATTCCAACGCGCTTTTCACACGTTTCCTTCCTCAGGGGCCGCTTGTCCCGGATCAACACCCGATCTCCTGTCCTTAGAGCTGACCCTCGAATGGACGTTGTTTTGTAGTGCTAAGTTCTCAGAACCTCGTCTGTACTAGCCGACGAAGAGTCTGTAGTCAATGTCGATGTCGATGTTCTCGGACCCAGGAAGACACACCCGTCTGTGGGTAATCTTCTTCCGGATCCAACTCAAGCTCCGTGATCTCTCATCCCTTTTGCCCGAACAGAAAAGTATACGGGGTTTATCATGTTGTACTGTGCACTCGATTGTACACCCAAACTAATTTAGCCACAAACTCAGGCCAATGTATTTTCCAAACTTCCTCCAATGTTCGGAGCATCTGAATCAACGTTCGATTGAAACGTTCTCAGGCCCCATTCCCCTGAGGATGATCGAGCATAGTCCTTGACTTCTCGATCCGTTACAAACGATGTAACTCCTCCATCACTCGACATTGGAAGCAAGCACCTTGGTCAAAATGTATCCTTTTCGGGCAACCGTATACCCGGATGAAATCTTGACAAATTGCCTGCACAGTTTGCTCCTGGGTCAGAGTTACCACAGCGAACTTGGTGAAGTGATCGGTCATCACCAGACAGTGTTCATACCTGAGATGTGCCAGTCCTACGGCTAAGTAGTCAATCATCAATAGCTCCAAGGGACAGATATCACAGTGGTCTACTTCAGGGTTCTCTGCTCTGGAGGTTTAGCTAGTTCACAGCTCCAACATTTTTGACAAGCCTCCTCTACTACAGTCCTCAATCGGGGGTGATACTCCAGCTTTCTGCAACCACTGGAGCATCTTCTCCAGACCAAAGTGAGCCCCTATCTCATGGGACTCTGTAGCCACTACACGGATCAACTTTTCGAGGAGCACTACTTGCCAAGTGACCCCTAATTCCCGCACCAGCTGAACTCTTCTATATAGCAATCCATTTTCCAACTGGAGCCTCTCCCACTCTCTCAGAATCTGCAGAGCCCCTGGGGACAGAGTGTCTCTCTTTTTCCGGCTGGGAAGTTGCTTCAGGGCCACCCACTGTCTCAGCTGGTCAAGTTCATTATCTGCTTGCTAGAGTTGCACCCAGTTATCCCGAGGTGATCCCAGCATCTGTTCTCCAGACGCCTCTCCGATCTGTCCCTGCGTCACCACCAATGATCTAGCAAGGCCCCGTAAACCATGAATCTCTTCTGCCTCCAATTCTTCATCTCAGTCACGTTCAGACCGCTCATGAGTCACTCGAGAGAGAGCATCAGCATGCGTATTCTCGGCCCCAACCCGATAAATGATCTTCTACCTATACTTCACCATGTAGGCCACCACCGTTGTTCCAAGGATCCCAATTTTGCATTTCCCAGGTGGGCCAGGGGATTATTATCAGTGCGCACCCGGACTTCGAACCCTGACAAATACTTTGCGAACTTTTCGGTCATGGCCCACACCAACGCCAGCAGTTGTAACTTGAAAGAGCTGTAATTGTCCGGGTTCCATTCCAAGTCGTGAAGAGACCGGCTTGCATAGGCTATCACTCATTCCTTTCCTTTCTGCATTTGTGATATAATGGCCCCCAGACCATGTAGACTTCCATCAGTGTAAAGAATGAAGGGCTGTGAGAAATCTGTGTAGGCAAGTATTGAGGCCTCGGTCAAGGCCATTTTCAAGGCTCTGAAGGCTTCCTTCCTGGCTGTTTCCTCATTGGATACCTCAATTCTTCAAACCAGATGGCTCTCCCTTTAGTAGTTCCAGGAACGGATTGGTGAGATGGGTGAAACTTTTTACAAACCTTCGGTAGTACCCAGAAGCCCCAGAAAGGCCTGAATGCCTTTCACCGTTTTCAGGGTGGGCCATTCTTGCACCGCTATCTTTTCTCGTGCCAGTGTCACTCCTTCAGATGATACGATGTGTCCCAGGTACTCAATTTGTTTGAGAAAAAGGTGACATTTTTGGGGTTTCACTAGTAGGCCGTGCTTCTGCAGCCGACTCAACACTTGCTCCAGCCGCCAGAGATGTTCTTCTAAAGTGGCCGAATAGACAATGATATCGTCAAGATAGATGAGTGTTGCCTCAAAATTCAAGTCCCCCAAGCATCTTTCCATCAACCGCTGGAACCTCCCAGGAGCGTTAGTCAGGCCAAAGGGCATCCTGTTAAACGCAAACAATCCCATGGGCAGTATAAACGCCATCTTCGGCCAGTCGTGTTCAGCCACGGGCACCTGCCCGTACCCGCTGACCAGATCCCTGGACAAAAAATACTTTGCCTTTCCCATGGCAGACAACGATTTCTCAATTCTGAGCAATGGGTAGGAGTCCCGCACCGTACGAGCATCCAATTGTCTAATGCAGAAGCGCAGGGTCTCATCTTTCTTCCGAACTATAACAATGGGAGCTGCAAACGGGCTCTGACTCTCCCTTATGACTCCACTCTGCAACATGTGAGTCAGCATTTCCTTCACTTCCTTGTACATCTGAGGCAGTATCTGTTGATATCTTTCCCGGACTGGCGCAGCATTTCCCATGGGTATCTCGTGAGCAATAGCCTGGGTGCACCCGAAGTCATCTTCATGGCGAGCAAAGACCTCTTGGTAGTGCTCTAGTACAGTTTTCACCTGTTGCAGCGAGAGTCCAGTCAATTCAGCCCGCATCTGAATACAAATGTATGAGTGAATTACGTTCATAACAACAGCATGGGATAACACTTGTTTGGTTTTTACGGTGCTGTGAGCGAGCCATACTATTGTCAATATTCACCAAATATGCAAGATATTCACCTAATATGCACGTAAAGTGCATCCTACTTACATGACCGTACAATATAATCAAACAGCTGCATGCAGGCGGACATTTTCTCCATTGTCCTGCACTATAATACTGCACTATAATATTCTGCAATTATTTGCTACATACATTTCTGTGAATAATGTGACACAGAATCATCACCGAGGAGGAGTCCCAAAGGATCATGCAAAAAGCTAAGATTATACACAATTGCTCCCTGCTTCATCAAGCAAAATCTGCAATTACAGTAATCAAAAAACAGCCCGTTTGCTTCCTGAGCTAATGTGACTCAGCAGTGATGAAGGGATGTGGGCACAGTATCGGTTCCTTTTGATTACCATTGTTATCTTGGAAAATATTATTCTTATTTCATATCTTAAAGTCTATGCAACAGTTGGAACAAATAAAGCACATTTTACACAATTTGGCTACTTGTAGAGATAACAACAATACAACATATCTTGCCACTGGGTATACTTTACACAAGGGGTGCACAAACTTTTTTGTTCTAAGGGCCACCTTGTCATATTGAACCAACCCAGAGTCACTCTGCACTACTAATGAAAGTGGTACTAACTTCTGTGTTATCTGTGACATATCAAAAGTTTATACCATAAATGTCCGGTGAGTACAAATTCTACTTACAGGACTGCTACCTCCAAAAATCACCCTCTATGACTGTTCACACAATTAATTTTTGACAAGGATTTAAAAATAGATTCTGCTCTTAAATCCACATAAAAACCATGTCAAATACTGTTTGAATAAGTTTCTGACACAGTCAGCTGTCTAATCCACAGTCAACTCTCTAGAGTGCCAAAGCAACTTGACTAAGCATGTATCACACCACAAATACATTGATCACCAAGACACGCTGTGCTCCCAATATTATTATGCTGATGATCGTGCTGTGCACATGGAAATTTGGTTGGCCAGTCTAAACTGGCTACTAAATGAATACTGATCAGCTTGCATGTGACAACAGTAAGGAGAGTTAGGGTTAATGTTTAGGACTAGCCCAGAATGGGAGGGGCTAAGGTAAAGGGATAGCTTGTCCTATCAAGAAGTTAGATAGGGTCAAGTCGACACCAGAAGCAGAGCCGCGTGACATGGGTGTCCCAGACGTGAATGGAGACCAAGCAGTGGATAGCGAGATGTGGAGTAAAGGAAGGAAAAGTGGTCAAAGAAAATCAAATGATGCATAATATGATCAGTGATAAAAATTCTCTGTTAAAAATCACCTGCTTAACCCAGCAGGAAGTACGGCGACGTCTAAAAATCACTAAAATTGACAAATCCCTGGGCCGGAATGGGATACACCCCCGAGTGTCACGCCGTTCTGTCTGTATCTGCTTGTCGGCATTACAATGCATGTGGCTGCTTTAACCCCTTACTCCTTTCCCCCTAATTGAGCTGGGATACTGCTGGCTGTTACCTGTATGGAGCCTGCTCAGTTCCCTGCTCTGCTGTGTAGCTGCACATGTGGTGTTAGGTCTTTGCTCTGCTGCTTGACCATTCGCATGTGCGGTCCCTGGTCGCCGCTGTGGAAGCTGTCCATTGGTTGTGAGGTCATTTGCAGCTGGTGCATGACTTTCCACGTGTGTCTAGGCTTGCAGACAATGCCAGATGCTCTAAGCTGCAGTTCCTGCACTGATTGTGCTGCAATGGTTTCTGTGTGTACGTAGGGTGTGCGTGGCCACACCTCCCCTGCTTTTATCAGGGTTAGTGTGTGTACTTGAAATGCTGTCCCCAGCCAATTGCTGAGGGGCAGCTCCTTTATAAACTTACCCTGCCCTATAGGTGGGGCCAGAGCTACTCACAGCTCACGAACCTTGCCATGTGTGTCTCGTGTCTGTGTTCCTGGACCTCGTCTGTCTCTGCTTTGGTACCAAAGTCCCTGCCTTGATTCCTGCTTTTTCCTGTTCCCTCGCCCTGCCCCGGAGGTGGAATATCTGGGCCTGAATCCTTGATCCTGTACCTGACCTGTACCTGACCCCGTCTAAATTCGCCCTGGCCTGGAGGCGGTGTATCCAGGCTTGAATCCTTGATCCTGTACCTATCCCGTACCTGACTATGTCTGAACTGTGTCTGCTGTTGTTTCTGGAATCCCTCTGTGTTTGGAGCCTCGCACCCAGTGACTCTGAGTCTCTTGTAACCGGTGTTCCTGATGAGCATCTACTACCCTGTGCTCTGACTACCATGCAGTGCTAGCTCCATGCAGGCCCAGCAATCCTGCGGTTCTAGCACCATCACTCTGGAGTTCCATCCTAGGTCCGATGCCCGGAGCCTGACGCCCGGAGCCTGACTACCGCAGTCTGGAACCTGATGACCGCTGCCTGGAGCCGGATGACCGCAGTGGTGCCTGTAGGTCCTGTTGGATGTCCGGAACCAAACGACTCCCGTCTGATGTCTGCCGGTGACTCTGATGTCCTGTGGGTGACCTTGATGACTTTGTGTGTCCTGACGTCCTGCCTGTGTCCCAATGTCCCGCTTATGAGTGCCTCGGTGATCCGAGGGTGCCTTGGGGTCCACTGGGTGGTACCCTACTGTGAGGTGTGGAATCGGGAGCCTGGTTTAGCACTGTTTTTTCTATGTACTGTGACTTTACTTTAAGTAAACTTTACTTTATTTATACCTGAAGTTGTGCGGTGTCATCAAGTCCTACGTGTCATTGTCCACATGCTCAGCTGCCACAGTATCCCGGTCGCTGCCCTTCCCTAGTCCGGGTAGGCCCGGGTCCCCCTCTGTGGTATAGAGGGTCCATATTGCGTCCCTGTGGGACGCCCGCCCCCTCGCCGTCGGCATGGAGGCGCCTGCTGGGCCGCGACTGCGGTCGCAGTCGTGACAGAAGCTCTGGCATTGGACTCAGCTGAGCATGTATGGATGGTGGACTTTTTCTGAGCCCCGCTTGGCCAGTGGATGAGATGGCTCGGATCCCAGCTGGGAGTGGACTAGGTTGCTCAACCCTGCGCTTGGTAAGCAGTTTGGATTTCTGGAGCAATGAACTCTGCTGCTTGTGAACTGGGACTTACCGCCCATCCCAAGAAAAAGTTATGTGTATTTTTTTTTTTGGGGACTTCAGAAGAGGGGGCTTTAGGAGGGGATAATGTCACGCCGTTCTGTCTGTATCTGCTTGTCGGCGTGACAATGCATGTGGCTGCTTTAACCCCTTACTCCTTTCCCCCTAATTGAGCTGGGATACTGCTGGCTGTTACCTGTATGGAGCCTGCTCAGTTCCCAGCTCTGCTGCGTAGCTGCACATGTGGTGTTAGGTCTTTGCTCTGCTGCTTGACCATTCGCATGTGCGGTCCCTGGTCGCTGCTGTGGAAGCTGTCCATGAGTTGTGAGGTCATTTGCAGCTGGTGCATGACTTTCCACGTGTGTCTAAACTTGCAGACGATGCCAGGTGCTCTAAGCTGCAGTTCCTGCACTGATTGTGCTGCAGTGGTTTCTGTGTGTGCTTAGGGTGTGCGCGGCCACACCTCCCCTGCTTTTATCAGGGTTAGTGTGTGTACTTGAAATGCTGTCTCCAGTCAATTGCTGAGGGGCAGCTCCTTTATAAACTTACCCTGCCCTATAGGCGGGGCCAGAGCTACTCACAGCTCACAAAGCTCCTGAACCTTGCCATGTGTGTCTCGTGTCTGTGTTCCTGGAGCTCGCCTGTCTCTGCTTTGGTACCAAAGTCCCTGCCTTGATTCCTGCTTTATCCTGTTCCCTCGCCCTGCCCCGGAGGCGGGAAATCCGGGCCTGAATCCTTGATCCTGTACCTGACCCCGTCTAAATTCACCCTGGCCTGGAGGCTGTGTATCCAGGCTTGGATCCTTAATCCTGTGCCAATCCTGTGCCTATCCCGTACCGGACTATGTCTGAACTATGTCTGCTGTTATGTTTCTGGAATCCTTCTGTGTTTGGAGCCTCGCACCCAGTGACTCTGAATCTCTTGTAACCGGTGTTCCTGCTGAGCATCTACTACCCTGTGCTCTGACTGCCATGCAGTGCTAGCTCCATGCAGGCACAGCAATCCTGCGGTTCTAGCACCATCACTCTTGAGTTCCTTCCTAGGTCCGATGCCCAGAGCCTGACTACCGCAGTCTGGAACCTGATGACCGCTGCCTGGAGCCGGATGACCGCCGTGGTGCCAGTAGGTCGTGTTGAATGTCCGGAACCAAACGACTCCCGTCTGATGTCTGCCGGTGACTCTGATGTGCTGTGGGTGACCCTGATGTCCTTATGACCTAGTGTGTCCTGACGTCCTGCCTGTGTCCCGATGTCCCGCTTATGAGTGCCACAGTGATCTGATGGTGCCTTAGGGTCCACTGATTGGTACCCTTCTGGGAGGTGTGGAATTGGGAGCCTGGTTTAGCCCTGTTTTGTCTATGTACTGTGACTTTAAGTAAACTTTACTTTATTTATACCTGAAGTTGTGCAGTGTCATTAAGTCCTACGTGTCCTTGTACACATGCTCAGCTGCCACAGTATCCCGGTGGCTGCCCTTCCCTAGTTCGGGTAGGCCCGGGTCTCCCTCTGTGGTATAGAGGGTCCATATTGCGTCCCCGTGGGACGCTCGCCGTCGGCATGGAGGCGCCTGCTGGGCCGCGTCTGCGGTCGCAGTCGTGACAGAAGCTCTGGCCTTGGACTCGGCTGAGCATGTATAGACGGTAGGACTTTTTCTGAGCCCCACTTGGCCAGCGGATGAGATGGCTCGGATCCCAGCTGGGAGTGGACTAGGTTGCTCAATCCTGCGCTTGGTAAGCAGTTTGGATTTATGGAGCAATGAACTCTGCTGCTTGTGAACTGGGACTTACTGCAGGGTAAGTTTATAAAGGAGCTGCCCCTCAGCAATTGGCTGGGGACAGCATTTCAAGTGCACACACTAACCCTGATAAAAGCAGGGGAGGTGTGGCCGCGCACACCCTAAGCACACACAGAAACCACTGCAGCACAATCAGAGCACCTGGCATCGTTTGCAAGCCTAAACACACGTGGAAAGTCATGCACCAGCTGCAAATGACCTCACAATCCATGGACAGCTTCCACAGCGGCGACCAGGGACCGCACATGCGAATGGTCAAGCAGCAGAGCAAAGACCTAACACCACATGTGCAGCTACGCAGCAGAGCAGGGAACCGAGCAGGCTCCATACAGGTAACAGCCAGCACTATCCCAGCTCAATTAGGGGGAAAGGAGTAAGGGGTTAAAGCAGCCACATGCATTGTCACGCCGACAAGCAGATACAGACAGAACGGCGTGTCACCGAGTACTGCAGGAATTAAGTACAGTCATAGATAGACCATTATTTTTAATCTTTAAAGATTCCATAATAACAGAGTCTGTACCACAGGACTGGCGTATGGCAAATGTGGTGCCAATATTCAAAAAGGGGACAAAAACTGAACTTGGAAATTATAGGCCAGTAAGTTTAACCTCAACTGTGGGTAAAATCCTGGAGGGTTTTCTAAGAGATACTATACTGGAGTATCTGAAGACGAATAACCTCATGACCCAATATAAACATGGGTTTACAAGGGACTGCTTCTGTCAGACTAATCTGATAAGCTTTTATGAAGAGGTAAGTTCCGGACTGGACCAAGGGAGTGCAGTGAACGTGGTGTACACAGACTTTTCAAAAGCTTTTGATACGGTGCCACACAAAAGGTTGATACATAAAATGAGAACAACGGGGATAGGGGAAAATATGTGTAAAGCCCCCTTTACATTTAGCGATGCACCAGCGATCCCGACAACGATATGACCCGGTCAGGATCGCTGGTGCATCGCTAAGTGGTCGCTAGTGAGCTGCCAAACAGGCAGATCTCACCAGCGATGTAGCAATGCAGCAGCGGTCGTTACTTACCTGTCAGACGCGGCGATGAAGACGTCCTCCACCCGCATCCACGCATCGCTTGTCGGCGCCAGCAGGAAGCAGCCGACGAGAAACGGCCCAGGACGTTCTCGCGCGATTAGCGATAACCAGCGGGGGAGCCGGTCAGAGGTAAGTATCACACATAGCGATATCGCTAGCAATATCGCTGCTGCGTCACAAAATCGGTGACGCTTTAGCGATATTGCTAGCAATATTGCTTAGTGTGACAGGGCCTTTAGTGGATTAAGAGCTGGCTCAGGGATAGGAAACAAAGGGTGGTTATTAATGGAGCACACTCGGACTGGGTCACGGTTAGCAGTGGGGTACCACAGGGGTCAGTATTGGGCCCACTTCTTTTTAACATATTTATTAATGACCTTGTAGGGGGCATAGAAAGTAGAATTTCAATATTTGCAGATGACACTAAACTCTGCAGGGTAATCAATACAGAGGAGGACAATGTTATATTACAGGAGGATTTATGTGAACTAGAAGCTTTGGCTGATAAATGGCAAATGAGCTTTAATGGGGATAAATGTAAGGTCATGCACTAGGGTAGAACAAACAAGATGTATTTTTATGTGCATAATTGTAAAGCACTGGGCAAAACTGTCACTGAAAAAGACCTGGGTGTATGGGTGGATGACAAACTCACATTTAGTGGCCAGTGCCAGGCAGCTGCTGCAAAGGCACATAAAATAATAGGATGCATTAAAAGAGGCATAGATGCTCATGAGGAGAACATCATTTTACCCCTATACAAGTCACTAGTGCGACCACACTTAGAATACTGTGTACAGTTCTGGTCTCCGGTATATAAGAAAGACATAGCTGAACTGGAGCGGGTGCAGAGAAGAGCGACCAAGGTTATTAGGGAACTGGGGGGTCTGCAATACCAAGATAGGTTACTACACATGGGGTTATTTAGTTTGGAAAATCGAAGGCTTAGGGGTGATCTAATTACAATGTATAAATATATGTGGGGACAGTACAAAGACCTTTCTAATGATCTTTTTACTCTTAGACCTGTGACGGGGACAAGAGGACATCCTCTACGTCTGGAGGAAAGAAGGTTTAAGCATAATCACAGATGCGGATTCTTTACTGTAAGAGCAATGAGACTATGGAACTCTCTGCCATATGATGTTGTAATGAATGATTCCCTACTAAAATTTAAGAAGGGTCTGGATGCCTTTCTTGAAAAGTATAATATTACAGGGTATATACACTAGTTTCCTTTACATTGCGTTGATCCAGGGAGCTAGTCTGATTGCCATATGTGGAGTCGGGAAGGAATTTTTTTCCCCAATGTGAAGCTTACTGTTTGCCACATGGGTTTTTTTGCCTTCCTCTGGATCAACATGTTAAGGCAAGTTAGGATAGGATATGGGTTGAACTAGATGGACTTAAAGTCTTCCTTCAACCTTATTAACTATGTTACTAGGTTACTAAAGGACAGAGCGATGCATTGAAGACGGGTCCTGGGATAGGACTTCTAGCATCACAGCCTCGAGTTTATAACTCGGAGAGGGAACGGGCCAGAGATCATGAGATGAAGAGAGTGTCCCATGCGGGAGTTCCAAGGCGTCAGCAAGTTTACCATGTTGGCAAACTGTTTACCATCAGAGGGAAGATGACGGGGCGAACGGCGGGCTGAGAATAGAAGTCTCAGTATCTGGGCTTTTGTAGTGTCCAGGGTGGTGTCAGTCAGAGAAACGTGAGGCAGGAACAAGTAAACTTGAAGAGATAGAGAGACAGTGTGTGAAGACACTCCGCATTGTGAAGGAAACATTTGTGAAATTATTCACCCGTAATCTATTGTACATTATCCTCACCAAGTTGATGTTCAGTAAAAGACTTTTTGAGTGGTGGTCTCCCTCATTGAACTGTTCAACATCCAAACCTGGTCTGCAAGGGCATAGCACCGTCATAGCCAAAGTCTCCCCATTTATCCCATCTTCATGTAATGTGGTTGGGGCGTAAACGAGGAGTACTTCACCCATGACTAGCGCCCTGTGCCAAGTTACATATGTGTAAGGGTGTAACAGGGGCTGTAATATGCCTCTCCATCTCAAAACAGTGTTTGTAGAAAATGTGTGATTTTATTGTATTTTTGTGACAGTATTAATGTGTGGAACTGCATAGAGTTGTATAGGCACTAAAGTGTGGTGTTAATGTTATGTACTGTGATAAATGTAAAATGTGATTTATTTGTAGTAAATAGGGAAAGTAAAGGGTTACGTATAGGACATAGGTATAGGATAGTACATAGAGATTAAGTTATAAAGGGAGAAGACTCAGTTGTGGGCACCTTGGATACAGGAAGTGGGTTCATAGGTTAATATACAGTTAAATGGTTAGTACCATTCCAGGCTGGGAGGTGCATGATTAGTTAAGAAGGAAAGCACTTCCTGGTTAGTGCAGGGAGTCTAGAGTTGGAGATTAGATCTGTAATAGATAAAATATTAGCAGGAGTCTTAGGTTAGAGGGCTGGAGGGCACGAGAAGTACGGACTGTTTGACAATATAAGATTGTCGGCAACTATCTTCAGCGGACATTCTTGTAACGTTCGAAGCCTATGGCCTAAACTAGGCACTGGGAAGTGTGCCTTATTCCCTTAGAACAAGTGGAAGCTGAACTGGGAAAATCATGAGATACTAATGAAAAATATTCAGGATGGAGAGTCCTCAGTAGTTGATACCTTTTAATGGCTAACTGAAAAGATGGTAATACATTGCAAGCTTTCGAGACTACTCAGGTCTCTTCATCAATACAAAATCCAGCCTGATGAAGAGACCTGCGTAGTCTCGAAAGCTTGCAATGTGTTACCATCTTTTCAGTTAGCCATTAAAAGGTATCAACTACTGAGGACTCTCAATCCTGAATATTTTTCTATCTACTGGCTAGGTACAAAGATATACATCTTTACTGTATGAGATACTAATGGAAACTGAAGGGGGACGGAGTATCCTGGGGGCAGAGGGAGCCATTAAGTGAAGAGATAGCTCAGGCAGAACAGAGAACGTGGAAAAGTACTGTGCTGTACCATCAATTGAACTCAAAATGCTAAGCAAAGCTGAACTGTTAAGCGAGTATCCCCTGATTTGTGAGCAGATGTCCCTGGATTCGGGAGCCTGGAGACTGCAGAGGTCTGTGACCAAAATGCGAGTGTTCTGCAGCACACACAGAGCAAAAGGGAATGGGGACACTATTTATTTGTAGGGTGCAGGGTGTGGAAACACAGCAACCCCTCGTCCATGACTACCGCCCTCTGCACCTCACATATGTATGCAATAAAGTTTGCACATATGTCTAGCCCAAATGTTCAACACAGAGAATTTCACATAAGGCATGAGCTTAATGTGCACTACAAAAGAAATGAGATAACTCTCATACAAGTATGCAAAGCTGAGAGAACACATTTTGTCTCATTGCTAAATGCTTTCTTTAATGGTTGTGCATTTTAAGTGATTCAGTGTAGGTTTTGAATGGTAAGTGGATTCACATATGCTGTTTATGGTCAATTGTGTATGTACTCCATATTTGTTCTTTTTTATGTTTTTATAAACTCTTGAAGTATTTTTCAGATGTGGATGTTCATTTGTTAATTGTTATATTACCTTGATACGCGATTTCAAATGAAGAAATGAATACGTATCTAAGAAGCAATATTTGAAGAATTGTAAAATAGCAATATAACACCAATACACAGTAACAAGTATATTCAGGGCAGCACTTTTATTTATATATACCGTAGTCGTTTATTGATTTGGAAAATAATTTTATAGAAACTCTATTCTACAGACATAGCTCCTTAAATAATAATACAATCAAGATATCTAAAATGCAAAGATACGTTACAGTATTGCACAAACTGGCCACATGTTATAGTAAAATGAATGGTAGCGTTTGGGTAGTTATCATATGGTCCAACATAGTAAAACTATATTTGGCAACCTAAAAACATAATTTGCAGCAGTAATCGTAATTCAGCACTAATGTGTGTAACAGTGCTTCTCCATATAGCCGCTAGCTGGATATATTTAATTATAAATGGGAACGTGGCAGGCTGTGTGGAAAATGTATGTGTGCACGCTTTTACTATATCAGATTTGGCCTCTGTCCAATGCAATTACATTAGGTAGCAAAACAGAACCTTAGCTGAACTCTAACTCAGAAAGTTTATCTTAAA
This sequence comes from Dendrobates tinctorius, assembly GCF_039654945.1. Lineage (NCBI taxonomy): Eukaryota > Metazoa > Chordata > Amphibia > Anura > Dendrobatidae > Dendrobates > Dendrobates tinctorius. The sequence goes on from NW_027361765.1 coordinate 11,138,889, forward strand.
AAGTAAAATAACTGGCTAGCGGGAGCTGCAAAAGTCTGTAGCTTGGGGCCCCATAGTTTATGCATTGTAAACTGCAGCAAAATGCTACATTTCAGCACCAGTTATCCAATGATGAATTAACCTTTTTGTTAAAGTCTGAGTTATGTGGTTATCTGGGAAAGTTTCTTGTTGTATGAGATGTATCTGCAGAGCATTTTATCATTATCATTCACGAACTGATAGGTAATAGACTTTCAATCAACATTTCTGTAAAAAAAAGAATTCAGTTAAAGGGCTTGTCCCGGAATAGCATATCCATGTCTTATTCCCTGGATAAGTCATCAATATGAGATTGGTGGGGTTCGACACACTGGTGATATATGTTATGGTAGCAGACCGATGCTCTTTAGGTGTTTTAGTGACTGCTGCCGAGCACTGCAGTTTATGTGCAATGTGAGATCAGTGGCGTTGTTGGACTCTCGCTTAATAAAAGGAAACAAATGAACAAAATTGTTTGTTCTCTTCTCTTAAATTAAGAGAAACCTATAATGGTGACTGAAATAATTTAAAACTGCCAAAAGTAATTTTCAGTTTAAAATTAGTGAATTACAACTGTGATTTAACAGAAAATTTTAAACAAAATAATGAAATTGGCCTGGACAAAAATTGTTACCCCCTAGAAAAGACTGAAAATAATTTGGCCACAGAGACAAACTAAGGTGTGTGATGTAATTAACATCACAGGTGTCTACAAATCTGTAATCAGTCAGTTTGCCTATTTAAATTGTGAAAAGTAGTCACTGTGCTGTTTGGTATCTTGGTGTGTACAACACTGAACATGGAATTAAGAAAACTGAGGTAACAGTGGAGATTAGAAAGAGAATGAAAGACAAACATATTATAGGTGAAGGCCATCTACAAACAACTTGATGTTCCTGTTACTAAAGTTGCACATATTCTTCAGAAGTTTAATGTCTAGACATGAGCAAACCTATGGATGTCCATGTTAGACTGGTTTGGATGGAATTTTTTTTTTTTTTAAGTCCAATTCAGGTCGCAAACTTAACCTTGGACTCTATATACGTCAAAGGGTACCTGAACCTCAGAGCTGTAAAATGGCTATAAAATGGTCGTAGTAAGGGCTTGGCTGCAAAAGGAAGAAAAATGAGGGTAAGAACAGGACAATTGCAATGCAAACAAATGAGGATAGGAAATTCACTTAAAGGGTTTATTTCACCATAGCAATCATGGTAAAATAGGAAGTAAATGAATGACAAAAATTCGGGAGAGTATCCCAACAGAAAGCTTACAAACTTCAACCACAGACGCTGATTCACATTTCTCCCACAGAGCATGGGGAATAATACCCCTACAGAAGATTACACTAAATTTCAGCAACAGAGCATGGGGCATGATAATGCTCCACATAATTTTTTTTTTTTTATGCTATGTGCACACGTTGCGGATTCCGCTACGGGTTTTTCCGCGCAGAAACGCAGGTAAAACCACAGGTAAAGTGACCTGCAGTTTTCCTGTGGTTTGGTCTGCGATTTTGCCCTGCGGTTTCACACCTCTACTATGGTAAAGGTATGAAACCGCTGCGGAATCCGCGCAACAATTGACATGCTGCGGTTTGTAAACCGCAGCAAAACCGCGCGGAAAAATCTGCACCGTCAGCACAGCGCTTTTGAAACCCCATAGGGTTTCATTGTACTGTACATGGTCAGCGGAACTGCTGCGTTTCCGCAGGGCCAAAACCGCTGCGGAAACGCAGCAGAATCCGCAACGTGTGAACATAGCCTTAATGTTAGCCTCAAAGCATGGGGAACAAGAATATTACACTAAATTTCAGCAACAGAGCATGGGCATAATACCTCCACAGAAGATTTTTTTTTTAATTTCACCCAGATCGCATGGGGCACAATACCCCCTGAGAGACAGACTCAAATTTCACCCCAAGAGGCAATGGGTGCCATAAATTTTGTGCTGTAAAATGGTGGTAGTAAGAGGTAGGGTGCTGTAAAAGGGGGGTAAGAGCAGGACAATTGGCTTCAAACAAATGTGGATAAACTACTTAAAGGGGTTCTGTTGTGAGGGGGGTGGTCAAAGGTTCTTGCACTCTACAAAAGGAATAGGGCACTGACTTAACCCCTTAACTCCTGGGCCATTTTCCATCTTTGTCTTTTTTTTTGCTCTCCTTCTTCCCAGAGCCATAACTTTCTTATTTTTTGGTCAATATCGCCATGTGAGGGCTTCATTTTTTTGCTGAACAAGTTGTAGTTTTGACAGACACCATTGGTTTTAACATATAGTGTACTGAAAAATGGGGAAAAAAATTCCAAGTGCGGTGAAATTGCAAAAAAGTGCAATTTCACAGTTTTTTTTTTTCCATGTTCACTAAATGCTAAAACTGACCTGCCATTATGATTCTCCAAGTCATTACGAGTTCACAGACACCAAACAAGTATAGGTTACCGTATTTTTTATTTGTGGTGAAAAAAATCCCAAGTTCTGAGACCTGTAGCATCTCTATTTTTCGTGATCAGAGGCTGAGTGAAAGCTTAATTTTTGCACGCCGAGGTGATGTTTTTATTGATACCATTTTGGAGTAGATAATCTTTTAATCGCCCGTTATCGCATTTTATTGCAATGTAGCGGCGAGCAAAAAAATTTAACTCTGACAGTTTAAATTTTTTTCTTACTATACCGTTTAGTAATCGGGTTAATTCTTTTTTTATAGTGATAGATCTGGTGATTCTCAATATAGCGATGCCAAATATCTGTATATTTGATTTTTTTATTGTTTTATTTTGAATAGGGCGAAAAGGGGAGCGATTTGATGATCAGATCGCCTGCGTTTAGCAGAAATGCTCACTTGCTATGAGTGCTCATAGCAATCTGGCAATGACAACCATATAGGTCTGCTGCAGACCTCTGACCGATCGGTGTCCCTTAATCATGTGACGGGTCACCGAAGGGCGGGATTAGTGATGCACTTCCTGTAAGCATGAGTTAAATGCGGCTGTCAGAGATTGAAAATAGCATTTAACTAGTCAGCAGCCGTGCTGTTGAGGGCACGTCAGCTGAATAGATCAGCTGTCATGTGCCCAGAAAGGTGCGTGCTCAGCCTCGGAGCCCGCACCAAACAGGGGGAATCCGTCATGTGCGTACTATTATGCCACATGTTGGAAAGGCTTAAAATAAATTTCAAAAAAAGACCTTGAATCAGGAGACCAAGGTTAATTTTTTTTTGTCATGTGGAGGTGGACGTGGTGATGGACGTGGCGAAGTAGGAGTTGGTCAACAGTTTTTTTTTGTCATTTCTAGATTTTTTGGGTATTTTCATATTTTTTTAAGGGGAACTAATGGAAATAACAGAGAATAAAATACAAAACAAAACAATTATCTTGAACAAGGAGGCTGAGGTCCAAGTTGAGGATGAGGTACACATTGTGATGTAGGTATAACAGTCCAAGTAGGAGGTAGCCAGCACTTTTGTTTTTTATTTTTAAGGGAAACTAATGAAAATAGCAAACTAAATACAAAAACAAAATATCTTGAATCAGGAGGCCGAGGTCCAAGTGGAGGATGAGGATGAAGTGGAGATGGATATGGCAGAGGAAGAGGAGGAAGTAGCTAGCAACTCTTTTACATTTTTTTAGTGGTAGAGGCAACAAAATTAAATGAACAACAAGTAGAGTCTAACCATGACTGGGTGCGGCTGGCATAGTTGTCTACTGTAGTCAGCCAAAGGTATGGACAAGTCTATAGAAAATAGGTACAAGACCTTAGCCAGCTCACCAACTTGACCTGCAGTGCAAAGAACTCCATCTTGACTAGATGCCATATTTCCAATAGTGAAGAGAAAAAGAGTGTTCCAGCTCCTTAAAAAATCTTGACATTTTATTGGTGCTTTTCCAGAAATATATCAGTGCAGTAAAAACTCCATAAGCAGTGTGCATGCAATGGTACAAGCGACGCGTTTCGATCTTATACAGATCTTTTTCAAAGCTCTGCACCCTCTTACACTCATAAGACATGCCTGGTTCATTTTGATGAATGTGAGCTTGCACATATTTTCTGTGTACAGGCGAATGGGCCTGATTGTGTTGACACTCCATGCCATGCTAAACAAGTTTAGACAGTACAGTTGCTGCAGGGCAGGCCAGCACCTCCAAGTCATAAAGAGCAAGCTCAGGTCATGGGTCAAATTTTGAGTCTAAAATGTTAAGTGGGGCAGACCCATCAGTTGTAATATTGAGATGTATGAACATGTACTCTTCCACCATGTTGTGGAAACACTGCCTCCTGCTATGGACCGTATCAGATGGTGGTGCTTGATGTTGTGGTGTGTGGAATAATTGTATCCACATTTCAGCCTTGTTGTTTCCACATTGCCTTCTGAGGAGCTGATGGTGCCCCAGCTGCGTTGACGACTTCCTCCTCCGCCACTAACTCGTTCTTCCACTTAGTCCCCGCTGTCAAGTGGAAAAGCCATCAATAGTTTCTTTACCAGGATGTGCTTGTTTTCACACATTTTGCAATCCTGGTCCAAGGATGGAAGTGGGGGTGGTACGTTGTCCTTGTAGCAGGGATCCAGTAGAGTGGCAACCCAGTAATCAGAACTGGTAATAATACGGGCAACTCGATGGTTGATGCATAGATACAGCAACGTGTGCTTTCTCATGTGTGCCAGGCTGCCCAGAGTCAATGACAAGATGTCCTCCGTGAGAAGAGTATGGTCTGGGTCCACTGTATCCCAACAGCCACGCTCAAGTGATACACATGAGCAACTTGGAGTGCAACCCGGCTGGAAACACTGTTCTTCAACATCCTCATCATGCAAAACTGTCCCTTGGTTGGACCCTTGCATACCAGGATGATGTGGGTACAGAAACCCACCCTCCAAGCCATGTGTGGATGACATACCTGATAAAGGTGTGAATGTTGCCTGGTACTCCTGCTCCTCTTCCTTCTGTGCCACCACCTTATTCATTATTGGCTGAAAGATTTTTTTCAAGCAGACCTAGAAATGGGAAAGTAACGCTGATGATGGCGCCATCAGAGCAGGCCAAATTGGTCGTTCACTCATTTGTAGTGAAGTGGTGCTCTATCAAGCAACTGGTGTGTGCGTGCTGCAGCTAAAACTTCACTGTTGCCTGCTGCTACTCACACAGTCTCTCCAGCATATGCAAGGTGAAGTTCCACCATGCTGGTGCATCATCTATGAGGTGGAAGGCAGAAAAGACGCTGCAGTGCAGACAGGCGGACAGCAGCATGGTAAGAACGTTGAAAGCACTCACTTTCTGCAGCAAATGAGATATATTTGGGTAGTTCCACAGGAAGCTCTGCACTACAAAGTTCAGCACATGCACCAGGCAAGGGATATGAATTATACCGGCTATGCCCAAAGCTGCTACCAGATTTCTACTGTTATCACAAACCACCAGACCGGGTTTGAGGTTCACGAGCACCAACCAATCATCTGTTTGCTGTTTGGAACCCGTCCAGATCGAGCACTCTACTCAAGGCAATTACCGGTATGCCACAGAGTTTTTTTTCCCCAAAGAGTAAAGCTTTTCATGCAACAGAGCAATAGGGTATTTTGCTTCAGAGTAAAAGTTTTATATGACACATAGCAATAGGATTTTTTTCCACAGAGAACAAGGTTTATATGGCACAGAGCACTAGCATTTTTTGCCACAGAGCAATAGGATTTTTAGCCATAGAGAACAAGGTTTGTATGGCACAGAGCAATAGGATTTTTTGCAACAGAATACAAGTTTTATATAACACAGAGCAATAGATTTTTGTCACAGAGAACAAGGCTAATATGACACAAAACAATAGAATTTTTGATGGGTCATTATAGGAGACGTCTGTCTAGAAGGAGCACACAAGCCAACTTCAGCTAACAGTATGTTCACTGGTACACTTGAAAATTGATGTCGGTCTCTCTTAAAGCCTTGTCAGAGCAATTTCTTGGTAAAAGAATTGCCACACAGTGCTCCTCAATCTTGTCCTTTCGCAGACCTTTCCGTGATGGTGAGCAAGATCACATAGGGTGCAGTCTTCCTAAGGACAAGAGAAGAAAACAGGGTCACAATGTCCATTGAAGATACACTGTTTTGGACATTACAGTGGATATGAAAAGTATTCAGACCCCTTTAAATTTTTCACTCTTTGTTAATTGCAGTCATTTGGTAAATTCAAAAAAGTTCATTTTTTTCTCAATGTACACTCTGCATCCCATTTTGACTGTAAAAAAACAGAAATGTTGAAATTTTTGCAAATTTTTAAAAAAAAGAAAAACTGAAATATCAATGGTCATAAGTAGAGATGACCGACTTTTTTAGGGTCGAGTCGGGTTTCATGAAACCCGACTTTCGCAAAAGTCGGGTCAAATGAAATCAGCCGACTATAGGGAAAAGTCGGAGGCCGACTGAAACACGAAACCCAATGCAAGTCAATGGGGAAGCAAAGTCGGCAGGGAGTGGAGGACAGTAAACACACCTACAGTGCCCATTTCAATGCCAAAAACATCAATTCTTATTACTGAAGCTTGTCAACCCTAATTTACTTCATAATAGTAGTTACACATTGAAAACTGGGAGTTATTTGTCTAAAGTTGTGGGGGGGTAGGGCTGGCTCCAGGTTTTCGTGTGCCCTGGGCCAAAGGGCCAAAGAGTGTCAGTGCGCCCCTTTAACATATACCACAACTCATGATGCTCCGATACGGCACAGAAATATAGGTATAGTACAATGACAAATACTTCATTGCTTACATGACATGATTGATCTATTTTAAATTGTACAATAGCTCAAAAAAAGGACAGTATATTGCTTCATACAGTATTATGGCCACCACATTGTGCGCCATACAGAATAATGAGCCCCATATATTTCTCCATACAGAATTGGTCACTCACATATAATGTTCCATACAGTATATGATGAGCTCCACATAATGCTCCATTATATGATGGGCCTCATGGACGATGCTCCAGTGTATGATGGGCCCTAATAATGCTCCATATATAATGGGCTCCATTTCTAATGCTCCAGTGTATCATGTGCCCCATGGATGCTGCTCCAGTGTCTGATCTGCCCCATTTATAATGCTCCAGTATATGATGGGCCTCATGGATGATGCTCCAGTGTAATATGGGCCCTAATAATGCTACATATATAATGGGCCCCCATTTCTAATGCTCCAGTGTTTAAAGGGCCCCGTAAATGCTGCTCCAGTGTGTGATGTCCCCAATCTGGAATGCTCCAGTATATGATGGGCCTCATGGATGATGCTCCAGTGTATGATGGGCCCTAATAATGCTCCATATATAATGGGCCCCATTTCTAATGCTCCACTGTATAATGTGCCCCATAGATGCTGCTCCTGTGTCTGATCTGCCCCATTTATAATGCTCCAGTATATGATGGGCCTCATGGATGATGCTCCAGTGTGTTATGGGCCCAAATAATGCTCCATATATAATGGGTTCCATTTCTAATGCTCCAGTGTATAATGGGCCCCGTAAATGCTGCTCCAGTGTCTGATTTCCCCAATCTGGAATGCTCCAGTATATGATAGGCCTCATGGATGATGCTCCAGTGTATGATGGGCCCTAATAATGCTCCATATATAATGGTCCCCATTTCTAATGCTCCAGTGTATAATGGGCCCCGTAAATGCTGCTCCAGTGTCTGATGTCTCCCATTTGGAATGCTCCAGTATATGATGGGCCCCATTTTTAATTAACCCAGGCATGGTATGTGAAAAGAGCTTCATGGAGTAATCTGAAGTGTGTGCTTCCGCATCCTTCACTTTTGGGGTGGGTGAAGGACACAAGGAAAGGGGTTGCTCCTGACCAGAAGCCTGCACTTACGACTCAGTGCTTGCATTTTTTTAAACTTCAGAAGTGGAGGCGATAGAGTTGTTGGCTGTTTCAGCAATGTAAGGCAAAAACAATTCCTGATGCTCCGGATTTAAAAGCAGTCTACCTACTCCCAGAAAATGGAGCCTTACTGGCCTTCCAAAGCTATACCATGACGCAGGCTCAACACCTCCTGCCTTAGCTGCTATTGTGTTTTTGGCACTACCAGCAGATGCACCACCACCATCAGTACCAGGTGGCCCCCCACGCCCATGTCCACATCTTCTTCCACCATACTTCCTCAGGTTTTGGAAAATGGACCCAAAATACCAGCAGATATATGGTACTGTATCAGAAGCATATAGCTCTATACAGTCTAGGGATAACAGTAATTCTCCAAATATATTTCATGAGTCATACACAGATGCTCACAGGCTCAGTATGGATTACCCAATAAAATAAAAAGTTGAAAAAGGGTACAGTATCACCAGATACAAGTTATATGTAGTATAATGTAAACATTCTGAATCTCCGTATACATTTCAGGAGATGGATTACACAAGAATATGAAAAGCTGTAAATGGGTAATGTAACACAAGCATACAGCTGTATACAGTGTTGGGGTAATCTTAAAGCTCCTAATATATTGCCGGAGTAACAGACAGATGTTCACAGGCTCATTATGGATTACACCAGAATCTAAATAGCTAAATAGGTTACTGTATTAGAAGCGTACAGCTGTATACAGTGTTGGCCAAATTTGAAATCTCGGTATATATTTCTGGAGTCACCCTCAGACGCTTACTCAGTCAGGGTTTGACCATAATAAAAAATGTTGTAAAAAAGGTACTGGATAACAAGATAGCAAGTATATATTATAGGGTACAATTGAAATCTCCATATACATAGTCCCGTAGTCACTCTCAGACGCTTACTCAGTATGGATTTGACCATAATACTAAATGTCGAACAAAGGTAATGTATAACAAGATACAAGCTGTATCGAGTATAGGGTAAAAATTGGTATCTCCGATTCACCATATATATAGAAGGTGTAAACCACACACGCTCACTCACTATGGATGATACCGTAACACAAAATTTTGAACAAAGATACTGTGTTATGAATGGGAAACCGAGGAGGAAAAAAAGACAACAAGCTAAGTCTCAGAAAATCAGAGAAGTTGGTAACTATGCAGATTGCAGATCCCTGATCTTAACCGCACAACTAGCAGCAGTCGTGGAGCGTTCCTATGTTGGTCCTAGATGCCTCGTCACAACCGGAGAACTACATAAGCCTAAAGCAGGAAAAGAGGAAAGCTAACTGCCCCAGAGCAGACCCCAAAGGAAAGACAGCCCCCCACATGTATTGATGGTGAAACAAGATGAAAATACAAACAAAGGCAGGAAAATAGGCTGAGCAAACGATGGGGCCTGGCTAACTAAAAAGGACAGAAAAGGAAAGACACTGTCAGCAATCTGCCAAAAAAACCTACAAAAATATTGACCAACACTTCTGATAGCAAAATTAACCCTGAAGTCACTAGACTTCTAAATCTATATCAGCACTCTGAAATATTCTGAGACAGAGCAAAAAAGATGCCAATCTAATAAGGGACAAAAAGCAGATTGGCAAATACTTATTAATAGGAGTGGAATTTCAGCATAGCCCCAGCAGGGGCAGGCTGATTACACAAAAAACTGAATTGACCAACAAGCGCAAGTGTGAACAATAGCAAAAAACAAACTTAACTTGAGAAGACAGGAAGAGAGCTGAAGTCCAGGACCTGAGAAGCAGACTGAATCACCAGCACCCGGATAGGGCGTCAGCTGTCTTATATCCAGTCTGATACTCCAGAGATCCAATCCTTATCTTCCTCATCAGGTGACAGATCACTACCACTTAAACCAACCACACTACCTCCTGTCACCACCAGAGGGAGAACTTTAGGGGAACTCTCAACTGGTGGAGCAGAAAATGAGTTCATGACAGTACCCCCCCTTGAGGAGGGGTCACCGAACCCTCATCCATGCCACCAGGCCGATCAGGATGGGCCCGGTGAAAAGCACTAACCAATTTATTGGCATGAATATCAGAGGCAGAGACCCAAGAATTATCCTCCTGGCCATAACCCTTCCATTTGACCAAATACTGGAGTCTCCGTCTAACCAAACGAGAATCCAATATTTTCTCTACCTCATATTCCACATTGCCTTTAACCAATACAGGATAAGGAGGTGCCACCACAGGAACTACTGGCTCAACAAACCTCTTCAACAGTGACTTGTGAAATACGTTATGGATTTTTAACGTAACTGGAAGAGCCAATCGAAAAGAAACAGGATTAAGAATCTCCAAAATCTTATAAGGTCCAATAAATCTTGGCTTAAATTTTGGAGATGCAATCTTCATAGGAATATTCTTAGACGACAGCCAAACCATATCACCCACTTTAAACGGGGGCCAATGGTCCTACGCCGGTTGGAAAAACGCTGGGCCTTTTCCTGAGAGAGTGACAACTTATCCACCACTTGGTCCCATATCTGCTGCATTCTCCCTTACCACAGTGTCCACACCTGGGCAGGACGAAGATTCCACTTGCCCTGAAGAGAATCGAGGATGAAACCCAAAATTACAGAAAAAGGGTGACATCAGAGTGGCAGAACTAGCTCTATTGTTCAGCGCAAATTCGGCCAAGGACAAAAATGAGACCCAATCATCTTGATCAGCAGATATAAAACATCTTAAATAAGACTCCAGGGTCTGGTTTGTTCTCTCAGTCTGCCCATTGGTCTGGGGATGAAACGCGGAAGAGAAGGATAACTGAATTCCCAGATTGGAACAAAAGGCTTTCCAGAATCTGGAAACAAACTGGACCCCTCTATCGGACACAATGTTCTCAGGAATCCCATGTAACCGAACCACCTGTTGTAAAAACAAGGGCACCAACTCAGCGGAAGATGGCAACTTTGGGAGTGGTACAAGATGGACCATCTTCGAAAATCTATCACAAATTACCCAGATAAGTCATTCTCTGAGAGACAGGAAGATCAGAAATAAAATCCATTGAGATATGGGTCCATGGCCTCTTGGGCACCGGCAGAGGCATCAGCAACCCACTAGAACGAGAACAGGGTTTAGACCGAGAACAAGTCCCACAGGACTGTACAAAATTCCTGACATCACGAGATAAGGCAGGCCACCAAAACGACCGACTCACCAAATCTCTGGTACCAAAAATACCCGGGTGACCAGCCAATGTGGAGCAATGGACTTCAGACATCACTCTCTTTCTCCACTGGTCAGAAACATACAATCTTCCCATAGGGCAACGCTCAGGTTTATCCTCCTGAAATTCCTCCTGGGCGCGTCTCAAATCGGGCGAAATTGCAGAAAGAATTACCCCCTCACCTAGGATAGTAGTAGGCTCGGTCACATTAAGAGAATCAGCAAAGAAACTCCTAGAAAGGGCATCTGCCTTAACATTCTTAGTGCCCGGAAGAAAAGAGCCCACAAGATTAAAACGCGTGAAAAACAAGGCCCATCTACCCTGTCTAGGATTTAAGCGTTTGGCCGACTCCAGATAAATCCGATTCTTGTGATCGGTGAGGACCACAAATTGATGTCTAGCTCCCTCCAACCAATGTCTCCACTCCTCAAATGCCCATTTCATGGCCAACAGTTCCCGATTCCCCACGTCATAGTTGCGTTCAGATGGGGAGAACTTTCGAGAAAAGAAGGCACAGGGATTCACCTTAGAAGTCACAGGGTCTTTTTGGGACAACACAGCTCCTGCACCAATCTTAGAAGTGTCCACCTCCACTTGAAATGGAAGTGAGACATCAGGTTGCCGTAAAACTGGAGCTGAAGTAAATCTCCGCTTAAGCTCCTGAAATGCTGAGACAGCCTCAGGAGACCAATTCAGCATATCAGCTCCCTTCTTGGTCAGATCAGTCAGTGGTTTGACAATACTAGAAAAATTACGTATAAATTTACGATAGAAATTAGAAAAACCCAAAAACTTCTGGAGAGCCTTCAAAGAAGTAGGCTGAACCCAATCATAAATGGCCTGTACCTTGGCCGGGTCCATTTCAATAGTCGATGGAGACAAGAAAAATCCCAAAAATGAAATCCTCTGTACACCAAAGAGGCACTTCGATCCCTTAACAAACAGGGAATTCTCCCTCAAAATCCGGAACACAGTCCGGACATGTTCCACATGGGAATCCCAATCACTAGAAAAGATCAAAATATCATCCAGATAGATGATCAAAAACTTATCCACAAAGTCTCGGAAAATATCATTCATAAAGGATTGTAAGACAGACGGGGCATTAGAGAGCCCAAAAGGCATCACCAGGTACTCAAAACGTCCCTCCGGAGTATTAAACGCTGTCTTCCATTCATCCCCGTGCTTAATGCGAATAAGATTATACACCCCCCTGAGGTCAAGCTTAGTAAACCAGCAGGCACTCTTAACTCTGAAGAATAAATCAGACATCAGAAGTAACGGGTACTGATATTTAACAGTCATCTTGTTAAGGAAACGATAATCAATACACGGTCTTAATGAACCATCTTTCTTGGCCACAAAACAAAACCAGACGCGCCTAACGGTGACGAGGATGGTCTAATATGACCCTTCTCCAACGACTCCTTAATATAGGATCGCATAGCATGATGTTCGGGTACAGATAAGTTGAAAAACCGACCCTTGGGAAATTTACACCCAGGCATCAAATCAATTGCACAGTCATAACTCCTATGAGGAGGCAAAGACGCAGACTTACTCTCACTAAAAACATCAGAGAAATCAGCCAGATAATCAGGAATATCATGAGACTGAGGACAGGTGGAGAAAACAGGAGCGTCCCTAAGAACACACTGACAACCCCAACTCACCACAGACACAGATTTCCAATCCAAAACTGGGTTATGAGTTTGCAACCAGGGGAACCCCAGAACAATAGTATCATGCAAATTATAGAGCACAAAAAATTTACAATTTTCTTGGTGGTCTGGGGCAACTCGCATTATCACCTGGGTCCAAAACTGAGGTTTATTCTCCACCAAAGGAGTGGCATCAATACCCCTCAAAGGAATGGGCGTCTGCAGAGGCGTCATGGACAAACCACAACATTTAGCAAAGTCCAAATCCATCAGATTCAGAGCTGCTCCTGAATACACAAAAGCCTTAGTGGAAAATGTGGACAAGGAGCAGATCAGAGTAATTGCCAAAAGGAACTTAGGTTGTATACTGCCCACAGCAAATGTGTGTGCAAAAGGTTTCTCCCGTTTAGGGCAGACAGAAATAGTATGAGAGGTGTCTCCACAGAAAAAAAACAGCTTATTACGCCTTCTAAACTCCCGACATTGCGCCCTAGACAAAACCCCATCACATTGCATAGGTTCAGACATTTGTTCAAAAGGTGGCAGCGCCTCCCGTGTAGTTTTACGTTCACGTAAACGCCGATCATCTTGAACGGCTAATGACAGAGCCATCCAGACCAGAGGGAACAGAAATCCCACCATAACATCTTTTACGGTCTCTGACAAACCTTTCCGAAAGACAGCTGCCAATGCACTATCATTCCATGTAGTAAGGACCGCCCACTTTCGGAATTTTTGACAGTACAACTCTGCAGGATCCTGACCCTGGTTTAATGCCAACAGGGTTTTCTCAGCTTGATCAACGGCATTAGGTTCATCATACAACAACCCCAAGGCCTGAAAAAATGCATCCACATTAGTCAGAATAGGATTTTCAGGTGTCAGAGAAAAAGCCCAATCTTGGGGATCGCCGCACAGCAAGGAGATGACAATTTTAACCTGCTGCACAGAGCTCCCCGATGAGTTAGGCTTTAAGGCAAGAAATAATTTACAATTCTTAAAATTCAGAAATTTAGACCGATCTCCAGAAAACGCATCAGGAGTAGGAATCTTGGGTTCAGCAGCATGTGACTGAATAAGGTAGGTGGAAATTCTCTGTACTTCAGCAGCAAGCTGCTCCACACGATCAGACAGTTGCTTAATCTCCATTAGGAAAAAAATCCTCCTACGGCCCCAGAGAAAAAGAGGAAAAAATACATAAAAAAAAAAAAAAAAAATTCTGACACCTTTTTTTTTTCCTTTCTCTAACAATTCTTTCCTGCTTTTGAGTACCCTAGAATCTGCGGTAGGGCTGGTGATTCTGTTATGAAACCGAGGAGGAAAAAAAGACAACAAGCTAAGTCTCAGAAAACCAGAGAAGTTGGGAACTATGCAGATTGCAGATCCCTGATCTTAACCGCACAACTAGCAGCAGTCGTGGAGCGTTCCTACGTTGGTCCTAGATGCCTCATCACAACCGGAGAACTACATAAGCCTAAAGCAGGAAAAGAGGAAAACTAACTGCCCCAGAGCAGACCCCAAAGGAAAGACAGCCCCCCACATGTATTGACGGTGAAACAAGATGAAAATACAAACAAAGGCAGGAAAATAGGCTGAGCAAACGATGGGGCCTGGCTAACTAAAAAGGACAGAAAAAGGAAAGACACTGTCTGCAATCTGCCAAAAAAAACCTACAAAAATATTGACCAACACTTCTGATGGCAAAATTAACCCTGAAGTCACTAGACTTCTAAACCTATATCTATATTCTGAGACAGAGCAAAAAAGAGGCCAATCTAATAAGGGACAAAAAGCAGATTGGCAAATACTGATTAATAGGAGTGGAATTTCAGCATAGCCCCAGCAGGGGCAGGCTGATTACACAAAAAACTGAATTGACTAACAAGCACAAGTGTGAACAATAGCAAAAAACAAACTTAACTTGAGAAGACTGGAAGAGAGCTGAAGTCCAGGACCTGAGAAGCAGACTGAATCACCAGCACCCGGATAGGGCGTTGGCTGTCTTATATCCAGTCTGATACTCCAGAGATCCAATCGTTATCTTCCTCATCAGGTGGCAGATCACTACCACTTAAACCACCCGCACTATCTCCTGTCACCACCAGAGGGAGAACGGAAGGGGATCTCTCAACTGGTGGAGCAGAAAATGAGTTCATGACAGTACTGTATCAGCACATCAGGTGTATCCAGTCTAGAGGTAATTGTAAATTTCCGTCTATACTTCCGGAGTCAGACACAGACACTCACAGGCTCACTATGTATTACACCAGAATTTAAAAAGTAGAAAAAGGGAAAGGTAGTCGAAGCGTACAACAGTATACAGTGTTGTGGTACTTTTAAATCTTTGTATATATTTCAATCTCAGTAAACCAGTCCAGACTCTCCACTACTGGAAACTACATGGATACAAGTACAGACGGAAAGTCGAGTGTTAGCAGAAATTTTGGAATTACTCATTGCGGGAAAACCTCCTGGTAGAAGTTGCAGAGGTGATGCAGACCCTCAATTACGGTGTCTGTTGAGACAGTGAAAACGGTTCTTTGTGAAGAAAGGATTGCTTTATCGCAGTAGCGTGGATCACATTACCATTACTTGTCTCCATCAAATTGTGATCACAGGGAGAGTTGTAGACATGGTCCTCACTGCCTATCATGATGTGTCTGGTCATTTTGGAGTGCAAAAGACAGAAGCCACAGGCCATAGGCCATTCTATTGGATTGGCATGAGAGGAGATATTGAAAATGGTGGCAGGAATGTCACACGTCTGTGACTATCACAACTGTGAAAGGTGATCATAAAGCACCACTGCATCCGCTTGTAAGTTGATGTCCATTACAAATGGTAGCCATTGATCATCTGAAAGTAGAGGCCAGCTGGACAGGCCATAGCTACATCTTAACCATCATCGATCAATACAACAAATTTCTAGTGGCCATCCCTGTGAAGGATTTAACTGCCCAGACTACACAGCAGTGGAGCAGGGAGAGGTAAGTATTGCAACTTGCAAGTGCTGTGGCCATGACCAAGCAGGGGAGGCACACTCGTGGTAGACGGTACTGGCACAGGGCCCCTCATAGTACGCTGGTGTGTCTGATGGCGAATGGGCCCCCCCACCATCAGAGACACTGTATTGTACTATGAGGGGTCCTGTGCCAGTGCCATCAGCCATCAGTGGGCCCATCCACCTGTTCAGAGCAACGGCACTTGCCCGGGTGCGCCAGGTGTTGACCCCAGCCATTGGGGGGTGGGCGGGCAAGCCCACTTAGGGAGGTTTAAAAAATGGCATATGTTGATATGTTGGCTGGACATTCAGCTGCTGCAAAGGGCGGAATTGGGCAAGTCCGAGGAAGAGGAGGACAAAAGCAAGGCAGTTTTCTGGCAACCTATGTGTCATCAGGGGAAGGTGGGACACAATCATTTGAAACCCATGCATGGTTCATTTTAATGAAGGTTAGATCATCAACATTTTGGGTCAACAGATGGGTCCTTTTTTCTGTCAGGATTGATCCAGCAGCACTGAAGACTCTTTCAGATAACACACTAGCAGCAGGGCAAGCGAGCTCCTGTAAGGCATATTGTGCCTAGTCAGGCCAGGTGTCCAGTTTAGAGGCCCAAAAGTCAAAGGGGAATGACCTGTGAGGAAGAACATCGATATGGGAGGAGAAGTAGTTGGTAACCATACAGTCATGGCCAAAAGTTTTGAGAATGACACAAATATTATATTTTCACATGATCTGCTGCCCTCTGGTTTTTATGTGTGTTTGTCAGATGTTTTTATCACATACAGAAATATAATTGCAATCATATTATGAGTAACAAAAGGTTATATTGACAGAATGAGTTAATGCAGCAAGTCAATATTTGCAGTGTTGACCCTTCTTCTTCAGGACCTCAGCAATTCTCCCTGGCATGCTCGCAATCAACTTCTGGATCAATTCCTGACTGATAGCAGTCCATTCTTGCAAAATCAATGCTTTTATTTTGTCTGAATTTGAAGGTTTTTGTTTGTCCACCCGTCTCTTGATGATTGACCACAAGTTCTCAATGGGATTAAGATCTGGGGAGTTTCCAGGCCATGGTCCCAAAATCTCTATGTTTTGTTCCCTGAGCCATTTAGTTATCACCTTTGCTTTATGGCAAGGTGCTCCATCATGTTGAAAAAGGCATTGTTGATCGCCAAACTGCTCTTGGACGCTTGGGAGAAGTTGCTCTTGGAGGACATTCTGGTACCATTCTTTATTCATGGCTGTGTTTTTAGGCAAGACTGAGAGAGAGCCCATTCCCTTGGCTGAGAAGCCACCCCACACATGAATGGTTTCAGGATGTTTGACAGTTGGCATGAGACAAGACTGGTGGTAGCGCTCACCTGGTCTTCTCCGAATAAGCCGTTTTCCAGATGTCCCAAACAATCGAAAAGGGGATTCATCAGAGAAAATGACTTTACCCCAGTCCTCAGCAGTCCACTCCCTGTACCTCTTGCAGAATATCAGTCTGTCCATGATATTTTTTCTGGAGAGAAGTGGCTTCTTTGCTGCCCTCCTTGAGACCAGGCCTTGCTCCAAGAGTCTCCGCCTCACAGTGCGTGCAGATGCACTCACACCTGCCTGCTGCCATTCCTGAGCAAGCTCTGCACTGCTGGTAGCCCAGTCCACAGCTGAAACACTTTTAAGAGACGGTCCTGGCGCTTGCTGGTCTTTCTTGGGCGCCCTGGAGCCTTTTTGGCAACAAGGGAACCTCTCTCCTTGAAGTTTTTGATGATGCGATAGATTGTTGACTGAGGTGCAATCTTTCTAGCTGCGATACTCTTCCCTGTTAGGCCATTTTTGTGCAGTGCAATGATGACTGCACGTGTTTCTTTAGAGATAACCATGGTTAACAGAAGAGAAACAATGATGCCAAGCACCAGCCTCCTTTTAAAGTGTCCAGTGGTGTCATTCTTACTTAATCATGACAGATTGATCTCCAGCCCTGTCCTCATCAACACCCACACCTGTGTTAATGGAGCAATCACTGAAACGATGTTAGCTGGTCCTTTTAAGGCAGGGCTGCAATGATGTTGAAATGTGTTTTGGGGGATAAAGTTAATTTTCTAGGCAAATATTGACTTTGCAAGTAATTGCTGTTAAGCTGATGACTCTTTATAACATTCTGGAGTATATGCAAATTGCCATTAGAAAAAATGAACCAGTAGACTTTGTAAAAATTAATATTTGTGTCATTCTCAAAACTTTTGGCCATGACTGTAGTTGACAACTGCTGTCTCCTGTCACTTTTAATCGATGCAGTATTAGCAGTCGTGTGAGCGGTACTTGAGAAATCATTCCACAACATGGTCATTAAACCCCTGTCTCCAATGCCACTTCGGCTGTGTGCACCACGAACACCTCTTCCATTGAGCCCACTACGGCTCGTGGGAGAACCAGCACCGCTGCTGTGTGCTGGGAAAGCTTCAAACAGTTTACCAGAGTTGCTTGTATGTTAGCCAATATTATCTCTAGGTTCTCCTGTGACATGATGTTGCGTAATTTGCCATTGTAGCGTGGATCGAGGATGCTGGCCAGCCAGTAGTCCTCATCCCTCATCATTTTGGCAATGCGGGGGTCTCTTTTTAGGATCCGCAAGGCCTAATCGCACATGTGGACCAATGTACCAGGTGTCAATACTGCACTGCCACTGGTGGGTGGAGGTGCACTTTCTGGCAAATCCACATCCCTACAGTCATGCACAAACACTGTACCTGACCTTGGAATGCCAACATTTTCTCTTTCCCCCGGAGAAGCATCCTCCTGCCCAAAATAATCATCCCCTCCTCCTCTTCTTCCTCCACCTCGTCCAGGACAGTTCCCTGACCAGACAATGGCTGACTGTCATCAAGGCTTCCCTCCTCCTCCTCCTCCGCTGCAGACACCTAATCCTTAATGTGCGTCAAACTTTGCATGAGCAGACGTATAAGTGGGATGCTCATGCTTATGATGGCGTCGTCTGCGCTTACCAGCCGTGTGCATTCCTCAAAACACTGAAGGACTTTACAGAGGTCTTTCAGCTTTGACCACTGCACACCCGACAATTCCATGTCTTCCCTTAAACTGCCTGCCCGTGTATCCTCCCACAAATGCATTACAGCCTGCCTCTGTTCGCACAGCCTCTCAACCATGTGCAGGGTGGAGTTCCACCTTGTTGCAATGTCTATGATTAGGCAGTGCTTGGGGAGGTGGAGCAATCGCTGCAGCTTCTGCATATGAGTGGAGTGGACGTTTGAGCAACGATGTGCAAGCACAGTCTTCGCACCTCATGTAGCAGGGATGTTAACTCCAGATAATTATTAAGGAAGCACTGCACCACCAGGTTCAAAGTGTGAGCCAGGCAAGGTATGTGTGTGAGTTTTGCATGGGCTATGGCTGCCACAAAATTACAGCCGTTATCACTACCTTGCCTGCCTCAAGATGTAGACTGCCCAGCCATGACTCAGTTTGTCACTGCAAGTAGTCGGCCAGTACCTCCGTGGTGTGTCTGTTGTCTCTCAAAGACATCATCTTTAACACAGACTGCTGACACTTACCACTAGCTGTTCGATAGTGGGACACCTTGTGTGCAACACTGCCAGCTGCGGATGGAGTGCTTGTGCGACTGCGCTCTGTGGATGAGCTTTCGCTGATGGAGGAGGAGGGTCAAAAGCCTACAGCCAACTGTTTCTTATACCATGGGCTAGGCAGCACTGTTCCACCGCCGCTGTCCCCTGTGGAGCCTGCATCCACCACATTAACCCAGTGCGCAGTGATGGACACGTAATGGCCCTGGCTATGCCTACTGGTCCATGCATCTGTTGTGAGGTGCACCTTTCCACTCACTGACTGTTTAAGGCTAGTTTCACACTAGCGTTTATGAGCGCAGCGACGGCCTGCGCACGGCCGCCGCTAAGCCCCGCCCCCTGCCGCGCCCCACCTGTAGCTCCGCCCACCGGCGCATGACGCTGCATGCGCCCTACGTCCCCTATCTTTATCACAGGGGGCGCAGGCCGTGCGCAGTATGCGTTTGGCGTCGCATGCGCCTTTTTGACGGTGCGCCAACGCAACCAAACTGCAGCAGGTTGCGTTTGGCGCAGGTCGGCGCACCGTCAAAAGGACGCATGCGCCGCCAAACGCATACTGCGTACGGCCTGCGCCCCCTGTGATAAAGATAGGGGACGCAGGGCGCATGCAGCATCATGCACCGGTGGGCGGAGCTACAGGCGGGACGCGGCAGGGGGCTTAGCGGCGGCCGTGCGCAGGCCGTCACTGCGCTCATAAACGCTAGTGTGAAACTAGCCTTAGTGCTTGGACAATGCGGTCTTTCACATGCTGGTGAAGGGCAGGGATGGCTTTTCGAGAAAAGAAGTGCCGACTGGGTAGGTCATAGCATGGGACAGCGTAGGCCATGAGCTTGCGGAAAGCTTCGCTTTCAACCAAACAGTAGGGCATCATCTCAAATGAGATTAGTTTGGCAATGTAGGCTTTCAAACACAGTGTACGTGGATGAGAGGATGAGTACTTTCTTGTCCTACTCAGTGTCTGGTAGGGAGAGCTGGACTGGAGAGCTGCATATGGGGGAAGTAGCCGTGAACCGGATGGATTGAGAGGGGGTTGGTGATGGCCTAGATTCAGTGTTGTGTTGCAAAACCATTGTGATTCCTAGAGTGCTTTGGCCCGGTGACGACACCTCCACATTTAGTGCTGGTGGTGTGCTTAATGGCGGCGGTGGTCTTACAGTGCGGGAAGCAATGGAGCGTTGCTGGCTACCTTCAGTCGGAGCAGGTGCACATGTGCTACCTGAGGTTTTGTAGTCCGTCCACGCTTGCAAGTGCATGTTGATTAAATGTCTAAGCATGCAACTGGTATTCAAATTTCTGAGTCGTTTACCTCGGCTAAAGGTCCTTTCGCACTTCTTACAGGTAACCTTTGCCTCATCAGTAGGATTTTGGACCAAGAAGTGCACTCTTCCTACTATGGTATACATTTTCTGGCCTTGCACGCTGTGCTAAGTTGACCGTCTGGCCAAGCTATCCTGCAACTCTTTTAGTTTTTGGTCCACGTTTTTGGACAGCTACGGGCCTGCCAGATAACCGCTGCTGCGATGTCAATGCCTGCTCCGGATCCTTCTCCTTATCTGAACTATTGCCAGCGCTACCCTCCTCCCCCAATGGATGCCAATCCGGGTCAAGAAATGGGTCATCCATCACCTCCTCTTCAAAGTCATCTGCACCTTCCTCTTTACCTTCCTCTGTGTCACTGTGTAAGGTGATATAGTATGCGGGAAGGTGCACCTGAGTTTCATCAGGGTCAGATTCTGGCTCAATAGACTGCGAGGGCAATGTAGTGCTCTGGTTCAATGTACCAGCAGAATCATCTAGCAGTGGCTGTGCATCAGTGCACTCCATGTCAGATTCATCTTGGACTGGGGAATTCAGGATTTGACTGGATAATCCAGGCATGGTATGTGAAAAAAGCTCCATAGAGTTATCTGAAGTGTGGGCTGCCGCATCCTTAACTTTTGGTGGGGTGAAGGACACACGGAAAGGTGTTTTTCCTGACCAGAATCCTGCACTGACGACTCCGTGCTTGCAGGTTTTGAATGTTCAGAAGAGGAGGCAATAGAGCTGGTGGCTGTTTTCTAGACACCTCGACACAGTCGGAGAACTATATAAGCCTAAAGCAAGAAAAGCCGGATTACTTACCGGTAATGCTCTTTTAATGAGTCCACGACAGCACCCACTGGAGGTATCGGATCCACCCCATTTGGAACAGGAAACACTACAGGAAAGAAAAAAGGGGGCGGTCCGCCTTTCCTCCTCAGTTTTGCATTTCAGAGTACCAGGAGGACCGCCAAGGATTAGGCAATGTTTTTGTATATCTAAATTTTACTTATCCATCTTTAGCAGATATACTTTATTATCGATATCTTTAGAAGGGAGGGAAGTGAGCGGGTGCTGTCGTGGACTCATTAAAAGAGCATTACCGGTAAGTAATCCGGCTTTTTACCCTTCGCCACGACAGCACCCACTGGAGAGATTCCAGAGACCATCACCTGGGTGGGACCACCGTACCAAGGACCATCCTGCCAAAGCTTAGGTCAGAAGTTGATGAAAGGTCAAGTCTATAGTGATTATAGAAGGTGGAAGGGGATGACCAAATTGCCGCCTTACATATGGTTTCAATTGGAACGTCTCCCCTCTCAGCCCAGGAGGTCGCCATTGCTCTAGTGGAATGCGCTCTGATGCCTTCCGGAGGATTTTCATTTTTTGTGGAGTAGGCTAAACGAATGGCATCCCTGATCCATCGGGAAATGGTGCTCTTCGTGACTCCGTACCCTTTTTTATAGCCCTGAAAAGAAACGAACAGAGCCCTACACTGCCTCCAGCTTCTAGACCTCTCAATATACTTTAGGACAGTTCTTCTGACGTCCAAAGTGTGGAATTTCTGCTCCTCTGGAGTGGAGGGATCTTCAAAAGAAGGTTGGGAGGAGTATCTCTTGAGATCTATGGTATTTTGTTGATACCTTAGGCAGGTACGAGGGGTCTGGCTTTAATATTAATCTATCTTGGTATACTTGAAAAAAGGGTGAATCTATGGACAGGGCCTGGATATCACCCACTCTCCTAGCAGATGTCAGCGCTACCAAGAGGGCAGTCTTGAGTGACAAGTATTTGAGGGATATCGTGTCTATCGGCTCAAAGGGTTCCTCCGTCAAGGCGTCTAAGACCAGATTTAAGTCCCATGCGGGGATTGTAGGTATGTGGACTGGAGTTGTTCGTTCGCAGGCTGTGATGAATCGTGATATCCACTTATTTCCTGCTATATTATGGCCGTACAGTGCCCCTAACGCGGACACCTGTACTTTCAGTGTGTTTACTGCCAGGCCCAAGTCCTTCCCTCTCTGTAGAAATTCTAAGATAGGAACTATCGGGACTTCTGCTGTATGGGGTGCTATATGAAACTGTAGGAATTTTTTCCATATTCTTGTATAAATCTGGGTCGTGGACTCCTTCCTGCTCTGTAGGAGCGTAGCAATCAGTGTTTCAGAAAACCCTCTTGATCTTAGTAGCTGCCTTTCAAATTCCACGCCGTCGAGTGTAAGCTGTCCACTTGGGGGTGGATGAAAGGGCCTTGGGAGAGTAGGTTGGGAATCGAAGGGAGGACCCAAGGATCTGTCACTGACTGATAATTTGTAGCCACGAGAACCACGGCCTCTTGGGCCAGAATGGTGCTATCAGGATTACTCTCGCCCTGTCCTCTCTGATCTTCCGAATCACTTGTGGCAGGAGAATCAACGGAGGGAAGGCATATGCCAGCTTGAACTTCCATGAGGCTTGGAGGGCATCCACTATGTCTGGGTGATCTGATGGAGACCGGGAAGCAAACGTCTTTATCTGTCTGTTCTCCCTCGTGGCAAAGAGGTCCACCTGAGGTTGTCCCCATAAAGTTACTATATCCTTGAAGATTCAGCGGTTGAGGCACCACTCCCCTTGCCGAAGTATGTGTCGGCTTAAGAAGTCCGCCTCTTGGTTGTTCTCCCCCCTGATATGAAGCGCCGAGAGGGACAACAAACAGCTTTCGGCTAAGCTTAAGATTCTTGCCGCAGAAGACATCAGAGTCTCTGATCGAGTACCTCCCTGTCTGTTTATGTAGGCCACTGTAGTGGTGTTGTCCGATAGGATCCTGACATGTTTCTGTTGGAGCTGTGGAAGGAAATGGTGTAGAGCATAGTATACCGCTGTCAGCTCTTTTAAATTAGACGAGTATTCCCTTTCCTCTCTATTCCACCTTCCTTGACAAAAGCTATTCCCCATATGGGCTCCCCAGCCATGGGGGCTAGCATCGGTGGTTAGGATGCAGGATGGTACTATGACCCATGGGACTTCTGAGGATAGATGGTCATCATCTAGCCACCACTTTATTAGAGAAGTCAAGACCTCCTGAGTTAAGGTTATCTTGCTCTCGAGGTGACCACCATGTCGCCTGTCCTCTTGGAGGATCTGATGCTGAAGTGTGCGGACATGATAATGGGCCCACCGGACTGCTGGGGCACAGGAATTTAGCGACCCCAATAGCGACATTGCCCCTCTCAGAGACATGCATGGTCTATCTATGGCTGCCTCTACTTTCTCTTTTGTGAGTGCAATCTTTACCTGAGGAAGTAGACATCTCTGGGTTGTGGAGTCTAACTGGAACCCTAAAAACATCTGGAGGGATTGCGGAATGAGTCTGGACTTCTGTATATTGATGATCCAACCTAGATCCTGCAAAGATGAGATTGCGTCAGCCACACGATTGGTACATTGGGTGACCGAGTTCCCGATTATTAGGAAGTCATCTAGGTAAGGTACGATTAGAGTGTCTTTTTGGCGAAGATAGGCCATCACCTCTGCCATCACCTTGGTGAAGATTCTTGACGCTGTAGAGAGGCCGAAAGGCATGGCTGTATACTGAAAATGACGGATCTTGTCTTCGAACACCACTGCGACCCTTAGGTATTTTTGGTATCTATCATGGATAGGAAGAGGATAGTAAGCATCTTTTAAGTCAATTCCTGCCATTACACAGTTTGGAAAGAGAAGCTTTATGGTGGATCTGATTGATTCCATCTTAAACTTATAATTTCTTATAAACGTATTAAGCTTCCTTAAATTAATAATCGTTCTAAACGTACCGTCTGGTTTGGAAATTAAAAATAAAGGAGAGTAGAATCCTCTACCTTCCTGTCCCACTGGGACCTCCACTAAAACCCCCTTAGATAGTAGGCTCCGAATTTCTTCTTCGAGGGCCTTTTGTTGAACTAAAGAGTTAAGGCGGGCTATGATAAAGAAATCATAAGGGGTTTGAAGGAATTCTATTTTCATTCCCTCTTTAATTATACCTAAGATCCATGGGCTCGAAGTTATTTTTTGCCATTTTGAAAAAAAAAATTTTAATCTACCCCCTACTGGTGGGTCTGATTTTTTAATTTTTATTTTCCCTCCGGAATGTTGAACCCCTGAACTTGCTACCCTTTTGTTTTTCTTCCTTTGCGGGCCATCTATTTGATCTATCCGTTTGCCTCCTTCTTCCAAACGGTCGTCTTTTAAAGGTTCTCCTATAGAAAGGGATAGAAGAGTCAGGGAACGCCTTCTTCCTCTCCTTTGCTTTGGCGAGTATGTCGTCTAGGGCTTTCCCGAAGAGAAACTCACCCTCACACGGGGTTGCACAAATCTTAGATTTTGATTGTGCGTCCCCCTTCCAGCTCTTCATCCACAGTGCCCGCCTGGCGTTGTTCACAAGAGCTGCCGATCTTGCTGCCAGCCGCAGAGTGTCCACCGAAGCATCAGCCATAAAGGCAGCTGTCCCTCTGATTAATGGAATAGCGGCCCGTAGCTTTTCTCTTGACACTTTCTGCTCGATTTGTTGATCCAATTGGTCCAACCACACAAGCATAGATCTGGCGGTGCACGTGCTGGCTACTGCTGGCTTAAAAATACCCGTGGCAGATTCCCAAGACCTTTTCAATGATGACTCTGCCTTACGGTCTAGCGGGTCTGCCAATAAGCCTGCGTCCTCTACCGGAATAGTAGATTGTTTTGAGGTAGAGGCTACAACGGCATCAACCTTTGGCACCTTGGTCCATTTTAATAGCTCGTCATCGCTAAAAGGATATTTCCTCTTTGAGGCCGATGGGAGAAAACTTCTTTGATCATGTTTTTCCCCATTCTCTTTTTATTAGGGCCTTAACTGCCGGTATCACTGGGAACGCTCTCCTTTTCTTTTCCGCCAACCCCGCAAACATTATTTTTTGCGCGGTCTGGGCACCCCTTGGTTCCTCACACCCCATAGTGCTCCTCACAGATTTGACCAGGTTATCCACACTATCCAGGGGAAAACATGACCGTCCCTCCATGTCTGATGATGATGACGAGGATGTGAGTGAGGAGTCGGAGATTAACCCCTGTTCTTCCTCTGACTCTGAGCTGAGGGTCACCTGTTTTTTGCTTCTAGTCTCTGAGGGAGTACTGGCACGGTTGATAGCCTGTATTTCCTCCCTGATTATGGCTCGAATGTCTTTTGACGACACTGCGGACCCCTGCCTAGTCTCTCTGGTGCACTGCTTGCAGAGCTTTTTGGGGTAGGAGTCAGGGAGAGGTTCAGAGCATAATGCGCATTCCTTATGCTTAGATTTTTCTTTTTTCTTTGTCTGGAAAGTGGAGCCGAAAGGAGGGGGGGGTAGGAAGAGGTCAGCTTAATAGGTAGAGTATATACTTTGCACACTCACCCAGTGAAGCATTATATTACCGGATCGGATGGCTGAGATCCCGTCCTAGGTCTTGACTCTCCTGTCTCGCTCCTGCGGCCGGTGTCTGTCCTAGCGTTGCGGTCCCTGGTGGAGTTGCTCCCCGCAGAGTCTCCTGCTGGAGCGTGTGCTTCCATTGGGGACGACATGGCTCACCACCGCACAGCTGCAGCACTGTTTAAATAGATTGCTCGTCTTTTTTTTTTTTTTTTCTGCCCCCGGAAGTCACTCCTCCTCCCCGGGATCACTGCGCATGCGCCGTCACGCTCTCAGCCACCCTGCCCCGGAAGTTCAATCATTACTTCCGGGGGTCAGGAGCCTCTGCGCCGGCCGGCTACTGCGCCCCCGCTTCTGTATGCGGCCCGCGCTCTCCATGCCACCGCCGGTTTCTCTTCGCGCCACTGGCGCACTTACCGCTCCTAGCAGCGGCGGTCTGCGCATCTTGGTGCCACCGACGCGCTCCTGGGTGAGACCGGGCGGCCCACCCCGGACCCGGCCATCACCCTCCATACACCAGACGAGGGGGGAGCCGTCTAACGGAGTCTCCCCCGATGCTGCCTCCGGACCGCAGCCCCTGCCGTTCGCGTGGAGACCGCACAGGCGGCATGCATGGCCCAGGTATGCTTTCCTGAAGGAACGTGGCTCCGTTTGGAACAGGAAACCAAAACTGAGGAGGAACGGCGGACCGCCGCCTTTTATCTTTCCTGTAGGGTTTCCTGTTCCAAATGGGGCGGATCCGATACCTCCAGTGGGTGCTGTCGTGGCGAAGGGTAAAAGGGGAAATCTAAACTGCCCCAGAGCAGACCCCAAAGGAATAGATAGCCCCCAAACATATTGTCGGTGAGACAAGATGAAAACACAAACGCAGGTAGGAAAATAGGCTGAGCAAACGATGGGGCCCAAACTAACTAGACAGGACAGGAAAGGAAAGACACTGTCTGCAATCACGCAAAAAACCCTGCAAAAAAATTCCCAACACGTCTGATAGAAAAAATACTGAAGTCACTAGACTTTGTCCACTATAACAGCACTCTGGTATATTCTGAAAACAGAGCAAAGAGAGGCCAATCTAATAAGGGACAAAAACAAACTGGCACAAACAATAACATAAGGATGGAAATTCAGCACCAGTTGTGAGTTCTCCTTCCGGACTCCCTCTGGTGGTAACAGGAGGTAGTGAGGCTGATTTGATCGGTGGAGATCTGCCACCTGAGAATTAGGATGACGATTGGACCTCAGGAATCTCAGATTGGATTTAAGACAGCCAACGCCCTATTCAGTTGCTGGTGATTCCTTCTGGCTTGTCAGCTCTTGGTTTTCAGCTCTGTTCCAGTCATCTAAAGCTAAGTTTTTTGCTAACGTTCACACTTGATTTTGTTGGTGTATTCAGTTTTTGTGTGTGGTCAGCCAGCCACGGCTGGGGTTTTGCTGAATTTCCACTCTTATTTTGCCAATTAGATTTTTTGTCCCTTACTAGTTTGGCCTCTTTTTGCTCTGTCTCAGAATATTTCAGGGTGCTGATATAGTGGGAGAAGTCTAGTGACTTCAGGGTTAGTTTTGCTATTAGAAGTGTTGGACATTATTTTTGTAGGGTTTTTTGCAGGTTGCAGACAGTGTCTTTCCCTTACCTTTCCTTTCTAGTTAGTTTGGGTCCCATCGTTTGCTCAGCCTATTTTCCTGCCTGTGTTTGTGCTTTCATCTTGTTTCACCGTCAATACGTGTGGGGGCTGTCTTTCCTTTGGGGTCTGCTCTGGGGCAGTTAGTTTTCCCCTTTTCTTGCTTTAGGCTTACTTAGTCCTCCGGCCGTGCCGAGGTGTCTAGGATCATCGTAGGTACGCTCCACGGCTGCTGCTAGTTGCGCGGTAGGATCAGGGATCTGCAATCTACATAGATGCCAACCTCTCTGATTTCCTGTGACAGCTTGTTTTGCTTTTTTCTCCTCGGTGACCCATTCATAACAGTCGGCTGTCTTAAATCCTGTCAGAAACTCCCAATGTCCAATCGTCCTGCTCATTATCAGGTGGCAGGCCTCTGTTAATTATATAAGCTCCATTACCTCCTGTAACCACCAGAGGGAGCCTGGAAAGAGAACTCGCGACCCCTCTGTCATTACAGCCATCTCCACTACCTTCACCAGCAACCAGAGGTAGGCCAGAAATTGAATTCACAACAGCCCCCCTGCCCACGTCCGCGGCCTCTTCCACCATACTTCCTCATGTTTGGGAAAATGTACCAAAAATACCAGCAGAGAGATGGTGCTTTATGAGGAGCGTCCACCTGTGTAAGGTGTATTAAAAAAATTAAATCTACGTATATATTTTGTTGTTAGTCACAGACGCTCTCACAGCATGTATTTGACCCTAATCCAACAAGGAGATATACGGAACTGTATCAGAAGTGTACAGCTGTATACGTTTTTGTGTAACTAACAATATCCGTATATGTATTTACAGAGTGTCACACAAACACACGCTGACTCTGTATAGATGTGACTGTAATGCGAACGGCAGACATACAATACTGTTTGAGAATTGGACAGCTCTATACGGTGTGTGTATTGAAAATTGTCAATCTCAGTCTATTTTTATACAGACTGGCACATGCTGTCTGTCTAGTTTTGACCGTAATCAAGCAGCAGATATACGAAACTGTTTGAAAAGCGGACAGCTCTCTAAGGTGTAGGTCTGGAAAAATGGAAAATCTCCTCGGCTTGTATTTCCATAGTCACACACAGATAGCTTCTATTTGTCCGTGATACCAGCCGGTACACGGTAGTGTGTGAGGAGTGTACATCGCTAAATGGTGTGTGAAAAAATGAACGCTCAGTAACTCACCAGAACAAAATAATAAAAGTTGGAGTGCTTTGAAAAAAGCAGTTTGAACAGTAGTGTGCACACAGCAATGCAGCTAGCAGGTAGCCTTAAAAGGCAGCCTAATCACCACCAGCACTGCTGCACACAACAAAAATCCTCCCCTTTCACTGCACACTAACTGTACAGTGAAAAGCGCTATCAGCAGAAGCAATTTTGTTTTTCTTCTTCCCTGCCTAACGCTCTCCCTATTTAGAATCAGCAGCACCTCTCCCTATTGTAAGATCGGCAGAAGTAAGATGGCGGTCGGTGGTCACAGCCTTTTATACCCACTGTGACGCCATACAAAGCCAATCACTTCAATGCCCTTCCCTAAGATGGTGGTGGCCGCTGCCCATGTCATCGTGTTGCCCAGTGTGTGCGTCCTCCATCATTGGCTGAGAAAAGGCGCTGGAAGCATTATTTGAAACGAGACTTTGGTGCTCTGATCGGCGACCTCATGGCCGACCTCACGCTATGGTTGGGTTTTGATCGGCGAAACCCGACTTTAGCTAAAATCAACTATTTTTGAATTTGACAGACCCGTTTCGCTCAACTCTAGTCATAAGTATTCAGACCCTTTGCTCAGACACTCATATGTAAGTCACAAGCTGTCCATTTCCTTGTGATCCTCCTTGAGATGGTTCTACTACTACATTGGAGTCCAGCTGTGTTTAGTTAAACTGATAGGACTTGATTTGTAAAGGCACACACCTGTCTATATAAGACATCACAGCTCACAGTGCATGTCAGACCAAATGAGAATCATGTGGTCAAAGGAACTGGCCATGGAGCTCAGAGACAGAATTGTGGCAAGGCACAGATCTGGCCAAGGTTACTGTGGAGAAACAGGGTCAGTGGGTGCTCTCATCCGTCGGCCTAGCTGTCTTTAGCAAGACTGCATGGACCAGTGCTCATGCCACTGAATGCCCACTCTATCTCCCTGTGGGCAGAACACTACACAGACAACACAGGGTTAGGGTAAAACAGTGTGGAAATGCTTTATTGAACCACAACACCCATTAGCAAACAGAACAATTCCAGCAATTTCCCCAAGATGGTGGACATTACAGGGTCTCACCCCCTCTGCTGACTCACCGGGATGCTAGTGGATGTTATGTCATAGCTCCCAGGGTCGCTATTCCACTTGTGATAACACACAGAGAGGAGGTCACAACAAGCATAGGAAGATAACCGAGAGCAGTCCTGTGTTCTTTCAGCTGGGTCTGACATACCCTCAGCTGGGATCCTGAAGTTTCTTGTCCGTTGGGTGTTTAGCAGAATGTCCGGCTGGTAGCTCTATGTGATGAGATGAGACCTGGTCTCTCTGTCTCAGGGTCTTTTTATACCCGAGGCAGGTAAGCTATTTTTTAGAATTACCCAGTGTCTTTCAGTACACCCTCACCGCCTTTCCCTATCTACATTCAAAGTCAACAAACTGATTCCAGAATATAAGCAAACATCAGATAAGCACACACTATATTACATGGCATATCATTGTGCAGGTCAGTCTTCTTGACCCACCAGAATCAAAACTTAAATCCACAAGCCAAATATACAGACAAAAAATCAATTCCTCCAGGCCTGCAAAAACATAGCCGTCTGGGCAATTAAGATATACTCTGGTTTCTTCACATTGCTCCCCCATCTTAAATTAACCTGATGTGATAAGCTTCCGGTCATCCTACTCTACTTGTCGGGACAGTCCCTTAGCATGTCTTTAAACAGAGACACGAATGTAAGAGGTCTAAACTTTATGAGAACAAAACTTTGTATCATCCAGTTTCCTCAAAGTATATTCCATTTTGTCCTTTTGAACAAACTCCACAATCCCCGTGCCATCCTTGTGCACATCAGCATAGCAGACATCTCCAGGTTTTCTCATATGATCTTTTAGATCCTGCTAACTTCCCAAGGTGGGGAAGCTCTGAGACGAGGACTCTGTATTCAGTTCACAGAGAAAGTAACTTGTTCCTCCAGCAGAGTCTTCCATAACCTCCCCTTTGTCTCCTGCGTGAGCTGGGAAACTCCGCACGCAAACGACGTGAACAAAACTTGTATCCATTGCTTTCACTCATGGAGTATTCTGCCTTCCGTGGATCCTGGAAGGTGATGAAGGCGAATGATGGGGCCCCGCCTCCCCCATGATTCTTTCTGCAGTATTCAAGGTTCCTAAGAGCACAGTGGCCTCCATAATCCTTAAATGGAAGAAGTTTGGAACCACCAGAAGTCTTCCTAGACCTGGCCATCCAGCCAAACTGAGCAATCGTGGGAGAGAGCCTTGGTGAGAGAGGTATGGAAGAACCCTAAGATCACTGTGGCTGAGCTCCACAGATGCAGTATGGAGATGGGAGAAAGTTCCACAAAGTCAACTATCACTGCAGCCCTCCATCAGTTGGGCCTTTATGGCAGAGTGGCCTCTTCTCAGTGTAAGACATATGAAAGTCTGGATAGAGTTTGCTAAAAGACACATGAAGGACTCCCAGACTGAGAAATAAGAGTCTCTGGTATGATGAGATAAAGATAGAACTTTTTGGGGATAATTCTAAGAGGTATGTGTGGAGAAAACCAGGTACTGCTCATCACCTGCCCAATACAATCCCAACAGTGAAACATGGTGATGGCAGCATCATGCTATGGGGGTGTTTTCAGCTGCAGGGACAGGATAACTGGTTGCAATTGAAGGAAACATGTATACGGCCAAGTACAGAGATATCCTGGATGAAACCCTCTTTCAGAGTGCTCCAGACCTCAGACTTGGCCGAAGGTTCACCTTCTAACAAGACAATGACCCTAAGCATACAGCTAAAATAACAAAGCAATGACCGTTTGTGCTTACCCTCCTTGTGGAGTATGTCAAGAACTGCCTTCTAGACATCTGTCAAGTCGACAGTTGACCCCATAATTGTGGAGTCTACTGAAACAGACTAAAGGCCCCGTCACACATAGCAATCTCGCTAGCGAGATCGCTGCTGAGTGACAACTTTTGTTACACAACAGCGATCTCACCAGCGAGATCGCTGTGTGTAACAGCGATCAGCAACCGGTCCCCCTGCCGGTATCGCTGATCGCTGCAAGAAACCTCTGGACATTTTTTTCGTCGCTGATCTCCCGCTGGCCAGCACGCATCGCTGCGTGTGACAGGCGGGAGACCAGCGATCAGCTGTACTAGGATGTAAAAAATAATAAAAAAAATTAAAAATATTGTTACTCACTTTCCGACGTCCCGCGCAGTCTTCCCGCCTCTCTCCACGCTTCCGGTCCCAGTAATCCTTTGCAAGAATGACGGCGAGACTTCGCGATCCCGCGAGAACGGACGCAAAGGATTACTGGGACCGGAGCATGGAGGGAGGCGGGAATGCTGAGCGGGACGTCGGAAGGTGAGAATAACCATATTTTTTATTTTAATTCTATTTTTGACATGAATATGGCATCAGCGCTAACGAACACAGCGATGCCGCGCGCTCGGCGTCGCTGTGCTAATCGCTGGTGAAGCTGTCTGTTTGACAGCTCACCAGCGATCACATAGCGACTTACCAACGATCCTGACACATTGATATCGTTGTCGGGATCGCTGGTAAGTTGCTATGTGTGACTCCAGCTTAAGGGACCTTTATAAACACTTCAGAAGCTTTTGCAGGTGTTTGTTAATTATTCTAATTTACTAAGATAATGACTTTTGGATTTTCATTGGCTGTAAGCCATAATCATCCACATTATCAGAAATAAACATCTGAAATAGATGACTCTGTTTGTAAAGTCTATATAATATAGGAGTTTCACTTTTTGTATTGAAGAACTGAAATAAATTAACTTTTTGATAATATTCTAATTTAGTGAGAAGCACTTGTATCTCTAATGTTTTTTGGGACAGATGTAGAAAGCAGTATCTCTCTACTTTACAACCAAGGAAAACGTGTCAGACTAAGAAACTGATCATTAAACCTGGTGATGTTGCATTCATGAAAGAAAGCCAGTCACACCGCAATGAGTGTCCACTAGGACTTGTTACCAAAAAGTAAGACTGCGAAGACCCGTGTATCTTAAACAGTGCCTTCCCCCCTCCCACCAAACATGTAATGAAACACCAACAGGCCTAGATGGGTTGAAACAGGTCGTCACAGTTTATTTAATACATCCGTAGAGAAGCGCAATTACATTTTGCAACGGGCTCATCGCTGCAGGCCCTGTCCGCGAGCGACAAGCAAGCTGGCCAATGAGCCATTTCAAATCTTTGGCCCTCTCTAGACTTCCGCTGTTACTTAAAAACAGGAATTTATTTTTTTAACAAATCTCTATTTCTGGCAGCACAAAACATTGGTGAATATATAAGGGAAGGAGGGTGGGACACCAACTTCCAGGGGTCAGCCGGGGAGAAAGAGAAAGGACTGACCCCTGGCATCTGATTTTAACCCATGTAGGTGTGGCCGGATGCCCCTTCCTCTTCACCTCTATTGGTCAGTTGGGCGTCTTAATTAATGCATCACCTGGGGAGAGTAGTTGGGAGGGGGGAATTGGGCACTGAACGGTAGTTTCATCCAGCTTTGGTTATAGGGGCTTCACAGTCAGAGGCATGTTCCTTAATTAGTACTGTGCCTGCCAGACTGCAAAGACCCGTGTGTCTTAAACAGTGCCTTCCCCCTTCCCACCAAACCATAATAAAACCCTGACAGGCCTAGATGGGTTGAAACAGGTCGGTCAGTTTACTAAATACATCCGCAGAGAAGGGCAATTATATTTTGCAACGGGCCATTACAAACTTTTGCCCCTCTCTACACTTCCGCCATGGATGATCCTGTGTATGACCTACACAGGACTCTGACCCCCACCCATCAGCATTAGGGCCTGTTCAACTCCGTCCTGCAAGCCGGACAAAAATATGTCGAGCCCAATGTTATTGACGTGAATTCCATCCGGTCTCAATAGTGCCGAGTTATCCCCTTCTAGCTGGTGGTGGCGAACCACGATGCCATATCTTCCTTTTACAAATCTCGCCATCCGCACAATGATCTTACATCTTGCTTTCTCAATGGCTTTTGTGTCCCTTGCTCCATGCCAGATGGCTCATGGAACTATCTCTGACCACACCACAACCATATCCAGTAAGAGACATGTAAAACGCTCTATTCTCTGATGACATCACTGTACAGAGCTCAGCATTTTTTCTTACCCAAATCATTACCACCGGCCCTCTGGCCCTTTTAGCGATGTTGACTATTTCTGGGAAAATCTGTTGCTATTGGAGGCCTCTGATACCTCTCCAGTTTACCTACAGTCTCAGGAAGCCAAGATTTTTTCCACCTGGCCGCAGTTCGGCCCTCTTATTTGCTCAGTAGACATATGAATGTCCTAGTACCAAACTGCGAGTTTACCACTGCCTGTAAGAGACAAGATGTGTCACTTGAGCAAATCGGGTCTTATATAGCTGGCAAAGAATGCGGATTTCCATCAATCCACACTCTGCACTTCAGCCTTCGAAACTCCTACCCTAGCTGCTTCGGTGGCTGCTCCAATTCGGAAAGAATGCGTCCCGTAATCCCTTGGTTTAGCGCTTTTTTTTCTAGGCATTGTTTAAAAATTGCCTGGAACTGATACTTGGTAAGAGTGGACCCATCTATATGTGAAAGAAAAAAAATCTACTTGCACGTCTTATTACCGCGTAGCATTTAACTATTTTTAGTGGGCATACTGGGCCCACAGTTGAGTTCACCAGGACCCATGTGTCCCTACCGGTGGGATCACATTTGGATTTATGTACGCAAATGTGCAGAGCGTCGCTGCAAATGACTATGTCCTCGTTAAATAAACCGCCTTCTGATGCTATTTTAGACAATTGTCATTATGCATGTTATGGGCTGTATCTGGTGGTATAATGCTGTGTAGCATGGGGATGACATTACGTTCCAACATGTTGTATTATGGGTCATGTTTGTATAGGGGGTGGTTAGTTGAGTTTGGGTCATTGAGTTGAGTTGGTGGTACGCAAGTTAAATTTGACGTGCATAGGTCCAGTGTCGCGGATTGCGTACGCGCGACTGGAAGCATTTGCTGAAGAGCGCACTGATCACTCAGGTTGGACCCATCAGCGTGCTCTGCAGCAGCATTGCAAGATCTATTGCCTTCCCCCACGTCCCCCGTGCAGGCAGTGCTGCTGCACCTGCTTGAGGGACATTGTGGAGCAGGCCTGGGCTGACCCGGAAGTAACCCGTGGAACCCGCGATATGATGCACGGATGTGGGCGGGGCTTGACAACATCGCGCCAGGAGGTGGGCTGAGGCTGCAGGAGCTCAGGCCTGGCATGTCCCAGACCGCAGCCTGGATGTAGCAGAGTTCCTGGGAGGACCTGATGGGGCAGCGGCGCGAGAGCGGCAGCTAGTGCTGGCTGTTGCGCCAACATGGAGCTGTTCAGGCGGGTGAACCGAGTGGTGCACCTCCCCACCTGCACTGCAGTACCACAAGAGCCACCGGAGGAGGGGGGGCAGCGTGCTGTCTGGGATCTGGAGCACGAACTGAGGAGGGGGTAGCGGCAGGTGACCTGGAGGATGCCGTACCAGAGACCAGCGAAGGTGGGATAACAGTGGAGGGCACTGCATATCATGTGGACCAGCCTGGGGAGAGGGCAGGAGGGGGAGGAGAGGACGGTGGCCTAGGGGGTGAGAAAGAAGCCAGGGGCACGGTTAGGAGGTCTTGAGAGGGCACAGGGATGCGAGCTCTGAGGCCAGTCATAAGGGCTTGTAACCATGGCTCACCTCCCTGTGCTCTGCAGCAGCATTACAAGATCTATTGCCTGCCCCCACATCCCCCCATGCAGGCAGTGCTGCAACACCTGCTTGAGGGACATTGTGGAGCAGGCCTGGGCTGACCCAGAAGTAACCCGTGGAACCCGCAATATGATGCACGGATGTGGGCAAGGCTTGCCGGCATCGCGTCAGGAGGTGGGCTGAGGCTGCAGGAGCTCGGGCCTGGCATGTCCCAGATGGGGCAGCGGCGCAAGTGCAGTGGCTAGCGCTGGCTGATGCGCCAACATGGAGCTGTTCGGGCGGGTGAACCGAGCGGAGAGCCTCCCCACCTGCACCAAAGTACCGGAAGAGCCACCGGACGAGGGGGGGGGCAGCATGCTGCCCCGGAACTGGAGCGCTAACTGAGGAGGGGGTAGTGGCAGGCGATCTGGAGATTGCCATACCAGAGGCCAGCGAAGGTGGGATAACAGTGGAGGGCACTGGATATCATGCGGACCAGCCTGAGGAGAGGGGAGGAGAGGACAATGGCCTGGGGGGTGAGAAAGAAGCCTGGGGCACGGTTAGGAGGTCTTGAGAGTGCACAGGGAGGCAAGCTCCGAGGCCAGTCATAAGGGCTTGTAACCATGGCTCACCTCCCTGTACTGCTCTCTGGAGGGCCTCAATGGTGGCATCCAACATAACTGCAGGGAGCTCCGGGGGTCCACAGAAACCACAATTTCCAGGGGTCAGCCGGGGAGAAAGAGAAAGGACTGACCCCTGGAACCTGATTTTAACCCGTGTAGGTGTGGCCGGACGCCCCTTCCTCTTCACCTCTATTGGTCAGTTGGGCATCCTAATTAATGCATCACCTGGAGATGTACTTGGGAGGGGGAATTGCTCACTGAATGGTAATTTCCTCCAGCTTTGGTTATAGGGGCTTCGCTGTCAGAGGCACGTTCCTTAATTAGTACCGTGCCTGCCAGGATGATAATATGCACATAATCAGAGTGTGGAAGGCTGGTGAGAGTAAACCATTCCTCAGGCCAGTAGAGGAACTTGTTTGGTTGACTTTGCCAAAGGAGCCTAGCAGTGGAATCAGTTGATGACAAAGAGCTTTCTGCCCATTGGGGTAAAAGACTAAGTTAAATTAATGTTGGCACTTTAATAAGCTGTAATACTCTGACAGTGACCTCTAATATGGTAT
This sequence comes from Dendrobates tinctorius, assembly GCF_039654945.1. Lineage (NCBI taxonomy): Eukaryota > Metazoa > Chordata > Amphibia > Anura > Dendrobatidae > Dendrobates > Dendrobates tinctorius. The sequence goes on from NW_027361765.1 coordinate 11,175,698, forward strand.
TATCTCCATCTGATGATGTTTAATTGTATTACAAGTTGTTTATCTGTTAAGCAGTCAATTGCATTGTGGGAGAAACCAATGCATTTTGGGTAAGAAAGTCCTTGTGAATCAGTCATTTTGTATGAAGCCATCAAGTAGAACAGTAACACTTTCTCTTGCATTGCTACTTAAACTGCATTATCCTGGAAAAAGTGTATCTGGTAAGCGCACTCTCTGTTCTGTGGTATTGTTTATTCAGAACGGTTGTTAAATCAGACGGTGATTGCTACGAAGTCATGTGTTCACATGTACAAGCTACATCTTGCTGTGTGCTTTCACGGTTAATTGTAAATGTCATAAATGTGTTATTCTAAGCTCAATACTTACCTGTTATTTGTATTCTTGTTTTACCATCCACATATATTTTGATTCATATACAGTGAGTATGGAACGTATTCAGACACTTTAAATTTTTCACTTTGTTTCATTGCATCCATTTGGTAAATTCAAAAAAGTTAATTTTTTCCTCATTAATGTACACTCTGCACCCCATCTTGACTGAAAAAAAACAAATGTAGAAATTTTTGCAAATTTATTAAAAAAGAACAACTGAAATATCACATGGTCATAAGTATTTAGACCCGCTGCTCAGACACTCATATGCAAGTCACAAACTGTCCATTTCCTTGTGATCCTCCTTGAGATGCTTCTACTGCTTCATTGGAGTCCAGTTGTGTTTAATTAAACTGATAGGACTTGATTTGTAAAGGCACACACCTGTCTATATAAGAGCTCACAGCGGTGTCAGACCAAATGAGAATCATGAGGCCAAAGGAACTGGCCAAGGAGCTCAGAGACAGAATTGTTGCAAGGAACACATCTGGCCAAGGAAAAGAATTTCTGCAGTACTTCAAGGCTCCTAAGAGCACAGTGGCCTCCATAATCCTTAAATGGAAGAAGTTTGGGACCACCAGAAGTCTTCAGCCAAACTGAGCAATCGTGGGAGAAGAGCCTTGGTGAGATGTAAAGAAGAACCCCAAGATCACTGTGGCTGGGCTGCAGAGATGCAGTAGGGAGATGGGAGAAAGTTCCACAAAATCAACTATCACTGCAGCCCTCCACCAGTCGGGCCTTTATGGCAGAGTAGCCCAATGAAAGCCTCTCCTCAGTGCAGGGCATATGAAAGCCCGCATAGAGTTTGCAAAAAACACATGAAGGACTCCCAGACTATGAGAAATAAGATTCTCTGGTCTGATGAGATGAAGATAGACCTTATTGGTGATAATTCTAAGCGGTATGTGTGGAGAAAACCAGGTACTGCTCATCAAATGCCTAATACAATCCCAACAGTAAAACATGGTGGTGGCAGCATCACACTATGGGGGTGTTATTCAGCTGCAGGGACAGGATGACTGGTTGCTATTGAAGGACACATGAATGCGGCCTAGTATAGAGATATCCGGGATGAAAACCTCATGTGCTCTGGACCTCAGACTTGGCCGAAGGTTCACCTTCCAACAAGACAATGACCCTAAGCACACAGCTAAAATAACAAAGGAGTGGATTCAGAACAACTCTGTGACCATTCTTGACTGACCCAGCCACAGCCCTGACCTAAACCCAATTGAGCATCTCTGGAGAGACCAAAAAATGGCTGTCTACCAACGTTCACCATCCACCCTGATGTAACTGGAGAGGATCTGCAAGAAAGAATGTCAGAGGATCCCCAAAACCAGGTGTGAAAAACTTGTTGCATCATTCCAAAGAAGACTCATGGCTGTACTAGCTCAAAACTGCTTCTACTCAGTACTGAGCAAAGGGTCTGAATTAGTTATGACCATGTGATATTTCAGTTTTCGTTTTTTTAATAAATTTGCAAAAATTTCTACATTTCTGTTTTTTTTTGTTAAGTTGGGGTGCAGAGTGTACATTAATGAGAAAAAAAAAAGAACTTTTTTGAATTTACCAAATGGCTGCAATGAAAAAGTTAAAAATTTAAAGGGGCCTGAATACTTTCCATACCTACTGTACATCCATCTGTTAACCAATAAACAGGTTAGACTACAAAGAACGGTCTGCTTATTTTGGAAGACAGAGAAAGTTTATGCTGTATGTCAGATTGCACACCATGAGAACATGTAAGACGACAGAACAGGTGCAAAAACACATTGAGAATTATAGAAATCGTTTGCAGTAATTGCCTTAAAAGGTTGTGCAACAAAATATTTACTTTAGGGTACCATAATTTTTTTCCTGGACATGTCCATTTTTCTGTTAATCCACAATTCAAAAGCAATATCTGATTTTCATTAGTTAATATTCAATAAATTTAAATTGAAAATGACTTGTCAGATTCAAGTTATATCAGTGACCATTATGAGTATTTCTTACTTTAACAGAAAGGTACTAACAATTTTACGAGGGGCGCCTGAAAACTTCGAGGCCCACACATGAAATCTTTTTTGCATGGTCTTGTTTTGCAATGCAATATGTTATTTAGTTAGTTGAATGGTCTCATGAGTAATCTGGATTTATTTTGATTTTTTTTTTTCCGTTACAGCATTTTAAAGTTGGGTCGCAAGGCTGAAATATGGAAATGGAGAAGTTGGCAAAGTTCACACATTGGCTGTTGCAATGACTGCAATTCCACCTTCCACCAAGGTGCTTTTTCATCTGTGGGAATAGGTGATAGTCCGAGGGAGCCAAATCAGGCCAAATCAGGGGAATAGGGTGGGTGCTGAAGCAGTTGGAAACCACAGGAGTGAATTGCAGCAGCCGATGTGTGAACTTTGCCAACTTCTCTATTTCCATATTTTATTTCAGCCTTGCGACCCAACTTTAAAATGCTGTAACGGCAACAAAAAAAAAATCAAAATAAATCCAGATTGCTCATGAGACCATTCAACTAACTAAATAACATATTGCATTGCAAAACAAGACCATGCAAAAAAGATTTCATGGGCGCCCCTCGTATCTAATGTTTGAATTGGTGACCTATCCAATGGGTAGGTTATGAATAGGTTACCCAGAGAAGCCCCTTAAAGGAGATGTCCAGGCTTGAGGCAAAAGTGTGCATGCTGTCACAGTTCCCTGGTATTTCGAGCATGCATGTGATTGATATACTTGCTGTCATGTGCCAACTAGACGTATCCAGCTTCTCTCAGTTCACTTCTATTGAGAGAAGCTGAATGCGTCTAGTCAGCAAATTGCAAACATGAATGTACACTCACACTGGCAATCACAGGAAATTGGGACAAAATAAGCAAACAATATAGCCCGTTCCTGACTGAGCACAAGGGATTTTTTTCTCCAGCCTCAGTGCTTCCGTGCTTATAATTAGGGATGAGCGAACGTGCTTGGTGATACTCTGATATCACTCGAGTATCTGGGTACTTGGATGTGCTCGTTACTTGGCAAGCGTTGGGTGGTGCTCAATTTTAAACTTGAATCCCTGCATGTTTGGCGCCTGTTGCACAGCCATTAAACATGATAGGATTGCCTGTGTGTCACTGTAATGCCGTAGCTATATTGGTAGTGGCATTACTGTGATTGGCTGGCCATGTGACATCATCAGGGGTTATAAAAGACCAAGCACCGCCCGGCTCAGCACACTGATTTCACTGCACTGTGACATTTCATATTGGGAGAAAGTTCATGTCTAGGCCTGTGTGTGCAAAGTATAACAAATCAGAGGCCTGCAGTGTTGATACTGGTGCTGAAGCTGAGCCATTATACTAAGCCCTTCTAAGGGCTAATTGCTTCGCTGTTTGTATCACATACATTCTACATTTAGTCTAGGGAGGAGAGAGAGTTGCAGGAGCAGGGCAAAATACATTCTGTAGACATGGATTAGAATTGTGCAGTCCTTTGCAAAATATATAGCTGCAGCTTTTTTGTGTGAAAAAATGTAATATATTGTGTGATCTATTTAGTATTACATGCTTTGTGGTATATTTTGGTGTGTTTGGTCCCCCTAGACTCCCGAGGAAGGAAAAGAAGCACCCTGCACTTGAAGAGGATTTCTCTCTTACCCTCTAAGAAGATCTTCAAACATATTTCATGGATTCAATGATTCATCCATACACAGTAACGCAGTTCTTGTTGCATTTTGCTGGTATATTAAACTCTAAAAAAAATTTCCAAAACTTTTTATGGATTGAATGATTCATCCATACAGTTTAGGGCACTTTGTATAAAGTTATGGGTATTTAAATTTTATAAAAACCGCTTGGCCTCGAACAGTTCACAAAATATTTTTAGTAAAAAAAATTGACTATTGCCGTATATACTGTAGAACTTGCTTTGTGTGAAATTTTGCTGGTTCGAAATAAAAAATAAAATTGGCTTGCAACAGGTGTACACCTTCTAAATATTTTAATAAGGCCATCCAGTTGTTGCCTTCAAGGGTGTATAGATGATCCTGATTGTCATTTTTGGAAGGCTTTGCACTCTGCATAACTTTTAGGAGTATAGGCGTACCCCACCTTTACTTTGCTTCCAATATTTGAATTAGGTACTATAGTTGGTGCCTTCAAGGGTGTATGGATGACCTTGCTTGTAATTTTTGGCAGGCATTGCATTGTGAAGGACTTTTATGAGTGGATGGCTACCACAAGTATGCTTTGCTCACACTATTTGAATTAGGTACTACAGTTGGTGCCTTCAGGGATGTATGGATGACCCTGCTTGTACTTTTTGACAGGCTTTGCACTGTGCAGAACTTTTATGAGTGTAGGAGTACCACAACTACACTTTGTTCACAATATTTCATTCAGGCACTAGTTAGTGCCTTCAAGGGTGCATTAATGACCCTGCTTCTAATTTTGGGCAGGATTTGCACTTTGGGGATAGCGTTTATGAACAGAATGTGAATGAGGAATCCTCTATGTCTAATACAAGGTGTATCTGAGCCCCTAATTTTTGGCACTTCTTGCTTCCTTCATTATTTATACTGAAATTTCCAATGTTTTAATAGAAAATTCAATTTTGGTTTACTTAAATTATATATTTTTTTTAAACTGTTTTAAAATATATCTTAATATATAAGTCATTATACAGAAAAAATGTTTCTTAACATTTTTTCCTGTAAACTCCAATTTCTCATCCATTTTGAATGTGTTACTGTCAGTCCTTAAAGTGGTGTAAAAGTATGACACCATTGTTCTCAGCAGTGATCTGAGAGACAAAGATGCTTCCAGGAGATGCTTCCAGGGGTCTTTCCTAAGCTATTCTCCTTCCATTCAACACTTTTTTCCATCCATTTAAACATTTTCACTGCCCCCTAGACAACTTTGGAGGGTCTGCTGGAAAAATGCTTGGATTTCCCATTATACTCATTACTCGAAACAAGCATGCGAGTATTAGGAATTGATGGGTTTGAGTAACGAGCACCCAAGTATTTTAGTGCTTGCTCATCTCTACTTATAATAGTCTGTCAGATAAGACATAGGCCTCGGAAGCTGTGCTTCATCAGACTACAGCCTATCTTGACGTTTGACTAGGAAGAGCTGCCAATTGAATGACATGATGGGGTCCCATTTTATCACTTCTTGGGTACCCCTTTAACCATGTTTTTGTGAACATAATGAAAAGACTTCTAGTGCCAGGATGGAGGTCAGAAAGTGTCCACAGTAACTAAGTTTTATTCAAGGGAAAGGCTTTATCAGGGTTGCTGTCGGAATATTGTTTTTCTGGGATTATGGCAAAAATCCCAACATAGTTCTAGACATAATGTGAATTTAACCTTACAGAAATTATAAATTAATATTTCACAAGTTATTCAGGGATATAATACAGCACCCACAGCTATATATTAACCCAAGCAAGGAGACAAATCTTTATAGCGACAACAGTCGTTAAACAAAAGATCGAGCAAGAGGAAAACTTACTGTAAGAGCAGTGAGACTATGGAACTCTCTGCCATATGATGTTGTAATGAGTGATTCCCTACTAAAATTTAAGAAGGGGCTGGATGCCTTTCTTGAAAAGTATAATATTACAGGGTATATACACTACTTTCCTTAATATTGCGTTGATCCAGGGAGCTAGTCTGGATTGCCGTATGTGGAGTCGGGAAGGAATTTTTTTCCCCAATGTGAAGCTTACCGTTTGCCACAAGGGTTTTTTTTTGCCTTCCTCTGGATCAGCATGTTAGGGCAAGTTAGGATAGGATATGGGTTGAACTAGATGGACTTAAAGTCTTCTTTCAACCTTAATAACTATGTTGCTAAGTTACTAAACATAATGAACCAGAATTTTGACATAAATTGCAATTAAAATGTGACACGTGTTGTATCAAATATTTATACACTTTGTGAATCTTCCTTAATAAGAGACAGAAAATGCCAGATTTATCATTGATATGCTCCAATTGTTGAGCATAAAAAATAAGTATAAAGTAGGCCAACTTCTTTCAGGAAGTTGTTTCCTAGTTTAACACCTTTTTTTTACATTCTACCTGGGGATCTGAAGATGTCACGAGGTCCGGACGAAGGACGGTGAGGAGCAGAGGGGCTGGAGTGTTGAGAATAACTTTTTTAACCTCCAGATGTCCCTTCACAGAGGTGAATTATAGATGCGAATTACAAAGAATCTGCATTTTGGTGAATGTGAATTTTTTAAAAATTTGAGTAGAAATTAATTCCATCTGCATTTATTCACTCATCCCTACAAATAAGCTTTGTGTGCCAAGAACGCTTCCTTCAAATCCCACCAAAGATTTTGTATGGGGTTCAAGTTAGACAACTGTGATGGCCACTGCAGAATCTTCCAGGACTTCTGAAAATGTAATATTCTTAGTGATACAAATAAGACGCATAGTTCACAAGTTCAAAGTTAAAGACCCGCATTTTTACTGCGGATTACCTGCGGATTTAGTGCGGATTTTTAGCGTTTTTTGTGCGGATTTGGCCTGCGTTTTTACACCTGCGGATTCCTATAATGAAATAAGTGTAAAAATGCTGTGGAATCCACACAAAGAAGTGACATGCTGCCGAAAATAAACCTCTGCTTTTTCGTGCGGATTTTTCCGCAGCATGTGCACAGCGGTTTTTGTTTTCCATAGGATAACATGGTACTGTACATCCTATGGAAAACTGCTGCGGATCCGCAGGTCCAAATCCGCAACGTGTGCACATACCCTAAAAGCCCTGCAGCAATTTTTGGTGGTAACAGGCACTGATGTTAAAGGGAATCTGTCACCCCATAATCTAACTTGTTTTTCTTATCTTTCAGGTTACATCGGGGGCTTATCTACAGCATTACAGAATGCTGTAGATAAGCCCCTAATGACGGTGGTCGCAGCTTATAGACCGAAAATGGGGCGACAGATTCCCTTTAAACCCCTTCATCACCGTGGGTTTTTCTGTTTCTGAGTTTTCATTTTTTGCTCGACTTCTTCCCAGAGCCATGACTTTTTTATTTTTCCATCAATATGGCTGTGTGAGGGCTTGTTTTTTGCAAGTGGAGTTGTTGCGATGCTGGGGAGCGATGAACCAACAGGAGGGCAGCACCGGATCCGGACCTGCGACACCCATCTGACCGGACCGCCCCCGGATGAGTAAAATAAGTTATTTTCCAGGTCGGACCGGGAGCTAATCTACAACATTATAGAATGCTGTAGATAAGCCCTGAAAGGCAGTGGCCGAATCTTATCGACCAAAACAGGTGACAGGTTCCCTTTAAGAAGGTGGCGATACCAAATATGTGCATTCTTTTCTTTTAATGGCTTTATTTTGAATGAGGCAAAAGTGGGGCGATTTACATTTTTATATTTTTTAAAAAACTTTTTTAAAAAAAAAAACGTTATACTCTCCCCATGGGAGACTGGAAGCTGCGATCATCTGCGGCTGTATGACTGTCACAGCACATGCATGGAGAGCCTGTGTATTGGGCTCTCCATGCATGTGCTGTGACAGTGACACAGCCGTGACACATGCAGCTACAGAGCCGAACAGTTGATCAGCAGGCGCGATCCAGGAAGTTTGGTTCCCGCTGTAGTTTATTCGGCAAGCGATATAGCTTACCGAATAAGCGGGGAACCGAAGATATTTGCTCAACTCCAGAATGCTGCCAGAAGCTTGAGGTCTGACTATGTTTCAGGTTTAAAAAACAAAATACAGACACATAATGATTGAATACCTTGCATTAAATAAACAGCAATAGTGCATGAAAATAATATAGGGTACTTAGTTAACTTGTTTTTTGATTAAAAAAACATGCCCAAGTCATCCCACCACTTCATGGTGACCCCAATTGGGGCAGTCATAACCATATTAAAAATCTTACCGTTAGTCAAGTGTCATGCATGTAGATAAGGGCTGATATGGACTGCTTAAGGAAAGGCATGCCACACCTTTATATGCACAATTAGGGTCACCGTATAGCTAGATTATTTTCATGCACTATGCTGTTTATTTATTTACTGCAGGGTAGTCATTGTATGTCTTTATTCTTTTTTCTGTTCAGTGGCCAGTGTGAACGTGCGCTTAAGGTCCCGTTACATTTAGCGATGCACCAGCGATCCCGACAACGATACAACCCGGTCAGGATCGCTGGTGCATCGCTAAATGGTCGCTAGTGAGCTGCCACACAGGCAGATCTCACCAGCGATGCAGCAGCGGTCGGCACTTACCTGTCACACGCAGCGAGGGTGACGTCTTCCACCCACATCCATGGAGTTGCTCGTCGGCGCCAGCAGGAAGCCGACGACGAGAAATGGACCAGGACGATCTCGCGCGATCAGTGATATCCAGCGGGGAGCCGGGTCGGAGGTAAGTGTCACATGTAGCGAGATCGCTAGCGATATCGCTGTTGCGTCACAAAATCAGTGACGCTTTAGCGAGATCGCTAGCAATCTCGCTATGTGTGACGGGGGCTTTACACACTGCATGCACACCACTCTGTATCTTTCCTCCATCTCTTTAGAATAAACAAGATATAGAGGAATACAATTCAACGTTGACATCTTGTAAGTTTGCCTTAAGAAGTAAAAGCTCTTTATGAAGGACCTGTGACCTCTTCTGACACATCTGTTGTGATACTTGTATTTTTTCGGCAGCATCTATCCTTAAAACTCTAATGTTATACAGTGCCTTCATTATTCCTTGAAAAATATCAGTAAATTGACAATTGGGTGTTACCAGTTGTGGGCATGTTCCTCCACAGTCTCTCTACCCAATCAGAGCAGACATTGTTGGAGTGTGTAGAGACATACACCCTTAACAAGATGCAGGTAACAAGCAATTGTCAATTAATTCATAAATGCTCAAGAGGAAAAACAGAGAAACAGTCATGAGAAAGATGTTCCAGAATTGTTATTTCATGGGAAATACAATTTTTTACAGATATGGCTGGGGAAAAAGACAGGTTCTCTTTACAGAAACCTCATGTTGCAACTAAGCAATTTAGTTGGGGAGAATATGGCTGAAAGACCAAAGAAACAGCAAAAAGAAAGAAAACAAGACAATTTTAATAGAAACCATTCATATATTTCAACTTTCAATAAACATTTTGTGTGCATAACAATAAATAGCATTCATAACTTACTAGACTGTTTACAAAGCATCTTTATGTCATGGTCTACCAATGGCTCTGCAGGTAATCTACTAAAATGACAAACCCTGTATATAATAAAGGCGCAAAATATTGCTCTATAGCATATTTTGAAAATAATATAAAAATAAGTTCTATATTACAATTCAAACTTGGCTTGTAAAATTTCAACATAATACAGCCTTTAATCTACAAACAGAACACATACAAACACCTTTCTTTTATTTTCTCAACAATATACTATTTATTTTTTTCACTATATTATTAATGTTGCAATGTGCAAAGAAATTAGAAAGGTTGTAAATTGCAAAGAAAAAAATACAATTTTTTTTTCTATCATACAGCAATGTGATAAAAAAGTATATGAGAGAATTCCTTTACAAACCAAAAATCTGAAAAGGCCATAGTTCATTCATAATGGCACCTTTGGCCTTTAAAAATACTACTTACAACATGTTAAAAAAAATATTCGGATACACACAGATTAATATCATGAAAAAGCAGAGCTTGAAACATTACATACAATTATCGTCAGTCCTTTCAATAGTTAGAATACAAACGTAAGAGGGGATGACAATAGCCACCATGTTCACTTACTCCAATAGTACTCTTTTAAACTTTTTAATTTTCCAATTTGTTTTTTTATTTTGGACTGTCACAAAAATGTTCGGCTCCTATATCACTATACATTACTGACCGTTAACTTTGCACATTAAATCATACATAGATGCACCAATATGGTGCATTCATAAAGTCGAGTGGGAATCATTTAATTCCCAAGATTGGACTTGATCGTATCAAGTGATATTATGATGTTTTCCTTGTATGCAAACAAGCTGTTCAGAACTATGGACTGGACACTGATCTACATGAGAATCTGCCTCCAGAGATTATTTTAGTTGAAAGAGGTTGTTACAAGTGCAAGATGAGTAATGAATGACACACTGTTCTCATGCACAGCTCTGCAGTGAGATCACAACTAACTCAGTGCAACAGAAGTAGCTCTGTCTCATTACAAACAATTGCTGTAGCATTTCTTCTCTCATAGTGCTGATAGCGCTGCTGCATAGCTGTGTCTGATTCAAACCAACACAGTACAGCAGAGCTGAACCTTGTGTAATAACAAACACAACCACATTTACAGTAGTCTTCTCACAGAGCTGTTAGCTCAGCTGCACTGCCTTTCCCTGACACTTGCTGCCTGTGACATGGAAGATGAAGTACTATGAGAGGACAGCAGCTGCAAATGTTTTTGTAATAACACACGTCACTTCTGTTGTACTGAGTTAGCTCTGCTGTTCTGCTCTAATCTCAGTGCAGAGCTGTGCGTAGTTATGACAGCAAAGTGTTAGCCATTACTTGTCTCACACTGGTAATGCCCCCTTCATTTATAGTAATACCTGGAGGCAGGTTCTCATATAGATCAGTGTATGGCCCATAGACCATTTGCTTATAAGAAAAATGTGGATTTTTCTGGAATAAGACATTGGATCACAGATATCAAGGTATCATTTTATTCAGCTTCCTATGACCTACATGCCTTATGACACATTCAAGGACACCTGCTATACAGTCTGAAAACAGCTGCACATACAGTAACTCTTATTAGGCCTTATTCAGATGTCTATGCGTTTCACAGGAAAAACAAACATGAAATAAGTCATTGGGGCTGTTCAGAGATCAGTGTCTTTTTGAGTGTTGCATATGGCTACTTTTAGTCATCCGTGTTATTCACAGAAAGAAAAACACACCAGTCATCGTTTATGGAGCTGTTCATACTTCAGTGGGCTTTATTCAATGGTGAGTGACTGAAAAAAAAAATTAGCAAAAAAACAAAACACATGTCTGCTTTTGATGCAAGTCACAAATCTAACTTCCCTATTCAAATCAGTGGGTCTATGAAAAAAAACAAAACAGACGGCTACAGATACCATCTGTGTGTCATCCAAGTGCTGTCCGTTTCTTCCAATTTATTGGTACGGAAAGTCTTGAACCTCATTGATTTTTTGCAGAAAATAAAGAAATAGCGGATGCTATACTGATGGACACAAACCAAAAATGGATGAAAATTGGATCCAGCACACTGATGAAAAATGGTCCAAATAAAAAAAAATCTTTCTGAATGAGGCCAAAATTGGTAAAGTGAGAGGCTGCCTTGTGGTATTCTAACTTTTGGCCAAGTTATCATTACCAAATTAATTGGTTTACAGCAAGGAAACAGCCATTGATTCTCCCACATTTCACCAAAACAGTGCCTAGGCAGTAGCTGTGTGAGACCATCGAACAAGATGCCTTATAGCGGAAAGTGGGGCTGTACAGTTGGCATAATTAATGCCCAATTAAATCTTCTACATGTACATTTTATTAACTACCAGATTGTGAAAACCTTAATTTGTGTTGATATCCAATACATCATCCCAACCCAAAAGATGAAATCCAGACTGGACTGGTGAACACATTACCCCTGTAACTATTCCATATAGTATAAAAAAAACAAACCAAAGAGTGATCCCTCCACACATTTTAACCCTTACAGATGGCAGTATATGAGGGTACACATTTGCATAGTAACTCCTAGGATACAGAAACATGTTAGCGCACATCAATATTATTCACAGACTTGCACAAGCAACACAGAACCTAAACACTTCTATAAAATGTACTGGAGGTTCACAATTGATGGTCACTCAAACTGCATCAAAATCATTCCTTGCACCCCTGGGGTCTGGTAATGAGCCTGATAGGGGTCAGCTTTCAATGCTCTTTCTATCATGTACTATTATGTTACCTGTCCTTAGTATACTATTAGCCTTCACACAACCGGTTGCAGCAAGTAAATGGTAGAAAACTGGTAAAGATTGTTCTTTTATATTCTACAGGATTAGTTTACTTGTTGAGGACTTTATTGTCTTGCATAACACTTCTAAGTGGTAGTAAAGATATATAAAGTTTTAATAAAAGCCATAGTCGCTAATGGTTCTGAAAGTTAAGAATTTAGATTTTTCTCTGCATTCTGGACCAATATTTTGTTGTCAGAAAACTCCTAAATACAATAAAATGCTGCTAAATTTCTTATGGATAATTCTAGTCAACTAAAAGAAAATAAATATAACTAACACTGAAGAGGGCTATGACAATGATGAGCTGAAGTTGGTAGAAGAAATGTGTAATAAAAATAATAATTTTATTTCTATAGCGCCAACATAATATGTAAGTGAATTGTGCCCAGACTAAGGTTTTTTTTCTGAATTGCTGCATGATGCCACATATCAAGAGGGAAAGTTTGCTGAAAAACACATTTTCTATGATACCCACATCTCTACATTTTTTAGAAATTTCGCAATGATGTTCAGCTCACAAAGAGAACCTTTTGTTCAATATAAAATGTCCTGTTTCATATGATGTAATGGTTTGTGATTACTTCTGCACAAACAAGATATTGCAAAATGCTTCTTCTATACTGTGGTAACCTGTACTTTACTGCTTTACTGGGAACTCGTTGCCAGGTTTATGCTGCCTGAGTGCAAAAAAGTGGTGATAGAGAGCCCAATTCCAATTATGTGTCATAAGGTGTAATTTTATGGAAAGTACTGCAAGAAAGCTGTCAGATGTAGCACTGGACTCTTCTGAGTTCTGCTTGTGCAGTGGAGCCCCGAATATTTTTGAGCAACCAACTACCGCTACCCACCTTCCACTGACTGACCGCAAATGTGATATCCGCACTTACTGGAAAGGTTGTCAAATGCTATTAAAAAGGGGCTATAAACCACAATGTGACAAAATGCATATTAGGATAGTGTCTACAGTCAACATTCCACCATGGTCAAAAGAGGTCATCGGTGTTCTTTGTGGTTGATCATATATCACTCTGAGCCTTAAATGTAATGTTATAACAGAATACCTGCTCTGTACAACTTCAAAGCTTAGAGGACTATTCTCCAGTTTGGAAGTTATTCCCTAACCAGAGGATAACTTCTTGATAGCTGAGGTCCAACCACTTAGACTCCCACCGATGTCAATACCAAGGGCTCTGAAGAGCACACAGCTGGTGTCTGACACTCCCACAAGAATGAATGGAGCAGTATTGTACATAATCGACCTCTGCTTCAATCATTCAATCATACAAGGCTGAAGTGCCCTGGTTCTGGGGATTGGTGGGGGTCTCAGTGGTCAGATCCCCAGCAATCGGGAAGTAATTCCCAATCCAATAGATAGAGAATAACTTGCAAGCTTTACAATACCCCTTTATGGTGCATTTTCAGTAGCCGACTTTACAACATTAAATGACAATGAATCATGAAATATTTATTGATCAGTGGTTGCTAAATAGCCTGTTCATACAGAAAGACCACGCACAAGCCGCCACTGTTCTTGGAAGCGTAGCTCTTGCTTACTCAGAACATTGTGCTGTGGAGAACGTTGATTTTTTGGTTAAACCAAAAGACCATTCACCTGACCAATGAGCATTTTGCTTGTCAAGCGATTGGCAGCCTGTTTAAATTGTTGAATTATCACAAAATAAGTGTTCCTAGGAACACCCATTCATGGTGACCACGCAGGCTAAATACTCCTTTCACACAGAAAGGTTTTCTGTCTTTGTATTATTGCTATGTTTTGCTTAATGTAGGAAGTGATATTAAACCTAAGCAGAATTCTCCAAGGTAGACAAGCAAATTTCGGGTCACAAGTAATGGATTGGCTGCAAGTCATTCAGTTACTGGTTCCAAATTGTGAAGACATTTATAGCTGTGAGAGACAGAGAGAAGAGATTTTTTCCCTTATGGTGCACAGACTTGTTCAAATGGCTGCTCCTAACCTAAACTTCAGTACTCTGTAGACATACATTTAAGTATGTAATGATTTTTCCCTTAAAGTCACCGATATAAACCTGACTAGGGAGAATACAGACATATTGGGTCCTACTGATAATATGAATATATTTTCATATGCTACCAATTACCTAAATTGAATACTGATATGTGATATGCACGTTAAATCATGGTTAAGCATTCATCATACAGAGGATTTTGCAGCTTTTATGATCTACGAGCATTTTTATTTTGTGGTGGTTTAGTGTTAGGAGCAAAAAGGTTCCATTTGGATAAGAAAAAGCCAAAAAACAAACAAACATCCATTTGTAGTGTTTCATTACCCCTGCTAACAAAAATGTGCGAGTTCTCAGATGTTGAGCCCTAAACACAGCCCAAAGCACCGATTGACAGCTGTGTACACTGTGCATAGGCAGAAAGCTGTCAATCTGTGGTGGGGGCGAGGTTTTAGAGCGTTCATGAATATCAAGGACTACATGGCCGCAGGATTGTCTTCTGGTGATAATCTCCTACTGATAAAAGTGATTTTATCAAAATTACAGCAAAGCGGCGGAGTAAGTGACACATTGCTGGAATCAAGGTCTCTGTCTCTACATTATGCTGCTTTCAGAATAGGTGGCAAAATCTTGGAGACAGATTCCCTATAAATTTGTAGATAATTTTCTGGGAAAAAGTGGTGAAATATTTTTTTTCTAGCTGTGTAAATAATTATTGTGCAGCATTGTCCAAGTGATGCTATTTTTTTGATACTTCGTTATCTTATTTTGCTTCATTCTTAATATTGCAGCTTGGCTGCCCAGTGCCCTTGCTCTCGGGGACTCTCATGTCTAGTCAGATAAAACAGAAGAGATACAATCTGCTGAAAAAAGGGACAGTAGATACAGAGTCTATGATGACCCCTGTCCAGCACCGATAGTGTACAGTGGCCGCTAAATCAACAAAAAATGAACCATGATACTGGAGAGGAATGTGTCTGCATTTGTGTGGACTGCTTACCAGCAAAAGTGGTGTCACCAAGATGCATTAGGGGAAGAAAGTAACTAGAGGGGGCCGTATGATGCATTGGGCAAGGCTAGGAAACTTTGGGACCCGGCATTCATTGGAATCATACTTTGACTTATATAAACATTGTTGCAGATGTTGTCTCCTCTTTCATGGAAACAGAATTCCTCAATGGCAGTGCCTTCTTTCAGCAGCGTATTGTGCAGTTCCCTACCATACTACAAAAATTGTACTGGAATAGTTTTAGAAATATATCTATATATATATATATATATATATATATATATATATATCTATCTATCTATCTATCTATATCTATCTGTCTATAGATATATCTATATATATATTCAAAGTGTTGCCCGGCCTTCCAAATCCCCAGACTCTCAGTCTGATCAAGCATCTTTGAGGTATGTTGTCTCCTTATCCACACAACCAATGTCTAGAAACCACAGAACACCTTCAGAGGTTTTTTGGAGTTCACACCTCAATAGGTGAAAAAAGTCGTGGCGGAACAGGTGGGGTGGAAGGATATTAGGCTGATAAGATTGTGTTAGCAAATAGCCAAATGCTGGGCCCAATATATAATCTTAAACCCCCGTCTCACATAGTGAGATCGCTAGCGAGATCACTGAAGCGTCACCGATTTTGTGACGCAACAGCGACCTCGCCACATGTGACACGCAGCGGCAACCGCCCCCCCCCGCTGGATATCGCTGATCATGCACAAATGTCCTGGGCCATTTTTTCATCGTCAGTGTCCCGCTGGCCAGCTCGCATCGCTGTGTTTGACCCGACGAGCGACCTCATTGGCGACGCTGAACTCAGGGACGCAGGCGGGAATCGTCAGAAAAGCTGCTGTGTGACAAGGTACCAATGACCGCCGAGGTCGTGATATGGATCGCTGGATCGTTGCTGCGTTGCTGAAGAGATCTGCCTGTTTGGTAGCTTACTAGCGACCATTTAGAGACGCACTAGCGATCCTTACCAGGTCGTATTGTTGACGGGATCGCTGGTGCGTCGCTAAGTGAAACGGGACCCTTACACTATCATATAGGAGACCATGCTTTAATCAAGTAAGCCATGTAAGGCCTATACTATGTGGTCTGAAGACTTTTATTGTCAACAGTTGATGTAGAAGGAGAGCTTGAGCAGGGTCATCTAGACAGAAAGTGGCAATGTGATCTTGTGGATATACGTAACTTGCATCAGAAACCAAAATGTCCCTCATAGTTTGGTCTCAGGTGGGCCAAGTACCCCAAGAATAAAAGCAGCAATCTGTAGTAATGTGTGAGAAAAATCTGGTTGGTAAAGTTTCTTGAGGCATTCATGTTTTACGTGCACATCTATGGGCATTCATGTTTTACGTGCACATCTATGGGTTGGCAATTATACTAGACCATAGTGGTATTTAATATGTTCTGATCACACATTAAAACCAAATCTAGTATACATAGAGAAGAGATTCACATCATTACTGGCCTAAGCTCATACAATGGTGCAAACTATAAAAACATGGCATAGTTAAAACTATAAAAACGTGGCATTCTTCATATTAAATGCTGTGTCCATTTCTAAATAATAGACTATAAATAAGAGGAGATTTACCAGGCTAAACAAACCAGAATTATGGCTCAAATTCAAGCTTTAAAAACAAAAAACAACCTGGTGTACATCCATTGGACCACAGGTATTATGTATTTTAAACACTTTTTTGGGGCTCTCTTGATACAGGGTGACGATTTAGGAGGAAAAAAGCTTGACTTAAAATGCAACAATATTTAACAAAATTTTAACGCAAAGTAGGTCAACTACAGATGTGTAGCACAAGATAAAAGTGTCCAATATGTCCATAAAGAAGCACCAAACTTATCATACAGCATGAGCTACTAAGATACATTTGGAGCAATTTCAGACTGACAAGACCAAGGGTCCCTAACCTGTAACTTGAGGTCGCCATGTGACTCGCAGGCACGTGGTGTGTGGCTTACAGCTATCTGTCAGCTTGGTGCATTAGCACCAGGTATAGCAAACATTAAGAGCCGATCTCTAGATGGTGACTTGTGTGCATGGAAGAGCAGATCTGAATGGGGGTAAGATAGGAAACCCTGAAGCTTGGCATACTGCTTTGGTGTGATTTAAGTGGAAAAGCTTTGGCTGTAATAATACCAGTAATATAGGCTCTGAGTGTCACTACTATGAGTGGGGCAGGAGTTGGATGTGGCTCGTGACCCTCTCTCAGAGTTGAATGGGGCTCTCAAAGTCAGAAAGGTTGGGGACCTCTGGCCTAGACTAAGGTTACACTGTCTACATTAGAAATAGTAAATCTGCCCCAATATATTGCTTTCCATTGCTTTTCTGAACAAATTGTTTACCCCCTTTATAATAATTTGTGTAATTGGGCTTTCCATCTAAACACATTTAATTATTACTATTATTACAGCACCATTGATTTCATGGCACTCTACATGTAAAAAGAGGTATACATAATGAAAACAAGTACATTAATCTGGGACAAAACAAGTCACAGATTGGAACAGAAGCGAGGACCCTGACCAGGAGGGCTCACAGTCTACAAAGGATGGGTGAGGATACAGGTGAGGGTTAGTCACATATCCACTGGATAGGTGACTCATTTATGAACATTGCGGACTGACTGCTGGGATCCCCACAATCCCAAGAATCAGGGTCCTAATGAACTCTTTGGACATTGAGCAGGAGTGCACGTGTGTCAACTTTGCTTTTATTTTCCACTCTCCTCTAAAGTACTTACTGATCTTAGAAGAATCCTTTTTTAAAAGCGTTCTCTGCTGGGACAAATATTGTCAAATCCAAAAAAGAATATTCTTAAATCGAGTTTATGAAATCATGTGACAATGCAGGAAATTGCACGGATATAGAACACAACAAACCTTTTACCACCATTACCCCTGAAGACACAGATGTGACTTGTAAGAGGAGCTTCTGAAGGTGAAGTAACCAGACTTATACATTAAATTCTAATTTAGCATAGCTACAAATTAAGCAGTCACCCCTGGGCATTTTTTCAATGTCATATTTTGCTTGGATGTTAACCATGCACAAGACAATTACGAAAATATGTAAAATATGCGTGGAGTGACGGAACTTAAAAGGTGTACAAATGTATGCATATTTCTCCCAAAGAAACCAAGCCACGTATAGAAACCAAAGTGCATAAAAAACCATAGGCTCTTTGGCAATATACAACTAAAACTGATATTAGGAAAGAGTGGATTATTCATCACAGTGGAGTCAGTTTTGTTTGTGGTTTGAACCAATACGTCTCAAGCAAACAACTTGAAATCAGTGACATGACACAAGCATCAGATTTGCTATGGCTCATGGATCAACGATATCTCTAGTTCCTAGCAATTTGAGTGGTGATATTGCAACAAGCCACAAACCGACTGCTTTCAATGTGTATAAGTAATAAATCCGCTATAATGATCCTTCCTACTTACCTGAGTGATAGCAAAAGAAATCAGGCACCTTACTAGTAAATAACCACACATCATACGCAGCACTGACTGTGACATGACCAACCCGTTCAGCTTAATATATGAAAATGAATAGAGAAAGAAAAATCTAACAAAGGCTTTTTATTCCTTTTCATTCTGAGCAGTCTAATAAAGCTTGACCTGTATAACAGCAAGCGACTATTTTTTTCTCCCTTGCTCTCTAATTTGGCTATTTCGTTCCATTACAATTAAAGTGATTTCAGTACGGAATTTTTGCATGTAAAAAAAATGATAAATGGTCCAAGAGGTCTGGACCTTTCAATCAATTTAGTGCCTGTGCACTTTATTTTCCCGATCACGTCTTTTCAGTTCCTCTTTATAGCAGTAAGAACAGAAATTATCAGTCTCGGGGCGTCCATAGAAAGAGCAGTTCTCCTTCTTACACCTGCTCTGGTGAAGTGAATATATTGGGCATCCTGTAATTCTGCCTCTACTATTTTTGTCATTGTTCAACCATGTCTGCGAAGACTCCTCATCGGCATATTCTAAGCAATCTCTAATGTCTGTGGAGTTAAACCCATTTGTATATGTTTGAGATTTATGCTCTGTGGGTTTCTCATATGAGAGGGATTCCACTGTGTTCACTGTGCGTATGCCCGATAATCGAGCTGGACTATAGCTCTGTGAAGACAATGAACGATTCTGCTGAGGATATGTAGCACAAGTTTTCAAAGAGCCTACAACTGGCTTATATGGATCGTCTTGGAAGCTTGGTGACTTGGAGTTGACATCATGAAGATGAATAACACTTTGCCTTTGGACTGGTGGGGTATGGCTGTAATGAGCAGATACTGGCACGGGACCACATTTCTTAGCACCGTTGCTGGGTGAGGGATAGGAAGCTGGGGTAGGACTGGATCGATCTTTTAATTTTAGAACTAGTTGTGTTGTATGGCTTTGAGGCAAGATTGGTGATGCCCTATCCTGAGGAGATGTTTCCAACTTCTCTTTGACAAATCCTTCCTGATCTAGCTTCCTACTGGAAGCCCCATTGAGAACAGCTTTCTTCTCAGCTTCCTTTCTTTTCTGTTCCTGCTCGGCATTGAATCGTTCCTGGGCACTGGTCAAGTAAAAACCAATCATCTCCTCGTGAAACTGATGCCGGTGACTGGTTAGGAGGAGTCCAGCAAAGATAAATTTGCGCTCCCCTTGCATGGCAGCTCTCAAAATATTAAGGCTGAGTTTAACATCTGTGCTATATTTCCAGGGGTCTGACTTATTATCTAATAGTGATCTGTTTGCTAGCTTATCAATGGGTGATATGCTAGCTTTATCAGTGGGTGATGGAGTGGTCTTCTCTGAAGGCGAGGTGCTAGCAGACTGTCCTGACTCCTCTTTGCTTCCTTTGCGAGATTTGGACTTCTTTACTTTTTCAGAGGAGTCACCGTTTTTCCCATTGCCTGAATTTGCTCGGCTAATTTTGCCATGCACTAGGCCCCCTAGGCCTCCCATGTTCTTTTTCAATTTAATGCCCAGTGTTTTGCTGAGGCTCCCAAGCTTGTTTGCCACAGAGTCAGTTCTATTCTTTTCCTTTTCTTTCCTTTGTTTTTCTTTTTCCTTTTCTTTCCCATTTTTCCCATTGTTAACATTGGAATTACTGCAGACTGATTCACGGTCCGAGTCTACAGAGTCAGCAAGTGACTGGACGTCTTCTCCTGCAGAAGCTGTTGGAGATTCTGGTTGGGCCAATGGAGCCTAAAATAAAAGAGTATGCATTAAGTGACGACTGCACAAAAATAAAGCTTGTTATACATATATGACCAATTAGGAATGGTCAAAAGGTAACTTTCCCCCTAAAAAAAAAAAAACCTCACTGCACTCCGGGAGAAACTGTGTATAGTTAAGAATCTCTCTAAATACTCCATTATTACAAAAAAAAAACCCAGCAAAAACACACAATCCATAAAATGTTTTTCTTCAATGCTTTTTGTATAGCCGTACTCCAATAAATAACATACTGTAAAGTACAGAAAACAAAATATTCACCCTGATTAGGCAACAGTGACGTTATAGACGTTCCTCATCACTTCCGAATATGGTAATTGCCTAAGGAAGGGTGAAGTCCCAAAAACGTTGCATCAAGATGGAGTTTCTCTCCTTCCCATATTGATAATTCTGCGCCACATTTCTTGTCTTAGTACAACACTATTCTATGCCCTGTTGTGTAAAAATATGTGACCCTTCAGATTTTGTGTTATATTGAACCTGATGAAGAATCTTGAGTAGTCTCGAAAGCTGCTATTTGTTACCATCTTTTTAGTTTGCAATTAAAAGGTATCAACCACTGAGGACTCTCAAATTGTAATGTTTTTCTGATGTGCATGCAGATATAATCACAAAGGCTGATGTATCTCGCAAAAAGGATGCACCCACATGATATATAGGATAAAGTAAGAAGGCAGACGTAGCACAGGTGCAGAATACTGATGAACAACCAATCACCTATCATCCATTGGGAGGTGGTTGCTTAGTATTGTAAATGTACACAGAGAAGGCTTGTGTAAGATGACAATCACACATGCTAATGGATGATAGGTGTGCGATTGGTTGTTTATCAGTATTTTGAGCTACCTGCGCCTTTTATTTTAGGGATCAGTCTGCAACCTGCACTATATTGGCACGGTGACCATGTATTGTTAAGTATTGCCCCTTTCTTTCTGTAATATACAGTGGGGAAAAAAGTATTTAGTCAAACAAAGGAATTATACATAAGCCTAAAGGTAGAGAGGAAGGCTTAAAGTACTTCCAGTTGATGCTCGTTTTAAAAGCCATTGTTACCTCCTTTTTGCAGGTATATTAGTTTTCAGAAGTATCTAAAATGATTTGCCCCTCAGCTCATCTGCAGGTTTTCTTATATAGACTTACATTCAGGCACCAAGTGGGTGCAATTCACTGAAAGATTATCAAAATCCAAGTACAGTGGGAAAAAAGTATTGTCAGCCACCAATTGTGCAAGTTCTCCCACTTAAAAAGATGAGAGGCCTGTAATTGACATCATAGGTAGACCACAACTATGAGAGTCAAAATGAGAAAACAAATCCAGAAAATTATGATTATTATTATGCATTTATATAGCGCCATTTATTCCATGGCGCTTTACATGTGAAAAGGGGAAATATAGACAAGTATAATAAACATGTGTAAGACAAGGGACACACAAGTACATAAGGAGAGGGGACCCTGCCCGTGACGGCTCACAGTCTACAGGGATGGGTGAGAATACAGTAGGAGAGGGTAGAGCAGATCGTGCGGTGGTTCAGTAGACCGAGGATCATTGCAGGCTGTAGGCTTGTCGGAACAGGTGGGTCTTCAGGTTCTTCTTGAAGGTTTCCGGTGATGATGTGAGTCTGATGTGCTGCGGCAGAGAATTCCAGAGTATGGGGGAAGCACAGGAGAAGTCTTGTATGAGGTTGTGGGAAGAAGAGATAAGGGGGGAGTAGAGAAGGAGATCTTGAGATGATCAAAGGTTGCGTGCGGGTAGGTACCTAGAGACCATGTCACAGATGTATGGAGGAGACAGGTTATGGATGGCTTTGTATGTGATGGTTGGGGTTTTGAATTGGAGCCTCTGGGCAATAGGAAGCCAGTGAAGCCTGGCATAGGGGGGAGGCTGGGGAATAGCGGGGAGACAGGTGGATTAGTCGGGCAGCAGAGTGTAGGATGGACTGGAGAGGTGCCAGAGGGGAGGCGAGAGAGTAGGAGGTTGCAGTAGTCGAGGCAGGAGATAAGAGCATGCACTAGTATTTTTGTGGTTTTGTGGTTGAGGAATGAGCGGATCTGAGAAATATTTTTGTGTTTGAGGCGGCAGGAGGAGGCAAGGGCTTGGATATGTGGTTTGAAAGAGAGCAGAGAGTCGAGGATCACCCCAAGGCACCGAGGGTGCGGGACTGGGGAAAGAGAGCAGCCATTGACATTGATGGATAGGTCTGGTGGAGGGGTAGAGTGAGAATGGAAAATAAGCATTTGGTCATTAACAAAAGTTCATCTCAATATTTTGTTATATATCCTTTGTTGGCAATGACAGAGGTCAAACGTTTTCTGTGAGTCTTCACAAGGTTGGCACACACTGTTGGTGGTATGTTGGTCCATTCCTCCATGCAGATCTCCTCTAGAGCAGTGATGTTTTGGGCCTGCCGCTGGGCAGCACTGACTTGCAAATCCCTCCAATAGTTTTCTATGGGGTTGAGATATGGAGACTGGCTAGGCCACTCCAGGACCTTACAAATTTTTGCTCTAATAATGTGCAAAAAAGTTAAAAGACAAAAATTAAAAAATTTTTATTTTGCAAAAAATCAATGAAACACAAGGGCCCATTTTGAGGAATTTTGAGCAAAAAATGACAACGAATACCACAAGAACAAAAAGAAAAAGGGACTTAAAAATAATACAATCACTTGATTCAGGCTGATAAAATGACGAGTAGCATGAATCAGAGCCTGGATGCACACGGTATATTTTTCTTTGAAATATTCCAACAATTCGGAGTACATATGTGAGAGATCTGTCAGCCATCTAGAATGGCATGGGGAAAAGCTCTTCAAACTACATTTTATCTGAAATGCCAGAATGCTTCAGAGAAAACTATACCTGGCTGCAATCTTGCAGCCTGGCTCCGATTCACTACACCCCTGGTTTGGGCAGCATGCAATGTGAAAAAAATTGCCAAAAATTAAAAAGAAAAATACACGTAACAGAGAAACCGGATTTCAACAATAGGTCATTTTCCTGACGACACATTCATTTTAAAAATTTTGTTCATTATGAATATATTTCTTATGGTTTTTTTTTTTAACCACAAAAAAACCTTTTCCATTTTGGCTACTAATTTTACATGATCATTTTTGGGTAACGCAAGTATTTTCAATATAGTGATAAATAGTAATTTCAAAATAATGTAGAAGCTGTCCATATATATAAGAAAATAAATTAATAAGTCAATAATACATGTAAGAATCCACTAAAAAGTGATAAAAATAATTCCATTATGGCTCTTGCTCTAAACAAATATAAAAAAATAACTGCAGATCTATATAAAATAACTCCAGGTCACCTCTCTGCTAGCATTATAAAGAAGCTGCAGGAATATTTACATGCTCTTTTTCATCACAAATCTATACATCAAGAACATAAATCCTTAATCTACGAAATTGTATAAAGGGATAAAGACATACACACTCCTCAACATTGTAACTGCAACACCAAGGAGGAAATCACAGGATCAATAGACATGTTAATGATGAAAATACGGAAACAACATTTTTAAAACATCTCAATTTATTCAGTATTGAATATGAGCACTACACAAAGAAATCCCTGTACTTATGCACCTTGCCATGCTATCAATGAGATTATTAACGATTGTCTGAGAAATGTTCTGACACACTGAATACACATAGGCACGGCAATCATCAACATCCGCTGCTGGCTGCTCTCTTTGCAATTGCAAAACAATGATGTCCCAGGCTGCAGGCTGTGGTAGCACGTTTAAACATACAGTAGGTTGCTCACAGAAGCATGAGCAACAAGTTGGCTGGCCTTTATAGTGTTGAAAAAAATGGCTCCTGGGGCACTTTGGAAAAATGGCTATAGCACCGCTTCCATGATTAATCCATTCTTTGCTGCAAGTAAAAATGGACTTCACATGCCAAGCCTAACGCAAGGTCTACAAAAACTATTAAAAGGCATTTCCACGACACTAGGCTACAAGCCAGATGTACAGTTACAGATGTTCAAATGACATCATCCCAC
This sequence comes from Dendrobates tinctorius, assembly GCF_039654945.1. Taxonomy (NCBI): domain Eukaryota; kingdom Metazoa; phylum Chordata; class Amphibia; order Anura; family Dendrobatidae; genus Dendrobates; species Dendrobates tinctorius. The sequence continues at coordinate 11,200,344 of NW_027361765.1, forward strand.
CAATTTTAAAAGGCTATCATGGTGCAGACCAGAACAGCAAAAGCGTCTGGAATGGAGGTCTGTACACGTCAGGGAGGAGTCCCACTTTTGTTTTAGAAGTAATGATGGCCCAAAATTAGTAGGGCAGCGCAATGAAAAGGAATTCACAAGGGAACATCATGCCGATCCTACTCTTTGGATTATCTTATTGGGTGGCATAATGTATGATACCTGGACACACTTCTTTCCAGATACTGTAAAAGCTTGGTGTGCATTTCATTTAACAAGTGGTATGGCAAACACTTCAGTGTCCTAAGATCGGTCTTTCACCACATCAGGCCACATGTTGCTTGTGCTACTGTGAGGAGCCTAAAGGACCTAAATGTGCTACCATGGCCTCCAGACTCTCTGGACTTGTCTCACATAAAGCACATCTGAGACATCCTTGGTCGGCAATTACAAAGCATGGATGCACAAATCCTTTTGTCTCTTCATGCAAACCCACACAGATTTGATGATGCTGAAATCACAGCTCTGCAGGCCCCACATCATCACTTCCAAAACTCATTGTTGTTCTTTATTCTGAAGAAAGCTCTTAATGACAATAGCTGTATGTTTGGATGAAACACATCATGCTTACACCCCTTTGAATTCAGACGGTGTCCAGCAATGCCATGAGCACAGAATTGTTTTCAAATAATTTTATTGTTTTTTTGGAAATAAACAGGGTAGGGAAAGGAAGGTAGGAAGGGAGGGAAGGGAGTGGGGAATAAACAACCTTGTACAGGTACGGAAAAAAAATTTAAAAACTAGAGAACCCACAAACAGGCATAGAATAACATATCGAATAACAACATAAAAGAAAAAAAAAAAATCGACAATCCTTATTATGGGGTAACATTCTTGGAAGGAGATACAGCTCCCAGTACTAAAGCGCCCAGGTTTAAACTTCAAAATATAGTGCCTCTTGTTAAGTCTAGTTGATATGAAATTTGTTGTTCCAGGTCTTCCATTTTTTTGAGTATTTGTGAATGTGATTGCTGTTAATTGCAAATCTGCGTTCTAAATCGCTGTGTTGGCCAATCTTGTCAAGTATGTCTGAAAACTTATGAGCACAGAATTGTAATCAATAAGTGGGACCCAATTACACCAATCTACTGTTCACAGAAGTCTGGCAAGAAGTGGTCTTCATGGAAGAATTGTGACCAAAAACCTTACCTTTCACATGGGAATAAGGCCAAGCGATTTACTGCATATACTCGTGTATAAGCCGACCCGTGTATGAACTGCCCCCTCCTAATTTTGCCACAAAAAACTGGGAAAACTTATTGACTCGCGTATAAGCCCAGGGTGGAAAATGCAGTAGCTACTGGTAAATTTCAAAAATAAAAATAGCTGCCAATAAAAGTAAAATTAATTGAGACATCAGTAGGTTAAATGTTTTTGAATATCCATATTGAATCAGGAGCCCCATATAATGCTCCATACAGTTCATGATGGGCCCCATAAGATGCTCCATACAAAATACACCGCATATAATGCTGCACAAAGGTTAATAATGCCCTCATAAGATGCTCCATAGAATAATATGCCCCATATAGTGCTCCATAAAGGTTATGGCTCCATAAGATGCTCCATAGATTATGCCCTAATAAGATGCTCCATATATTAAGCCCCCCATAAAATGCTCCATAGATTAAGCCCCCATAAAATGCTCCATAGATTAAGCCCCCATAAAATGCTCCATAGATTAAGCCCCCATAAAATGCTCCATAGATTATGCCCCATATGATGCCCTCATATGCTGCTCCACAGCTTATGCCCCCATATGCTGCCCCATAGAATATGCCCCCATATGCTACCCCATAGAATATGCCCCCATATGCCGCCCCATAGAATATGCCCCCATATGCCGCCCCATAGAATATGCCCCCATATGCTGCTCCATAGAATATACCCCCATTTGCTGCTCCATAGACTATGCCCCCATATAATATGCCCCCATATGCTGCTCCATAGAATATGTCCCCATATGCTGCCGCCATATGCTGCTCCATAGACTATGCTTCCCCATAGAATATGCCCCATATGCTGCTCCATAGAATATGCCCCCATATGCTGCTCCATAGAATATGCCCCCATATGCTGCTCCATAGACTATGCCCCTTAGGCTGCTCCATAGATTATGCCCCCATATGCTGCTCCATAAAATATGCTCCCATATGCTGCCCTATAGACTATTCCCCTACTTGCTACCGCATAGATTATGCCCCCATATGCTACTCCACAGAATATGCCCCCATATGCTACTCCATAGAATATGCCCCCATATGCTGCTCCATAGAATATGCCCCCATATGCTGCCCCCATATGCTGCTCCATGGAATATGACCCCATATGCTGCCCCATAGATTATGCCCCCATATGCTGCCCCATACAATATGCCCCAATATGCTTCTCCATAGAATATGCCGCCATATGCTGCCCCCATAAGATGCTCCATATATTATGCCCCCATATGCTGCTGCTGGAAAAAAAAAAACCTCTCCTGCTCAGGACCCGGCACCTGAGATATTCACCTGTCCAGGGTCCATCGCTGCTCACCGCTGTCTGCCCTTCCTGTGTCAGTGACTGTTCAGCCAGCAGAGGGCGCAACACGCACTAACCATGTCACCGCGCCCCCTGCTGCCTAAATGTCACAGACAGAGGATGCAGTAGACAGCGTTGAGCAGCGATGGACCACGGACAGGTGAATATCACTATACTTACCCCCTCCTGGCGCTGTCTCTGCAGCCCTGCTTCTCCACGGTCTTCCTTCCTGCCTTCCGCGATCACGTGGTACCGCTCATTACACTCATGAATATGCGCATATTCATGAGTTTAATGAACGGTACGACGTGACCGCTGAAGGCACGAAGGGAGACTGTAGAGAAGCAGGGGGCTGCAGAGACCGCATCGGGGGGGGTAAGTATGATCTGTGACACCCCCGCTCCCCCTCCCCCGCCAACCCCCCTGGTATATGACTTGTGTATAAGCCGAGAGGGGGACTTTCAGCCCAAAAAATTGGCTGAAAATCTCGGCTTATACACGAGTATATACGGTAACTATGCACAGAAACATAGAAGATGGGGTAAAGAAAAATTGCAGGAGCTGCTCTGGGACTGAGGAGTCAAAATGTAAAATATTTGGCTTTAACAGAAAGCAGTTTGTTCACCAATCAGCTGGAAAGCGGTACAATAATGGGATCCTGCAGGAAACATTGATGAATGGATGATGCTTCTTGCAACTTTTGGGCTGCATTTAAAAAAAAAAAAACAAAAAAAAACCCAGTTGTGGATTTGGTCGCGATTAGTGATGAGCGAGTATACTCGTTGCTCGGGGTTTCCCAAGCATGCTCGGGTGTTCTCCGAGTATTTTGGCATACTCGGAGATTTAGTTTCTGTCACCGTAGCTGCATGATTTGTGGCTGCTAGACAGCCTGAATAGATGTGGGGACTTCCTAACAAACAGGCATTCCTCACATGTATTCAGGCTGGCTAACAGCCGCAAATCATGCAGCTACGGTGACCGAAACTAAATCTCCAAGCACATCCAAATACTCGGAGATCACCCAAGCATGCTCGGGAAATCTCGAGTAACGAGTATACTCGCTCATCACTATTCACAATTAATGGTGTCCTCAATGCCGAGAAATAAAGGTAGATACATTGATCATACCATCCCATCAGAGAGGCTTCTGGCTGTATGTTTGGGGTTGAGGTTTTGCTGCAGAATAAAGTTGGAGCCAATGTTATTAAAAACTATCTTCAGCATAAAGAAGAACAAGAAGCCGCCTCAAACCTGTCTGGGATTACATGTAGAGACAAAAGTTACACAAGTCTAAAACCAAAGTAGATCTGTGGTTAGTTCTCCAAGATGTTTAGAGCAAACTCCCTGCTAAGTACCTTCAAAAAGTGTGTACAAATACTAGAAGAGTTGATTCTTTAATGTTGATTTTGCATGCAAAGGGTGATCACATCAATTATTGACAAGATTTTGACTTCTCATTCATTGGTAATGGGTGTGTCTACTGTATATAGAGATATATATTTATGTATAAGATAATAGGATGACATATGAGATGCAATATCCAGATCACATTATTCTTTTACACATTACGTGCATAACAGTGTGACGATTTTGTAATAAAAATGCAAGCTATCTTAAGATTGCATTCACACAACAGGCACGCTGGGGCTGTCACAGTTTTCCAGTTTCACTGCACAATCATTTGATCTTACAGCTGTTTCACCTACAAGACTACGCAGGCAATCATAATGGCAGCACAGTGTTGCAGGTTAAGCAAAATTAAGTGAATGTGCAGGGCAACAGTGGAAAGACCGCACTGGCCGTGTTTCTGTGATTAAAAGTCCCAGTATCATAGTTGTGAGTGAACACAGCCTAAAAGAAATAACTTAAACGATGATTAAATTAACCAAATGAAACATATATTTTATCGATAACTAGAAATAGCGGAATAAAATATCTTCCTTTTTGTCTGTTTTGAGAAGTTTCCAGAGCTGGATGATGTATTGCAATGTCCACATACTGTAAACTGCGTTACACTGCAGAATTGTAGCAACGCTGCCACCTCTAGGACAAAATACAAATCTGCAAGTCTTACATGTTCTGCAATCTTTCTTTTAGATGCTGCATAACACATAAAACTAAGACATTAAAAAATGAAAAAGATTTGGGGTGCTAAAGTTTCTTATAGGAGAAGACGCAGTTTTTGCAGAGAACGGTATATCTGCAGAAACTGTTTAGATAAGAATACAAGGAGAGAAGAACAGAAAGTACACTATTGTAGGTGTTCACTATAGGCCACCTGGACAGACTGAAGATATGGATGAACTCTTTACATCAGATGTCTCTGTTCTAAAAAAAAAAAAAAAAAAGTACAACATAGTGATCATGGGAGATTTTAACTATCCAGATTTTTGTTGGGAATCTCACTCAGACAAAAGTAATGGATCCAGAAAAATCTTCTCTTCTCCTGCTGGAAACTTTACCTTTCAAAAGGTAGGAGTGAGAGAACAAGAGAATCTGCAATCTTGAACCTAATTCTTATCAACAAGCAGGAAATGGTTGAGGAAGTAAAGGTGGCTGGGAATTTGGGAGACGACAATTATGCTATCCTCAAATTTTGGATTACAAGAGGCGGAAGACCAGCAAGAACTCAGACTTTAAGTTTTTTACTTCAGAAAGGCAGATTTTAATGGTCTCCGAAAGAAGGTAGGAAAGGTCCAATGGCTAGATGTTCTAAAGGACAGAAATGTCCAATTAGGATGGCAGATTTTGCTAAATGAAATTCTCACTGCACAATCGGCAACAATCCCAAAAAGAAGGAAGATTTGGAAGCATGTAAAGAGACCAGGATTGATGAACACAAACCTTAATAACTTGTTAAAAAAGGAAAAAAGAAATACATATCAAATGGAAAGAGGGAGGCATAGCTAAAGAAGAATATAATGCTGTTTGCAGGGAATGCAGAGCAAGAGTTAGAAAAGCTACATCCAGTATTGTAGTGAGGCTTGCAACGGAGACCAAAAGCAGTAAAAAAGAATTTTGGGGGTATGTCAAAAGCAAAAAAAAAAAAAAAAGTCAAAGATGCTATAGGATTTTGACAGGATGAAAAGGGTGAAGCGTTCTAAAATGATGTTGAGAAGGACGAAATTTTAAATTCCTATTTCGTATGTGTTCTCTAAGAAAGCAATTGTAACATCAACTGGTCGTCACGGTGCCAATGAAGGAATAAAAGAATCCACACTATCTATAAACAGAGAGATGGTGAGGGAACACTTAGCTAATTTACATGAATTTCAATCTCGTGGTCCAGATGAATTACATCCTAGGGTACTGAAAGAGTTAGCAGAGGAAATTGAAGGACCACTAGCCAGAATCTTTGAAAAATACTGGAGAACAGAAGATTGGAGAAGGGAAAATGATGTCTCTATCTTCAATAAAGGAAAGAAGATGGAGCCAGGAAATTACAGGCCAGTGAGTGTTACTTCAGTACCAGGAAAGATCTTTGAACAAATTATTAAACAGCATGTATGCAAGTACTTGGATACAAATACAGTACTTAACCAAAGCAAGCATGAGTTTGTAGCAAACAAGTTAAGCCAGACTAATCTAATTTGCTTCTATGATGGAATCACAGACTGGGTGGATCAGGAAAATGTGGCAGATATACAGTGCTGTGCAAATTAATTGGGACAAAGCATTTTTTTTTTTTTTTTTTTAAGTAAAATCGTAAGTTGGTTACCAGTCAGTGATTCAAACCAGTTTTAACTCACATCTGTTCAAAGCAGTTAAAACTGGTTTGAATCACTGACTGGTAAGGCCTGTTTCACACTTACGTTTTTGTTCTCAGTTGTAATCCACCAAAATGGCGGAGAACGGATCTGTAGGCGTCGAAATACCAACGGGAGCCATCGGACCGTTGGTGCGCTGGGATCCGCTGATCCGGGAAAGTTAAAGGAGCCGCTCTGAAAAAAAAAATAACGCCGATATCGCGGGACGATGGTTGCACATCCAAATGGAAGAGTGTTTCAAGTGGGGTACCACAAGGCTCTATCCTGGCCCCAGTGTTGTTCAACATTTTTATAAATAATCTAGATAAGGGAACTGAAGGTAAACTAATCAAATTTGCAGACGATGCAGAGATAGGAGGAATAGTCAACACTAGAGAAGACAGAGAAAGGATTCAGAAGGACCCAAGTAAGCTTGAACAATAGGCTGTGATTAATAGAACAGTATTTAACATGGAGAAATGAAAGATTCAAGATCTGAGCAAGAAAAGTGAAAATTACATCTACAGAATAGGAGGAATAGAACTAAGCAACAGCACGTGTGAAAAAGACTTAGGTATATTAATAGATCACAGACAGCACATGAGTCAACAATGTGATGCAGCAGCAAAAATAGGCAAACAGTTCTAGAGATGTATTATGAGAAGCAAATTATCCCCTCTACTCCTCCTTGGTCAGACCATATTTGAAATACTATATCCAGTTCTGGGCACCACATTGTAAAAAAGACATTGAAAAACTGGAGCAAGTATAGAGAAGAGCTTCCAGGATGGTGAGTGGACTGCAAAGTATGTCCTATGAGGAACGGTTAAAGGATTTGGGAATGTTTAGCTTGCAAAAAAGAAGGGTCAGAGGGGACTTAATAGCTGTCTACAAATATCTGAAGGGATGTCACTGTGTAGAGGGACCATCCTTATTCTTTGCACATGGAAACAAGAGACACGAGAAGCAAAGGGGCAGCAGAGGGCTGCTATTTTTAGGCTCGGGAGGGCAAGATCCATGGGCCCTTACCAGCCTGAGAACACCAACCCCCAGATGTCTGCTTTAGCTTGGCTGATTGTCAAAAATGAAGGGGACCCAATAATATTTTTTTTTAAATTATTTAATTAAAAAATACAGCGTGGGGACCTCTCTATACTTGATAACCAGCCTTGCTGAAGCTGACAGCTGAGGGCTGCAGTCCGCAGCTCAGTTTTGCCTTGCTGCCTATCAAAAATACAAAGGAACCCGAAGCATTTTTTTATATTAATTTATAGCACAGGCAGCAGCTGATGAATACTATTAGCCGCCGCCTGCTTTAGCTGTTAACTGTTTACTACTACTCTCAACATTGTCCCCAGCTATATACATACATACATACATACATACATACACACACACTATGTCACTAAAGTGATTACATCTCTCACATTTTTGAAAATATTTTACTATATATTTTTGAAAATATTTTACTATATATTTTCATGGGACAACACTGAAGATATGACACTTTGATACAACGTAGTCAGTGTACGGCTTGTATAACAGTGTATATTTGGTCTGTCCTCTAAATTACTCCGCACACAGCCATTAATCTCTAAACCGCTGGCAACAAAAGTGAGTACATCCCAAAGCGAAAATGGCCAAATTGTGCCCAATTAACGATCTTACCTCCCCATGTCATGTGACTCATTATTGTTCCAAGGTCTCAAATGTGAATGGGAAGCAGGTGTGGTAAATGTGGCGTTATCACTCTCACATTCTCTCATACTGGTCACTAGAAGTTCAACATGGCACCTCATGGCAAAGAGCTCTCTGGGGATCTGAAAAATGGAATTGTTGCTCTACATAAAGATGGCCTAGGCTATAAGATTGCCAAGATACTGAAACTGAGCTGTAGCATGGTGGCCAAGAATGTTCAGCGGTTTAACAAGACAGGTTCCACTTAGGACTGGCCTTGCCATGGTCTGATAAGATCAAGATAAACTTATTTGGTTCAGATGGTGTGGCAGCAACCAGGTGAGGAGTACAAAGACAAGTGTGTCTTGCCTATAGTCAATTGGTGGGAGTGTCGGTTTGGAGCTGCATGAGTGCTGTCAGCTGTGGGGAGTTACAGTTCATTGAGGGGAACCATGAATGCCAACATGTACTGTGACATACTGAAGCAATGCATGATCCTCTGTCTTCAGAAACTGGACTGCATGGAAGTATTCCAACAAGATAATGACCCCAAACACACCTCAAAGATGCCCACTACCTTGCTAAAGAAAAGGGTAAAGGTGCTGGACTGACCAAGCATGTCTCCAGACCTAAACCCTATTGAGCATCTGTGGGGCATCATCAAACAGAAGGTGGAAGAGCGCAAGGTCTCTAACATCCACCAACTCTGTGAAGCTCTAGTGAACTCCACGCCCAATACAGTTAAAGCAGCACTTGAAAATAATGGTGGCCACACAAAATAATGACTCTTTGGGCACAATTTGGCCATTTTCACTTAGGGGTGTACTGTCTTGTTGCCAGTGGTTTAGACATTAATGGCTGTGTGTTGAGTTATTGAGGGCACACCTAATTTACACTGTTGTAAAAGCTGTACATTGATCACTTTACATTGTATCAAATTGTCACATCCATAAAATTACATACACATAGACTGTAAGCTTGCGAGCAGGGCCCTCATTCCTCTTGGTATCTGTTACGATCTATGTGATTATTGTTATGCTGTAATGTCTATTGTCTGTACAAATCTCCTCTGAAATGTAAAGTGCTGCGGAATATGTTGGCGCTATAGAAATAAAATGTATTATTATATATACACATATATGCATATATACACACACAGACACACACACATATACACAGTACAATATACAAAAACGTAAATCTTGGATGTGATCAGCTAGGATTTACCCGTGTCTCGGAGGGTATGCGTATCCAGGTTACATTCATGTAGCTGTGCAGAAGGTTCAGTTTGGCCTCCAGGGATAAGATCAAACTGTAAAGGGAATATGAAGAGGACAGCAGGAAACATTACACGCTCACACAGATTACACTTGGTTTCAGTTTGGAAAGGTATATATTTATTAATGTAAGAAATACACCATTTACTTAGATAGTAGCCTAATAAATGACAATCAGCATTAGAATATTCTCCCTGAAATAATAAAAAAAAAAAAAATCTACATTAGGCCTTATTCAGATTTAACGACAAAAAAATATGTGCTGGATTGATTTTTTTGCCTGAGTGTCCATTTTTCCTTGATGTGGCATCTACTTTTCTTGTATGATAAAAAAAATATATATTTCTCTCTATAAATTTCTAAACGTCTTTTACCAAATAAAAGCAGTAAAGACAGACAGCAATGAGATAACATACAGATGGCATCCATGTGCCAGACATCTTTTCCATAGACATTAATTTGCACAGGCAAGTTATCTGTAACGTAGATAAAAAACGGACTTGCCTCCAACACATAATCTGCAAAAACATGGACATGTGAACAGCTCCATAGATTATAACAAATATGTGTGCTACCTTCAAGAACATAAACACATACATGAAAAATGGATGTGTGAACGAGGCCTTAAGCAGAGATACAGGATAGTGAGCTTACATGTCCCCCCAGAGGCCATCACCTAGATGTCCTGACTATTTGAAGGACCTCTCCAGCGTTTTGTTTTTTTTAATTTTACCGCTGGAGTGCCATCACTAATGTAAGTTCTCTGCCCCTAGTCTTACCAGCCACGATCTGTTATTGACACCGCTCCAGTCGGTCTCCAGCAGGTTGCGAATGGCCCGATCACTGCAGTGTTTGCTGGGTGAGCTAGAGGTCACTTCTCAATATATATACGTGGTCAAATTTGTTGGTACCCGTCGTTTAATGACAGAAAAACCCGCAATGGTGACAGATATAACCTGAATCCGACAAAAGAAATAATAAATAAAACTCTATGAAAACGAACAAATGAAAGTCAGACATTGCTTTTCAACCATGCTTCCACAGAATAAAAAAAAAAAATTAAACTCATGAAATAGGCCTGGACAGAAATGATGGTACCCATGAAAATAATGTGACAAAAGGGACATGTTAAATCACTAATTAGCATCACAGGTGTCTACAATCTTGGAATCAGTGAGTGGGCCTGTATAGGGGGCTACAGATACTCACTGTGCTGTTTGGTTTCATGGTGTGTATCACACTCAAAATGGACCAGAGGAAGCGAAGGAAAGAGTTGTCTCAGGAGATTAGAAAGAAAATTATAGACAAATATGTTAAAGGTAAAAGTTATAAGACCATCTCCAAGCAGCTTGATGTTCCTGTGACTACAGTTGCACATATTATTCAGAAATTTAAGCTCCATGGGACTGTAGCCAAACTCCCTGGACATGGCCGCAGGAGGAAAGTCGATGACAAATCAAAGAGACGGATAATACGAATGGTAAAAAAAAGAGAGACCAAAAATTTTGTTCTGGGGCTGCTTTGCTGCATCTGGCACAGGGTGTCTAGAATCTGTGTGGGGTGCAATGAAATCTCAAGACTATCAAGGGATTCTAGAGAGAAATGTGCTGCCCAGTGTCAGAAAGCTTAGTCTCAGTTCTAGGTCATGGGTCTTGCAACAGGATAATGACTCAAAACACACAAATAAAAACACCCAAGAATGGCAAAACATTGGACTATTCTGAAGTGACCTTCGATGAGCCCTGACCTAAATCCTCGTGAGCATCTTTGGAAAAAGCTGAAACGTGCCGTCTGGAAAAGGCAACCTTCCAAACACGAGACAACTGGAGCAGTTTGCTCTTGAGGAGTGGGCCAAAATACCTGTCGAAAGGTGCAGAAATCTCATTGACAGTTACAGGAATTGTTTGATTGCAGTGATTGCCTCAAATGGTTGTGCAGCAAAATATTAAGTTAAGGCTACCATCATTTCTGTCCTGGCCTATTTCATGAGTTTTAGTTTTTTTAAATTCTGTGGAAGCATGGTTGAAAAGCAATGTCTAGACGACTTTCATTTGTTCATTTTCATAGATTTTTGATTTATTATTACTTTTGTCAGATTCAAGTTATTTGTGACCATTGTGGGTTTTACGGTCATTAAACGAGGGGTACCAACAATTTTGACCACGTGTGTAAATCTATGGGAGCCAAAACAAGGTTCTCATAGACTCACACTGAGAGCTTCTGACTGTTACCGCTGACATCCGGCCAGTCAGAAGATGACAGATCAGGACTAGAGCGAGCGGCACTGGGAACAGCTATAGATGACAGCTCTTAAGTTTAAGACTAGGGGCAGGCAGCTTAGATTAGAAGCACCACTAAATGCTGCAATAAAAAAAATGCTGAAGTGGTGCTTTACTACAAAATCATCCTTGTTCTTCTTGCAGATTGCTATGTATAGTCATATATAGAAGCTAAGTTGAATCCACGTTAACACAAAAGTGTATAAAAACAAATTTTTAAGCTCAAAATATATGCAATTAAGTATTAAAAATCCCCCAATGTTTGTAGCCTTTAAATAATGTAATCAAAATAGTTCACTGACAATCCTCTGAAACCATGTGCAGAAATGGAGTTGAACTGTAAAAAATGAATATTACCTGGCCAGCTTAATGTTGTCGTTATCATCCTTTCCCCACTCCCAGTCCTTCCCAGGGTCAACTGCAAAGTGCAAAGGTAGAAGCTTGTGTTCAGAGTCTGTCAACGGAATAACGGCTGTGGGGAAAAAACATATAGGACCATGTGTTCAGACCTAGAAATTAACTTGATGCAAAAAACTATATATCATAGTGGAGTATGGACTAATGCAGATAAAGGTTAACATGATTATTTTATCACTGTTCTAAAACAAAAAACCTTTAACTATAAACTTATATGGAATATCTGTTTGTGTTGTAGTAGGGAATTACAGCCACAAGATGGCAGCAGAGTTCAGGTGACCGCATGTTTGCATCCAGGAGACATGCTACAGAGACCACTCAGTGCTGATGATCATTGTGGCTGCTGACTCCAGAGGAAAGTGTCAACTCCCCCGACATCCCCCAGGTGCACCAATAAGGGCTGTGATCTCCGATCGCTAACATTAACACTAATTAATGTTATGGACAATTTCATATATGAGGTTTCAAAAAACACGATCCTTGTTGAATAAAAGAGAAATACCTTCAGAAAAAGCACTAAATATACAGAACACACCTAGAAATTATTTACATCTTCAAAAATGTGAAAGACGGGAATCTCTAGAATTTATTTAAAAAAACCAAACATCTATTTTGGAGGCTATTTTCTGTCAAAATCATCAAATACTGCTACTATTTGGCACAGACAGTAGCCCACTGCAGCAGAGATATATACCAGTGAGCGCTGGCTCTAGATGCTGCTCTTATATCAGTTTTCAGCTCTTCAGAGGTCGATGGCAGATTGTTATGAGGACCATCAACACTAGACCTAGAGGACAGAGAGGAGCTGCACAGATTCGAATTCGCCAGATTGTACGGGATTTTACAGATAAATTCTATCCAGACCCCAGAGCATAATAAAAGTAGGATGTAAAAAAGGAAAAAAAAAAAAAAAAGGATGGTAGCACGAACCTCACCACTCACCTGTCCTGGTGACCCCGCACGCAGGATCCAGTCCTGTCTTTTTACCTATTCTATTCCCATTTCCCCCATCACACACATCTCCAGCCTCTACTCCAAGCCATGTCTTCTGGCGCCTCTAGGCCTCGGACATCACTGCTTGTCATAACATCATGATGTCACAGCGTGTAGGGACGTCAGAGGCCTAGTCATGCCGGAAGTATTGGCCTGGAGTGAGTAGGATGAAGGGGAAAAAGAAGAGGTATGGAGGTCTGAATATTATATTAAGACAGGACAGGTGAATAACACATACATATATATATATTATATACACATACATATACACACACACAGAAACTTTATATATATAATTATATCAGTATGTCTTTGGAGTCTGGGAGGAAACCGGAGTACCCGGAGGAAACCTACGCAAACACGGGGAGAACATACAAACACTTGCAGATGTTTTCCTTGGTGGGATTTGAACCCAGGACCCCACCGTGAGCCACCAGGCTCCATAATATATATTCATCTCTGGCTGTCATTTTGCTGAACTCATGAAGGGCAAATTACAATAAATCCATATTCTAGTGAATGCATTTTTTTTTATGGAGAATTCAATTCCACTCAAATTCACTCATCTTTACTGATCTTGCCACGAAGATTACTTTACCGCAGCGAGTTAGCTCCTAGCCAGAACCAAAGTAACATAACCCCCCCGTGGTTCAGCAGAACAACTGCTTCACAAGCTCTAATGCTGGCGGAAGAAAGGGAGACTAAATGCACGTCTTCACTCATGCAGAGAAATGTATTTCTGCAAATAGAAGAGCAGCACTCCACTTCTTAGGAGAGCTGAAGCATTGCTTAGTGAACATGTGTCGTGCTGCCTTTCTCCTGTTTCTCAGTTATGAGACTGACTTATTGTATATTTTTTCTTCTGTTGGATTCATTTATGGGACAAAAAAAGCATAATGGAAAATAAAATATGAAACATCAAATACCAAATGGAGAACACCAGGTCGGGCGGCTATACATTACATGTGCAATGTGAGGTCACTCTGCCAGGGTGGAGACTGACACTTTAAGGCACAAAACAATGACAGGTATTTAGCATTCAAATCTAACTTAGCACTTGAAATTGCTATAAAAAGACTAATTCATCTATAATTTTTAATTGAGATCATGCCTTACTTTTGTACTGAAAGGGCAACATCCTGAAACAATGTCTGCAAACAGATTCTGGTTTGGCTTTTATCCCATGTCATGTGGGCAAGGCTCGCCAGAGGGTTCATAATGACTTTTAGGATTGCTACTTCCAGTAGACGGGCACTAGAGTTCAAGTCCTCTTTCTCATTGAAGAGGTAATTAGCATATTTATTTCCTCACATAAGAAACATTTAAGTGAAGGAAAACAAGCTGATTTAGGGGGAAGTCACATGGCCTTATGTTATGATTGAGTCACCGTAGGAGGCAAAAACAGAAATGCTAGCTAAGTCCAGAAAACCAGAGAGGTTGGCAGCTATCGGATTGCAGACCCCTGATCCTATCCACAACAACTAACAGTAGCCGTGGGGGGTTCCTACGATGCCCTAGACCCCTCGATCACAGCCGGAGAATTAAATAGGCCTAAAGAAAGAAAGGGGAAAAACTAAACTGCCCCAGAGCACACCCCAAAGCAATAGGCAGCCCTCAACATATAATGACGGTGAAGCAAGATGAAAACACTAACACAGACAGAAAGACTGAGCAAAGACGGGGCCCAAGCTAACTAGATAGGAAAGGACAGGAAGGCTGCTGTCTGCAATCCGTGAAAAACCCTATGAAAATAAGAGCCAACAGACTGACAGTGAAAAAGGCCCTGAAGACGCTAGGCTTCAAAAAAGCTATGTCAGTACTCAGGAATATTCTGAAGACAGAGCAACCGGCAAAAGGAGATTCAGCTCACCCCAGCAGGGAATGGCAGAATCCAGAAAAGCAAGGAAAACAAAAACAAAACACAAATGCTAACAAGCAAAGCAGAAAACTTAGCTTTAGAGGAGCAGGAATCAGACTGGTGTCCTAGAAGTCCACAGAGAAATCACCCCCAGGGCAGAAGGGCGTTGGCAGCCTTATATCCAGTCCGTGACTCCACTCAGCCAGTCATCCTCATTAGGCTCAGGTGTCTGATAATCAGGCTCATTACCTTCCTTTACCAGAATAGGGAGTTCACAGACCTCAGTGACGAAGGGGAAAATGAACTCACAACAGCCTTATAACTCGGATGAGGATCACAACACAATGCTCGGACTGTCCGTCGGCTCTCCTGACAGGAGCTTGACAGCATGTACTTCTATGCAGCTGTCACGCTCGGGTCTGGAGAGTTGGACAGCCAGTCCGTGCATTGTGTTGCAATCATTGTCCAACTTATAAAGCTGTCTGACTCTCCCCTTACTGAAATGAAATCAGTCATTATGCTGCTGCCGCCCAGGGCTCCAGTCTTCCTGGGCACCAGTGATTACCACATTCCATTGCATCTGCATCACGCCCGTCTCTATGGCAGTATCCCACTGGTTTTACAAGACTTCTCACAGCCTACTAATAACTTTCCAAATTAAAAGAGTGAAAGTATTTTGGGGGCGCTAGTACTAAAGGAGAAATATCCGCTGCAGGACGAAACAACACACCACAATGTTGTAAATTGAAATTAAAATAATAAAATATGTCTGCGCTGAATATTTCACATAGATCCAAATGTCACCCTAGTAGTAGGGCTATCGAACAGTGCACTGCGATAATGAATTGCAAATAAATAGATAAACGCGCACAAAAAAAATGTGTAAAAATCAAGAGTATTCCATAGGCATGTGTGTTCTAAAAATACCGCAATCCCATAAATTGCCCCAATAGAGGCTTTTTAAAACACCATACCAGAATAAATTGCATAAATTACAACTGCATGGGTATAAAAAATAGAAATGTGCAATTGACATATATATTCTAGGAACACTGCAGAGGAAATATATATCTATGCGTGTATACCTTAGATGCAGTCAATGGAGCATTCGGAAACACGCGGTGGAGTTCAGAGTGTAGCAGTTGCATATAGGCTAATAGGATTAGAACTCCAATGCTGCGTTGATGTTAAGATACTGTGCTACACCTATGCAGTATACAAGAAGAGAGTAATGATACGTTTTCTATCAACAGTTGGGAGCACTGTCCCGGCCGGTGACAGTCTCTCGGTTACTCATTGCTCCCTCGGTGCGCCGGCGTTTGTTCACAGCGTGGTGCCGCCGGCTGCAGGGAAGCTCTAGGACCTTCGTGACGTCACAAGTCACGGGGTTGATTCAGCGAGTAGTACGGACCAAATCCTTTCTACCGGTTTCGGAAGTATACGGCTTCCTTCATCAGGGTTGGTCTGTCATAAGGATAGTCCTCTTTTAAACCTGCGGTTCTAATCTCGGTCTTCTGTATATTGCACACTTAAATTGGTTAGCCACTTTTTGGGGCAAATTTTTTTTTTTTTTTTTTTTTTTATTTAAAATGAGTTGTCCACTACTAACTAGGACAACTCCGTCTCATTCCTCATGTTTGGTCTTGATAAAATAAAACCATCTATACTCACCTCCCGTGCCGATGCCATGCCATCGCTCTTGTGCGGTTGTTAGGACACGTGAGCCCTGAGCCCAATTAGCACTGTATGGAGGGACCATGTGGTGCACATTATACTGCATTGAGGACCATGTGGGGCCAATTATACTGTATTGAGGACAGGGTGGGGCCATTATACAGTATGGAGGATTATGTTGGGCTCACTGTACTGCATGGAGGACTGTGTGGGGATCACAGTTGGGGCATCATACTTTGCCGATGGGGCTGAAAGAGTGTAAAGTAGGGTTATTACACCATGCCCGTGGAGGGTACTGTGGAAAAATTCACTGTGTTTTGCTGGCATCATATTTTATTGGGGCAATGAAACGACAATCTAGGGACTTCAAGAGAAGGAAAATGATTTTCTAAGAGCAAAGTTGTGAAGTGTGTGCCCTTCTGGGATCCCACCGTATATTAAAATTTTTCTTGTTTTGTTTTTTTTGGGGGGGGGGGTTGCCAAATTAGAACATATGCTATGGGGCCCCATAATTTCTATGTAAGCCCCTGCCCGCAAGGAAATAACCAATGCTCAGGTCACGTGATCTGAGTTTTAAGATCTAGTAAATAAAATGTACTTTGTTGGTGGGAGACAACCCATTTAAGATTCTTTCCATATGAAAAGGTTCATAGTTATCTATAATAATAAATGCCCTAAGCAGCTTCCGGTTGTAACAACTTCCGTCCAGTTGTAACCGGTGACGTCACCGCACACCTCTTTCCATGTTAACCCTCAACACACACACTCCTCTCACCTTTCACCATCTCCACTCACTCTTTCACTCCACATACGACCCTTTCTCTCACTCCGTCTCTCATACTCACGCCGTCATCGCTGCTGATCCACGATCCCTGCCATCCTGGATCCAGACGTCCTCCACTCCGGCGACATGTCCTTGCGGCGACGCGATTTTGGATCGGCGAAATCCTGCGATAGTCAAGATGGCGTCGCCGCAAGAACATGTCGCCGGCGTGGAGGACGTCGGGATCCAAAATGGCGTCGGCGAAATCTCGCGAGATTTCGCCGACGCCATTTTGGATCCCGACGTCGTCCACGCCGGCGACATGTTCTTCCGGCGACGCCATCTTGAATATCGCGGGATTTCACGATACTCAAGATGGCGTCGCCGCAAGAACATGTTGCCGGCGTGGACAACGTCTGGATCCAGGATGGCGCCGGCGGAAGATGTCGGGGATCGTGGAGCAGCGGCGATGACGGCGTGAGTATGAGAGACGGAGTGAGAGAAGGGGTCGTATGTGGAGTGAAAGAGTGAGTGGAGATGGTGAAAGGTGAGAGGAGTGTGTGTGTTGAGGGTTAACATGGCAAGAGGTGTGATGCTATGGCATCCTCCCGATGCGACAGCATCGGGCCATAATCTAGTCTATAATAATAAATGCCCTAAGCAACTTCCGGTTGTAACAACTTCCGTCCAGTTGTAACCGGTGACGTCACCGCACACCTCTTTCCATGTTAACCCTCAACACACACACTCCACTCACCTTTCACCATCTCCACTCACGTCCACTCACTCTTTCACTCCACATACGACCCTTTCTCTCACTCCGTCTCTCATACTCACGCCGTCATCGCCGCTGATCCACGATCCCCGACATCATCTTCCGCCGGCGCCATCCTGGATCCAGACGTCCTCCACGCCGGCGACATGTTCTTGCGGCGACGCCATTTTGGATCGGCGAAATCCCGCGATAGTCAAGATGGCGTCGCCGCAAGAACATGTCGCCGGCGAGGATGATGTCGGGATCCAAAATGGCGTCGGCGAAAACTCACGAGATTTCGCCGACGCCATTTTGGATCCCGACGTCGTCCACGCCGGCGACATGTTCTTGCGGCGACGCCATTTTGGATCGGCGAAATCCCGCGATAGTCAAGATGGCGTCGCCGCAAGAACATGTCGCCGGCGAGGACGTCGGGATCCAAAATGGCGTCGGCGAAAACAACAGAGATTTCGTCGACGCCATTTTGGATCCCGACGTCGACCACGCCGGCGACATGTTCTTCCGGCGACGCCATCTTGACTATCGCGGGATTTCACGATACTCAAGATGGCGTCGCCGCAAGAACATGTCGCCGGCGTGGACAACGTCTGGATCCAGGATGGCGCCGGCGGAAGATGTCGGGGATCGTGGAGCAGCGGCGATGACGGCGTGAGTATGAGAGACGGAGTGAGAGAAGGGGTCGTATGTGGAGTGAAAGAGTGAGTGGAGATGGTGAAAGGTGAGAGGAGTGTGTGTTGAGGAGTGTGTGTGTTGAGGGTTAACATGGCAAGAGGTGTGATGCTATCGCATCCTCCCGATGCGATAGCATCGGGCCATAATCTAGTATTTGATAAGGAGAAACTTCCTCAATTGTACACTTTTTTTAAAAATAAAAATCAAGGTTGCCTTGCGTCTTTTTCCAAGTTTTTAATTTTGGCCCTCTGTGTATTTGAGTTTGACATCCTTGATCTAGTATCTGTTGATCTATCAATCATCTTTGCACATCACTTAAAAATCTGTAATTTGTTTAGTGCATTATATTCCGGTACGAGGCACACGGATTTCAGATGGATGTATGTGATATGTGTTTTACAGTCTGTGTGATCAGTGCTGCTGGTAAAAAAGGACATGTCTCAGGTTCACACGGACACGTAAGCAGCACCATAGATTATATTATAATGGGTGTGCGTATGTATGTGTTTCTGGTACATGTGAAAATGAACACCATACCTACCGGAAACATGGACGTGTGAAGGAGGCCTAATAAGGAGCTTCATCTTACTAATTATAAGCTTCTTCTGACTTTTTTTCTACATTTTACTTGTGTGATATTTTGTGAAATGCTGTAGAATATGTTGACAATATATTATTATTCAGGGGTCTAATCTCCGAGCATTGTATTGGGACATATTGCATTGTATTAATTTATAATATAAAGATCTGACTTTGGGCCCAAAATAATAATTCTTGTAAGGGTAATGTGGTGTCAGCCATTTTATTTGGCTTTGAAAAGTGGGGCACAAATACACAATGGTCAAACATCTCACAAGAATCTGTGAAAGGCTTTCATATTTCTATGCAAAAAAAAAACCCTGTTTGGGAGAGAACAGACAAATCGCGGCGCCCTAAGTGCGTAAACACAATATTGTAGTCTTTAAAGGGTGCACAATTTTATGCACTCACCTGATAGAAGACTAATATAGCTTTAAATTGTGTAACCTCAAAAATCCTTCCTTTTGGGATACTTCTAAGTAGACAGGGCTTGCAGCTTGCCTCGGGTGGATCCAAGTGAAAGAGCCAGGTTCAGGCTCACACAGGATGAGTAAATCAAGAAAGGCACATCCAGCCCATAAACGGCAGCGCTTCCCAGGACTCACATCCAAAGATGATATTCCATATTTTTTTATTTCATAGGTTAAAAAAAAGATACAACGCGTTTCGGATACAGTGTATATCCTTCATCAGGTATCATAAAAACACAGTACAGATACTAATAGTATAAAATTCAGTTACACTTACATAGTAGCAACCTTTTATCCCAGTCTCAGAAACTTGATTGATTTAGGGTGTGGACCAAGTTCAGGAACACACCCACTGATTGATCCAACCTTGACAACATAGATGCAAGAAGGAAAGTAAAAAAAAACCCGAAAGGAAAAAAAACCCAGAGAGAAAGGAAAAAAAAAAAAAAAAAAGTCAACATTCACACTCTATGATATCATTCAATCCATTTGGATATAATGTTCCCAGACAATATATCCAAAACGTTTCTTTCCGGTTTAAAAGAGCATTCCTATTTGCAACACCAGAGGGTATCTGCTCCACCGGAGTTACTTTTATGTTAAAAATTTTGTTATGCTTAATTAGTAGATGCCTTGAGAGACTATGTTTTAAAAAGCCGTTTTTTGCTCTATTTCTGTGACCATTAATGCGGGACCGCAGTGTCTGCACAGTGCGTCCCACATATTGCAAACCGCAACTGCATGTGATTACATATACAACAAAATCACTGTTACAGCTGAGTCTTTGTGAAATCTCAAAGACCTCACCAGTACTATTACATTTGATAGTTTTAGCCCCGTGATCTAGGATCCCACGGGTACAACATTTTTTAGAGGTGCATTTAAAAACTCCGGTTCCTTGAGAAAGTTTTCCCCCTTCTATATGTAATCCCTGTCTTATCAGGGAGATGTTTTCCCAAAACAGGGTGACGCTTCAAGATATACTTTATTTCCCCTATTGAATGTGGTCACAAAATTCAATTTCCAGCGATCATCACTTTTTTCTTTACCAATGGTCAAATTATTCCCCTTCCTATTTTTTCCTTTTAAACATTCCTCCTGTGTTTTTACTTTGTTATCCCTATATGCACTAATTATCAAATTTTTGAGGTATCTTTTTTCCTTAAAATTTCTTTTTAGAATTTTAGACTGAGCTACATAATCAGATTCTCTCATACAATTCTTTCTTATATGAAAAAATTGGCTGTGGGGTATATTAACCTTCCACTTCTTGTAATGTGCACTGTTAAAATCTAAAAAGCCGTTTGAATCCACCTTTTTGAAGTGGGTTTTTGTAATAATTTTTTTCCCCACTATGGTTGATCTCTAGATCAAGAAACACCATTTTTTCTTTGTTAATTTGTGATGTAAAGGTAATCCCCCAGGTGTTATTACTGAGCTCCTTTATTAACTGTACCGCTTCCTCCTCTGTCCCCTTCCATATAATAATCAGATCATCAGTGATGCGCTTATAAAGCCTTATTTTGTCATTGAAAACAGGCTTAGAGAGTGACGATGAGGACTCAAATCGCCCCATGAATAAGTTTGCGAAACTTAGCGCGACCCGAGTCCCCATCGCAGTGCCGAGCAACTGTAAATACAGTATGCCTTCAAAAATGAACACATTGTGTTCAAGAATGAATTTGAGACCCTTTTAACAGAAAATCTCTTTGTTCAGGGAGCATCTCCGTCTTTGCTAAATAAAAACCCACCGCATTTACCCCCATTTCATGATCTATGTTGGAATATAATGAATTTACATCCAACGAGATAAATGAATAGTTATCTTCCCATTCAATATCCCTCAGTTCCTCGATTAATTGTGTGGAATCTCTCAAATATGAAGGAAGAGACTTTACCAGATCTAGTAAAAACAAGTAAATATAATGAGAAAGATGACAAGTCAAAGACCCAATTCCTGATATAATCGGTCTGCCAGGTGGTTTTTCAGGGTTCTTATGCAGTTTTGGTAAATGATAAAAACGCCATGGTTGGCTCAGAATTTGTTAAAAACTTTTTTTCTGTTTTATTAAGAATATTCCTCTCATAGGCTTCCTTGATCATATGGTGATAGTCCCGGACAAAGCATTGTGTGGGATCTTCTTTTAAAATGTTGTAATATCTCATATCAGACAATATGTTCAAAGCTTCCTCAATATAGTCAGATCTGTTTTTCACAACTACTCCCCCCCTTTATCAGCTTGTTTTATTACTATATCTGTGTTTTTTCTCAAATCCTCCAATGCCACTTTTTCTCTTTTAGAGATATTGTTCTCCTTTTTAACCTTGTTTTTTTTCCCAGTTCCATGCTTTTCAATTTTATTTTTATTATTATTTTCCCACTTCCTAAATTCTTCAGATACTAATGAAAAAAAAAATTTCTATATTTGGTCCTCTGTGTTGATGAGGATTAAATAGAGATTTTGGGTGTACCTCCTCCCCCCAATCCAGGACTTCCCCCACAGGAAATTCCAACTGTTCCCCACAAGTTGGAAATTTCCAATGTTGAATTTGATATAAATGAACTAACTATCCATGACAATACAGAATCCTCATCTACATTCACCACAGTAAGGCTGGTTTCACAC
This sequence comes from Dendrobates tinctorius, assembly GCF_039654945.1. Taxonomy (NCBI): domain Eukaryota; kingdom Metazoa; phylum Chordata; class Amphibia; order Anura; family Dendrobatidae; genus Dendrobates; species Dendrobates tinctorius. Next base: position 11,222,719 of record NW_027361765.1, read on the forward strand.
TTGCGTAAAAAACGCATGCGTTTTTTTTTCCTATACTTTGCATGGGATGCGCTTATGTGCGCATACACATGCGTTTGTATGCGTTTTTCCGCGCATGCGTTTTTTTGCAGTATGCACTCGGGCGCACAAAATGCATCCTATTGCATTTTTTGGGCGTCCGACTTGCCTCAAAAAAACGCATGCGCGCAATGCGTTTTTTTTACAGCAAGACACCCATTATCAGTCTATGGATGCGCATATGTGCGCATTGGCATGCTTATGTATGCGTTTTTTTGCGCATGCGTTTTTTTTTTTACCATTAGTTGGACAATGGAATTTAGGGGTTTGGGTTAGAGTTAGTTAAGGGGGTTTAGGGCTAGGGTTAGGGTTAGCTAGGGTTTAGAGTCAGGGTTAGGGTTAGTATGGTTTGATTAAGGGTTAGGGTCAGGGTTAGGGTCAGGGTTAGGGTTAGTAAAGTCATGGTTTGGGTTAGTGTGAGGGGCCACCTAATGTTGGAAAAACCCGCAAACGCGGTAAAAACGCACTAAAAACGCATACAAACGCATAAAAACGCTGCGTTTTTTTCATGCATGCTCATAAAAATGCTTGAAAAAAACGCAGCATTTGTATGCGTTTGTATGCGTTTTTTCAATGCGTTTTTTTTGCGGGAAAAACGCCCTGCAAAAAAAAGCAAGTGTGAAATTAGCCTAATACAAGCGTCTACACCATCTCCATCCTTAGTAATATCCAACATCTCTTTTTTTAGAGCTAGGTCCCACACGTCCAAGTGTTCAGAAATAATTTTACCACCACTAATCAGCTCCTCACAAACAGCCCAAATTTTAAGTCCAATACAAAAGAATCATATTACAAATTACTTCGCACCGGCTGTAACATCAAGGTCCAAAAAAAAAAAAAAAAAAGTGGAGTAAGAGGAAAAAGAGGAAAGGGATCTAATAGAATTTTGAGAATATATAGAAAAACAAGGAACCCAGAAACTAAAACAATCAAATCTGCCTCTGGTTAAAATATTTAATTTATCATCCCACATTTTATCCTTTTCAGAAATGGAAATTTAAGTAGGGGACTAAATTTCTGCCCTGCTCAAGATATGAATGCATTTGATCATTTTCTCGATTTAAATGAATACACTCGCAAACTTACTCTTAAAAGGCATTTCTTGTTGACTGAAAAAAATGGGGACATTGGGGATCTCAAAAAAATACTGATCCCAACAGAGACAAACAAAGAAAGTGAATATATCCACAAGGAAGTACACCCAAAATCTCTATTTAATCCTCATCAACACAGAGGACCAAATATAGACACATTTTTTTCATTAGTATCTGAAGAATTTAGGAAGTGGGAAAATAATAAAAATAAAATTGAAAAGCATGGAATTGGGAAAAAAAACAAGGTAAAAAAGGAGAACAATATCTCTAAAAGAGAAAAAGTGGCATTGGAGGATTTGAGAAAAAACACAGATATAGTAATAAAACAAGCTGATAAAGGGGGGGAGTAGTTGTGCAAAACAGATCTGACTATATTGAGGAAGCTTTGAACATATTGTCTGATATGAGATATTACAAAATTTTAAAAGAAGATCCCACACAATGCTTTGTCCGGGACTATCACCATATGATCAAGGAAGCCTATGAGAGGAATATTCTTAATAAAACAGAAAAAAAAGTTTTTAACAAATTCTGCGCCAACCATGGAGTTATTTTATCATTTACCAAAACTGCATAAGAACCCTGAAAAACCACCTGGCAGACCGATTATATCAGGAATTGGGTCTTTGACTTGACATCTGTCTCATTATATTGACTTGTTTTTACAAGATCTGGTAAAGTCTCTTCCTTCATATTTGAGAGATTCCACACAATTAATTGAGGAACTGAGGGATATTGAATGGGAAGATAACTATTCCTTTATCTCGTTGGATGTAAATTCATTATATTCCAACATAGATCACGAAATGGGGGTAAATGCGGTGGGTTTTTATTTAGCAAAGACGGAGATGCTCCCTGAACAAAGATTTTCTGTTAAAAGGGTCTCAAATTCATTCTTGAACACAATGTGTTCATTTTTGAAGGCATACTGTATTTACAGTTGCTCGGCACCGCGATGGGGACTCGGGTCGCGCCAAGATTCGCATACTTATTCATGGGGCGATTCGAGCCCTCATCGTCACTCTAAGCCTGTTTTCAATTACAAAATAAGGCTTTATAAGCGCTTCATTGATGATCTGATTATTATATGGAAGGGGACAGAGGAGGAAGCGGCACAGTTAATAAAGGAGCTCAATAATAACACCTGGGGGATTACCTTTACATCACAAATTAAGAAAAAATGGTGTTTCTTGATCTAGAGATCAGCAATAGTGGGGAAAAAATTATTGCAAAAACCCACTTCAAAAAGGTGGATTCAAACGGCTTTTTAGATTTTAACAGTGCACATTACAAGAAGTGGAAGGTTAATATACCCCACAGCCAATTTTTTCGTATAAGAAAGAATTGTACGAAAGAATCTGATTATGTAGCTCAGTCTAAAATTCTAAAAAGAAAATTTAAGGAAAAAAGATACCCCAAAAAAGCCGGATTACTTACCGGTAATGCTCTTTTAATGAGTCCACGACAGCACCCACTTGGAGAGAGGGATCCGCCCATAGGAACAGGAAACCTACAGAGATAAAAGAGGGCGGTCCGCCTCTCCTCCTCAGTTGTATTTCAGAGTACCCGGAGGACCGCCAATTATTAGGCCATTATATTAATCAATATTTAAAATTTATCAATTTTACATCTAAGAAGGTGTATATACATTGTTAACTTCTAGGGAGGGTTAGTGAACGGGTGCTGTCGTGGACTCATTAAAAGAGCATTACCGGTAAGTAATCCGGCTTTTTACTCTTCGCCACAACAGCACCCACTTGGAGAGACTTTCAGAGACCTTCACCTGGGAGGGACCACCGTGCTGAGGACCGCTCTACCAAAGGCTAGGTCAGATGAGCATGATAAGTCAAGCCTATAGTGGTTATAAAAAGTAGAAGGCGTCGACCAAGTTGCGGCCTTACATATAGACTCGATTGCGACGTCTCCCCTCTGCGCCCACGAGGATGCCATAGCTCTGGCGGAATGTGCCCTGATACCCTCCGGAGGATCTTTATTTCTCGCGGAGTTTGCTAGACAGATCGCGTCCCTAATCCACAGAGACAGAGTACCCCTTGTGACTTCATATCCCTTCTTTGGCTCTGGAAAGAAATAAACAGAGCCCTACTCTTCCTCCAGCTGTTAGACTTCTCGATGTATTGTAACACTGCTCTTCTAACGTCTAGTGTATGGAATTTTTCTTCTGGAGTAGAATGGTTACTGTAAAATGAAGGGAGGTGGATCTCTTGCGACCTATAAAATTTCCCCGCTACTTTTGGCAGAAACGAGGGGTCTGGTTTTAATATCAACTGATCCTGGAATGTTTAACAGGAACGGAGGTTCTATTGAAAGTGTCTGTATGTCGATGACCCTTCCGGCTGAAGTTAGTGCCACTAGCAGTACCGTCTTAAGAGATAAGTGTTTAAGGGATATTGAGTCTAATGGATCAAAGGGGGAGCGCGTTAGGGCATCTAGTACCAGATTCAAGTCCCAGGGAGGCACTCTGGGTATGTGTACTGGTTCGCTCTGTTCACAGCCAGAGATGAGTCTGGCTATCCATCTATTGCCTGCCATGATATAATTATAGAGGGCCCCTAGAGCAGACACTTGAACTTTTAGTGTGTTGACGGATAGCCCTAGATCTTTCCCCTTTTTGTAGAAATTCTAGAATGGGTGTTATCGGGATTTCTCTAGAGTCGGAAGCTGTGTGGAACTCTAGGAACTTCCTCCATACCCTGTTATAACTCTTTGTAGTAGCCAATTTTCGACTCTGTAGGAGGGTATTGACTAGTCCCCCCGTGAACACTCTTGCTCTCAACATCTCCCTTCCAAGATCCAGCCGTCAAGCGGAGATTGTCCACTTGAGGATGGAAGAATGGCCCCTGAGAGAGGAGCTTGTGGGCTGAGGGAGCACCCAAGGGTTTGTCACTGACATTGCTTGTAGGCACAAAAACCCCTGGCCTCCTGGGCCAAAATGGCGCTATTAAGATTATTCTCGCCTTTTCTGCCTTGATCTTCCTGATAACCTGCGGCAGTAGTATGATTGGGTGAAAGGCATATGCCAATCTGAACTGCCACGGGGCTTGGAGGGCATCCAGAATTTCCAGACAGTCTGCCACGTTCAGGGAGGCGAACCTTCGCCCCTGTCTGTTTTGTTTGGTGGCAAAGAGATCTATCTGGGAAAGACCCCACAGTGACACGACGTGTTTGAATATTTGCCGGCTCAGGCACCATTCTCCTTGCCATAACGTGTGGCGACTTAGGAAGTCTGCTTCTGAATTGTCTCTTCCTCTTATGTGGACAGCCAAGAGAGACAAAAATTGTTTTTCGGTTAAGAATAAAAATTTTCTTGCGGAAGACATTAAGCTGTTCGATCGAGTTCCGCCTTGCCTGTTCAGATATGCTACCACTGTGGTGTTGCCTGAAAGGATTCTCATGTGTTCTCCTTGTAGCTGTGGAAAGAAGTGATATAACGTATGACTAACCGCATTCAGATCTTTTAAGTTTGAGGAATCTTGTCTCTCGCTTATATCCCATTGGCCTTGGGAGAAGATCCCCCCATATGAGCCCCCCCCTCCTGTAGGGCTGGCATCAGTAGTAACTATACCGGAAGGTGTTATCATCCATGACACTCCTCTCGATAGATTATTGTCATTTAACGACCATACTAGGGAAGTTAGGACTGTTTGCGATAAGGTGATTTCCTTTGCCAAATTCCCTCGGACACAAGCCTCCTCTAGGAGAATCTGTTGTTGCAGTTCCCTGGTGTGGAACTGGGCCCACTGAACCGCTGGGATGCAGGAGGTAAGAGACCCTTAGAGGGACATTGCTTCCCTCAAGGACAGGCCTGGTATGTCCATTGCTAATGTGATCTTTGTTTTGATCATTGCAATCTTTACCTGTGGTAGCAGACATTTTTGTAACGCATGACCTCGGACCTGTGAGCGTGGGTGGTCTCCCATTCGGGCCCAGGCTGCTTAGCGGCCGCCACCCGACGAACGCAATCACGCTCGGTCTAGAATGGCCGGTGGCCTAGTTGGAGACCTAGGAAGGACTGGACGGATTGTGGCTCGACTCTGGACTTCTTGAAGTTTATTATCCAACCTAGAGCCTGTAGGGATTAAGATTGCGTCAGCAACTCGTCTATTACATTGTCGAGTTGAGTTCCCTATTATTAAGAAGTCGTCCAGATAGGGTATTATCAAGCTGTGTTTCTGGCATAGGAAGGCCTTTACTTCCAGCATCACCTTTGTAAAGACCCATGGTGCAATGGAGAGGCCGAATGGCATGGCTGTGAACTGGAGATGGTGTATGGTGCCATCGAGGGACACCGCCACTCAGGTATTTCTGATACCTGTAGTGGATGGGAAGAGTGTTATAAGCATCCTTTAGGTCTAGGTCCGCCATCATACAATTGGGGAAGAGAAGTTTAATTGTAGACTTAATATACTCCATCTTAAATCGTTGATTTTTGACAAATGTATTTAGCTTTTTCAGGTTGATGATTGTCCTGAAAGAGCCATCTGGCTTAGGTACCAGAAAAAGAGGGGAGTAAAACCCTCTCTCTTCCTGCCCTTTGGGCACATGGTCCAATACTTCTTTGTCCAACAAGCTTAGAATCTCAACTTCCAGGGCCTGCAGTTGGATTGGTGAGTTGAGAGATGCTATAATAACCAAGTTATGTGGGGTATGATGGAACTCTATCTTTAGCCCATTTCTAACAATGTCCAGGACCCAAGAACTGGCTGTGATTTTTCCCAATTCTCAGAGGAAAAAAATTTTAGTCTTCCTCCTACTGTAGGGACTAGCCCTTTAGTTTCTGTCTCTACGGGAGGATCTTGTCCTCCTTTATGGCCCAACGATTCTGGTTTTCCGTTGGCCTTCCTCTGCCAAATGGCCATCTCCTAAACGCCCTCCCTCACAAGGAATGGCACAGAGCTTTGCCTTGGATTGGGTATCGCCTCTCCGGCTTTTAAGCCATAGACTATGCCTGGCGTTATTAAGTAAGCCTGCTGTCCTGGATGCCAAAGGTAATGAGTCAGCAGAAGCGTCCGCTATAAACGCAGCAGCGCCACGGATCATGGGAACAGCGGCTCGTAATCTGTTCCTTTTTGGTCTATTTGCTGGTCTAGTTGATCAATCCAGATCAGCATAGAACGGCCCACGCAAGTGCTGGCTATTCACGGCTTAAACGTGCCGGTAGCTGCCTCCCATGCCCTTTTCAGTGCGGCATTGGCCTTACGGTCGAGTGGATCTTTTAGCACGCCCTGATTGTTTTGAGGTAGAGGCGACAACAGCGTCCACTTTCGGGACCTTAGACCCCGTTACCAACTCCTTGTCACTGAAGGGGTACCTTCTCCTTGAAGCCGAGGGGAGGTAACCTCTCCTGGTCCTGTTTCTCCCATTCTTTCTTAACCAGGCTTTTATGACTGGTATAACAGGGAAGGCTCTCCTCTTCCTATCAGTTAGTCCTGCAAACATTATTTGTTTGGAGCTCCCTTGTGTCTGTGCATCCCATGGTGTTTCTCACGGACTTAACTAAGTTGTCCATGTTCTCTAAGGGGAAATGCAAACACCCCTCCATACCTGAGGAGGATGACGATGTGGATATGTTAGAGCTATCAGAGATCACAGCCTCGTCAGAGTCTGAGCTGGCCACAGTCGGTTTCTTAGTCTTAGTATGTGTAGGTGTACTACTAGACTGGGTTAAGGCCCGTAACTTCTGTGGCTGACGCTGAAGCCCGTTTCGCAGTCTCATTAAAGCATTTTTTACATAGCCTTTTTTTTTTTTTTCCTGAGGGAGGAGATGTAGCGAAGAGGAGAAGAGGGAGAGAGGAAGGGAGAGGTATTTGTCAGCTTGATAGGCAGAGAGTCGTCCACTCACCCAGAGAAGCTGTAGGTACCGGCTCAGGAGGCTGAGATGGGGGCTTGTTGGCGTGGCTTCTGTCCGAGGAACCTCTGCTAGAGTGGTGCTTGGATGCCACCGTGTCACCTGCAAAACATGCTTGCCTGCTAAACCCTTCGCAGCAGGGTTTTTTTTTTTTGCTCCACCATTATTTTGCCGGTACTCCCTCCCCCCCGGGAGCACCTCCTCAGGGTAGGCGCAGCTAATTTGCGCATGCTCGGCCTGGTATACAGCCGCCGAGCCGCGCCGCTGAATATTGTCCCTCTTTTTTTTTTTTTCCCTTTTCTCCTTTTGCAGCTTCTGCGGGGAGGGGGTGGGGAGCGCTTCGCATGCTTATGCGCGGTCTCGCGATGCTCCTGAGACCGCGCGTGCACCTTGCCGCTGGGGATTCTCCGGTGACCCGGAAGTTCCCGCTTACCACTTCCGGTATCGGCGCTGCATGTGCGTCCTCCCTCTGGGGACTGAAGCCATGGGAAAATGGAGGCTGCATCTGGTCCCTCCAGTTCTGCGCTCCCACACGGACCGGGACGGCCATCTCCGGACCCCGGTGGCGTGTATATGCAGGAGAACCCCGGGCGGCCTCACCCGGACCCGTTGTTTCTGCCATCGCTGCTGCGGCTGTTCAGTCGAGGAGGGAGCCGGATTACAGCACTCCCCCGTCGCTGCTTCTGGACCGGAACCCCTGCCGTTCCCACAGAGACTGCACAGGCGGTTCCTTGGCCCAGGTATGTCTGTAGAGGAATCCTGCTGTCTTCCACTGGAACAGGAAACCAACTGAGGAGGAGAGGCGGACCGCCCTCTTTTATCTCTGTAGGTTTCCTGTTCCTATGGGCGGATCCCTCTCTCCAAGTGGGTGCTGTCGTGGCGAAGAGTAAAATTTGATAAATAGTGCATATAGGGATAACAAAGTAAAAACACAGGAGGAATGTTTAAAAGGAAAAAATAGGAAGGGGAATAATTTGACCATTGTTAAAGAAAAAAGTGATGATCGCTGGAAATTGAATTTTGTGACCACATTCAATAGGGGAAATAAAGTAATAAGAACTGTGCTTTCAAAATATTGGTATATCTTGAAGCGTGACCCTGTTTTGGGAAAACATCTCCCTGATAAACCAGGGATTACATATAGAAGGGGGAAAACTTTGAAAAATTTGGTGGCCCCCAGTAAATTAAAAAAACAGTTGGATTCAAAAGGAAAAAACTATAAAAAAAAAGTAGGGATCAAATTTTATGTGGTGTTTCTCAAGGAACCGGACTTTTTAACTGCACCTCTAAAAAATGTTGTACCTGTGGGATCCTAGATCACGGGGCTAAAACTATCAAATGTAATAGTACTGGTGAGGTCTTTGAGATTTCACAAAGACTCAGCTGTAACAGCGATTTTGTTGTATATGTCATCACATGCAGTTGTGGTTTGCAATATGTGGGACGCACTGTGCAGACACTGCGGTCCCGCATTAATGGTCACAGACAGAGCAAAAAACGGCTTTTTAAAACATAGTCTCTCAAGGCATCTATTAATTAAACATAACAAAATTTTTAACATAAAAGTAACTCCGGTGGAGCAGATACCCTCTGGTGTTGCAAATAGGAATGCTCTTTTAAACCGGAAAGAAACGTTTTGGATATATTGTCTGTGAACATTATATCCAAATGGATTGAATGATATCATAGAGAGAGTTTGAACGTTGCCTTTTTTTTTTTTTTTCTTTCTCTGTTTTTTTTTTCCTTTCAGGTTTTTTTTTTCCTTTTTTCTTTCCTTCTTGCATCTATGTTGTCAAGGTTGGATCAATCAGTGGGTGTGTTCCTGAACTTTGTCCACACCCTAAATCAAGTTTCTGAGACTGGGATAAAAGGTTGCTACTATATATAAGTGAACTGAATTTTATACTATTAGGATTTGTACTCTGTTTTTATGATACCTGATGAAGGATATACACTGTATCCGAAACACGTTGTATCTCTTTTTTAACCTATGAAATAAAAAAATATGGAATATCATCTTTGGATGTGAGTCCTGGGAAGCGCTGCGGTTTATGGGCTGGATGTGCCTTTCTTGATTTTTTCATATTTCTAGGACATATTGAAATAAATCCTCCATGAAGCCTGGAACATCCATCATATTTCATTGAGATGAACTAAAAACAAGCGGGCGATGTATATTTAAGTCATACAATTCCAAGCGGTTTTAGTCTTTCAACCCCTAAGGACAATGCTCTGCTACAGAAAATTAAAGGCTCTGATATCAAGGAGAACCCAGCTCTCGCTTATTGCTAATTCATCAGACACAGAAAATGCAGAATTTTACTGGCGAGATCTCCGAGGTTTTATGTTGAGTTCTGTTCTGCTCTTGTGTGGGCTGCGGCTTTGACAAGTGTCAGATACTAATTAGATTTTTAACTTCAGCTCCTAACGTGATTTCACAAAGGAAAATGTGAAGAACGGAGTTCAATTCTGATGTGTTGTGGGGTCAACAACTGCGGAAATCGGGATAATTACACAAGCAATAAGCCATTTTCTAAAAAGGATATGTAATTGCATATATAATCTACATTAAGAGAATTGAACACTTTATTTTTTTACAGTTTATAAAATATGCTAAAGCTTTTTTTAATTCCATTTTCTATTTTTTCTGGACAGCCATCTTGCCTGAGCAGCTCCGGAGATTTGCTTTATGGCAGGCACTTGGTCATCGAAACTTATTGACTTCTATGGGACAGTATTGTGGGCATGTCGGTGTCAATTTAGGAGAAGCTAATCGGTATCCACTATACTAATGCCCCCGACTACTCATTAGACTAAAACCTGTCAACATTGGCAGGAGGGGCTCTTGACTCTCCCATGATAAATGCCAGTGGAGAGAAGGAGCACAGCTGTTGAATTGGAATGGCTGATTTGGTTTTTCCATCCAGATTACCTGCTCCGGTAGCAGTGACTCTCTGAGAATGTAGGAGTGCTCAGCCAAGATGAGCATTCCTGTGTATTGGGGAGTTAGGAGAGATAGAGGTCTGTCAAAAGATTCAGCTGACACCTATCAATGTTTATTGGGGTCTATAGGATGTCATCCTGTTCTATCTGCCTAAAGCTTTACACAAAAGAAACTGTAATCCTGCCCTCTGATCCTAATGCAAAGTAACCCTCACCACGGTGCACAGAACAAACTAAAAAGTGATGTCAACATATCAGGAAACATCAGCCTATATAGAGGGCTAAGTGTAAAAATATGTTTCACATCTAAAACTTTTGAACTTTCTAGAAATAGAATCCATTTAAAGGGAATCCACCACCAGGTTTTTGCTACCTCATCTGAGAGCAGCATAATGTAGTAAGAGACCCTGATTCCAGGGCTGTATCACTTTGATTACTGGGTGCAGCAGTTGTGACCCAATCAGAGTTCTTAGATAAATCCATAAATGTCCAAAATTATCAATCACTAGCACTTCAAATCAAATAACCACAATATTCAGACTTACATGACAGATTGCCGAATGAAGAGATCCAGATAATAGAATAAAATTCAAATGCTTTATTAATTTATACTTTTTTTTTAAAAAAGGGGGTACAAGTATAAAAACATACACTAGGGCAAAATACAAGAGCGCCCAAACTAGGGGGGACACTGGGCTACGATATATGGTATGCTGAATTACAAGCCCATGCCAGAGGTGAACATATAAAGTCTAGTGATTAAATACATTAATGGGCAAACATCAAAATCATTGCTACCTGGCTATATGAAAGCTAACTAAGCGTACCATAATATAGAGGGTAAATGGTACATATTTCCAGAAGTGACATGGTACTGAAGATGACTGCCAAGTGAAGACCACAGCGCCCCTCCCCAGAGTTCTTAGATCCAGTATGTAGCAGAGCTCAGAAAAATAACCCTGCCCACACCAGGCTATCTGTGTACATTGTATATTGACAGTAAGCTGCTTATCAGAGAAAGGGCGTGGTCAGACAACTTTGGCATGAAGGAGCTAATCTAGGCAGTGATAATGTCCTGGTGATAAAACATTCACTGTATGGAAACAACAGCACAGAGCCTAATAAGTGTGATATCCCTGAAAACACTGTCTCAGCCCATATCTCAAGCTTCAATCAGATTACATAGCAAAAACCTGCTGACAGATTCTCTTTAAAGACACATACACATCCTCTGTAATAATCAAAGTAAAAACATGAAAGTGCTTTTTCCCTAACCAACTGTCATCTCCTATCTCAGTAATGGGAAACTCAGTCATCACTGATTAGATTTTACCTGTGAATTGAGAGTGAAAGAGCAACCCAGGAGGAGAAAGCAGCACATGTCTCTGATGAAGTAACTTTGTAATAATCTTTTTTCATAGGTACTATTCAGCTATGAAATAAAAATTAAAACAATGGACACTTTTTCTAAAGTGCCATTTTGCAGAAATTACTAAAACATGAATGACAAGACACGTGATCCATATTAGAAATGTTACTGCCTAGACTGCAGACAATTGAGACTGTATATTGGATAGAGAACCAACAGAATATGACGGAATATTCACACTAATCATTAATTAATGCCACCATCCTAATATGTTGTATACTGATGCATACAGGTTTGTATAAAAAACATTTCATATATACAGGTCCTACTAGAGCGTTAGAGATAAATCTCCGGTATTAGATGATAATATAATATATCCAGCTGCGAACTTATCTGTTGCATGTTCTGTATTTGATCCCTGCCTCTAACACGTATAGTAATTGTGTCAGTACATTACATGCCGGATTGGCGCTCGGCCACAACACATTATAAATGTTTAAGTCACTTTAGTGTTGTCACACTACACTCAGGTTCAGATTCAGGCATCTCCAACCTGGCTCCAACCCAATGTTTCCAGCCAAGTAGGATGTTAATGAGCGTTCAGTATTAGTTGGAGGAGGATTGCATCCAAATCTGCAACTTTGCTGCTAACAAGCTTCTCTCATGATGTCAATCATCATTGGTTATTTGTGGATTTCCAGCAACTACTATTAGAAGATTCGATCTGCATTGTAATAATTCTCATTAAAACTGTACTAATATTATATTTTCCAATCATATATTATGCAATTTCTCAGAGCTGTACATGGAAAATAATGGCTCCCGCCAGTCTAGGTCAGTGTTTCATGAAAACAGTTTACTCTCTGTGGAACTACAAGTCCTAGTCTTATATGTGAAAAACTTGGAAAGTTTTGTTGACTTTCTGTCCAATTCCAAAGATCTTTGAGCAGACTGGAATTCTTTGCCATCTCAACTGGCAATGTGACAGGCGACAGCATGTGCTGCTGAATATTATGTAATCCTTGAATTATTTCCAAGGAATCCAAAAGATTTCCAAACGGTCCTGGATGGATATACCAAAAGGGGTATTCCAATCCCAAAGATCCTATCCCAATATGTAGTAGGTGTAATAATAATAATAATATCAGCAAATACCTCCATTAGAAATTTAGTATAGTTCTTTTGATTCACTATGTTGCTCTCCCCTTGTGCAAGGCTTCTCAGTAGCTTAGGTATCCATGGTTACGACCACTAACAACTGTCACTATACGAGTGGTCGGATACCCAAGCTACTGCAATGCCTGCACATGGGGAAAAGAAACAAAGCAAATGAGAAGAACTATACTACATTTCTAATTCGAGGCATTTGCTAACATTACTATTACACCTAGGTTCTCAGAGATGCGAATACCCCTTAAATGGGATTAGATCAGGTCCAGAAATACCATTTGCCTGCATATATAGGGTTAATCTAGAGGTAAATATAGGTAAAATCATGCCTCACTGCCTAACTGGAAGTGCGACTACAGGGAGAAAATGAAGTTATATCCTCGCTTCCACTATACTGTGAGCAGCGGGTGTAATCACTCCCCATCACTTTGACAATCTGATCTGCACACGCACTCTGCCGAGAAAGCTGTCAAAGTGCCAGGTAATGATTACACCCGCTGCTGACAGCAGAGCAACCCACACTGCGCTGATGACTGCAAGCAGGCAGCTACCGGAAGGGTTTCAGTTCATGTTCTGCCTGTAGCGGTGTTTCTGGTAAGGCAGGGAGGCAGGATTTTAATGCTATTACCCTGCATATTAACCCCATCATAGCAGGTAAATAACATTCCTGGACCTGAAAGTTTCCCTTTAAATGGGTTGACTTGACTACTTTATCTTTATTTAATCAAATGTGTTGGGGACATGATTTTAAGGCACTTTCTAATATATAGCATGTATTACAAGTTCTGCACTTGTTAGTTCAATCTTTCTCCAGATTACATTGTAAAATACCCGCGGTAAAAATCAACAAAACGACTGGAAATGGCAGACACTCCTGCTGACGTCCAGTCACACTAATTCATAATTTTATAAATAATTATCAACAGATCAATAACACAAGGAGAAAGCAGAAATGTATCGCTCATTGATCCAAGCAGCACTTGCACATCAGATTCCTCTTACAGGCCATTTCCACAATGAGCCAGGGATTTAATACTCTGAAGATTTCTTTCTGTCCAATCAATATAAATGTTCTCTGAATATTTAGTTTGTGTCTTTATGATGAAGATTTACGGGAAGTAAACATCTGCAATACTTGCTGTGCATTTGTCAGAAAGTAAAATATAAAACTGAGGCAATAAAGTGCACATATTGTACAATGACTGAAGGACAGAGTTATATGGTTACTACTTCTCATCAGTACTGTGGTTTCTGTATCATCCGCAGTCTGATAATGGCTAGTAACAATTTCCAGTATCTCTTTACCATTGTTAAGGATATATTGGGAGTTGTAGGGTCATGTGATACAAATGTACAAGTGCTTCTCACAAAATTAGAATATCATCAAAAAGTTAATTCACTTCAATTCTTCAATACAAAAAGTGAAGCTCATATATTATAGAGAGTCATTAGAGTGATGTATTTCAAATGTTTATTTCTGTTGATGATTATGGCTTACAGCCAATGAAAACCCAAACGTCATTTTCTCTGTAAATTAGAATACTTTAGAACACCAGCTTGAAAAAATTATTTTAAAATCCAAAATGTTAGCCTACTGAAATGTGTGTTCAGTAAATGCACTCAATACTTGTTCAGGGTTCATTTTGCATCAATTACTGCATCAATGCGGCGTGGCATGGAGGCGATCAGCCTATGGCACTGCTGAGGTGTTATGGAAGCCCAGGTTGCTTTGCCTTCAACTCATCTGCATTGTGGGGTCTGGTGTCTTATCTTCCTCTTGACAATACCCCATAGATTCTCTATGGGGTTAAGGTCAGTCGAGTTTGCTGGTCAATGAAGCACAGTGATACTGTTATTTTTAAACCAGGTATTGGTACTTTTGGCAGTGTGGACAGATGCCAAGTCCTGCTGGAGAATGAAATTTCCATCTCCAAAAAGCTTGTTGTAGAAGGAAGCATGAAGTGCTCTAAAATTTCCTGGTAGGCGGCTGCGCTGACTTTGGTCTTGATAAAACACAGAGGACCTACACCAGCAAATGACATGGCTCCCCAAACCATCGGTTATTGTGGAAACTTCATACTAGACCTTAAACAGCTTGGATTGTCTGTCTCTCCATTCTTCCTCCAGACTCTGTGACCTTGATTTCCAAGGCCTAGTGTGAAGTATCCACAATCAATGATGGTTTTGGGAACCATGTCATCTGCTGGTGTAGGTCCACAGTTTTTTTTATCAAGACCAAAGTCAGCGCAGCCGTGTACCAGGAAATTTTAGCAGTAATTGGCACCTGTCCACACTACCAAGTCTTGGTACAACAGTATCACCATCACTGTGCTTGATTGGCGAGCAAACTCGTCTGAGGTATTGTCAAACTCGTCTGAGGTATTGTCAAGAGGGAGATGAGAGACCCCAGACCCAACAAGCAGCAGCTGATATCCTCTTTGAATAACAATGACCTCAACATCCATTTGACTTTTGTGCAGGATACCAATTCTTTGGATTTTCTGGATGTTACCATCAGGAGGGACTCTGCTGGGTTGCTGCAGACTGACATCTTTAGGAAGTCAACTGCTACTAACTCGTTACACCATCTGGACATCCTGATCACATGATTAGAGCTGTCCCTGTGGGACAATTTTTACGGTTATGCCGTATTTGTTCCACGGACAGTGACTTCCTATTTAGAGTGGATGAACTTCGCCAGCGGTTTCTGGCACGAGGCTACAGCCATACATCGATCAAGAGGGCATTCAACAGGGCTAAGCATGCATCTCGCCTTGACCTCCTCTATAGTTCAAAACCACAGATTTCCACTAAGGATTCAACAGTGAGGTTTGTTACGACCTTTGACTCTAGGTCCAATAGAGTACGGGAGATCTTGCAAAAAGCATGGCCCATCCTTCGTGTCGATCCCATAACTGGGAAATTTATTACTGAAAGACCGTCAATGTCTTTCAAACGAGCCAAAAATCTCAGAGACCATCTGGTCTCGAGCCACTTCTCTGGCCAGCAGCCATCCACATTTTTGGATAATTTCCCTGCTAGGTGTGGGTGCGTCCCATGTGGCCGTTGTGTCGCCTGCCCTAACGTGTTCCGCTGCGATTCTTTTACCAATTTGGATTGTAGCAAGACTTTCAAAATTAGACAGCGCATCACCTGTACGACCAGATACGTTGTCTATTATGCTACTTGCCCCTGTGGGTTAATCTACGTAGGTACGACCACACGTCAATTAAAAGTCCGAATAAGAGAACACGTTCTGGGTATCCTTGAGGCCGGTGGCCAGACGGACTCAGCCACCCTTAAGACTATATCGCGCAATTTTATGAATTTCCATAATAGCGATGCTACCCTTTTGAAGGTGCGTGGCATCAATGCCTTGAAGATTAATATTCGTGGTGGTCAGCTGGCCAAGAGACGACTGGCTAGACCCGAGGCCAGATGGATCTGGCAACTGAAGACTACACAACCGTGTGGTCTCAATGAATGCCTCTCATTCGCTCAGTTTCTTTAAATTATTCACCAGTTGCTCTATACCGTGTGTGGCATCAATTCTGTTATATTTTATTATTTCTTTTTGTATTTTAATAATATGTATTTTATTGCAGGGACGATATTTTCTGCATTCTTGCTGATTACTGAACATGTGGTGAGATCCGATCGTTTTGTATCTTCTATCAAGAGTGAACGCATCAAGTGCCATCATTATAACCATGCTGAAGCATCTATAACCCCTTTTTTTGTATATATATTTTTTTATATACATTTCTATATGTATGTATATATGTATACATGAACTTTTTCCATCTTTGGTCAGGAATAACTGCTGTTAATACTAGTATTATTGTTTACTATGATGCAATTGCAAGTAGTTTATCTATATATCTTAGACCATTTGTGATTTGTATTATTATGATGGCTTTTTATACAATTTTTGCCTTTCATACAGGTATATGTGGTTTATATTCACACACATATAAATCTAAACTACTATCCTGACCCTTCTAACGTATACAGTCATATGTAAAAGTTTGGGCACCCCTATTAATGTTAACCTTTTTTCTTTATAACAATTTTGGTTTTTGCAACAGCTATTTCAGTTTCATATATCTAATAACTGATGGACTCAGTTATATTTCTGGATTCAAATGAGGTTTATTGTACTAACAGAAAATGTGCAATCTGCATTTAAACAAAATTTCACCGGTGCAAAAGTATGGGCACCCTTATCATTTTCTTGATTTGAACACTCCTAACTACTTTTTACTGACTTCCTGAAGCACTAAATTGGTTTTGTAACCTCATTGAGCTTTGATCTTCATAGCCAGGTGTATCAAATCATGAGAAAAGGTATTTAAGGTGGCCACTTGCAAGTAGTTCTCCTATTTGATTCTCCTATGAAGAGTGGCATCATGGGCTCCTCAAAACAACTCTCAAATGATCTGAAAACAAAGATTATTCAACATAGCTTTTCAGGGGAAGGATACAAAAAGTTGTCTCAGAGATTTAACCTGTCAGTTTCCACTGTGAGGAACATAGTAAGGAAATGGAAGAACACAGGTACAGTTCTTGTTAAGCCCAGAAGTGGCAGGCCAAGAAAAATATCAGAAAGGCAGAGAAGAAGAATGGTGAGAACAGTCAAGGACAATCCACAGACCACCTCCAAAGACCTGCAGCATAATCTTGCTGCAGATGGTGTCACTGTGCATCGGTCAACAATACAGCACACTTTGCACAAGGAGAAGCTGTATCGGAGAGTGATGCGAAAGAAGCCGTTTCTGCAAGCGCGCCACAAACAGAGTCGCCTGAGGTATGCAAAAGCACATTTGGACAAGCCAGTTACATTTTGGAAGAAGGTCCTGTGGACTGATGAAACAAAGATTGAGTTGTTTGGTCATACAAAAAGGCGTTATGCATGCGCTGTATTGTTGACCGATGCACAGTGACACCATCTGAAGCAAGATGATGCTGCAGGTCTTTGGAGGTGGTCTGTGGATTGTCCTTGACTGTTCTCACCATTCTTCTCTGCCTTTCTGATTTTTTTCTTGGCCTGCCACTTCTGGGCTTAACAAGATCTGTACCTGTGTTCTTCCATTTCCTTACTATGTTCCTCACAGTGGAAACTGACAGGTTAAATCTCTGAGACAACTTTTTGTATCCTTCCCCTGAAAAGCTATGTTGAATAATCTTTGTTTTCAGATCATTTGAGAGTTGTTTTGAGGATCCCATGATGCCACTCTTCATAGGAGAATCAAATAGGAGAACTACTTGCAAGTGGCCACTTTAAATACCTTTTCTCATGATTTGATACACCTGGCTATGAAGTTCAAAGCTCAATGAGGTTACAAAACCAATTTAGTGCTTCAGGAAGTCAGTAAAAAGTAGTCAATGATAAGGGTGCCCATACTTTTGCACCCGTCAAATTTTGTTTAAATGCAGATTGCACATTTTCTGTTAGTACAATAAACCTCATTTGAATCCAGAAATATAACTGAGTCCATCAGTTATTAGATATATGAAACTGAAATAGCTGTTGCAAAAACCAAAATTGTTATAAAGAAAAAAGGTTAACATTAATAGGGGTGCCCAAACTTTTACATATGACTGTATGTTTTCTTGGCTTAATATGGGGTTTAAGAGTAATATTCCTTATCAGCGCTCCTCTGTTTTGCCATATGTTCCCCCGTCTGACTATTTCTGGCTGCACATGTAGTTTACATCCTGTAACACTTGGCAGGTATTGCTTTATATGTTTTGATTTCTTTACCACGCATTGGCATACAATCTCTATGTTTTTCAGTCATTCACCCTTATCCAATAAGGCCGCTACGTGTTGTTGCTCTACTGCGCATGCGTGGCTTTGCCCTGCTTCCACCTCCTTCACTTCTGCCACAGTTTGTTGTCTGACCTCACGGGGCCCCGTTCTGTCAGCAACAGCTGCCAAGGTGGTAATTGATAGGTGGGCGGGATCTTGGCGTGGCGCTGAGTGGACGGCTTCTTTGCATGCCTGTTATAAATAGCCACAACGGGGTTTACATCTGACGTCCCCTGAGGAAGGAATTGTTTCGAAACGCGCGTTGGGGTTAGCGGTGGGCTGTGTGGAGTCTACAATCCTGGTATGTGACCTTTCCTTTGCAGCAGTGATCATGGCCATTCACTGAACACATGTTTCCAATATGTGAATAGGTCCTGTGTGGCCATTTTTTTCCACAAGGTCTATTCATCTACTATGATGACAGGTCCGTTTGACCCATATACTGTGGTGACTGGCAGTCTGGTTATTAGCTACATCCATCTGTTACTTAATGCTGGTCTATCTGACCACCATTTACAAAACAGCCCGCTAGTCACCATTTATTTATCTTAATGCATTCGCCATGTTGTATATGGGCCCTATTGCAAGTGATCAGGGTCATTGCTGTATGTACTCTATATAACGCATTTGTTGGCCATGTATATAGGCTTTTGCATACAATTGTGATATTATAAACCTTTGGAGCCATCCCCCACTTCTCCACCGCTATTTTTACAGACATTGTCACTTTTTAGCCTGTTTATGCTGCTTACCTGTCTGTCCTAATTAAAGATTTTTCACTTTTCTATTAAAATATTATTTTTGGACTCTTTTGCATTGCGTTTCGTTTGTGGTTGTTTTAGTTGATTTGCAGTGTGTCCTACACTGTCCTAAACCTTAGCTGGACCAATAATGTATATTTATCATCTCGTATGATTTAGTTATGATTTTGTTTGGATTTTTCAGCTTTTTGTATTGTCAATTTGCTTCACCAGACCCAACAATGCAGATGAGCTGAAGGCTGCTATCGAATCCTGAAAACGCATTTATTCAAACTGGCCTATCGCCTCAACACATTAACCTAATCTATCCCTGTGTGGCAGAGCCAAAAGTTTTACCATAACCAGGTTCCCAGCATCATGTTCCCACATGCTTTATGCATCCATTAGCCCTCTGTGTCTGTACTGTTACACACTTAACATTATGGCTGGTCCATACAATCAGGGCAACTGTTACCACCCACCTTTCGTGTCTACCTCTTTCCTCATAGACTGTAAGCTTGCGAGCAGGGCCCTCACTCCTCTTGGTATTTGTTATAATCTACTGTATGTGATTATTGTTATGCTGTAATGTCTATTGTCTGTACAAATCCCCTCTGAAATGTAAAGTGCTGCGGAATATGTCAGCGCTATAAAAATAAAATGTATTATTATTATTATTATTATTATTATCATCGAAGCAACCTGGGCTTCCATAACACCTCAGCAGTACCACAGGCTGATCGCCTCCATGCCACACTGCATTGATGCAGTAATTGATGCAAAAGGAGCCCCGACCAAGTATTGAGTGCATTTACTAAACATATATTTCAGTAGGCAAACATTTCAGATTTTAAAATCATTTTTTCAAGCTGGTGTTATAAAGTATTCCAGTTTACTGAGATAATGACTTTTGGGTTTTCATTGGCTGTAAGCCATAATCATCAACATTAACAGAAATAAACACTTGAAATACATCACTCTGATCACTCTGTTTGCCATGACTAATACAATATAAGAGTTTCACTTTTTGTATTGAAGAACTGAAATAAATTACCTTTTTGATAATATTCTAATTTTGTGAGATGCACCTGTATATGGGCTGACCTGACATTGCACGTGATTGCTGTAGTAAGCAGTATATTCATGTATCGAATGTAGTTCTGGTGATCTATTTCTGCACTGATGGTGGTTTTGGTGCTGCGTTACTCCTAAGTTGATTCCCCCTCAACCAAAGCCCTGTATTTCCTGTACTGCCTGTTATTTACCTCACGGTTACCTATCTCCCTACGTGGAGCAACTCCCTGTTTTATTAAAACCTGTCAACCCATGATCTTCCTCCTGTCTGTCACTGATCTGCCAACCTGCTCACACCACTTAAAAAGGTAATATGAGATTATAAATCATGCACTTTTCTGAAAATTAACACCAGTATTAGAACTAGTGCAAACATTTTAGACAGGATCATCTCATAACAAAACTGGTCCTTATTTCCGGGATGTACTATAACCAATGAAGATTCCTATTGAAATATTACAAGCAGAAATCTTGAGGAATGTGAGAAAATGAAATGCAAGCTAATGTAAATTGTATTAAAAAATAAGTGTCCCACAAGAACTGGTTACACCCAGATCAGCTCTGTGATGGCGGCAGGAAGAGAAACCTGAATTTGCACTACAACTGGGGCCAATATGCGAGCCACAGTTACGGGGGAAATCAACACTAATTAAAATGTACAGTGTGGGCCATGTATATGGATACACCTAAATAAAATGAGAAAGGTTGGTGATATCAACTTCCTATTTGTGGCACATTAGTATATGGGAGGGGGAAAACTTTTTAAGATGGGTGGTGACCATTTTGAAGTCGGCCATTTTGGATCCAACTTTATTTTTTTCAATGGGAAGAGGGTCATGTGACACATCAAACTTTTTGAAAATTTCACAAGAAAAACAATGGTGTGCTTGGCTTTAACGTAACTTTATTTTCCATGAGTTATTTACAAGTTTCTCTTTGTTTACAGCCATTGACATGTCGCAGAGGTGAACACGTGAGGAGCGGATAGAAATTGTGTTGCTGTCTGGTGAACGCAGTACCCGGGTCATTGCAGCAGATTTCAATGCAAGACACCCTATGCAAGAAAACTGTCACCATAACACCTCAGCAGTACCACAGGCTGATCGCCTCCATGCCACACTGCATTGATGCAGTAATTGATGCAAAAGGAGCCCCGATCAAGTATTGAGTGCATTTACTAAACATATATTTCAGTAGGCCAACATTTCAGATTTTAAAATCATTTTTTCAAGCTGGTGTTATAAAGTATTCCAGTTTACTGAGATAATGACTTTTGGGTTTTCATTGGCTGTAAGCCATAATCATCAACATTAACAGAAATAAACACTTGAAATACATCACTCTGATCACTCTGTTTGCCATGACTAATACAATATAAGAGTTTCACTTTTTGTATTGAAGAACTGAAATAAATTACCTTTTTGATAATATTCTAATTTTGTGAGATGCACCTGTATATGGGCTGACCTGACATTGCACGTGATTGCTGTAGTAAGCAGTATATTCATGTATCGAATGTAGTTCTGGTGACCTATTTCTGCACTGATGGTGGTTTTGGTGCTGCGTTACTCCTAAGTTGATTCCCCCTCAACCAAAGCCCTGTATTTCAATGCAAGACACCCTATGCAAGAAAACTGTCACCATTCCCAATTTATTTAGGTGTATCCACATAAATGACCTACCCAAAAAAAGTTTGCCTCATCACCGAATACAATATTCTGTGTAAACTGAGGGTCCTGTTCCAATTTTTGTTTTGCCCATTCTGCAAATTCAGCGCGCCGATCTGGGTCACAAACCTTTCCCATTTTATTTAGGTGTTTCCATATAAATGGCTCACCCTATATTTACCGTAAATTTTCAAATGCCCTGCAGAAACCTTTTAGGGTTATGAAAATAAGAAATAAGCCATTGCCAGTCCAAACCTGTGCTTCTAGGCCAACCACACAAAAAAAACAAAAAAACAAAAACAAAACATACGGTATGTTCGATATATAAACATAATTGTAACAGAAAGAGTAACACAATTTAAAATGTATTATATACACTGGCAATACTTATTCTTTCACTTCATTCTATTAGAGAATTTTGAATAGCGTTCAATGACCCCTATTAAAATGTGTTTGATATCACTAAACTTAGTACTAAATGCAAAATGAAGACTGAACTCATCAAATACATTTTTTCTATGGGGTTTTTTTTTTTGCCAGAAAAGAAAAATTATAGTGGCGAAACTCAATTGCTCCGAGTTAGTTCCTCCTGCTGAGACAATTCAGATTTCTCACAATGTCTACTCCCCCTTTTTATCATGCCAGTTTACTACATCAATAAGTAAAAAAATGCAGCTGCATCCCCCTCCTCCATCTTCTCTATTTGCTATCATTTTCTTTGTAAACTTAAAAGGTTTTTACAAGTTTTTACAAAGAGTTAAGAGGCAGGAAAAAAGGAGACGTAGGTTGGATCAAAGAAGCAGTATCCTCTTTATACTGAACTACAAAACAGCATATATTCATGTACTATAAATTCATGTACTAGTTCACATATGCATGGACTAGCAGAAGAGGCCTCCGTGCAAGAACAGTATCTGGGCCCTTTGTAGTCTATTAGCTCATCATAATGTGCAATTCCTCCTGCTTTGGAAGCAGTAGTGGCCCCCTGTGTGGCTGTACAGATTGCACCAATGGCCTGTCTACCCCTGTGCACTAGTATCCAATAAATACAATATAACAATGGATTCCCTTTGAGTGCACTGAGCACACTAATGTATATAGTACATGAATAGAAGATTATTTCTAGGTTCTTTCCAACAAGTTCTGAGTATGTTGGTGGATTTCTCCTAACACTCTTCCTCCGATTGAAGGATTAATGCATGCCATAATATATTAGTCCCTGCTGCTGGGTGTAATGTACTGTAAAATTATAATCATTTGGGAAATATCCAAAATCTCAACAAAGTCTTAGCTGAGCACTACGTGATTGCATATGCATTCATTAAGTCTACCTAACATACCGCAAATACAAATATATCCGTATATGATTTTGGGAAAAGATTGCCTAGATTTCTCCGGTGAGAAGGCATCTTGATAATAACTACAACTCTTTCATATCTTCACTAGGTTTTGACACATTTCAAATCTAATTGTAAACAAGATTTATTTCCAAGGAGGCTTCAAACACCT
Organism: Dendrobates tinctorius; assembly: GCF_039654945.1. Classification (NCBI taxonomy): domain Eukaryota; kingdom Metazoa; phylum Chordata; class Amphibia; order Anura; family Dendrobatidae; genus Dendrobates; species Dendrobates tinctorius. The sequence continues at coordinate 11,246,020 of NW_027361765.1, forward strand.
GTCAAAAAGAACTTCCAGCTATGAGAAGGCTTTACTTCTTTAATCTCTTGCACATTTAAAAAAAAACAAAAAAAACAAAAAAAACAGTTACCAGGGCTGTGATTACTCCAATCATGAAACAAGAGACAGAATGAGTTATGTGCTAAAGTTATGGAGACGGTACAGTGGAACACCACCACACCAGCCTTACACCATTATGAGTTACACTATTAAAGTAACTGAAGGAAGACCCGGAAAATTAACCTTTCTAGAGAAGTAACGGAAGAGCACAGTTGTTTGGCTGTTTCTGTAACAAGCATTTGAACGAATGGAGAAAACCCACAACGTCACCTCTCCATTCATTCTTAGCGTGAATGTGATGGCCACATGTTTAGGTAGGAAGTGGATCACCTATTTTTGATTCCGGTATGCCATTTAAATATTTCAGTTATTTAAAGGGAATCTGTTAGCCCAAAATGGGAGTCTAAACTATGCACAAAGCCTTGTGGGGATATAGCCCCTTTACAAATTGCTGCATCTGTTTTGCAGAAATTGAAATTTAATCAAATATATAAATTAAGGAGGTTGATGAACCTTAGATTTGGCCAAGAAGCTCAGTGCACTGTACCAGCCACTTGTTATACATGTCCCGCCTCCATGGCTATGTGCGTAGTTTGTAATGTCAATTTGGATTGACAAACTCCCTTTAAGCCATACAGTTGTGCTCAAAAGTTTACATATCCCAGCAGAATTTTTGCTTTCTTGGCCTTTTTCCAGAGAATATGAATGATAACACCAAAACTTTTTCTCCACTCATGGTTAGTGGTTGGGTGAAGCCATTTATTGTCAAACTACTGTGTTTTCTCTTTTTAAATCATTATGACAACCCAAAACATCCAAATGACCCTGATCAAAATTTCATGTACCCTGGTGATTTTGGCCTGATATCATGCACAGAAGTTGACACAAATGGGTTTGAATGGCTACTAAAGGCAACATCCTCACCTGTGACCTGTTTGCTTGTAATCAGTGTGGGCATAAAAGCTGAGTGAGTTTCTGGAATCCAGATAGACTTTTTATCTTTCATCCAGATACTCTGGATGGTAAGTCATGGGGAAAGCAAAAAAATTGTCAAAAATTGTCAACGGATCTACGGGAAAAGGTAGTTGAACTGTATAAAACAGGAAAGGTATACAAAAAAGATATCCAAGGAATTGATAATGCGAGTCAGCAGCGTTTAATCTGTGATTAACAAATGGAAAATCAGGGGCTCTGTAAAAACCAAACCATGGTCAGGTAGACAAAAATTTTGTCCACAACTGGCAGGAAAATTGTTTGGGATGCAAAGAAAAACCCACAAATACAATCTGAAATACTTGACTCTCTGAAAACTAGCAGTGTGGCTGTTTCAAGATGTACAATAAGGAGGCACTTGGAAAAAAAATGGGCTGTATGGTTGAGTCGCCAGAAGAAAGCCATTACTGCGCAAATGCCACAAAGTATCTCACCTACAATACGCAAAACAGCACAGAGACAAGCATCAAAACTTCTGGAACAAGGTCATTTGAAGTGATGAGACCAAAATTGAATTTTTTGGCCACAACCATAGACGTTACATGTGGAGAGAGGTCAACAAGGCCTATGATGAAAGGAACACCATTCCTACTGTAAAGCACAGAGGTGGATCGCTGATGTTTTTGGGATGTGTGAGCTACAAAGGCACAAGAAACTTGGTCAAAGTTGAAGGAAAGATGAATGCAGCACGTTATCAGCAAACATTGGAGGCAAATTTGCAATCATCAGCCTGGAAACTGAGCATGGGACGTACTTCGACGTTCAAACAAGACAACGATCCAAAACACGATCAAGTCAACTTGTCATTGGCTACAGCAGAACAAAGTGAAGGTTCTGGAGTGGCCATCTCAGTCTCTTGACCTCAATATCATTTAGCCACTCTCGGGAGATCTCAAACGCACAGTTCATGCTTGGCAGCCCAGGAATGTACAGGAACTGGAGGCTTTTTGCCAAAAAGAGTGGGCAGCTTTACCATCTAAGAAAATAAAGAATCTCATCCACAACTACCATAAAAAAAGACTTCAAGCTGTCATTGATGTTAGAGGGGGGGCAATACACGGTATTAAGAAATGGGGTATGTAAACTTTTGATCAGGGTCATTTGGATGTTTTGGATTATCATTATGATTTAAAAAGAGAGAACTCAGTATGACAATAAATGACTTCATCCAGCCATTAACCATTAGTGGAGAAAAATATAGGTGTTATCATTCATATTCTCTGAAAAAAAGGCCAAGAAAGCAAAAATTCTGCCGGGGTATGTAAACTTTTGACCACAACTGTATACTGAGGATGGATCTAGAGATGAGCAAAACAAATTAGTAGGAACTGATCCAGCATCTACATCACTAGTTCATGGCTTCTGAAATAGTTATTTGCAAACTTCATCCTATCTGCCAGCATATCCCTGGTGTCTTTTCTGACTTGTAGGTCCGTCAAGATATCATCATTGTGGCATGATGCACGATTATGCTCCTGTTGAACATACGAATCAAAAGAGTCGCCGATAAAATTTTCGCAAAGCTCTGGTCCAGAAGTCACGGCCTACTGATGTTACCAACCAGAACTCTGTGTGCCGGCATTCCCAGTGCTTCTTCTGATTAGCAGGCCCAGCAAGATGTAATTTTTGCAGTGTGACACAGGCATGATGTCATGCCAGACAAGTCAATCAGAAGGAGTGCCGAGGATGCCAGCAGGTAGGAGGAGGTTAGAAAGACTCTGGATCGGTGGCCAAAGACTACCAATTTCACTGCTGGGCCAGAGTTTGCTCAAGTCAACTCTAGTGGGAGTAATACTTCTAAATATCTTTTCAAACAGGTGGTTTATGAAAATATACATGAAAATCAGGAACGGCAAGAATACAGCTTCTTTATTTCAAATGTTAAGATATCGAATATTAATCAATATGAATAACCATATTCTGTTTCTAATAAACCAATTATGGGAAAAACAATTCTTATTGTGCTAGTTGACCTCATGGGGATTTTATTTTTCTCATCTGTTTGCCATTTTCTTTAGAAACCATTCCAGCACTCTGTTCCATAATTTTTTTTATAGCGATTGTGTCACAGCTATAAGATCTAAAATGACAGAATCAGGTAGAATTTTTTTTTTTATAATTTTGAAACACTAAAATAGGTGACAGCTAATAACTTATTCACACGTCCCGCTAAACTAAGAGCTCTCTTCAAAGCGCATCAAATACCAATCTCTACAGAGAAGAAATCTAAACGCCACACAGATTTACGCACTGCGTAATGACAAGAGCCCGCACAACAAAAAGGATCTTTGCCAATTGCCAAAGTTAGTTAGAAACAAACCAAGTAAGCATTGCTGGGAGTCCATCACTGTGTGTCGGGTGTAGCCTTATGTGGAAATGCTCCACCTTTCATTGAAGAGGTTTTACGTAAATTATAATCACATACATTAAGAGAGCCACACTTTTTTTCCTCCTTTACTCATTGCCTGACTACAGTGAGTGAATGAATATTTGTTACAATACATAACTTGTCTCTCCAGTGCCACCTATAGGTGGTTATGCAGTATGTTCATGCTAGCTGGATCTTTTCAAGGACAATCGGTACCCTCAAAAAGACAGTGCATAGAATATCTCTCACTGCCAACCAGAACTCTGTCCTGTACTGGTGAGGAGCAAAAACTACAAAACACTGCTGTCCAGACATACCACATGGGATTCTGATTCAATTAATTAAGTTATATTTTGTTTTGTCACCCAGTAACAACATTTTCAGAAGTAGAATATTATGAGAAAGGGGTAACAATATTTGTGTATTGCACTATTTTAAATGGACCATCAATGTCAGAAGTGTAAAACCAATCTGAGTACGGGACACAATATACAGACTGGTCATGGGGCTCCTGACCTGAACTTAAAGGGGTTCTCCGTAAATGGGATAAAATGGCATCTCTGTTATAACTCAAACTGTAGCCCATGTCCTAGTCACGTGCCCATATGGGCTGCAGACTGAAGACATACAGTTCCCGAGATCCGAGTCTTCACTGACATGAGCTGTATCACACATACCTCAGTAGTTGGCCAGGTGCATAGCTGTAATATGTGAAGAAACAGATCTTTTTATCCCTGAGTCCAATGAGGATTGTCTCTAGCTTCATCATCCTCAATGTTTATTTGTTTTCCAGTTGGGTGCGGTTAGTCTCCGTGCTACTATGAAGCAGTCAGACTGACTGAGAAGAAGGATGAAGCTGGAGATCCCCTCACCGAGCACAATATGGATTAAAACATATTTCTTCACATATCGCAGCCAAGGTACTGGATGCTGATGGTACATGTGTAATACAGACCTGGTCATTGAGACACAGGTTTCGGTAGCCGTATGTTTTCAGTGTGCACCTTGTCCTGACAAGTGACTATGACAGGCTGCTGTTTGAATTATATCAAGGATTGCATTTTATCTCATTCTTGGAGAACCCCTTTAATAGCTTCATATATTGAGTCCCTCGTGAAAGCTCAGGCAAAACTTGAGTTGGGCAGCTGCAGTTTGCGTGTGGGGTCTGTATATATTGATCAGCCATTTAATTGTCTCATGTACTTTATTTTCTCTGATCTACTACAATATATTTAGTTGTGAATATTTCCTTATATATGTATATCTATATACTTTGTGTAGCTTTATTAACTTATTTTGCAGTCACTTATTTGATACAATAGTTACATTGTTTTGCATATTTGCTGCAGATTTGCTGCCAAAAGCGCTGCAGAACTGTCAAAGGAAATGATGTCAGAAGGAGGAAGTGTGTGTGGGCGGAGAATGTGTGTGTGGGCGGAGAATGTGTGTGTGGGCGGAGAATGTGTGTGTGGGCGGAGAATGTGTGTGTGGGCGGAGAATGTGTGTGTGGGCGGAGAATGTGTGTGTGGGCGGAGAATGTGTGTGTGGGCGGAGAATGTGTGTGTGGGCGGAGAATGTGTGTGTGGGCGGAGAATGTGTGTGTGGGCGGAGAATATGTGTGTGGGCGGAGAATATGTGTGTGGGCGGAGAATATGTGTGTGGGCGGAGAATGTGTGTGTGGGCGGAGAATGTGTGTGTGGGCGGAGAATGTGTGTGTGGGCAGAGAATGTGTGTGTGGGCAGAGAATGTGTGTGTGGGCAGAGAATGTGTGTGTGGGCAGAGAATATGTGTGTGGGCAGAGAATGTGTGTGTGGGCAGAGAATATGTGTGGGCAGAGAATATGTGTGTGGGCGGAGAATGTGTGTGGGCGGAGAATATGTGTGTGAGCGGAGAACATGTGCGCACATAGCCTAAGTGTTACGATGTGTTTTACTTTTTAGAGCATTCATTTAACACTTTATTTACCATACCTTGTTCACGTTGTTGATCTTTCTGCTCCATTGAAACCAATGCTGAGAAATGAGCTTGATCATAAGCTAAGACCAGAGGTGAGCAATGACATCTGTTGGGCGGAACTTCAAGAGGCAAGTAAATCCCACCAAATGGAATAGGTGCAAATGCTAGAAAACATAAACCACAAAATTAAAAAGTTTCTATAAAAACAAAACCATAATATCACCAACAGTAAATTACAGGTTTTAAGTCAATAATATATTGTAGGACTTTAAAAGGATTGTCTGGTGAAAATGAGTCATCACCTATAATAATGATTTTTATTCCCCATGGGGCACTTTGAAGCCCATTACATAAATGGATAAGCAGGTTGGATAACCTACTGCCTCTGCAGTCATGGTTATTGGGCTGCTGGAAAAAACAGATAGATGCACTAAGCAGCACCACAGTGAATGAGTGGAGCGCCGGACAAGCATGCGCAGCCCGCTGTAGCTTTATTCTAGTAGGGATAAAAGTGCCTCATTCTGGTGATCGGCGCGGTTCCCACTTGTCAGACCACGACCAATCAACGAGATATCACCTGTCCTGTGAATAGGTAATAACTTTTTGTTCCTTGGAAAACCCCTTTAAATGAAAAGCTTTACAATACATATACAAGTACCGTATATTTTCTGTATAATTTATGTTTCCTTTTGTCAGCAGTTTCAAGATATTAGTTTGCAGCCAGTGAATAAGGCAGCATTCACACATCTGTGATCTACAAACCGTGCTCGGATCGCAATACCTGAACATTATTTTACTCACAGCCAGCCAAGCCTAAAATGGTCAGAAATTGAAACAAAGTATATGACAAAGATCAATAATTTCTATTACCATAGGAATAAATTAAAATGTGAGAGTCTTCACTGAACAATACCTTTTAATGGCCAATTGAAAAGATGGTAATAAATACAGTGGCATTTATAAGTTTGGTCAACCCTGGTCAAAACTACGGTTGTTGTGAACAGATAAACAAGCTAGGGGCCATTATAAAACCTCCAGCTTACGCCTTTTGACGTAGTCTATTGTGGATTTTGACCTTAGGATCATTATCCATTTGTAGAAGCCATCCTCATTTCAAATTTAGCTGTTTTTTTTTACAGATGGGATTATTTTTGCATCAAGAATTTGTTGAAATTTAATTGAATCCATTCTTCCCTCTACCCATGAAATGTTCCCCATGCCATTGGCTGCAACACAACTCCAAAGCATGATTGATCCACATCCATGCTTAATTGGTGGCGAGGTGTTCTTTTCTTGAAATTCTGTGCCCTTCCTTCTCTCCACAAAAAGTTCTATGTCAAAAAGTTCTGGCCAAAAAGTTACATTTTAACCAAATTGGTCCACAGGACTTGTTTCCAAAATGTAGCAGGCTTATTTAGATGTTCTTTTGCATACAGCCAAAGCTGAATTTTATGGTGAGGACGCAGGAGAGGTTTTCTTCTGACAACGCTTCCATGAAGGCCATATTTGTGCAGGTGTCTCTGAAAGGTAGGACAATGTATCACAAGTCCAGAGTCTTTTGCAGTTAAGCAGGGGTTCCGATTTCACACACTAGCAAACCTACGAGCAGATCTCACTGAAATTTGACTTGGTCTTCCAGACCTTATCTTGACCACCGCTGTTCCTATTAACTGTAATTTCTTAATTACATTTGGAACTGAGGAAAGAGCAACTTGAAAACGCCTTGCAATCTTTTTATAGCCTTCTCCTGTTTTGTAAGCCTCCACCATTTTAATTTTCAGAGTGCTAGGCAGCTGATGAGGAGGCTGGGTTTTCTAAAGCTGGGAAATTTACATTACCTGGCCTTTCACAATGATGATAGTGAACATGTCATAACCCTAACAGGTTAATTATGATATGAACCCTTGGTCAAAGTTATCTGTGCAAACAAATCTCTGAGGGCGTCCAAGTTTTTGTACAGGACCATTTTCCTTTTTGTAATTTTGAAAATATTTTTTTTTTTTGCCCAAAATACAAAGGAAAGGTGTCATCTTTAACTTTAGGCCATTTAGAGATCATTTCATCTTCAACTTGCTTGACTGTTCACAATGGCAGCAATTTCGACCAGGGCTGCCCAAACTTTTACATGCCACTGTAACAACCTTTCAAGACTACTCAGGTCTCTTTATCAGGCTCAGTAGGCCATTAAAAGTTATCAACCACAGAAGACTCTCAAATTGTAATATTTTTCTATCTACTGGCTCACATGGTAGAAAGATATATTTTTCCTCCATTGCTAGAGTGATTAAATAAACCTGAAACAAAAAAAAACATCTTTTAAATCTTGATCATATACAGTCATGTACCATACAGAGGAAGCATAAGTAAATCAGACAAACATGGGACAGATCAATAAAGAGGAGTTTCATGTCTAAACAACTGACAACAACAATGGAAATCTCAATCTTCTACTTAACCCTGTTTGCGGGAAAAAGGGGATTGTAAGCAAAGGGTTAAGCTCCAATGAATAACCCAAGGCACTGTCATCTCAAATGTATCACAAGTGGTCATTTTTCAATGTCAAACGTCTATCTCTTTCTGCTTCACAATGACAATCTGCCATCTGCATCAGAAAAAAAAAACTAAAAATATTTCTTAATATGTAGTATGATATAAGTAGTAAAATGCTCAAGGACAAAGTGTCTAAAAAAAAGCCTAAATAGATCAATTCACAAAATTAAGTGAATCAATAAAAATAACAAAAATATATAAATACTAATTAAACTTGAGTTTCTTAATTAAAAAAAAGCCTTCACTACAAATCCATGGAGTCATACAGGCAGAAGGAGAAGGGGTTGTCCCCATTATAACAAATGTACTGATGACATGGTTTATGGCACATAGTAATATTTGTATTATCATCACAGGTTCTTCTCCTGAACTTGCTAAAGGGAATCTGTCAGCAGGTTTTTGCTATGTAATCTGAGGAGAGCATGGTGTAAGGATTAAAACATTGAATTCAGCGATGTCTCACTTATCCTTATGTGCGGCTGTTTACGTACAACAAAGGTTTTATCACCAGGATATTATAATTTCTGAACTAGGTCTCACCTGCCTGTTAGAACGACCACTCCCCATCCTGTGCTAAGCAGCTCACTGTCAATAGACAATATACATAGAGAGCTGTGATGGGGGCAGCTTTCTCAGCTCTACTACATGCTACATCTAAAAACTCTGAACAACTGATTCAAGGGTGACCATATAGAAAATGGCTGGCACTTCAAGTCAACACAGCAACACAAATTCGGACTAACATAATAAGTAGCCAAATTAAGAGAACCAGAATATAAACTAAAACTCATAATTTTTATTAGGTCATTTCTTAAAAACATAGAATAAAATGCAATAATAATATAACAAAAACAGAGCGCAAATAAAGGGGGGACACTGTGCTATACTGCTATCCTATAAGTCAGATGTGGAAAAAGAGCTGCACTCAAAGCCATGGGAGTAGGGTAAACAAAATGTATCCAAGAAAAGGAAGAAAGGTCCAGCTCCAGAAATTTAAAATCCAGGATTTTTACTGTATCATGTTTAAAATACATTCATGACTGCTTGTGATCAAGTAACGGCAACAAGGTTCACCGCTTGGGGATATTCTCCAGGTCTCTGTACGCGTTTCGAGCACAAATGCTCTTAGACTTTACTCTGAGTCTTAGAGCATTTGTGCTCGAAACGCGTACAGAGACCTGGAGAATATCCCCATGCCGTGAACTTTGTTGCCGTTACTTGATCACAAGCAGCCATGAATGTATTTTAAACATGATACAATAAAAATCCTGGATTTTAAATTTCTGGAGCTGGACCTTTCTTCCTCTTCTTGGAGTCATTATACGTCCTGGCAGAGACGTGTCCGCGCTCAGAGCTTTTCAATAGTTCTTACGAACTTACAAGAGGTGAGCTGAAATTTATCTTTTTCAGTAAACAAAATGTATACATCAAGGTCTGTGACCTCCTAAGAATACAGTGCAGACAGTATGAAGACTACTATGCAGAACACTAGATACAATAGCATAAGTATGGTAAATAAAAGGTGTTACCAGGTGGAGCACAGCTGTGTGGATAAACCTTAGTTTCCCTCCTCACCCCGACGTACGTTTCGCGTCCAGCTTCTTAGAAGGTGAAATATTGGGGCCAAACATTTAAATCAAGAAGGGGTTCTCTTAGTAGTGGGCCACCCCTTTAAGGCTCATTCAGACATCAGTTTTTCTTGTACAAGTGTTATCTATGCTTTTCAAAGGTAGCACTCTTACATATGATAGTTTATGGGATAGTTCATAGGTCCGATTCTTTCCTTGGACCGAGAGAGCCACGCAAAAACAAGGAGATGTGGTCAATATTGATCCGATTCCCTTATCGAAACTGCCAATACAAGTCTATGGCTCAATGAAAAAAAAAAAATATCAGATAGCTCAAGGATTTTCACAGACTGATAGAGGAACCTTAAGATATCTATTTTTCCATTCTAGAAAAACTGATTAAACTCTGATCAAACTGATGGTACACTGACCAAACTTTGATGACACATTAAACTTGGACTCTTTCTTGTACAAGAAAAAAATATATCTGAATAAGCCTTTTGGATTGAATAGTGGTGGTTTTGCAGTAACTGGATGTGGCTACTACATAGTTTACGAAGCTGTGCTATTCAGCTCCACAAATGCTAAGAACTAACCGCCATTGGCGCTGAAAACAGCTTATCGGTGGGGTGCCGAGTGTCAGACGCCCGCCTGATTATCAATCCTAACAAATACTAATAAATAGAAGGACACTCGTCTTACCTTCGCCCCCTGAGTCACGTAGCATTGTATCAGCGACTACAACAATAGGCCGTCTTAATATATGAGCCAGGACAAATACATGAAACTCTTCTAGACTTTCATACACTGGATCTTCGGCATTGTCCACTCTGGAAAATATATATACGGTATATACACATTATGTTTCCATTGTAGTTTTTGGACTTTGCAATGATTACTGCAATATCAAATGGCCACTTATTAAACTATGCAGTTTTACAATATACCCACTGTATAAATTCCCATCAGTTTTCAGGATCTTTGCCTGCCGTCATTCAATAGGAACTTTCATTGTTTTACCAACGAGGAATATAAATTTACCCTAGTCATGTAAGGGACACACAGATAAGGGCTGATTCCGAATATGGCCTATGGACCAGAGCTCTATTTTCTAATGAGTGACATGACCAGAAAAGAATTTCATCGATGGGAACATACATTAAAAGTTTGAATAAATTACAAGAAACATTTCTTGAAAACTGAAAAATGTAAACAAAAAGTATTGTATAGGCTGAAACATTGCCTAACTTTCCATTATACATGTGATATAACATTAATAATAATACCAGATAATTAAATAATTTAAAATAAAAAACAAAGAGAAAATGAAGACTTTTTTATGGTAATTTAAATGTTTTTAGCTGACATAATTTGCAAATAGCGCAGTTCAGCATGTCGGCCCTATTAATGGCTACATCATAGCCACACATGGGTTGCAAAATATAGAACACAGCCTTAGTGTGTAGTGTTTTTTGTTTTTTAAAGTATCAAAGATTCTCCAGTGTTATCCCATGGGTAGACCTATTTTACACCCCTCAAGCCCCCATATACTTTAGACACTTGTTGGCCAAACAACTATCTCACCCATACACTGCTCTGGTAGTGGCCTACCTGTAGAGAACAAAAGGACCTGCAGTCTGAAGTCAGGTATGCCAAATCCTTATCTTCCTCATCAATCATGTGTTGGGGGCCACTGATATCGGCGGGTTTGACCAACATTAGTCTAATGTGAATGGGGGCCTTTTTAGTTATGTAGCAAATTAAAGTGAATCTGACACTAGGTTTCTGCTGCCCCATCTGAGAACAGCATGATGTAGGAGCAGTGACCCTGATCATAGAAATGTATCAGTTACTTTACTGCCTGTTGGAGTTTTGATTAAAAACAGTTTTTTTCCGCTGCAAATCCACCAGTTCTCTAAATGCCAAGATCTGTATAACCCTGCCCACACTACTGATTGCCAGCTTTCTGTGTACACTGTGCATAGACGGAAAGTTGTTAATCAGTGTTGGGGGCGAGACTGGACAAGGCATCAGGTTTACTAGTCCTCTAGTGACAATCTCCTAAAGAGAAAACAATTTTTATAAAAACTTCACTAAGCAGCCCAGTAATTGATACATCACTAGAATCAAGATCTTTGTTCCTACAATAACTTGCAAAAATCTGGTGACAGATTAATTTTAAGAGTTTTTTCTTAAAGTGAACGAAAAACTATTTGAGATAAAACATGCAGAAGGTTTAATATTTGCTTATATCAAAGCAGGGCTGCCACTAGGAATTTTGGAGCCCCATACTGGCAAAATTTTCAGGGCCCCCTTGAGATTCCGCCCAGGCTCCACCCCAGTTCTGCCTCCACGCTTCAAACTGTCCACAGTCCCACCGCTCTCTATTGGAAAAACTACACTTCTCACCAATCACACATTAACAGTCCCCATCACCAGATCACAAACATAACCATCAGCTGATTGATTGAGTAAACTTCACACTGGACCTCCAGCAGCGTGGATTGTGTGCCTCACCCCTCTTCCTCAAGACTCAGGGACATTGATTTCCAAATGAAATGCAAAATTTAACCAGTCCAGTTCTTTATCTCCTTGGTCCAGGTAAGACGCTTCTGGCGTTGTTTATTGGTCATGAGTGGCTTGACACAAGGAATGCGACACTTGTAGCCCATGTCCTGAATATGTATGTGTGTGGTGGCTCTTGAAGCAATGATTCCAGCAGCAGTCCACTTCTTGTGAATCTCCCCCAAATTTCTGAATGGCCTTTTTTTTTTAACAATCCTTTCAAGGCTGTGGTTATCCCGGTTGCTTGTGCACCTTTTTCTACCACACTTTGTCCTTCCCACTCAACTTTCCATTAATATGCTTGGATATAGCACTCTGTGAACAACTAGGTTCTTTAGTAATTACCTTTTGTGGCTTGCTCTCCTTGTGGAGTGTGTCAATGACTGCTTTCTGGACATCTGTCAAGTCAGCAGTCTTCCCCATGATTGTGTAGCCTACTGACACAGACTAAGGGACATTTTTAAATGCTCAGGAAGCCTTTGCAGGTGTTTTTGATACTTATTCTAATTTACTGAGATAATCACTTTTGGGTTCTCATTGGCTGTAAGCCATAATCACCAAGATTAACAGAAATAAACACTTGAAATAGATCACTCTGTATTGACTCTATATAATATGAGTTTTTTGTATTGAAGAACTGAAATAAAATTTTTGATATTATACTTTTGGGAGATGCACCTGTATGTAGTGTGTGTAATATGTAATGTGTGTAGCATGCAGTGTGTATGTGTTCCTTTTATATGAAGCAAATCAATAGGTACAATTTCAAACCACATATAATGCCTAGGTGCTACAAACTCTTATAGCAAAATAAATGTACCAAAAGAAAAGACCAATGGCTATATGAATAATAGTAGTGCACATTAGTGAGTATCAGAAAAATATACAATTTAATTAAAACTTAAATGGAAAATAGAAGTCATCCGCTCAAATGGTTAAAAACATTCAAAACAAAAACATTATTACACGATACACAAAAATCAATCTGGATCATCATGATAAATGAACAGAATTACCCTCTACCACCTGTGAAAAAGCTCCTGTGTAGCTCTGTACATAGTGTTAGTGTACAGGTTATACAGTGATCACTGTATTGCCTGTACACTGACACTATATACAGAGCTTCTGTGTATTAGTATTGTGTTTTTATTAATAATCAGTATTGTAGTATTCGGTCATTATATGGTGGTAATATGTGGTCCGGCCATGGTGTGGCTGTATTTGTTCTTGTATGTGGTATTATAGGTCACTATGTGGTGGCAATATGGTGTCAGGTCATGGTATGGTGGTATTTGTCCTCCGGTAGTGCGCATGCACGGTGTCCCACCTGTCTCCTCTGCGGGTCTGGGCGTCTCTGTCCCACTGTGTGTGTGCGGTCTCCGTGCCGCTCCCTGGGGCGTCTGACGTTTTGGGCTCGCAGAGGACCTTATGGTTGCACTGCACATGCGCCGCTTTACCGAATGGATTGGTTGGCTTCAGTCACGTGACACGCTACTATGGTTACAAAAGGTCCTTGCTGGTGACTATACCTCACTCCCCTTGAGAAAGCGACCAGTATGGATGCGAAACGCGCGTCGGGGCTCCTTACACACCCCTCCACCTGTGTGCTCCTGCATGCCTAGCCTGTCCTTGGTAAGCCTCTCTATTTTGGCCACTCGGCTATGCGGTATGCTCCATTTATGCATTTGTTGCTAGGACACCGCGTACCTTTCTTGGTTTTACCTTGACAATTTAACCTCCATCTTCTGGGACATATTTATGTGGTTACTGACTCTGGATATGGGCTATCATGCCGGGGCATTTTTACGTCCCCATCTTCTGTCCTTTTTGTAATACTTTATTGCTATTTTGTGGCAAATATATATTTATATGTGATTGTTACTGAATAAAAATTGTTACACTTTACTGTTTATTGAATCCTATTCTCCTTTTCTTCGCCTGTTGCTGAATATGTATTCGGAGTGGAATATCTACTAATATCGCAGTTTACTTCAAATATGTCCGCCTTTTTCCCTCACTAAGATTTGTGGCATATTATTGTTTGTAATTGTTTTTTCTGTGTTTTTCATAGATTTTTTGTGCCCTAATATGGACTTCCGTGCACGCCATCGCACGTGGCGTGCACAGCTGAATGATGTTTTCCAGGACAGCAATGATGGGGGTACTGATTGGTGCAGTCAGGATTCACATGAGGTTATGCGACAATTCAAGGATTTATTGAAGAAGCGAACCCCCATTTGGTGGAATCACGCTTATCTAGACAAATACATTCAAAAAATTTTTATACCTAGGGGTCTTAGGATCCAGGTATTTCCATCCTTCCCCATAGAGGATGATGACTTTAAAGATAAATGGGAAGAATTAGCAAATGCCTGCTCAAAAGGTTTTTGGAGTTATTAAAATCTAATAATCAAAAATCACTTGATGCTCTTGAAAGTGAGATTGAGGGTTTACAAGTGAGGCTTCAGAAAGATCTCACAGATGATGCCATAAAGAAATTTAATGATGAAGTGGACACTGAATTTCAGAAATGGGCTCAGGATATACAGGCCCTAAAAACAAAAACATTTAAAAAGGGACATACAGGATAAAACAGCACCCAGGGAATATAGGTGGCGTAACCCTATCAATTGTGCTCGCCAGCAATATAGAAATACATCTAGGTCTAGATCCGCTTCATCAAAATGTAATGTATCCCAGGATGAAGATGCCTCCTCCCAATCCTCAAATATGGACGGACATCCATCCTTTGATGTTTTCTTCAAACGTGTTTTACACGACAATCCACTAAAACCAAAAACAAGGCAGGACCTACAACTCCAGGTGGTTCACAGAGTGGCCTGCAGGTGCTTAATCTTTCCTCACATGTTCTCACTGATGTTCAACTTGATATTTTGGGTAGGGGGTCTCACCTTCTCGCCCACTAACTCATTTAATTATTTTTCAACAGTGAAAGACCTTCATCTTTTTTTACGAAAACTCTTTCTATGCAAGCTGCACAATAAAAATCAATTTGATGAGTTGCTGAGTGATAGCGAGCGGGAGGCACTTCGTGGCTTGGAGGATCTTCTGGAGGAGCAATCCCCCACCGTACGGGGTAAGTTTCCCTCCATTGTGTTACCCAGATCGACGAGGTTTCCCCCTTTGTCTCTAAGTCCGGCTATTGACATTTTTACTAAGTTGGTCACCAGGGATCTTAAAACATTATCTACTAGACACATACATGACAATCTTACTCAGACAGCATCAGGCTGTCTTTTAGCTTCAGTCACTCCCTGGGGTGATCTTTAAGCCGACAGACAAGGGGGAAAACATCTTCATCTGGCCTACTACATTGTACGAACAGGAGGCGTTTCAACAGATTAGAGATGTACATACTTACCAGAAGCTATCTTATAACCCCACATCCTCCTACTCGCTTGAGCTTCAGCAGATTTTGTTTCGAGCGCTTGATGATAACAAGGAATGTTTTTGATGGGCTGATGGCGAGAACCCCCAGGACCCCCACCTTCTACCTCCTTCCCAAAGTCCACAAGGATGCCGCCGACCCCCCGGGGCGTCCGATTGTGTCCAGTATAGAGGGACTGTATGATCCTATCTGCAAATTTTTGGACTACTATTTAAAACCACTAGTCGAACTGTTGCCATCGTACATTAGAGACACAACGGACGTCCTCACCCGGGTCGAAGGTGTCCTTGTGGACAACCTTGCCTTTTTTGTTACAGCTGATGTCGAATCCCTATACACCTGTATTGACCATACACGGGGCTGGAGGCAGTCCGTTTTTTCCTGTGGATGTCCAACCCAGACGGCCCATTGTGGAGGTTACTCTTTGAGCTGCTGCAGTTTGTCCTTACACACAATTTTTTTGTGTTTAAGGATCACTACTATCTACAGCGGTGCGGCACGGCCATGGGCGCGGCCAGTGCACCCTCATACGCCAATCTCTTTCTGGGTCACTGGGAGAGATCTTTCTTGGGCGATGGAGGTGCCGGCTGCCTCCCATGTGCTGTGCTGGCATCGCTATATTGATGATATTTTTCTTTGGGATGGGATGGTGCAGCAGCTCGGGGAGTTCATGGAGGGTTTGAATACTAACGATCTTAATATTAAGTTGACATATAAATTTCACCATCATACTATTGATTTTCTGGACTTAACATTGAGTCTTGATGATAATAGGTGTATTCAAACTGATATATACAGAAAACCTATTTCCGTCAATTCACTCCTCCATGCACAATCCTCGCACAACCCTTCTACCATCAGGGCCGTTCCGGTCGGGCAGTTCCTCAGGATGAGACGGATCTGCTCCTCCAACGCCAATTTTGAGAGACGCACCTTAGATCTCAGGGCGCGCTTTCAGAAACGGGGTTACAGTAACAGGTGTATAGGGAGGGGCTATACACAGGCGAGAAACACATCTAGGAATGACTTACTTTATCCACGGGCTGGTGTGGGCGAGAGGGGGAGGTCGGGTAATGAGGTGATTCACTTCATTTCTACCTTCAATCATTAGTGGGAACATGTGAGGGAGATTCTTAAACGGCACTGGGCTGTTCTTGACGCTGAACCCTCCTTAAAATCAGCCATTGATGACCATCCACAAATGACCTCTAGAAGGTCTAAAAATTTGAAAGACCTTTTGGTCAAAAGCCATTATGTCCCAGATTATACTAATCCTTTTGGCTCAAGGGGCCCAACCCCAGATCTATACCATGTGGTCACTGTGTTGCCTGCCCGAAAGTCCTGCGATGCTCGACATTTAACTCCTCTGACGGCTCGAGAACTTTTGACATCAGACAACGTATATCATGTGGGAATAGCAATGTGATTTATTACGCTACTTGCGGATGCCCCATGATGTACGTTGGACTTACATCAAGGGAGCTATGAGTGAGGGTGCGCGAGCATGTGCGTGACATTCATGCAGCCAAGGCGGTGACTGATCCCTCCACGCTGAAAACTATTCCCCGGCACTTTAGGGCCTTTCATGACAGTGACCCTAAGACTTTCATGGTGAGGGGAATACATAGTGTTCATCTGGGGTTTAGGGGAGGGAATTATAAGAAATTCTTGGCCCAATGGGAAGCGAAATTGATTTTTTCTTTGGGGACTATGGTTCCCAATGGCTTGAATGAATCTTTGAATTTTGTTTTCTTTTTATGATTTGACTAGCTGAAGAGCCCGGCGTTGCCTGGGCATAGTAGCCAACGGTGGTTAGTTATAACAAATTATAATGATTATATTGCACATAAAAACCGTGCATCTAATCCTATCCTGTGTGATACTGACTGCTGAGCCGTGTATCTAATCCTATTCTGTGTGATACTGTCTGCTGAGACGTGTATCTAATTCTATTCTGTGTGATACTGCGTGCTGAGCTGTGTATCTAATCCTATCCTGTGTGATACTGACTGCTGAGCCGTGTATCTAATCCTATCCTGTGTGATAGTGGGCTCCCCCTGCAGTCTGTGTCAGAGGGTGGTCTGTGTTGGCACGGTAATAAATTGTTTTATTTCCAGCTTTACAGCAGGACGATAACACCATAGAAATGATAAGAATAATAGGCCTCAGTTACCATAACTGTCTACAAAGAAACGTAAGTATCCCATGTCAAGGCCCCACCTTAGCAACCATACGGTATATACTCTTTGGCGCCATCGTTCTCATTCTTTAAGTCCCCCTTGTTCACATCTGGCAGCTGTCAATTTGCCTCCAACACTTTTCCTTTCACTTTTTCCCCATTATGTAGATAGGGGCAAAATTGTTTGGTGAATTGGAACGTGCGGGTTAAAATTTCGCCTCACAACATAGCCTATGACGCTCTCGGGGTCCAGACGTGTGACTGCAAAATTTTATGGCTGTAGCTGCAACGGTGCGGTTGCCAATCCCGGACATACATACATACACACCCACATTGAGCTTTATATATTTGATTTTAAATAATTTGTTTTCCTCTTGTCTGCACCCATCGTATTTTACTTTAGCGGTTGTTGGTGTGTCTTTCTTGTTTTGAACTCTTTTTAACCTTTTTTGCATCTATCAAGCACCTTTTAAGATGTTTTTTTGTACCCTGTTATCCATGGCCCCCTGATCGGTGTTTTTACAACATGCTGGATCATAACTGGAGGATCGACTTTTTCTTGGAGCATTATAGAAATTATCATGTTTATGCTAGTGTGATTATTTGTATGCTCCTTTTTTCAACTGTATATCTGTCCTTGTTACTGTTATTCTATTTTAATATATTGCATTATGCTCTGATGTTTCTGTGACGATATGCATTGTTTTGTTTATTTACTATTAATCCTCCGGTAGTGCGCATGCGCGGTGTCCCGCCTGTCTCCTCTGCGGGTCTGGGAGTCTGTCCCATTGTGTGTGAGCGGTCTCCATGCGCGCTCCCTGGGGCGTCTGACATCTTGAGCTCACAGAGGACCTTGCGGTCGCACTGCGCATGCGCCGCTATTACCGAACGGATTGGTTGGCTTCAGTCACGTGACACGCTACTATGGTTACAAGAGGTCCATGCTGGTGACTATACCTCACTCCCCTTGAGAAAGCAACCAGAACGGACGCAAAACGCGCGTCGGGGCTCCCTACACACCCCTCCACCTGTGTGCTCCTGCATGCCTAGCCTGTGCTTGGTAAGCCTCTCTTTTTTGGCCACTCGGCTATGCGGTATGCTCCATTTATGCATTTGTTGCTACGACACCATGTACCTTTCTTGGTTTTACCTTGACAATTTACCCTCTGTCTTCTGGGACATATTTATGTGGTTACTGACTCTGGATATGGGCTATCATGCCGGGGCATTTTCACTTCCCCAACAGAAGAAAAAGCTAAATTTCAGGTATTCATGAGGTGTTTATTAATGATAGAAAGTCCAATATCCACATAAAAAAGTGGAATTTAAAAAAAAAAAATCACTTTTAATTATACTGATTATGATTAAACATAGGAGAGATACAAAACGCGTCTCAATGCAGTAGTTTTTAATCATGGTATAATTAAAAGTTATTTTTTAATTCTTCTCCTTTTTGTGGATGTTGGATTTTCTATCACTATGGATCACAGTATCATAGAAGTACAGCATTTGCTATATGCATCATTTAAAACAAAAATAAAAAATATTTGAAATAAGATAATCAAATGTGAAAAACTTATGTTAATGCCAAAGTAAAGTAAATGCATGACCGTACAGAGAGCAAAAATCAGCTTAGGCTTGGTTGCATTATCAAAAAAGCCACATTACCGGAATCTATACATCTATACCCAGAAGGGACAAAAGGATTTCTGTATAATGAGATGGCACAAGCAGTGTCTGCAGGTTGGCTGATTCATCATACATATCCATTAATGCACTATTTATTCCCATGGAAGACTACGTGATTCTATAATAGCGTATAACGACAATCTCTTGAGTCTGGTACACTTTTTATCACAGTTAATCTGAAGCATTTAAAAATACATTTAGCCTTAGATTTAATGAATGCATTCATAATCGCTGCTGCTTTGCTAATTCTTTCAAGCAATTGCAAATGGAAGCTGAAAAAAAATGCACACAATCAGGCAGTAGATATGGCAAGGCGTAGCAGAGGCCAACTAGGGTATTTGATGATAATCATGATTTGCTGATTGCAGAGAGTCTGGAGTTTAGTCAGCTGCTCAGTGTTGCTGGCTCATAATAGCTTTTTCCTAATATTCACAACTTTGAGGTTTTCTGTCTTCTGAAATACTCTTTTTTTTCTACTATGAGTAATCAATGGCTTAGGCAATCTAACTGGCAAAAAGGAGCTCCTAATTACACACCCTCAATTCAATCAAGTGTGCACAACTCGACACATTTACATTGGTTAAGTTCTGAAAGCCAATTGGTCATATACAGGGCTCGGCTTACTGGCCCGTTCACACTGCACAAGGAAGAATGATCGTTAATCCGTTGTCACCAGCACATACCCAGCCTACCTAGGGCACATTTGCTGTTGGCAATCTAATCACCCAACAAATGAGTGTTTTGTACACTTGATCAGTGGCAATTTTGCAAAGATCGATATTCAGGAAAGAGCATTATTAATAATGTTTGTTCATCTATTATTCTCCACTGCTAAAGGGCCTTGAGACCAGTGGTATACTGTTAGGGCCGCCATCAGGGCATTACTGCCCTTATGGGCATCAGCGGTGCACATCTTGGCCCAGGGAGCTTTCCTGGTGCTGAACGGCTGTAAAAACAGAATGGTAGTCATCACATAGGTGCTGTGTCATCGTGTACGTGCCGACATGTACACGCACCACTCACCAGGATACCAGAAGCGGAGCTGCGCCTGCAGGGTATTGTATGAGAATTTTGACATTCATTTTTCTTTATAAAATGAATTAAAATGGGGGTGGGAGAAATAATGATGAATTGATGGTGTGGGACAGTGAATGATGTATTGAGGTTGAGAGAGCAAATAATGATGAATTGAGGGTGAGGGACAGCAAATGATAATGATGAATTGAGGGTTGGGGGAGTAAATGATGATGTATTGAGACTGGGGATGGAGGCCAGTAAAAAAATGATGAATTTGGGGTGGAGGGCAGCAAATAATGATAACTTGAGGGTGGGGGGGAGAGTAAATGATGTATTGAATGTGGGGGAGAGCAAATTATGTCTTATTGAAGGTGGGGGAGAGCAAATGATGTCGAATTGAGAGTGGGGGTGGGTGAGAGAGGACATAATGAATTGAGGTGGAGGGGCATGTAAATATGATGAACTAAGGGAGAGGGAGGTACAGAATGGGGGCAATACCCAGCACTGCCGCCGGCACTCAGGACCGGAGTGTGCGGCTGCATGTCTTTCTATTCAGCTGAACTCTCCAGTCCGAACCGCCGGCGGCAGTACCGGGTATTGAGGCGAGAGACTTCCGTGAGTTTCTCGCATTGCACTCGCAAGTGTGACCCCGGCCTAAAAGTTGGGGAAAAAGTGGGGAATGTGCTCTAGATAACTGTTTTTTTCTGCAGAGACAAATGGAAGACGTGATGGCTGTCTGCGCTGGATGGCGAAAAGTGAAGATGAATGATTTCAACTAGAGATGTCATCAGTGAATCAGTGTGTTACCTGTACACTTACACTATATATATATATATATATATATATATATAAAAAGAGAGAGAGAGAGAGCTCCTGTGTATAATGTCACTGGTGATCACTGTACATTATATACAGTATACTATGTACAGAGCTCCTGTGTATAATGACACTGGTGATCCCTGTATTACCTGTACACTTACACTATATAATATATACAGGGCTCCTATGTGTAATGGCACTTATGGTAATATCGGTATTGTGTTTTTTTTTTAATTAATGATCAGTATCGTAGTATCCGGTCACTATGTGGTGGTAATGTGTGTTCTGGGCATGGTGCGGAGGTATTTCTTCCTTCTATGTGCTTTTATTCGGTCACTATGTGGTGGAATATGTGATCTGGTCATGGTGTGATGATATTTCTTCCTTGTATGTACTATTATTGGTCATTTTAAAAAAATGTATGTGACACATTCCCTTAGAGTAAAATAAATAAAAATACACCTAAAACGAGTATTAGATATTTTAAGAAATGTTTAATAGATTAGAGTAGAGTAGGACTCTGCCAAAAGAGCCTACATTATGGTGACAAACTTAAAATCTTTTGGCCAAAACAAAAGATTATGGCCATGTTTGTGATATTGTGTTCGATGGGAACGGTTAATGTGTGATTGATGAGAACGTGGTGCAGAAGTGGAGTTTTTCCCAAGAGTGGGTGGTGGGACTGTGGAAGGTTCGAGGGGTGGAGGTGGAGCAGGTTTGGAGCATAGACTGAGTTTCAATGGGGGCTCAAAAATTTTGCTGGGATGGTGCTTTGAAATTTCTGGTGGCAGCCCTGTACACTACTAATAGCGCCAGACCATGCAGCCGCTATGGCGCCTGCGAGTTGGGAGGTGTGTTATGAATGGGTCACCAAGGAGGATGGCAGGAACAGGCTAAGCCACCAGAAAACCAGAGAGGTTGGTAACTAAGCGGATTGCAGACCCCTGATGCTATCCACACAACTAGCAGTAGACATGGAGTGTACCTACGATGCCCTAGACGCCTCGGCACAGCCGGAGAGCTAACAGCCTAAAGCAAGAAAGGTGAAATCTAAACTGTCCTGGAGCAGACTCTAAAAGAATAGACAGCAACCAAACATATATTGTCGGTGAGACAAGATGAAACACAAACGCAGGCAGAAAAATAGACTGAGCAAATGATGGGGCCCAAACTGACTAGACAGGATAGGAAAGAAAAGACACTGTCTGCAATCACACAAAAAACCCTGAAAAATCCAACACATCTGATGTACACAAAAACACTTAAGTCACACGACTTCGCCCCCACTATATCAGCACTCCGGTATTAACTGGAAGCACAGCAAAAGAGACCAATATAACAGGGGACTGGACAAGCTGACACAAGCAGTAACATATGGAGAGGTGGTCCAGCACAGCAAGCTGAACCTGCATAACAAGCAGAGATAGACAAAACCAGATCAGATGCAAAGGATTAGCAAATGAGCACTTAGCTGAACAATGCAGGAACAGGGCAGGAGACATCAGACCTCTGAATGCACAGGAAAGCAATCACCAGCAGGGATTGCAGGAAGTCTGCAGACTTAAATACTCCAATCCATAACCCCAGATCTCCAATCGTCGTCGTCATCATCATCATCATCATCATGTGGCAGATCTCTGTCAATCTGGCCAGCTCCACTACCTCCAGTAACCACCGGAGGGAGCAGGGGGAGCTTCGGCTCAGAAGTCTGAGCCAGGGAATTCACAACAGAGGTGCTCAGTGTTGAGTGGTACTCCCTCACTGCCATGTGTCTCAATTTTGATGCTGCAGATATAAGTTGAAGAAAACTGCATAATATGAAGCTGTCAACTCCCTATTCTACCATTTAACCTGTGCGTTTGAGTCTCGGTGCTGCAGGTGTGGTGATGTCATTTGAGTGTGCCTATTGTGCAGACCCTCAATGCATAGGGGGATTGGGGCAAGGTAAGTAGTTTTAAAAAATTGTTAACATTGTATTTACTTGTGGGGGACGCTATGGGGGCTTCATACTGTGTGTGAAGGGTTGTGGGGGGCGATCCGTCTATTTGTGGGGGGCATCATACTGTGCATGGGGGCCATAATACTGTGTGTAGGGGACTGTGAAGGCCATGATGCTGTGTGTATGTGCCATAATACTGAGTATGGAGGGCTGTGGGGGCATCATACTGTGTGCGAGGCTATGATATTGTTTGTTGGAGTCATGACACTGAGCGGGGGGGCTGTAGGCATCAATATACTGTGTGTGGAGAGGCTGTGATGCTGTGTTTCAGAGGGCCATAATACAGTGTCCACGGGAGGGGGACATGATACTGTGTGTGGGTACTGTGGGGGCACTGTGAGTGAAGCTATGGCTCTGTATTTCGTGGGCACATGATATTATGTGGAGAACAGGATACTGTGTGCTGGAAACTGTGAAGGAATCATTCTGTTTGTGGTGAACTGTGAGGGCATTATACTATTTGAGGGAAGCTGTAGGGGCCATGATATATGTATTGGGAGCTGTAAGGGGCATAATACTGTGTGTGGGGGCATTGTTAATATGTGTATGTGGGTTCACGATAGTGTTTGGGTAGCCATGATATTGTATGGGAGAGAGGGATGTGGCGGCAACGATACTTTTTGGGGTGGCTATGGGAGCCTTATATTGTACAGGAAGCTGTGGGGGCTATTAAACTAAAGGCGTCATCATATTGTAAGTGGGGAGTTTGTGGAGGCAATCATATTGTGGATGGGTTGATTGTAGGACAACTATGGAGACATGTGGGATAGGGGGCACTTTAGAGATATCATGCTGTTTTGGGGGTATTCAACTGTATGAGGGGACTGAGTGACATTACACTGTGTTGGGGTCACTTAGGGGATATCATACTCTGCTGGTGACACGTAGCATGCTAATGTGTGAAGGGGCACGATTCAGGCATCAAACTGTGTTGGGGACATTATGGCAGAACTATATTTTGTTGGGGGCATCATTTTCTGTGTGTGGAGGGGTACTATGGGGGTAATTTGTGTTGTGATTTTCAATGTGAGTGACATAATACTCTATGGGGGCCATGATAGGGGTACTGTTGCAGGTGAGAACACTAAGGGGCAGCATTACCGTGTTTGTGCCGCAATACTTGTACTTCTGTCTTTAAATGTTGGTCAGTATGCGCTTCACTAAGTATGCCTATGCGCTATGACACTGCCTACTTTGTCAAATATATTTTATCTTAGGGGGAGGGGAGGCCCAGTTAGAGGTTTTACTATGGGGGCTCATGATTTCTATATACATCTCTGCTTCTGATTGTCTTTGATTTGTTGGAGAAAGGTTGAAAACTCTGCCCATTTATAACTTCCAGCTGGAGGATTGGAAAGCAGTACAGGAACATAAGATCAATTACAAGATCACTGTAACTTAATACTGTTAGGTGCCAGCCATAATATTGGTAATTCTGTGTGGCAGTGCCTATATCAAGGGGAAGTCCATGTTGATACTATTGTGCTGACACTACTATTTAGCTTACACTTCTCCATGGGCACAAATGTAGAATAGAAGCATCACTGCATAGCTACTGTGAACACCACTACTTGGAACAATTATAGGGTGGAACTAGCTCTGGGAACTCAAAGGACATATGACTAAGGCCAGATACAGATGACTGTACTTCGCAGACTGTATATAGATTACAATGCAGGGACTGACTATAGGTCTACTGACCAAAACTTAAAGCCTCATAGGCAAATGTATAACTGTAAGTTAAGACCAGGAGACCTGCGGTCAGGCTGCTCAACGCGGTCTGTAAATGAATCATGAACTATGGCCGTATGAACCCGGCCTAAGACAGAAAACTAGAGTTTCGTTTTGACGATCACATCAACACCATCCAGTTAATTTCCTTTTACATTGTTTCCTAACAGACACTTACAGGACTAACATATGAGACAATATGTAAAAAAAAAAAAAAAAAGTTGCTTTCACAAATTATATTAGGTAGCAAGGCTACTGAACAGCTGCATACTCAAAGAATTTTAAGACCCCCATCAGCATGATTCATGCTATGACTAGACTTCTATGCAGCACAGGTACTATGTGGCAGCCTACACAGCACTCATCCGACTCCATTGTGGAAACTCAAGGAATGCGAATCAGGCAAACATTGCTATTTTAGCAGTAACATCCTATCCTAATTGCTAGCCACATGAGTTCTAGGCACCGGAAATAAAAAGAGTATACATTTAGAAAACTGAAGTGACTAATACTTTTTTATTAAAGGGAGTCTTTCACCTATTTTTTCAACTATAAGATGCAGCCACCGCCATCAGGGGCCGCATTCTGTAATGCTGTATATAAGCCCCCGATGTAACCTGAAAGATAAGAAAAACAAGTTAGATTATACTCCCTCAGGGGCATTCCGGGTCCGATGGGTGTTGCGGTCCGGCGCCTCCCATCTTCTAGCGATGACGTCCTCTTCTTTGCTTCCCATCGCGGCTCTGGCACAGGCACACTGCTCTGCCCTGTTGAGGAGCCGGAACGGGAAGCAAAGAAGAGGACGTCACCGCTAGAAGATGGGAGGCGCCGGACCGCGACACCCATCGGACCCGGACCGCCCCAGGGTGAGTATAATTCGCTTTTCTTATCTTTCAGGTCACATCGGGAACTTATCTACAGCAATACAGAATGCTGTAGATAAGCCCCTGATGGCAGTGGCCGCAGCTTATAGTCGAAAAAATAGGTGTCAGATTCCCTTTAATTATTGATGGTAGGCAACTTAAACAGCTCTTTAACCACACATTTATTCTAGAAAACAGGTAGAACAGCACTGAGAAATATACACCGTCCCCAACGCATCTCCCATTTTATGAAAAGCTATGCTGCTTAACAGTGAAGTTATAGCCATGGGCATACATCGAAATCATGGGGTCTTATAGCAAAAGTCCTAACTGGCAGTGTTGGAGGCGTCACACTGAATAATCACAGACAGGCATAGCTCCCAACTTTTAGGACACATTCAGGCGGCCGTATAACACGGACGACAATCGCATCGCAATGCTCTCCTGACCTAAGCATGACAGCTGCATAGAAATACCTGCTGTTACACTCGGGTTAGGAGAGCAGGCAGCCAGTCCAAGCACTGCGATGGGATCATCGTCAGTGTTATTCAATCATCTGATTGTACCCTTAAAGACAGACAAAGGGACATTTATTGAGGCAGTTGCAAAGTAATTTTTCCCCTACTGAAGCAGCTTAGTGATCTCACCTACTATGATACCCTTTCATGGGCCTCAGAGTATGAGGCCAAATCAAAAATGCCCCTCAAACACAGTTTGATAACCTCCACAAGGAATTACTCTACAGTACCGTACACACACACATAGTATGATGCCCCCACAGTGCCCTAACACAGTAGTGTCCCCAATATTACCCAACACACTTTGTAGTGCCCAGTAATCTCCAACATAGTAGCTGGCCCGCACAGTCACACAAAACAGTATGTTGGCCCCCTACAGAAAAAACTGCCACCACACAGTATAATGGCCCCTATACAAAGTAAAATAGCCCCCATACAGCAGTCATTACGTGGTGAAATCCCCTGAATTTTTTTTAAGGTGGGTGAAAAAAAAATAGGGATGCTATCCTTGCGGGGACTACCTCATCTGTAAAAACTTACTACGTGCCTCATCCATCACATCATCGGATGGCCTTAAAGAAAATAAAATCAAGGACTACATCACATGCAATATAACACGTTGTATATTATGCTGTGTGCACGTGTAATCTCTATTGGTGTTACATTTCAGGAACTGCATGTCCTGAAAGGACATGAAAGGAATCGTGAACATGTAAGATATTTTGGCCGCGCAAAGTGTGGAGGTTGTAAGCACCCTAAAAACAATTCTCAGGCATTTCAAAGTGTACCATAAGTTCAACCCTAAAGAATTGAAAGCCTAGGGTATTGATAGGGTGCATACCAGAATAAGGGAAGGAGATATTAAGTATCTTCTAGCACAGGGAGAATGTAGGTGGATTACAGTCCTGGATACTATGACACCGTTTGGTCTAAATGACCATCTGAGTTGTATTCTGTATTTTTAATATGTGGTCTCTGGTTTAGATTTTAATCTGTGTGTTTATCATTATTTTCCTATTTTAAAATTTCCAGTTGTTTTTAACCTTTTGATGATTCCTTATCACCTTGATGTACACAGTCCTTTCATCAAGATTAATGATTCTATCAGAAATGGTTTCCATGATGAATTGGATCCTCTACTGTATATCTATGAGTTTTGAAGGTGAAATGCTATATATTTTGCTGGCCTGTTTATGGACCTATTTTTAAATGTACATTGAGTTGTATGTATTGAATTTTGCAAAACCCAGTCAATTTATTATGTTTTTATTTAGCACTTACAAACAGTGGGCACGGAAAGTATTCAGACCCCTTTAATTTTGTTCTCATTAATGTACACTCTGCACCCCATCTTGACTGAAAAAAAACAAATGTAGAAATTTTTAGCAAATTTATTAAAAAAAAAAACTTAAATAACACATGGTCATAAGTATTCAGACCCTTTGCTCAGTATGGAGTAGAAGCACCCGTTTGAGCTAGTACAGCCATGTGTCTTCTTGGGAATGATGCAACAAGTTTTTCACACCTGGATTTGGGGATTCTCCACCATTCTTCCTTGCAGATCCTCTCCAGCTCCATCACGTTGGATGGCGAGCATTGGTGGACAGCCATTTTTAGGTCTCTCCAGAGATGCTCAATTGGGTTTAGGTCAGGGCTCTTGCTGGGCCAGTCAAGAATGGTCACAGAGTTGTTCTGAAGCCACTCCTTTGTTATTTTAGCTGTATGCTTAGGGTCACTGTCTTGTTGGAAGGTGAACCTTCGGCCAAGTCTGAGGTCCAGAGCACTCTGGAAGAGGTTTTCATCCATGATTTCTCTGTACTTGGCTGCATTCATGTTCCCTTTAATTGCAACCAGTTGTCCTGTCCCTGCAGCTGAAAAACACCCCCATAGCATGATGCTGCCACCACCATGTTTCACTGTTGGGCTTGTATTGGGCAGGTGATGAGCAATGCCTGGTTTTATCCACACATACCGCTTAGAATTATCACCAAAAAGGTCTATCTTCATCTCATCAGACCAGAGAATCTTATTTCTCAGTCTGGGAGTCCTTCATGTGTTTTTTAGAAAACTCTATGCGGGCTTTCATATGTCTGACACTAAGGAGAGGATTCCGTCGGGCCACTCTGCCATAAAGGCCCAACTGGTGTACTGCGGAAATTCTTTTGTAACCTTGGCCAGATCTGTGCCTTGCCACAATTCTGTCTCTTAGCACCTTGGCCAGTTCCTTTAACTTCATGATTCTCATTTGGTCTGACATACACTGAGCTGTGAGGTCTTATATAGACAGGTGTGTGCCTTTACAAACCAAGCCCTATCAGTTTAATTAAACACAACTGGACTCCAATGAAGGAGTAGAACCTTCTCAAGGAGGATCACAATGAAATGGACAGCTTGCGACTTAAATATGAGTGTCTGAGCAAAGGGTCTGAATACTACAAGTAATGACCATGTGATATTTCAGTTTTTCTTTTCAATAAATTTGCAAAAATTTCTACTTTTTTTTTTCTTCAGTCAAGATGGGGTGCAGAGTGTACATTAATGAGAAAAAAATGAAATTTTTTGAATTTACCAAATGGCTGCAAAGAAACAAAGATAAAAATTTAAAGGGGTCTGAATACTTTCCGTACCCACTGTATATTTTTTGTTTGTACTTGTACATGGCCATATATTTATATGAAGGTATTATTAGATTTTACTCTTTAGCCATCTATATGTGTTAATTTGGATTAATTGTCACTGTCACTTTAAAGATTTGCACTATAATGTACATCTATAAACTCATTGAGATCATGCACTTTTTACATTTATAAGTTAACACTAGCTTAGTTTGGTTTCAAACATCATACTTGATAGTTCATGCTTTTCCCTTTTTTGCAGAAATGGAAGTAGCTGATTTTTGAAACACTGTCACATTAAATACGCACTAAGTACTTTGTAGTGGTTCGTTCCTAAAATTTGTGGTCATTCATACTTACCCTAATTAGGTCATGTGTGCCAGTTATTAAAATATTATATGGTGATTATTCATGTGCCCTTACACATGCTCATAAAGAATATTGTGGTTGGCCAGTGCACATGCCTGATATGTGGTATGATTCGAAGCACTGCCGACGGCGCAGTTCACCTGACGCGGCAGGGATATTGACTTCACAGGGGATTTCCCTTCCGGCCGCGTCATGTAGGATGCCGGAATCAATGCGATCCTTGGTGCGCGCAGTACCATGCATGCACCACTCTGATAACGTGGAAAGGATGTACACCTATGGTGAGCTCTATTTATATGTGAATAGACACACAGTATGCCACAAGCCCCCTGAGGAAGCCAACACGAAACGTGCATTGGGGCTGCTGCTGTGACATACCACATGGGTCAATTATGGCTATGAGCTTTTCTTGTGTTGTCTCTGTGACTGCATATGGTCTAAGGTGATCTTTATCACCAAGCACTTAGCAACTTGGGATTTGTATAGCTTTCTTGATATATTATATACACAAATAGGATAGAGAGATTTTGTCTAAAATCATTTATATCAAAGTTCATTGAAAAATACATAACAAACCAAGCATAAAACATCTGGATATACTATACAAAAGATAGACACTATAGTTACTGTGACTGAATGCTTCTAGCACTAGCACTTTATAGCAATACAACTGGATGTGCTCAACTTATCCCAGGTTACAATGGATAGTGGATGCCATGGCTTTAACATCTGAATCTTGCTACTAATCAACTCTAATTATACTGTATATTGATTATGTGCTTCCCTATGTAATATGTTAATTAATAAAAATTGTGATAATTGTATATGTACAGTTTACTGAAATTTTTTGGCATTTCTGTTGACATTTAAATGAAATCAAATGGAGGACCCCACTGCCGACAGAGACATGAAAAAGCTAGACTACACCTTGCCAAAATGTATGTGAGTAAGCCAAAATCCTTCTGGTAAAGTGTCTTGTGAAAATATGAGACCAAGATGAGCATTTTGGACAAGCACATCTTTCTACATTTTACTCAAAAAGGAAAGAGGCCTACAAAGAAAAGAACACAGCACCTACAGTCAAATTTGGTGGAGGTTCAAAGATATTTTGGGGATGTTTTGCTGCCTCTGGCACTGTGTGTCTTGACTGTGTGCATGGTTTCATGAAATATGAAGATTACCAGAGGATTTTGGGCCGAAATGTATTGCCCAGTGTCAAAAAGCTGTTTTTGCATCCTAGGTTATGGGCCTTCCAGCAGGACAATGACCCGAAACATACTTCAAGAAGCACCCAGAAATGGATGGAAAGAAAGTGCTGTAGAGTTCTGAAGTGGCCAGCAATGAGTGTAAATCTAAATCCCATTGAACACATGTGGAGAGATGTTAAAATTGCTGTTGGGAGAAGGCACCCTTCAAATATGACAGACCTGCAGCTGTTTGCTAAAGAGTGGTCCAAAATTCCAGTTAAGAGGTGTAAAGAAGCTTGTTGAGGGTTATAGGAAGCGATTGATTGCAGTTACTTATTCCAAATAGTGCACAACCAAATATTAAGTTGAGGGAAGTTGAGGGTTCCAACAATTTTGTCTGGGCCATTTTGGGGTTCTTCTGTGAAATTTTGCCAAATTTGCCTTTTTTTATCAAGTTTTTTGTGTTGTTCCAAAGGAAATAAACATGTGTATAACAAAACATATGTAATTGCAATAATTTTCTGTTAGAAATACTTCATTTTCAAGGGTGCCAACACTTTTGGCTATGACTGTATATGTAAATACTGCTATGGACTCAAATTCCTCAATACAAATTCAATACATTTTTCTCCTGCCAAATTAAACAAACCGTGCCCGATAAACAATGTAATTTTTTTTTAAATCAAGCCTATTCACTTTGTGTTACTTATTTTGAGATATATTAACCCCTTCACGATCTATGTTTAGGTACATCATAGGTCGGGTTTCCCCCGTTGATGCTGGGTCCAGCATTGAGCCTGCATCTCTTTAGGCACATGACAGCTGATTTGATCAGCTGTGTCAGGTGCCCCTAACAGCCACGGGTAGAATCGCGATTCACCTGCGGCTGTTAACATGTTAAATGACACTGTCAATTTCGGACAGCGGCATTTAACATGCACGCTGGAAGCGCATCACAAACCTCGCCCATTAGCGCCCGTTACATGATCGCGGGGCGCCAATGGGTTGGCATGACAACCGAGGGTCTTTAGGAGATCCACGTGCTTGAAATTGCAGATGACCATTTTTGCTACACAGCCATGCTACGTGTAGCACAAGCAATCAGAAGATCGCAGCTTCAAGTCTCCAAAGAGATTACTGAAGCAAAGTAAAAAAAAAAAAGTTGAAAAAATACTTTAAATTTAAAAAAAATATATATATAACATTTTTAAATTAACCCCGTTTTGCCCTATTAAAAAGAAAAACAACAACAACAAAAAAAAAAAACACATTTGGTGCCGCTACATTCAGAAATGCTAGATAAAAATATAAAAATAATCTGATCTGGCAATGGTGTAACGAGAAAAAAAAAAAAAAATCAAAATGGCAGAATTACAATTTTTGCAATAACAGGCGATCAAAACATCCTATATACCCTCAAATCTTATCAATGAAAACATAAGCTCGGCGCTTAAAAAAATAAGCCCTCAATAATCCCTAGATTCCAAAAATGGAGACACTACAGGTCTCATAAAATTGTGGGTTTTTTTTTTTTTTTTATAAACAAACTTTGGAATTTTTCTTCACCACTTAAATAAAAAAGAGCCTGTACATGTTTGGTGTCTGCGAATTCGTAATGACCTGGAGAATCATAATGGCAGGTCAGTTTTAGCATTTAGCATTCACCAGACTCGGAATTGGTTTCCTGTTTTCCAGTACACTATATGGTAAAATCAATGGTGTCGGTCAAAAGTACAACTCTTCCCGAAAAAAACAAACCCTCACATGGCCATATTGACCCAATGTCATGAAGGGGTTAAACCACTGAGAAGGCAAGGATAGACATATTTGTGTGTGACAGTGCTCCAAACCTCCACAGTGCCCCTTACATAAGACGGCAGATTACAGGCTGTAGTTTGTGAAAACATTGCAGACTGGAGGATTTGTGCACCGCACAGTTCTGCAGGTTATTACTGGTAACTAAAGTATATATCTGATCCATACACATCATTCAGAATTTATACAATCATCTATTATCTGACAAACACAAGTTATGTAAAACTGCCATGTCTCTTTAGGAGTATCTCCATAAGAAAAATAAATCAGTATTGCATTTAATTATGCCTGATTTACTGTGGAACCTTGTTCCTTTATGTAATGAGCCACTGCAGCGCCATTCATTTCACATTTCCAGTGCAGATCCATTTGCATACAGTTAGGTTTCCCAGCAGTTCCACCAATGTCACTTATAAATATCTGCTCATCGCAGTAGTTACTAGCCTTTTTTCTGCATTCATCATGACGGTACATACATGCCTTGCAATTCATGCTCATTTCCCTATATAGTTTAATTGCTACAAAATAGTATATAGAATATATATGTAATATATAAATTATCTACCAAATGTGCACATCAGTTGTGTAAAACATTTTTCATTTATTTTAAAGACACTTTATGTAATGAAGATGCTACAAAATAAATTAAGTAAGCATTTTTTAGATGATTGAGAGTCAAAAGGGATAGTCTGCCAGGCTGTGCTGAGGCTCTTTCACCCCTAGCATTAAAAAAGAAAGCAGTGACTATTAGAAGGCATTTGCAAGCTTTATTGGGGTTGTCTTAACTTACGAAATGGGTAAAATTTGATTAAAATTTTCAATTCTATCATGTACTACTCATTGTCATGGTTAACAGTCACCTCTGCAGTCTATCAAAGGTGGCCAGTTACCTAGGCAAAGAGCACTGTGCCTCTATAGAATAGGAAAAGTGACGCTTCCAAAGCTTGCAACATGGAAGAGGGCACAGTTCGGACCAGTGGGGTGACCAGACCAATGGTCTTATAGGCAACCTGTCACATCAATGACAGCTTGAAATCTTTTGTGGTAGTTGTGGATGAGGATCTTTATTTTCTTAGATGGTAAAGCTGCCCACTATTCTTGGCAAAAAGCCTCCAGTTCCTGTAAATTCCTGGGCTGTCTAGCATGAACTGTGCGCTTGAGATCTCCCCAGAGTGACCCAATGATATTAAGGTCAGGAGACTGAGATGGCCACTCTAGAACCTTCACTTTGTTGTGCTGAAGCCAATGAAAGGTCGACTTGGCCTTGTGTTTTGGATCGTTGTCATGTTGGTACATCCAAGTACCTCCCATGCGCAGCTTCTGGGCTGATAATTACAAATTTGCCTCCAGTATTTGCTGATAAAGTTCTGCATTCATTTTTCCTTTAACTTTGATCAAGTTTCCTGTGCCTTAGTAGCTCATACATCCCCAAAACATCAGCGATCCACTTCCATGCTTTATATTAGAAATGGTGTTCCTTTCATCATAGGCCTTGTTGCCCTCTCTCCAAATTTAACGTTTATGGTTGTGGTAAAAAAAACGGATTACTTACCGGTAATACTCTTTTGTAGAGTCCACGACAGCACCCACTGAGAGAGGGGATCCGCCCCAGGAACAGGAAACCTACAGAGAGATAAATGGGGCGGTCCCCCTCGCTCCCTCAGTTTGTATTACCGAGAACAACGGAGGAACCGCCATACATGTTTTAGTCATTTTGCTTGGGCGATTCATATATCTTACCCCTATGCAGTTTTAAGCTTACTAAGTTTAATCACATATCCAACTTAAATTATAATCTCCACCACCAAGGAGACCCATGTGTGAAAAAATTCTTACGGGAGGGAAGTGAGCGGGTGCTGTCGTGGACTCTACAAAAGAGTATTACCGGTAAGTAATCCGGTTTTTCCTCTTCGCCACGACAGCACCCACTGAGAGATTTTCAGAGATAATCACTAGGGCGGGCACACCGTGTTAAGGACTGATCTACCAAAAGTTAGATCCTCGGTAGAGGACAAATCTAGTCTATAGTGACTATAAAAGGTAGATGGAGAAGACCAGGTTGCAGCCTTACATATTTGTACAATTGGGACGTTCGCCCTCTCGGCCCAGGAGGATGATATGGCTCTAGTAGAGTGCGCCTTAATCCCCAGTGGAGGGTCTTCTCCTTTTGTCAGATACGCCATTGTGATCGCATCTCTAATCCATCTGGATATCGTGCCTGATGTAACTGCAGACCCCTTCCTGCTGCCCTGGAATGAGACAAACAGAGACCTACTCTGCCTCCAGGGACTGGTCCTATCAAGGTAGGCTAGCACAGCTCTTTTCACATCTAAGGTGTGATATTTCTCCTCGTCCTGTGTTGACGGGTTCTCATAGAATGAAGGTAGGCATATCTCTTGAGACCTATGAAATTTAGTTGCCCGTTTGGGCAGGTAGGACGGGTCCGTCTTTAAAATGAGACTGTCTCGTGTTGTTAACAGGAACGGTGGGTCTACTGACAGAGCATGAAGATCACTCACTCTCCTGGCCGATACTAAGGCCACCAGCATAGCCGTTTTCAATGAGAGGCACTTTACTGATGCTGAGCTTATGGGCTCAAATGGTGCCTGAGTGAAGGCATCCAAAACCAGAGTAAGGTTCCACGCTGGAAGTCGAGGCACATGCACCGGTTCTGCTCGTTGACAGGCCGAGATAAACCGAGTCACCCATCTATTTGCTGCCACGTTATAGTTAAACAGGGCTCCTAGGGCTGACACGTGGACCTTAAGAGTGCTTACTGAGAGTCTAAGTTCTCGGCCTCTTTGTAGAAACTCTAGAATGGCCGTAATGGGTACTTCACCAGCTAGTTTTGTTGGGTGAAAGGCCAGGAACTTCCTCCACACCTTAGCATAAATTTTTGTCGTGGACTCCTTCCTGCTTTGTAGCAGGGTATTGATTAGGTTCCTTGAGAAACCCTTCTGCCTCAGTAGCTCCCTTTCAAATTCCAGGCCGCTAGGTGCAGGGCTTTGGCCTGTGGATGGTAGCAGGGTCCCTGCGAGAGAAGATTCTGGTGCAGCGGCAGGATCCACGGGTCGGTTACCGACATGGCTCTCAGCCATGAAAACCACGGTCTTTTTGGCCAAAACGGGGCTATCAAGATGACCCTCGCCCTCTCCTGTCTTATTTTCCTGACTACTGTTGGTAGTAGCACCATCGGAGGAAAGGCATAGGCTAGTTGGAATGCCCAGGGTGCTTGGAGGGCATCTAGAATATCTGGGTTGTCCGACCTGTAGAGAGAAGCAAACCTTTTTACGCGCCTGTTGGCTCTGGTTGCGAAAAGGTCTATCTCCGGTCTGCCCCATTCTGACGCTATCATTTCGAAGACGTCTCTGCTGAGGACCCACTCTCCCTGGTATAGGGCCTGGCGACTGAGATAGTCTGCTCGGGAGTTGTCCACTCCTCTTATATGGAGCGCTGACAAGGAGAGAAGATGGACCTCGGCCATCTCCAGAATCTTTCCTGCGATAGACATCAGTGGCATTGACCGCGTGCCTCCTTGCCGGTTTATATAGGCCACTGCGGTGGTATTGTCTGTCTGGATCCTTACGTGGGCGCCTCTTAACTGCGGGAGGAAGCGAGATATCGCATAAAAAATTGCTGTTAGCTCCTTTACATTAGAGGAGGCCTCTATTTCATTCTCCCGCCACCAGCCTTGTACCATGTGCTCCTCTAGGTGGGCTCCCCAACCTAAGGGGCTGGCATCTGTGGTGAGTATCTTGGAGGGAGTCACCCACCACTGTACTCCCTTCGATAGATTGGAAGGAATTAACCACCATTTTAGGGATTCAACCACCTCGGGCGATAGGGATATCTTCCCTTCCAGCCGCCCCTGCAGTCTATCTCCTGCAGAATAGCCCACTGTAGTTCTCTAGAGTGGAACTGAGCCCATTGCACCGCTGGAATGCATGATATTAGTGACCCCAGCAAGGACATGCCCTGTCTCAATGATATTACGGGTCTTCCTGTAGCATTCTGTACTTTGTCGATTATGGCCATTACTTTGGCGTTTGGCAGAAAGCACTCCTCAGTTACGGAGTCTACTTGCAGGCCCAAAAACCTTTGACAGGTCACAGGCTCTAGTCTGGATTTCTCCCAGTTAATTAGCCAACCCAGTGTTTGTAGGGATGAGATAATTCTAGCTATTCTTGCTTCACACTGTGAAACAGAATTCCCCACTATGAGTAGGTCGTCTAAATAAGGGACAACTAGGGTGTCATTCAGCCTTACATATGATATTACTTCCAGCATTAATTTGGTAAATACCCGAGGAGCCATGGATAGCCCGAATGGCATTGCCGCAAACTGGAAATGCTGAATCCGACCTCTGAACCAGACTGCTACCCGCAGGAACCTTTGGTGCCCTTGATATATGGGGAGATGGTAGTAGGCGTCCTTTAGGTCCAAGACCGCCATATAACACCTGGGAAACAAAAGCTTTATTGCAGACTTAATCGACTCCATTTTAAACGACCTCAGTCTTAGGAAGGTATTAAGTTTTTTTAAATTTATTATAGTCCTGTAAGAGCCATCTGGTTTTGGGACTAAGAATAGAGGAGAATAAAAGCCCATCCCTGTTTCGTCGTCTGGGACCTCCACTAGAACCTGTTTAGATAGCAGTACCGCAATCTCCATCTCCAGTGCTTCCTGCTGAGAACGGGACTTCATAGAAGTCAATAAGAAGGAGTTCGGTGGATACCGAACAAATTCTAATTTTAGGCCTGATGATACAATACTTAGGGCCCACGGGTTTGATGTCACCTTCATCCATTGGCGGCTGAATCTTAATAGCCTGCCACCTACCGGTATAACGGTTTTATCGGGATCTGTCTCCTCTGAAGGGACGTTTCCCGAATAGTTTGCCTCTTTGCTTGGGGTCCTTATTTCCCCAGCGATCCTGGGGTCTAAAGTCTTTCTTTTTTCCGAACGGCGGCTTCCTGTAGGCCCTCCTGTTGAACGGAACATACGGGTTAGGGAACCCCTTTTTCCTCTCCCCCGCTTTTGTCAAAATTTCATCCAGTTCTGTACCAAACAGGTACTTACCCTGGCAGGGTATAGCACACAATCTAGTTTTTGTTTGTGTGTCTCCTTTCCACCCCTTCAACCATAAGGCCCGCCTGCCTGCATTGGTCAGTCCCGCGGCTCTAGCCGACAACCGGAGAGAATCCGCAGAGGAGTCGGAGAGGAAGGCCGCTGCTCCCTTAATGAGGGGCATAGAGGAAAGAAGCCTACTCCTGGCTACTCCACTTTTAATATTGTCCTCCAAGTCGTTCAGCCACACCAACATAGATCTTGCCGTACATGTGGCTGCTATTGCGGGCTTAAAGGCTGCCGTACAAGCTTCCCAAGATCTTTTGAGGAATGTATCGGTCTTACGATCCGAAGAATCAGCCAAAGTTCCCGAATCCTCCACTGGCAAGGAGGATCTACGGGAGGTAGAGGCCACTGCCGCATCCACCTTGGGGGCTCTCGACCAAGCCGTTAACTCCTCATCGTCAAAGGGATACTTACGCTTTGACGTTAAGGGGAGGAAGGTCCTCTGACCTTGTTTCTCCCATTCCCTCTTAACTAGGTCTTTAACAGCTGGGACCACTGGGAATGCTCGGACCTTTTTACGGGAGATACCCGCAAACATTATGTCCTGAGGGGTTTTAGGGTCCTTACTCTCCGGCAACCCCATGGTATTTCGGACAGACTTCACAAGATTACTGACACTGTCCGTGGGGAAACACGTCTGATCCTCGTCCTCTGAGGAAAGGTATTCCTGGGACTTATCGGAATCTAGTTCTCCGGTATCTGACGGCGACCTGGACGCCAGCGAGACTCCTCCTTTAGGTGAACGCATTTCTCTCATGGAGGAGTGACCCCCTAGACTACTGGAACCGCCTAAGGCCCGTAGTTCCTCTCTTATCAGTGCCCGGATATCCTCCTTCTTCCGTGAGGATTCCTCCTGCAAGGCCTCCTCAAGACATGATTGGCATAATCTCTTTGGGTGGCCATCCGGGAGGGGCTGCGAACATAAGGCACACTCACTATGTTTCGCCTTCTCTGTTCTTTTAGCCTAAAAGGGGTATGGACCAGAAGGAGAAGGCTATCAATTATCTAACCTGACCAAAAAACACTCACCCGTGAATTTCGTCAGCAACTACCGGCTGCGGTGTCCGGGACCCAGGCTGAGGCGAGGCATGGGACGACTTCTTTTCCTTACGTTTCTTCTCTAACGGCTCATCTTGTCTGGAAGGCCCAATGGATTCCTTCCTAGAGCTGCCACTTCTTCTGGTGCTATTGGATCTCCTCGTAGCACTGCTCTCTCTACTGCCAAGTGGGGATACCACTAGCTGACCTAATGGGAGCGCTGAGTCATCTAAGGACGACATGACTGCGCACTAGCGCTGTGTCTGTGGCTTCCTTTTAAAGCCTTTGCTATAGCTGCTCCTCTTTTTTTTTTTTTTTTGTCCACCATTTTTTTTTTTTTTTCAGCCCCTACTGCGCATGCGCGGGCGTTGTCCCGCGGTCTCTGCCTTCAGCCTGAACCCGGAAGTCCTCCTCCACTTCCAGGTTGCCTCTCCTGGAGCGCTGGGTCACCGCAAATATTGATGCGGCCAGCGACACCGCGCGTCTGCGCCCCCCTCCACGCACGGGGTCCTTCTCCTGCCAGGTATGACTCCCAGCAGCGCCGCTCAGCACACACCGCACAAGCCCTTCTGCCACACTGGGAGGGGGGGGGGCGCCGGTCTCCGTACGCCCGATGGCGTTTGTAATGCGTCCACCCCCTCGGGGGGGGGGGGGGGAGTATAGCCATAACCCCAGTGAGCTTTGGCACAACTTTGGCCTCCAGCCTCACCTGCATTACACCAGCTCTGGGGGGGGAAATACACCTCTCCGCCCGATGCTGCCTCCGGTCCTGGGGCCCCTGCTGCTCATATTATGCAGGCAGGCGGCTACCAGACCAGGTATCCTCTTCTGCGGGTTCTTTCCTAGGAACAGGAAACCAAACTGAGGGAGCGAGGGGGACCGCCCCATTTATCTCTCTGTAGGTTTCCTGTTCCTGGGGCGGATCCCCTCTCTCAGTGGGTGCTGTCGTGGCGAAGAGGAAAAATTTAATTTTGACCTCATCACTCCAAATTACCTTGTTCCAGACATTGTGGGATTTGTATCTGTGCTGTTTTACCTATTGTAGGCAAGATACTTTGTGGCATTTGCGCAGTAATGGCTTTCTTCTGGCGACTCGACCATGCAGCCCATTTTTCTTCAAGTGCCTCCTTATTGTGTATTTTGAAACAGCCACACTGTTACGGCTGAGAAAATACGGCTGAGAAAATAAATGCTGATGTGAGCTTCCCCATAGATAAACACTGGGCCGAGTGCTATGCAATGTTTTCTTGCACAGCACACAGCTGTATTAAACGATAGTGTGACTCCGGCCTTGGGAGGCAGAATGAACAAATCTACAGCTGGTGAAGAATTATTTTTCTTTATTTTTTAAGCCGTTTCTCGTGCAGTATAAGTGATTAGACAACTTAATTCTGTGCGTCGGTGCAATTACAGCGATACCAGGATTTATATCGGGCTTTTATGTTTGGCAGCCGTCACACACTAAAAAACACTTTAGCTTTTTTTCTCCAAAAACTAGATTTTGCATCGCCATATTTTACGAGCTATAATTTTTCCATATTTTGTCCTATAGTCATGTGAGGGCTTGTTTTTGCAATACGAGTCGACATTTTATTGGAACCATTTTCGGGCACATGACATTTTTTGATTGCTTTCTATTCTGATATTTGGGAGGCAGAATAAACAAAAACCAGCAATTCAGGAATGGTTTTCAGGTTTTTTTTTTATGCTATTTCACGTGTAGCAAAATTGATAAGGCAGATTTATCTTCAAGTCAGTACGATTACAGCAATACCACATTTATATTGTTTTTTATGTTTTGGCGCTTTTACACAATATAAACCATTTTATAGAAAAAAATAATCATTTATGAATCGCTTTATTCTGAGAGCGAGAGCTATAACTTCTTTAATTTTTCCACTGATTGAGCTGTATGGTGGCTTGTTTTTTGCAAGACAAGATGACATTTTCAGAGATACAATATTTATTTACATTTGTCTTTTTGATTGCATTTTATTACACTTTTGTTTGGTGTTAAAGCATCATTTTTTAGCTTATTTTTATTTACGCCGTTCATTAACAAGTGGGACAATTTAATAGGGTCGTGTCATTCTGGACGTGGTGATACCAAATGCGTACTTTAAAAAAAAAAAAAAATAATATATATATATATATATATATATATATATATATATATATATATATTTTTTTTTTTTTTTTTTTTGGGGTACAATATATTTTTATCTGTTTTTTATTATTTTGTGATTGGTTTAAAAATATTTGTACTATTTTTTTTCTACTATTTTTCACTTTTTTTTTTTTACTTTGCCTAACTATGGGACTTTTTGCAGTCTGATCGGCTGTAAAGCATAGTAAAGCTGGAGTTTTGCGGTTCACACGCTGTCATATGACAATGTGAGCCTGCAGCTGTGACTAGCGGTAAAATGGTTACCGCCAATCACAGGCATCACCTGATGAGAGAGTACTACTCTCATCAGCCATGCCTGCTGTTGCTGATGATAACGAGAGAAGGCATCACTGATGGGAGTATTCAACAGCTGGAGCCTCTGCTATAAATTAATTAAAAAAATTACGTGGGGTCTCTTCTATTTTTGATAACCAGCACAGGCAAAACTGACAGCTAAGGGCTGTTGTTAATATTCTGGGAAGGAGCCAATAGCTATAAAGGTTCCCAGGCTTTTCATATCTTAGCCTTTACTGGTTAATATAGGGGCGACCCCCCCAAAAAAAAAAAAATGACGTGGGGTCCCCCTTATACTCAATAACCAGCAAAGTATATGTAGACAGCTGCAGGCAGATATTAAAAGCCTAGGAAAGGACCATGAATATTGGGCCCACTCCCAGACTAAAATCCCATAGTCGGACCCGAACATCCATGGGTTCGCCGATCACTACTCCTGAACTGTTCTTTCACTCTCAAAATTATCGATTCATGGGTAAAATCTGTTTCGAGAGAATACAGATTTTCCCATTACGGAAATAGGAGATGGCAGATGGCGTTCAAAAATGACTATGTTGTTCCATGAGAACTTGCAGTATAATGTCTGTGTCTTCCTTCTCATTCCGGTTACACTTTTAATGAATGCTTAAGTAAATTAATGAAATAGCTATTACCAATATAACAAGTCTAAAAAAAATTATGACCATTGCCAAGATAAATAAGGGAATTAAAAATTACATATTAATAGGAAAATATTTAGTATTTTAAAATATGACTTTATATTTCTTCACAGAAAACAAATGACATCCATCCAAAGGTAATCTAATAACCAAACTTACCCACCACCAGAGCCTCCATTCTTGCTGAAGTGTGTTCGAGGCTCACTGGAGGCCAACTTTAATAGCTCAATCCACTCCCGCTCCCACTCATCTTCTGTGTAAACCAGTCCAGACTGAAAAGAAAAGGTCAAACCAAGAACAAACTGAGGCCAAGTACTTGAATATAAAGATTTATTTGAACAGTTATTATGCTGCTCATTACCAACTACCACTGATCGACACACTGACTCAGGGCTCATCCAGACGTCAGTTTTTCTGCATGAGTTCTAGCCGTGTTTTTTTGTACCACATTCCGCAGCCTTTTAATTTACTGTTAACAAGCCCTCCACTTCATCCTGGCAGTGCCACGTACCATATAAAAACAAGCTTTGAAATGATCCTGTGCTGTTTTCTAATGAGTGCCAAGTGGTCCGATGCTCGGTGCCACCTTTCTGCCCTGTAATGCAATTTCTCTGCCTATTATTATGGTGTATGACTTCATCCATGCAGCTGGCTAAGCCTTAAACCTGCATGTGCGCAGACTCTCTTCAAAAGTGAGACTTTTCTGAATGTGTCAATTGTAGGCGGTGGGGAGTTGGCCCATACTGTACATGTTAATGGGGATTTCGAGATTTAAAATTTTGATGTTCAATCTAGAAGAGAGGCCATTATTATCAGAATAGTGGTGGGATTACTATTAGTGACCTAACCACCTGTGGTTTGGGCAGCATAAATCAGAGGCTGGCAGCGTTATTACAGCCGTTTATGTGTTACTCTGAAACCTTCAGGCATTTCAGAGAGAACATACTTTGAAAAACCCATCAGGGACCATGCATCTTGAACTACTGGTCCAAGGTTGGTTGTGAGTGGTTTCTCCCGACCCTGCTTCCCTAGACTGACAGGCCTCTCCCTATACAGACACACAGAGAGACCTGTCAAATAGAGGAAGAG
This sequence comes from Dendrobates tinctorius, assembly GCF_039654945.1. NCBI lineage: Eukaryota > Metazoa > Chordata > Amphibia > Anura > Dendrobatidae > Dendrobates > Dendrobates tinctorius. The sequence continues at coordinate 11,288,670 of NW_027361765.1, forward strand.
GGGCAGAGAGAAGATCCTGGGGACCAGTCTCGGACTAGTCATCTGAGAAGAGTGGTCCCTGGCTGGTTTTCAAACCATGTTTTTTCTCTGAAACACTGTTGCGTTAAAACATACCTGTCATTCCGTACTTTTTCTTCCTTAACAGTTTTTGGGATGTCATTATTTTTCCCCCAAGATACTATGATTACTACAAATGCTGATGTTAACATTTCTCCAGAAGAGAACTCTTTAGTTCAAACAGGTCAATCATTTGTAAATCTGTCTAAAGAAGAAGCCTCTGCACTTCGAAACTTGCAAACCAAATTGTTCTGGTTTCCCAATATAGGTTTACACTGCTATAATACACAAATCTGCCCATGTAAGGACCAAGGTAATAATTGATGTTCAGTGGCTGCGTTCCCAGGTCATTCTTTTGCCATCGATAATGTACATAATAATTAAGTTATAGTTTGTCTTCCACTGGAAAACAACTATGACAACACTCTTGAGGCATCGTACAGGGTGACCTTGGCATGACTCTACGAAGACTCTAGAGTATGTAGCTCAGAGCCTGCACGAAAGGTAAAATCTGGTAAATGCAGAGGAATCCACTAGAGTCCAATTACAGTGTCGCTGTAGACTGGTGTCTTTGTTGAGTAATCAAGCGGTTATAAGAAAGTTCTTACAGATGCCTTAATGTGCACAAGCAGCAGGAGCTAAGAAACTAGAAATCAATACCTCCTTATTCTGTTGTGTCTGCTGCCACCTCCACCGTCTCTTCAGTGCTTCTCGCTCTGCCCCACTTTTCATCATGGTGTAAAGAGCTTTCCTCAGAACAAGATCTCGATCATGAAATCCCCACATTCCTATTGTATAAGACAAAGTAATTTACTGAAAAAATTAAATACACAGATAATATGTCTTAAGCTAAAAGCTTCATTGCTCAGCTTCTTTCTTCTTCTGACATCCGGTGCGTAGAAAGTGAGAGCACTAAGCGATAACGACATAGATGATAATATTAACTACAATTCCAGGGAATGTGAAAAAGAGAAATTGGTTTATTGTTTAAATAAATTTTGACAAACATTGTTCACTTTGTAGGTATTGTTTTTTAATGACCAATGTCACCATCTACTGTATATTAAATAAAAAATATGTCCATTTTCACTCTGGCCATGCATGATAATACGCTGACACGACCTCTCTCTCAGTAGTGGGACCTCTGCATAGATCACAGAGCATTCATAGAAAACTTTCACATTGAAGTTAATGAGTCAAACTTGACTATTGCCATCAATGGCCAATGTGTCATATCTCTAAAGGCTGTTAACGGAAGGTTAGGCAATATGGCCGACCTGATAATCGAATACTGAAAATAATACAAAATGTCACAATCACAAAATAAGACCGATTAAAAATACATATATCAATATGTATTGTAAATTGATGTATAATTCTAGAGCTGCATGATCAATCAAATTAATCTGATCAAGGTGCCACTTGTGGTTGGCACAATTCTAGTTTTTGACATAATTTGGTTTTGGCTGAGCCCCCTCATCTTGGGAGCGTTTTTTTATCCATGTTGGAACAGATACTGTAGGAGGAATAGCTGCTGAGCTTCTCGACTGGGTAGAACAGCTCATACTTGTGAGAAAGGTGGTGAGTAGGGTAGCCAGGAGAAGATGTTTGAGCAGTAGTAGAGGAGATCTAGCAGGTGGTGGGAGAACTGATTTGGTGTCTTGGTCACATACACAACCTCCATAAACCTCAACACCTGGAGCACAGCTGGAACAGCTGCTTAAGTGCAAGAACAGCAGCAAATTTGTAGTTGTTGTTCCTGTGACTTCTGTCAACTCAGACTAATAGGTGATAAAATAAAGCAGAACAAAAGATTTGCTGAAGCATTCCTGATGTAGACTGTGCCCCAACAATTAGGCGCATCCATTAAGTCTACTACATGCAGCCTTCTAGGATAAATGCTTCTGTGGTCCTCCTCCATTCCTCAGTGCTAAAATGTGTCCCCTTCCCTTACCTATTGAATAATTAAATATCAGATCTATTCCCCTTCACCTTTCTGTGCGCTAGAACGAGTGCAATCTGATAAAGCGAGGGATTGCACTCGGACCAATCTTATTCGATGAGGCCATGCAGTTCTGCACATTGCTTCTCAGCTGCGATTTGACTCCGAAATCGGTTCAGTGTGAGAAAAAAAAAAAACGGATGTCATGTGGACCATGAGCATGGCATCCGATTTGTATGGATACTTTACAAATCTGTAGCATAGGGAACTGTAAACGGTCCTGTAAAAGATTAATAGCTGCTGAGTAAAAAAAAAACAGAAAGCTAGAAAAAATGGTCCCACTTTTCTGGATGAGAATGGAACAGATTTTTTTAATTCGCTTGTGTGACCGTGGCTTTAGAGGTTTAACAGGGTTAACCCTTACTTCATCTGAATCCAACTGGTGTGTGGTTCCCCATGTTGTCTCTCCTGTGCTCCTTTCTATATTTCATCACCTGTTTTCTCACTTCTGCCCACCATGAATTGCAATAAAGATTATGTATGATCCCTTGCCTGTCACCTCCATCTCCCCTCCCCCATGCTGACCAGTCATATCTTCCCCCCACGCTTCCCCCCCAAAAAAAGTAGTATATGCTGAAGTAGAGTTCTACTATAATTTACAGCACTTTCTGGTGTAGAGTATAGTCAATTTGTTGGGCTGCATTTGGCCTCACTTTCCCACTGAGTTCCAATGACGAAAAAAGAAAATGGAGACTGAAATCAAAAACATTGTGCTTAAGTAAAAAAAAAACTGAGATTTTATTTTTTTTGGCTTAAAGAAACACTCCCATCAAAGATTTTATCCTCTTAATATTTTGCAGTTATCATATTATATAGCAGTGGGTACTTACAATTTCTCATTTTGCCTTTCTACCTAGATAATTCTTTTTTCTTTGCTCTATATTGAAACAGGGAGTCTCTTATCGCTGCAAAATTCATTTCCCTCTTCAATTCCTGACCCAACAGCTCTGCTCTTCCCCCTGCCATTAACTTTTGCAATGATTGATGACTCATACAGAGAAAATTGACCTCCTGTTTCTATATAGAGCTTAGAAGAATTCCTCTAGTCAATTTTTAATCACGTGATGTCACAGACCTAATGGAAAAGAGAAGAATTAGCTGGGTAGAAAGGCAAAATGAGCAATTGTAAGTACACATTGCTATATAGTATGATGACTGCAATATATTAAGAGGATAATTTTGATTGGAGGAGTGCTTCTTTAATTGCCCAGTCCAATGTGACAAATGAACTTTTGTACAATAATTCACAGCCACCCCAATGTTGAATATGCACAATTTAGATGTATTTTATTATTTGAGGATGCTGATGTACATATGTAAGTTAGTAAGTAGATCACATACCAAGTCATCAACATTTGAGTGCAAGGGCATGTTATATTACAGTAAAGAAATGCAAATAAGCCAGACATCGTGCTGAACAAGTCAGGAGCTCACCCAAAGAAGCAGCATGCAGAAGGCAGTTCCCATCACCGGTTGTAGCTAATGGCAGCAGACGTTTGCAACTTGAGCAATTTGTAGACCACCAGTTGAGTCTCCCTAGGAAAAAATGATAGAAATACTTATAAGACTGCCAAATAAAAGGTGACATTGTCAAGTGCCATTGCCATAGTGACTGCAAGAAATGACAAAAGATGATTAAAGATTGCTAATTACTGATGGAATTTGATCATCTGCACATAAAAAGCTTCCCTGTTGAACTGAATTACTATTACAATTGAATTTGCTATTAATATCAGTCCAGCATCACAGTTCTAATGAGGAAAAAAGGAGCTCATATCAATATAAGGGAATCTGTCAGGAGGTTTTCGCTATGTAACTCTGAGGACACTGAATTCAGCTATGTGTCACTTATTAGACTGTGTGCCATTTACTTACAAAAAAGGTTTTATCACCAGGAGGACATCACTGCCCTGACTAAGTGCCTCCTGCCAAGTCGTCCAACTTCCAACTCCACATCTCCTTTGATAAGCAGCGATATGTCTATAGGCAGTATGACTGTGTTGATGAAACAAATAGGCACTCACCGTCCCATAAACAAATTTGTTCTTTATTGTGGAGTCATTAAAAAAACACAGCAGGCAGGCATCTAAGTGGACCAGGTACAACACGACGATCGTTTCACGTTACATTGCGATTCCTTTTTCTGATCAGGTTGTGAGAGATGTAGAGGCTTTAATTTAAAATGCCTCCTAATTTAACTACTGATGATGAGAAAAAGTCTTTAATTGAGATCAGGGGTTGGAAAGATACTACTGTAAGAAGGGCTGATAAGGAAGGGGCAACACAGTTTTGTTGTCTAGGGGGTTTTATTTGGAGGAAGCGTCTAGACATTTGTCAGATGTACTTACCTACTGTCCATTAAAGGCGATCCCACTAATAAATATCAAAATGATTTGAGAACATTTCTTAGCAAGCATGTGGAAAAAGGTACAAAATCTCACAGACAGGCAGAAAAATTGCTACCGGAAATTCCCTGTAGACCCCAAAGGTATCATATACCTAAAATCCACAAGCCTCGTTCCCATCCCGCTGGACATCCTATCGTTGCTGGGATAGGTTCCCTTACGGAACCTTTATCTAAGTATTTAGATTGGTTACTTCGTCCCCTTCTTAAATTTACACCTTCTTACATACAGGAAAGATGTATATCTTTGTACCGTGTTAAGCAGTAGATAGAATAATATTTAGAATTGAGAGTCCTCAGTGGTTGATACCTTTGGCTAACTGAAAAGATGGTAACACATTGTAAGCTTTCGAGACTACTCAGGTCCCTTAGCCTGATGAAGAGACCTGCGTAGTCTCGAAAGCTTGCAATGTGTTACCATCTTTTCAGTTAGCCAAAGGTATCAACCACTGAGGACTCTCAATTCTAAATATTTTTCACCTTCTTACATAAGAGACACGGGTGAGTTTTTGTCGGCCCTGAAAGAGTTTGGCGAGATGGTTTCTCATTGACTTATATAGACTATCTATAGACGAGAATATCACAAGTAGAAGGGGTTGAAACGATTGGAATAGCTTTATCCAGTACTGATAATGATGAAGAGTTTACTAACTTTATTAGTGAGGGGTTAAAATTTATTCTGGAACACAACGCCTTCAGATTCATGGATTCATGGTATGTGAAGCAGGTAGGTACCGCGATGCACCTTCGCTAATCTGTATTTAGCGATATTTTAGGAAAGATTTATCTATTCCACTAAAAATCCTTCTTTAAAACACATCAGGCTTTTCTTAAGATATGTGGACGACATATTCATAGTTTGGGACGGTCCTCAAGATTCTTTTTCTCAGTCTGTAGACTTTTTGAATACATACAATACCAGGAATAACAGGTTTACGTCCAAATTTGGAGGCAACAATTTAGAATTTTTGGATGTTTAATTACAGGTTAAAGAGGATATTTTAAAGATTGAGGTTTTTTGCAAGTCTTCCTCCACTAATTCCCTGCTACATTTTAAGACTGCCCACCCTTTTTACTTAAGAAAGTCGTTACCTTACAGCCAATTTCTGAGGCTTAAGAGGATAAATAATGATCCTGCTAGGTATAAAGAACAATCAATGGACCCCTATAATAGATTTTCTAAAAGGGGTTACCCTAAATCGGTATAGATGCAGCCTTAAAAAGAGTCAACACCAATTTTTCCACTGAACAAAATAAGGAAACCCAGATATTGCAGGGTAAAAAAGATAAAAGGATCATATTTAAATTTTAAGTTTGGACCTATGGACAGACAAATTAGATCTGCCATGAATAAAAATTGGCATTTGTTAGAGGGAGAAAGTGAAATCTCTGATACAATACAATTGCGAGGGGTCCTCTTGTTATATATTGAAGGAAAAAAAAATATTAAAGATCTATTAGTCCAAAAGCGGGTCAGGCCTGAATCAAATAATTGGTTACAAAAAAAATATCCCAGTAGGTAACCATAGATGCGGCAATGGTTCTTTTTGCGCATTCCATTTGACAACAAAATATTTCCGCCTGGGAGGACTTTCACATAGAGTGCGAGATTTTAGAACATGTCGCACTCACTGCATTGTTTATGTTATTTTCTGTCTGTGCGGTTTTCACTATATTGGAAAAACTAGTCGTCCCCTATTTGTGCGGTTTCGTGAACACTTTAACTCCATTGCTTCTGGTAAAGGGATTCCTAGACTAATTAGCCATATTAGGAATGTACATGGAGGTAATCCTGAAGTTTTGCGGTTTGCAGGTATTGAAGTTCCAAGGAAAGGAGTCCAGCTCGGCCTATTCAGTGAAAAACAAGTTTTATTCACCAAAACTTCATACATAGAGGATAAAAACCTTCAGTACAGTGGCAGACAAGTGATGATACCGACGCGTTTCTGGAGACTAAGCTCCCTTGATTAAGGACCCCAGCGCTGCACTGAGCCACTGTGCTGCCTATACTGCACAGAAGAATAATCAGAAGTCTTATCATTACACCATAGACAAGTCCATCGATCAACCTCCAATTTCTATAGCAAACGAGAGAAAGGGTGCTCGTTCCACTGGAGTAGAACACATTTCTCCCTAATTCAACAAGTAGTGTTGGAAGGAATAGCACCCCATATATGGGAGATATGCATCTTGGAAGACCGAAAAGATGTATTTAATTTCTCTAGTATATGAATGAAGGGCTGGGCAGACTATCGATTCAGAAAGAGAAAGCTGGAAAGTAATATTACCCATGGAGAAGAAGTCCAGTGATACAAAAAGCAACAGATGTGGAGGAATGTGGTGTGACTTAGCATTCTGAAAAAGACTAAAGATACAAATAAAGACTCTTGATTTTCCACAAAATTCATGAACCTCAAGCTCCCACTTATAAGAATTTGGTGAAAAACAAAATGCATGAATAAAAAAAATGAACAATTACATAAAAAATGCAAATGATAAATTAGGTCCTTAGAGTATGTCGTAGGACATGGACTTGATATGGAGTTAATTCTTAGAACTAGTCAATTTACTCTCAGCTGAGCCACAGCACAGAACAGTCATGTAAAACCATCACTCACTCTGTATGCAGCCAGGGGGTCTGATATCAGATTTATGTGTAGTGATACCAAAGTACGACACAGAATTAGATTTTTCCAGTTTGGGGTAATTCTAGAAAATGTTCCCAGGGGTGTTCACCATATTCATTATTTGGAGGAGCCCTTGGACTACAAGAACTAAAATTAAAACACTGCAGAGAAGTCACAGGGAACCATTAATACATGGGGGGGGGGGGGCTCAAACTAAATGATTACTAAAGGAATACTGCAAGCTTTTCATGCTATTACAGCAAGAAAATATCCTCAATGATGTCCTATCTGTAAAACAAAGTACTACACCACTCCATGGATGCCATTGACATGATGAGAAATGCCAATTTATTCTAACACTACAGGGTGGGCCATTTATATGGATACACCTGGGTGGGCCATTTATAAAGTTGGATCCAAAATGGCCAACTTCAAAATGGCCGCCATGGTCACCACCCATCTTGAAAAGTTTTCCCCCTCCCATATACTAATGTGCCACAAACTGGAAGTTGATATCACCGACCATTCCCATTTTATTTAGGTGTATTCATATACATGGCCCACCCAGGTGTATCCATATAAATGGCCCACCCTGTATAAGACTCCTTCCATAGAGCTCCAAGATTGTCTGTAAAGAAATAAAATATCCCAATGACACAGACAGGCAATTCCAGTGAAAACTCAATGACAGGAATCATGAGTTGTCAACCCCAACTTCCTGTCTTCTGTGGAAGAAAATGTAAGATTAACATTTTTTGTGAAAATATTTTAAGTCTTAAGCTCTTGTATACTAAATAATTGAATGATTTGTAAAATATGCTAAATAAGCCAGAAATGATAAACTTGTAGAAAAGTAATGAATCTTTATTATGTGTGATCTTCTATCACCAGCTATGGTCTACTGCTATTGCCATGAGAGCGCTCTAATGCCAGGACTCCATGTCCAGAAAGCAGGCAATTGTGACGTACGTTAGACACATGAGAAATCCCACGTCCACACTACACTGCTTCCGCTATAATGACAGTCTGGGGCAGTATTATAATAGATGAATTACTCCTGTTATATAGTGGAAAGGCTTTTATAAATCACATCTAGGGAAAAAAGTAATCACAATCACAGCTAATAACAGGCAATACTTTAACTGGCAATTTTGTAAGAAAATATTTTCTCACAAATACCATGAAATATATAGAAGTGAATAACAAAGGTAAACTAGCATTCCCAATGTGCACACTAAGAGCTGCACTGCCATAATGGTCGTACTGCTTGAACTGCTGTCAGGGGCTCGTTTAAAATTGAAAAAAAAAAGAGAAGCCGGGTGTTGCCTATTGTTGCTGAGCAGTGGGTTTACTGCAGTAAATGGGTCCACACACAAAAGACTACACATGGGCCAGATATTACTAGAGATGGGCGAACCCGAACAGTAAAGTTCAGTGTCCGTACAGAACACCTACTGCTCCGGGCATGGACACCGAACATAGACTTCACCAGGAAGTCTGGGTTACTGTTCGCGTTCGGCTGCCCGAACACCGGGTGTTTGTCACGCTGTTATATGTATGACAGCGCGGCAAACACCGCTTCTGATCGGGGTTGAAATCATTCCTCGCCGGTCAGAGACGCCGTTCACATGCTGTCGTCAAAAGCTAGCGTGAGCGCTGAGCTGTAATTGGAGGTATAAAGTTTACCTCCGGTCACTGGAATCAGCGGATGAGACTATGGCTCCCATCATCCAACACCTGCTGCCGCTAATAACAGCCAGGCAAAACGCACAGCTAGGGACTTGCACCCTCAACTGTCCGCTTCATCAAGGTTGGTTATGAAGAATAAAGGGGTACTCACGCTGTTTTTTTAAATTATTTAAATTAATAACTTAAAAATACGGCGTTGTGTCCCCCCCATTTTTGACAACCAGCCATGCTAAAGCAGACAGTGGGGCTGGTATTCTCAGGCTGGTAAGGGGCCATGAATATTGGCCCCCCAGCGTAAAAATAGCAGCCCGCAACTGCCCAGAAAAGGCACATTAGATGCGTCAATCCGGGCGCTTTGTCTGGCTCTTCCCACTTGCCACGTGGCAAGTGGGGTTAATATTTGTGGAGTTGATGTCACCTTTGAATTGTCCGGTGACATCAAGCCCACGGATTAGTAATGGAGAGGCGCCTAGGAGACGCCTATCCATTACTAATCCTATAGTTATATCGTAAATAAAGACACAGCCAGAATAAAGCTCTTTATTAGACATAAAACAAAACAGTTTTCCATTTTTATTTAAAAACAATAAACACAATTATACTCACCCAATCCCTCATTCCACCGAAGTCCTTGTTCTCCTGTAAGAAAACTAAAATAGAAAAATATCCCTCACATGTCCGTCGTTCTGTCCCATGCCGTAATCCATGTCTGGAGTATTAGTAGTTTCCAACCTGGATGGTGCCAAGATGCAAACATCCAGGCTGAGAAACACTGGTGAATGAGCTGCTGCATGCACAGCCTCAGTGACCACCAGTGACTTCATCGAGTTTACCTCCGGTCACTGAGGCTGTTTTCCCTGCTGGGCTGAACTGCCGTGACCTTGGTGAGATCCCAGGGTGAGAAATACTCTCAAATGGAGGACCTTAAGTTAAAAGGGGAATGGGACAAGGTTACTGTGAAAAATGGGGTTGCACAAGAGCAGGGGGCCGACACCAGGTTTCCATGTTTCACAGTATAAATGACGATCTGCTATATCAGGTCTCAGAGCAGCTGTTAGCACCAGGACATAAGCGTAGGGTACTAGACCTGGCCAATTCTCATGTCTTGGGTTAGCATCTGTGCATAGATAAAACCCAGCAGCGGGTATTTTAAAGAATCTACTGGCCAGGGTGTCATTGAGAGAGTTAAGTTTTGCCGTGTCCTATCAGTCAGCTAACTGCTCTTGTCTCCCGCTTCTGCAGTCTCCTGATTGCCATGGAACTTGTCTGGTCAATAGTTAAGTCTGCCAGAGGGCACGAATAGATCCTGGTGGTCACAGACTATGCAACACAGTAACCAAACGCGGTACCACTAAGAAACTCCTCCACCAGGAGTATAACATGAGAGCTAGTTCATATTTTCTTCCAGATGGGCATACAAAATAGAGATCCTGATAAACCAAGGAACGCCATTCTTGTCCAATGTAATGAGAGAATTATACAAGACTCTACAGATTACACAACTCAGGATGGCCTGGTGGAGAGTTTTAGTAGGACCTTGAAGTACAAGAAGGTCGTGGAAAAGAATGTCGGAGGCTGCGATTGCCTACTCCCGTATTTGCTGTTCTTTATCAGGGAAGTGCCACAGGCCTCTACGAGGTTCTTGCCATTCAAGTTCTTCTATAGTTAGCACCCTCGGGGACTTGAGGAGATCTGGGAAACAGAGGTTACGCCCTACAGAAGTATCATCGATCATATGGCCCAGATGCAGAACAGGAACGTGAGGGTGATGCCGATCGTAAAAGCCTCCTTCAAGCACAAGAGACCTAGGAAAGAGTCTACAATTCGTCGGTGAGGCTGAGAAAGTTTAGTCCTGGAGACTGAGTGTTGGTATTGCTCCCCACGGTTGAAAGGAAATTTCTGGCAAAGTGGCAGGGGCCGGATGAGGTGGTTGAAAAGCTGAGTGCCGTCAATTACAAGGTCCACCAGTCAGGGATAAAAAAGAGCCATATCAAGTCTATCACATCAACCTGCTTAAACAATGGCGAGACAGGGAACTAGTGGAAGTTATGTGTTTTGCGGACAATCCTGAAGCCAAGATCAAGGATGTCACAGTAGCAGAGACACTGACACCGGCCCAGAAACAGTGCTGAGAACTGCTTCGGCGGAACTGGGACCTGGTTTTGGAGTTGCCAAGACATATGCAGGTTAACATTAAATTCTGATGGAACCACATGTGCGGTAGAATCAAAAGCCATATAGAATACCCAAAGCCCACCATGAGGTGATTTAGAAGGAGATGAGGAGAATTTTGAGCCTGGGTATCTTCAAGGAGTTAAAGATCAGCTGGTCGAGCCCCATTGTTCTCCTGCCGAAGTCTGATGAGAGAATGGTGTTTCTGCAACGACTACAGAAAAATGAGGTGTCAAAATTTTACACTTATCCATTGCCCTGTGTTGATGAACTCCTAGAGAGGCTAGGGTCAGTCAGATACATCACCACCCTGGATCTAACGAAAGGTTACTGGCAAATCCTCCTCTCTCAAAGTGCCAAGGAGAAGATAAACTTTTTCTATACCTGAAGGTTGCTTCCAGTATACCAGAATGCCGTTCAGGCTTCAAGGAGCTAAAGGTACCTTCCAGATGGCCAAATGGTCTCCTGAAGCAGAGATGGTGTTCCAAGAGCTGACGCTCGTCCTACGTAGGCATCTGGTTTTGATCGCACCTGACTTCAGTAGGGTATTCGTAGTCCAGACGGGTGCCTCAGAGGTCGAGCTAGGAGTTGTGTTGTCCCAGGAAGTAAACGGGGAGGAACAGCCAGTCCTATAATTAAGTAGGAAACTCTCCTTTGGGCAGAGGTGGGGATATGTGACAAAGTCATTTGCAAAGTATTGGAGGGAAGATAAGTATCACAGAGGTTCGTTAGATTCAGATATATGAACCTAGGAAAACACTCCAATGAACTAAGCTAGGTTAAGGCTAGGTTGCGTGAACAGTGTAGCGTGGGTGAAGTTTAGAGGATAAATACACAGCCTTCTGGCTCATTCAGTGTTGGGTGTGCCTGGAGGTGCAAGCTCCAGAGCTGTGTTTTCATGATCAGAAAAGCTGAACTTTGTTTTTTATGTCTGAGCGGGCGGATCCCAGCAGCAATACGGACTGTGCCATATGTTATGTTTTGTTTTCTCGTTAGGCCAGAAACGCCGTGTTTGTTTTGCCAATGTTGCATTGGTTTATGCAGCACCTTTAATAAACCAGTGGCTGATGTAAAAAAAAACTGCGATCCTAGGTCTACCTTTATGTGCAGCCGCTTGAGCCAATCTACCACACTATTTAAAAACGTAGAGCACCTGATTTTTTTTTTTTTTTAATTCATTATTCTTTATTTATTCATTTCAGAGTAAGGCCTCATTCAGACGTTAGCTTTTTTTGATATATGATAAAAACAAACTGCTTTCATCAGTGATTTTCATCAACATGTGGTCAGTTTCATCATGAATTTTCACTGACCCATAGCACTGCACTGCTGATTTTGATTCAACACACAAATCAATATCGGCCATTTTTCCGCAATTTTGCAAGGACCACTAAACCCAAGGAAAAAATCTGACATGTGAACAGCCCCATAAACTATCATAGGTACGAGTGCCATCTGTGAAAAACACACATAGCACTCGTATTTGCAAAACTGAAGTGTTGAAGTTTTTCCTCACACAAGTGATGTCTGATTTTTACAGATAGCACTAGTACTTATGATAGTTTATAGAGTTGTTCACTTGTCAGATTTTTTCCTTGGGCTGAGTAGTCTGCCCAAAACCAAAGGGACTTGTTCAATATTGCTCAGAGTATCAGATCAAACTCACCAATTAAAGTCTATGGAAAGTCAGTGGAAAAAAAGAAAAAAGAAAAAAAAAAAAAAATCAGACTGCACTTGGATGCCACTTACAATTGCTCATTTTGCCCTTCTACCCAATTAATTCTTCTCTTTTCCAGTCTATGATATCATGTGAATAAAAACAGACTAGCTGAATCCTTTTAAGTTCTAAGTAGAAACAGGAGGTCAATGTTCCCTGCATGACTCATCAGTTACTACAAAAGTCCCTGGCAGGGGAGAGGAGAGAACAGCAGGGTCAGGAGTTGAAGAGTGGGATGATTCATGTAAGGAAAATAGACTTCCTGTTTCTACATAGAGCAGAGAAAAGAGAAGAATTATCTTTGTAGAAAGGCAAAATGAGCAATTGTAAGTACACAGTGCTACATAATATGATGACTGCAATATATTAAGAGGATAAAAACAATGATGGGAGTGCTTCTTTAATGTATGGATATGGATCTATTTTAAAGGATAACTACACATTTGCCATATTTTTTAAAAATAATAAATGAAGCAAATGTACAAATAACCTTGATTTAAAAATAGGCAGCTTTGATGCAGACTTATATGTTTACAAGGTAATAGAAAACAAAGAAACCAAGATATATGATCTTGCATGTATTCTCCCTTTTACCTATTCCGTACTTTTTGTTAACTTGTCAAATGCACAGTAGTCAGAATAACGGACAGATGGAAGATGATGTTAGCCCCAATGGGGACAGTGATGATGAGGTCTGTAAAGTGCTGTGAAACTAATGGCGCTATATAAGCAAGATAAATAAATAAATAAATGATGCGACTGCCAGGTCAGAGTGAAGAGAGTTAGGCGCTGTAAATGTAAAACGGGAGTGGATATTCAATTTGTAGTTGCCTTACTTTCTAAATCTTTAAGGATCATCATTTACAATAACAATTCTAGCTACAAAACTGTTTAATATTTGATTGTCATTTTAGAAACTTTTTTTTTTATATCAATATAACTCTAGCCTTCAGTTATTAAATGCCCTTTGGAGCACGGCTGATATAGGGAACAGCATATTATAAATATTGTAGGCGACTGACAGGGAAGATATTGGACGGCATGTATGTCTCTCCAAGAAAGTTAAGCTGGACGAGATATTAAAAGCCAGGTAGTGCTGTTTGGTGCAGCAGCTTCGGTGCTGACCCATTGTATTTACGATAGGTCCTGGCTAGGTTTTTTTTTTTTGAGTGATGAGGAGGATTAGCGGTGAGACTCCTCACTCTCACTCCAGTACGGGTAATACTGGAGGCTTAGCCAGCTCAGCTGAGATAGGTCATCTCATTAGGCCTGTTTCACACATCAGTTTTTTCTGTCAGTTGGAATCCGCCAAAATGGCGGAAAACGGATCCGCCTGCGTGCAGACATCAACGTGTGCCACCGGACCGTTGTTTTTGACAGATCCGTTGAAGGAAGAAATTTAAAGGAACCGCTGTCGAGAGAGAGAGAGAATTTTTCAGCCACCAGAACAGAGTTAAATTTGCCAAGTCCTCCGGGCATGCGTAGTGTAAAATGCGGATCTGGCCGGTCGAAAAAACGTTGCATTGTCCGTCCAGGCATGTCGGCGGACGCCAAAATTTTGGCGGATCCGCAACAAAACGGATCCAACGGATGGCCATCCGTCAAGATCCGCCGGTAATGCAACTCAATGGGGAAAAAAACGGATCCGCCAAGCAAAATGGCGGATCCGTTTTTTTTTTGCAAAACGGCGGATTTTGACTGATGGTAACAGACGGATGTGTGAAACAGGCCTTAGAGACATAGAAAAGGCTGTAGGAAAAAGCTTCAGAGCGTCATAGCCAGTGAACTGATATGACGTGGTTCTGAGAAGGATATGCACAGCGGTTAACGGTTCTAAATAGAGACGTCAAGCCCCGCACATATCCCTGGTAGCACGAGTTAAAGGTATGGTGTGCTAGTTAGCGCCTAGCCGGACAAGGCTTTGTAGGTTTTGGTTTTTTTTTTTTTTCAGAAAATATTTATTAGAGTTTTTTTATAACAAAGAAAGGGTACAATACAATAGACCATATGCTACCATTATCTGGGTAGTTAAGCATTATTTAAGTATGGAAGTAGAGAAAAGAAGGAAAAGACATGAGGGAGAAGACATAGTAGTAAGAGTAAGGAAAAAATAGGTATGGGGAGTAGGTTTTGGTTTTAACGGTTTATTATATTTTGGCTAAAAATAAAGCCCCACGTTCTCCTTATTTAGACTGTGTTTGCTTATGTCACTGCCACGATGCCCTAAAACACCCTACTGTGTTACTATAATATATATTATATATATACACACACACACCCACATACACACACAGTATATACTCGTGGTGTATAAGCAGAGTTTTTCAGCACATTTTTTTGTGCTGAAAACGCCCCCCTTGGCTTATGCACGAATCATTGTCCCAGAAGCCAGAGCGGGACAGGAAGCGACGGAGCAGTGGGTCATATGAGGTAGGAGACGGCTCTAACTGTGCGCACTGCTAAAGAGAAATGAATATTCACTGCACTGGCAAAGAATATTCACTGCTCTTATAGCGCGCGCATAATTACAGCCGCAGGCTTCCAACACCTGTAAAAAAAAACCTCCTACTTACCTTTCCTGTGCGCCCTCGCAGCATCTTGTTCCGGCTTCCAGCAGCTCCTGCGGCCGAGCGATCACGTATCCCCACTGAGTGAAGAGCGGTGAATATTCATTACCTTAATGATTGCCCTGCCGCAGGAGCTGCTGGAAGCCGAAACAAGATGCTGCGAGTGCGTGCAGGGAAGGTAAGTAGGAGGGTTTTTTTTAATGCTTTTCTCATGGGGGGGGGCCATGCATTCAAGGATAGGGATGAGGTACCATGCATAGAAGGATATGGATGAGGAGCCATGCATACCAGCACAGGGATGAGGAGCCATGCAGGCAACAACAGGGATAAGGATTCATGCATACAAGGATAGGGATGAGGAGCCATGCATACAAGGATAGGGATAAGGAACCATGCATACCAAGATGTAGGGACAATGGATACCTGGCTTATGCTCGAGTCAATACAGTGAGGGAAAAAAGTATTTAGTCAGCCACAAATTGTGCATTTTCTTCCACTTAAAGTGACCAAATACTTATTTTCCACCATAATTTGAAAAAGAAATCTTACCAAATCAGAAAAGGTGATTTTCTGGATTTGTTTTCTCATTTTGACTGTCATAGTTGTGGTCTACCTATATTGTCAATTACAGGCCTCTCATCTTTTTAAGTTGAAGAACTTGCACAATTAGTGGCTGACTAAATACTGTTTTCCCAGCTTTTCGTGGCAAAACTAGGTGCCTCGGCTCATACACGAATATTATATATATATATATATATATATATATATATACACACACACACACATGCATGCATATACATACCGTGACAAAGACTATACATACTTTACTAATCCTCAGATGGCAACGTTTCAACGGTGACAAAGACGGGTCACCGTTGAAACGTTGCCATCTGAGGATCAGTAAAGTATCCACTTTTTTCACATTCAACTTGAGTGCTGCCTATTTTTTTTTCCTTTTGGCTGTTTGGACACTGCTGAATAGGTTTTGCACCTGCTGTACTATTTTGGTAGTGCTGCCCTTTTTTCTTGATTATATATATATATATATATATATATATATATATATATATATATATATATATATATATACATGCATAAGTTAAATGTGAAAAAAGTGGATACTTTACTGATCCTCAGATGGCAACGTTTCAAGCTTGACAAAGACGGGTCACCGTTGAAACGTTGCCATCTGAGGATCAGTAAAGTATCCACTTTTTTCACATTTAATCTGAGTGCTGCCTATTTTTTTTTCCTTATATATATATATATATATATATATATATATATATATATATATATATATATATATATATATATATATATATATATACATACACACACACACAGTGCCTTGCGAAAGTATTCAGCCCCCTGGAACTTTTCAACCTTTTCCCACATATCATGCTTCAAACATAAAGATACCAAATGTAAATTTTTGGTGAAGAATCAACAACAAGTGGGACACAATTGTGAAGTCGGTTGAAATTTATTGGTTATTTTACATTTTTTGGAGATTCAAAAACCGAAAAGTGGGGGTGCAATATTATTCGGCCCCTTTACTTTCAGTGCAGCAAACTCACTCCAGAAGTTCCTTGTGGATCTCTGAATGATCCAATGTTGTTCTAAATGACTAATGATGATAAATATAATCCACCTGTGTGTAATCAGGTCTCCGTATAAATGCACCTGCTATGTGATAGTCTCAGGGTTCTGTTTGAAGCACAGAGAGCATCATGAAGACCAAGGAACACAACAGGCAGGTCGGTGATATTGTTGTGGAGATGTTTAAAGCTGGATTTGGATGCAAAATGATTTCCAAAGCTTTAAACATCCCAAGGAGCACTGTACAAGCGATCATATTGAAATTGAAGGAGTATCATACCACTGCATATCTACCAAGACCCGGCCATCCCTCTAAACTTTAATCTCAAACAAGGAGAAGACTGATCAGAGATGCAGCCAAGAGGCCCATAATCACTCTGGATGAGCTGCAGAGATCTACAGCTGAGGTGGGACAGTCTGTCCATAGGGCAACAATCAGTCGTACACTGCACAAATGTGGCCTTTATGGAAGAGTGGCAAGAAGAAAGCCATTTATCAGATATATATCCATAAAAATTGTTGTTTAAAGTTTGCAACAAGCCACCTGGGAGACACACCAAACATGTGGAAGAAGGTGCTCTGGTCAGATGAAACCAAAATCTAACTTTTTGGCAACAATGCCAAATGATATGTTTGGCGTAAAGGCAACACAGCTCATCACCCTGAACACACCATCCCCACTGTCAAACATGGTGGTGGCAGCATCATGGTTTGGGCCTGCTTTTCTTTAGCAGGGACAGGGAAGATGGTTAAAATTGATGGGAAGATGGATGGAGCCAAATACAGGACCATTCTTGAAGAAAACCTGTTGGAAACTGCAAAAGACCAGAGACTGGGATGGAGATTTGTCTTCAAACAAGACAATGATCCCAAATATAAAGCAAAATCTACAATGGAATGGTTCACAAATAAATGTATCCAGGTGTTAGAATGGCCAAGTCAAAGTCCAGACCTGAATCCAATCGAGAATCTGTGAAAAGAGCTGAAAACTGCTGTTCACAAATGATCTCCATCAAACCTCACTGAGCTCGAGCTGTTTGCCAAGGAAGAATGGGCAAGAATTTCAGTCTCTCGATGTACAAAACTGATAGAGACATACCCCAAGCGACTTGCAGCTGTAATCGCAGCAAAAAGTGGCGCAACACAGTATTAAGTTAAAGGGGCCGAATAATATTGCATGCCCCACTTTTCAGTTTTTGAATTTCAACAAAAATTTAAAATAACCAATAAATTTCGTTCAACTTCACAATTGTGTCCCAGTTGTTGTTGATTCTTCACAAAAAATTTACATTTGGTATCTTTATGTTTGAAGCATGATATGTGGGAAAAGGTTGAAAAGTTCCAGGGGGCCGAATACTTTTGCAAGGCACTGTACATACAGTACACACACACACAAACACACGTAGACAAGCTATTGTCTAACTACTACTCACACGGTTCTTGCCCCTACTATTTAAGTATTTAAGAGTCAGCCACAATATAGGAACCCTTTGTGCATGCAGTGTGTCCTCTAAAATATGGTACATTTTATACACCGCTTTATCACTGATGTGAAGAACTGTGAAGAAACGGTAATGAGAAATGTGTCTTTAGTCTCCTTATAACAGATTGTATATTACATCAACAACAAGATGCTTATGTGCTTATGAGATTAGAAGGTATCACAGGAAATAATGGAATGTGAAAAATTATTTATCGACTTGAAAATTGTGCCTATAACAAAAGAAAAGAAAGAACATTTAACTGGTTTTATGATCCCACAGGAGACATAAGTGATAGGGGTCAAGTTCTGGTCTCATATCCATTTAACACCCAAATAAAAATCAGTGCTCCTCTATAAAATACGGGATTACCAAGTCACTGACTGTAACATATGGTAAGTGAAAAACGTCTCGTGTAACAAACCGTTTGTTTAGAAGACTTGATAAAGATATTAATCACAACAATACCATGAATATATTCCTTTGCTAGTTTAAAAGGCAGCCTTTAGTACTATAAAGTTGAACATAGCCACCCCTATATTCACATACCAGACTGCCACCATCCCTGCACGGAGACTTGCGAGAGATGCAGTACAGAGAGCGGAGGGGCCATGACGGTCACTTTTGGCGATTAAAGATTCTTTTTTTTGTTCTTACTCAGCCTTAAGCCCACATAAACATATATTAGCAAAAATTCTTGATGAACCTACATTGTACCGAAAACTCAAGACTGCAAATACCACAAGGTTAGGTAAGGATCTGGCCTTAACCAGTGGCCTGCCGCATCTCCTACAAGGGGTACTGCGCTTAAGTGTAGATGGCTCAGATCCCTGCTGCCAATTCCTTGAACAGCACATCCCTCTGCCCTTCATTTCTCTATACAAGAGGAACCAGCTCCGGCCTTTACAGTAATAAATGAAGAGAGTCATAATCAGTAAATCTAATTTATTTTAAACACTGCTGCCCACCACAGAGCTCTTACAAGAGACTTTAGGCTACAAATGGAACATATTGCCTGGCAGAGAAGTCTACAATGGATACGAGGATGGTCCACATGGAAAACAAATCTGTGTGAACAACTTTTTAAACCACCAGTCTCTAGCTAGTGATTTAAAAAGGATCTTTAACTTGCGAAAAAAATGGAGTTAAATACCTTATAAAAATACCTGATCTGCCATGATTCTGCCTATCTTTTTGGTTTTGTGCTGCATCACTCCATTGCAGCAGAGATTGTTTGACATTTGTTACTTTGAAGTACAACATGTGAAATCTCTACTTGATCTCAAGTAAGAGGTTTTTTTTTTCCCCCAGAGTCTTCTCTGGAGGTGTCCGCTTTCACCCCTTCCTCACAGAAGCTGATCTAGTAGTCTCAAATGCTGCAGAGCTGTGATGGGCAGCTTCTGGGAGGGTTGGTGAAAAAGACTGAATAAATGACCAGATCAACTTCAAGCAGAGGTTTCACATACTGAACTATTTGGGACTTTTTGAATATTATTAAGCAAAGTTTTTTCTAGTGTTTTTCTATCTAGATTAGTGACCATTTTGATGTGATTTGGTCTCTTCTAAATCTGGTCAACCATTACCTATTATATTAGTATTACCATTAATTTTCACTTTATTTTTTTATTTTCTACCTATATTCAGCCCTCTACAAGTGTATCTGAGCGCAAAATAATTTCATGTTATTGTTTGATATTTAACACTGACACTGTGGTGACCATTGCCTTTTATTTTTGCTGCTGGATCTCTTTAGCGCCACTATACTATTATTTATTTCTGAAACTTAATTTATGTATACAAGATTTTGGTACTTCTCTGTACACTAGATGACAGTAATTTTTCTCATGTTGCCTCTTTTGTCAAATGTTCCTACATTTCTTACTCAGTGTGCAGGTTTGTGATGAAAAATGGCACAGTAGGCAAGATGCATAATTCTTCATCAGAGTAGTTAAAACTTGATTTGCTACATTAAAAGGATTGTCCGGTCTTAAACTACAAGTCTGCAGTCATCTACATGACTGTACACTTGTAAATCCTTACAACGTGAGCACTGCACTGTGAGGTTTCTCCGGTGCCGGGAGTGGGGAGGGGTCATGTGACCTCAAGTATGTGATTTGCACACCTCTGGCCACATTCCGACTAGACTGTATCCGGCATTGTTAAATACACTTGCATTGAGTGAGGCTGCGTCCGTCTAGTAGGCAAGTGACCACATGCATGCAAACCACCTACTTGTGGCTACTTGCTTTTTGCACACAGTGTGCATGATGTGGGGATTCACAAGTCTGCAGTCACAGAGAGAGACAGCAGACTTGTAGTCCAAGGCCAGACAACCCTTTTAATGTATGCTATTTTGAGAAATGAAAATGCTGCATGGTTAAGGTGCATATCTAGTAATGTTCTCTAATGTTGGCATGGTCAATTGGTCATCTTAATGCATTAAAAAAGATAAAAAAAGATTTTATTAATTGTTTCTAAATTTTTAGGGTCTTCACTTACAACCATAATTAAGGCTCAAAATGGTAATATAACCCATACTACTTACCTGCTTGCTCCAAGGCCACCATTGTTGACTGCTCTATTAAATCCCGTTCAATAAAGACTCTGAAGTCTTCACTGTACACACTGAGGTCAGGTAGTTGGAATGTATAGATGGGCATTTCTAGGGGAAATGGATCATTGCTGCATTCATTGGCCACATGCAACCGAGCCAGAGAAACAATGGCTGAACTGGCATGAGAGATCCCTCTGGACAGTCTTTTCTCTAAAGAACACAAGAAAGAAAATCGATTAAGACCTAATTTTTCAAACAAAAACATAAGAATTTGCATGAAAACCTGCAAATTGCTTGTCAAATGGGAGTAGCTAGAACAGTATGATGAGCCACAGAAAAACGTGCAAGACACTGAAATACATGTGAGGATCATGAAAAAAATAATAATTTTGGATTGGAATAGTCCTGAAGAGTGGCATTTCTTTTGAAACGCAAACGGAAGACACATTGCTCTTTACACAAGGATGTCGCAGATCAATATTTATTTCACTCACCGGGGTGGTTGGGCTAAAGAGAATTAGTCATATCCATAATGCGTTTGCATAACAATAATGTGACAAGAAAATAACGTAATCCTACAAAATGTCTTTACCTTGAGCTAGGTCTTCTTGTCTTTGGAGGTTTGGTCTCTCAATCTTGTTGACATGCTGGGTGATTTCTCTGTCCTGCTGCTTATAGTATTTCCCTTCATTAAATACTTGCGGCAAATTTGCAGTGTGCACCTGTCGCAGTTGTTCATAGTCACTCAGGGCTGCCGTCAGGTCCCAGTTCTTTCCTGACAAGTGAAATTATACAAGTTAATCAGTGACTTAACTGTAAATGATAAATTATTGCACACTTCACAACGCTTAAAATTAACATTCAGGGTGTGCTAGAGTGGTACTTGATAGTTTGTGAACCCTTCACAATTTTCCAAATAACCTGCATAAATTTGACCTAAAAAGACAACGTATTTTGAGGAGTCCTAAAAGTAGATAAAACAAACAAAATTAATCAAATGAGTCAAAATATTAAACCAACTTTTTTAAATGAGGAAAATCATCCAATAGCAAATGTCTGTGAATGGAAAAAGTATGTGAATATTTGCTTTCATTATTTAGTGTGACCCCTTTGGATGACAATAACTGCATCTAAAAGTTATTGGTAATTGTTATTTAGTCCTGCACATCGGTTTGGAGGAATTTTAGCCCTTTCCTCCCCACAAAACAGTTTCACTTCTGTTATGTGGGTTTTCTCCTATGAACCACTCGCTACTGACTCATCCACAACATTTCTATAGAATCATAACTACTTTGACCTGGCCAACCCAAACCTTTACATTTACTCTTCTGTAACCATTATTTTGTAGAACAATATGTACGTTTTGAGTCGTTGTCTTGCAGCATGATCTATTTCATCTTGAGATTCAACTCATGGACAGAGGTCTTGACATTTTACTTTAGAATTTGCTGATATAGTTCAGGATCCATTCTTCCAACAATGACGACTAGCTGTCCTTGGCCAGATGCAGCCAAACAGGCCCAAACCATGATACTACCAACACTATTCAAAGATGGTATCAGGTTTCTATACCATAATGCAGTGTTTTTCTTTCTCCAAATATAATACTTCTCATTTAAACCAGAAAGCTCTATTTCGGTCTCATTCGGCCACAAAACTTTGTTCCAGTATCTTTCTAGTTTATCCAGGTGATCTTTATCCAGCTTAAGATAGACAACAATATTCTTTTTGGAGATCAGTAGCTTTCTCCTTGAAATTCTGCCATGTACACACCATAATTGTTCAGTATCCTCCTGACTTAAGGGGGCTTTATACACAGCGAGATCGCTAGCAATATCGCTAAAGTGTCACCGATTTTGTGACGCAACAGCGATATCGTTAGCAATCTTGCTTTGTGTGACACGTACCTGCGACCGGCCCCCGATGGATATCGCTGATCGCGCTGGAACGGCCGGGGCCACTTTCTCCTCGTTGGCGTCCCGCTGGCGCCCACTAGCGACGCATGGACGCAGGCGGAAGTCGTCATCATCGTTGCCGTGTGACAGGTAAGAGCGACCGCCGAGCATTGCTGGATCGCTGCTGCGTCGCTGGTGAGATCTGCCTGTTTGGCAGCTCACTAGCGACCATTCAGCGATGGACCAGTGATCCTGACCAGGTTGTATCGTTGTCGGGATTGATGGTGCATCGCTAAATGTAACGGGACTCTTATAGTCAACCACTCCTGGTTAGGGTAGCAATGGCCTTGATTTTCTTCCATTTGTACACAATCTGACTGTGTATTGGTGCAGTGCACACACTTTAAAGATGGTTTTGTAACCTTTTCCTTCCTGATGAGCATCAACAACTCATCAATCCCCATTCTTTGTCCCATTATATACTTCCACAAACATTTGTTGTAATGGTCAAACATTGATAGATCACGGTTCTTTAAATAAAACAGGCTGCCCACTCACTACCGATTGTCATCCCATTGACTGAAAACACCAGACCATAAGTAAACCATCAAATTATCTGCTAATCCTAAGGATTCACATAATTTTGTCACTCACAGAGATGTGACATATGATCATTTTCATAATTTAAAAAATGACAAAAGTCTAATATTTTTGAATCCTGTGTTTAATTTGGTTATCTGTATTTACTTTTGTGAAGATGGGATGTAGTTTTAGGTAAAATCAATGCAAAAATATAAAAAAGTTCTGAAAGGTTCACAAACTTGCAAGTACCACTGACCATGTTTGTATTATTAACAGAGGTTATATATACTAATACAGATGGCAATTTTGCCATGTTAATCGGCCTCAAAACAGTATCATAAAAAGTCTATAAATCAAAGGTAGCAGTGGTCTTCCCTTGGTAGTAAAACTCTAATAATCACTATGTAATATTATAGTTGCTTTGGGATATTGAGGAAGAGAGTCATTAGCAATGATAACAGCCCAAATGTCATCAGCCAGCCTCGAGTATGTGAGGAAGAGGTGTCTGTAAAACTCGGCTTACTAAGTGCCACAAAATCATGTCCCCAAAATAGGATAAAACATATACTGTTATATGTTGACATCGATAATGCTGAATGCAGTATAATTCAAAGCGAATATTAGTGGTGGCTACTGGCAGCCATAATATTATCATTTCAGGAATTGTCTAGTTTTTGAAAAAAAAAAAAAAAAAAAAAAAGAGAAAAAAAATAAAAAGATTTGCTCTGGAAAAAAAAAAAAAAAAAAAAAGAAAACTACTTGTCCCTTTAATCTTATGCTCCAACGCTGATGCTTCAGCTATCACTGACAAGCTTTCTTGACAAGTTGCTAATATGTAACTGCTGCAGCCAGTCATTTGAATCAGTGGTCATGTGCTACTTGTATTAGGGATGATCCATGCCAGTAAAACGGCACTCGACCTCTGCTGCCAGTGATGCTTGTCAAAGGGAAAGTTTAGGGGCTGGAGCTCAGTACAAGAGAAACTTCTGACGCCTTATCACTGCCATAAAGACATTTTAATTGATTGATTTGATTTAGACTTCTCTTTTGTTCATTCACTTTATGTTTTGCTAATTGGTAAAAAAAAATATAAAATAAACTATTACAACTTCTGTATCGGAAAGTATTCTTACTTTGCTTGGAAATATTTTTATTTCTCATTTTTATCTATTAGATTCTACATAGCATTTATTCAGCTATGAACATAAATGTTCACGTGGACCTCAACTAGTATCCTGATAATAGGATGGCAATGGTCTAAACAATAAAAACCTTTATTAACCCAAAAAAATACTATATACAAACACAATCAATCATCCCCAGTCTGATTTGGCTGAGCATTCCTATGTTCTCTGATGAAGCCGCTACCAGAGAATCCACAGGTGGCGGCTTAGCTCTCCATATAGCAAAAAGATCCAGTGATTGAATTCCAACTACTTATTCCTTATGTACCCCGACATAACCTGATGTACAACTGAGGGGCCCCTGTCATGTCGGTGACATGCCATCCTACACAATGCGTGCACCTCTCTGCTCCTCCCAGTGATGAACAATTTTGCTGCGCTGCTTTGTGCGATATATCCAGAACTGCTACATACTCCTGTTGTTGGAGAGTCTCCACCCGGCTATAGGGTGGCGAGGTCAGATTCTGCGGGAATTTAAAGCCACTGTATCCTGCAGTGTTCTGCTTCCCTGGCCTATCCCCTGCCAGAAGGTGATGTATTAGGCAGAATCTCCCTACACATCTTGCCTGAGTTCAGGTCCTAGTTGCAGTTTGTTTCTAGTTACCTGTCAAAGAGTATTACTGTTCTGAATCTCTTGTTACCCAGGCTTGTTACTCATGGTGCTTGAACCTCTAGGTTCAAGCAACATATTGTAATCCGATTTCTTATATTTATAGTGCTTTGAAGAAACCACTATCATGTAATCCGAACGCTGCTAACTTATTCTTATTATTCTTCAGTTGATTTCCGCAAATATTGCGGCCCGAACCGCTACACGCACAGACTCTGTTGAGGCGTCATTTCGAAGCCAGCGTCCACGACTGGTGTGCTAAGTATTTTTCGTGTCGATCGGATTTGTAGTTTTTGCGCAATTTGCGTTTGAAATTTTTTTTTTCCCGTCATCGAAATGCATTGTCTCAATGCATTTCAATGGGAAAATTTTGTCATAGGAATACATGGGGCAGTCGTGAGGCGATTCAAATTTGAGGACCAGTTGCAGCAGTTAAGCTCATTGATATGCGCAGGCAGACCCAGTTACTATGCCAACGCCTACGAACTTTACATGACCCCACCAGGACACAGTTTCTGCCAGATCATATCAGCTCTTAAAGCGAAACCCAAAGCACAAATGCAAATCTAGCTTCATCACATGACGCATGCCCCTGAAAGAGAATGTGCACTAAAGTGGATTTAGAAGTCCAGTGCACCAAAGTGATTCTTAAAGGGCCGGCGTGCCAAATAGGAGGCTGAGCCACCCCCGGCCTCCAAATCGGAGGCTGAGCCACCCCGGCCTCCAAAATCGGAGGCTGAGCCACCCCGGCCTCCAAAATCGGAGGCTGATCGACCCCGCTCGCCAAATCGGACCCAGAGTGGCCCCGCCCACCAATTCGGACCTAGAGTGGCCCCGTCCACCAAATCGGACCCTATGGGGCCCCGTCCACCAAATCGGACCCAGAGTAGCCCCGCCCACGAAATCAGACCCAGAGTAGCCCCGCCCACGAAATCAGACCCAGAGTGACCCCGCCCACCAAATCAGACACTATGGGGCCCTGCCCAACAAATCGGACCTAGAGGGGCCCTGCCCACCAAACCGGACCGAGGGGCCCCGCCCACCAAATCGGACCCAGAGGGGCTCCGCCCGCAAAATCAGACCCCAAGGGGCCCCACCCACAAAATCGGACCCTGAGGGGCCCGGCCACAAAATCAGACCCTGAGGGATCCGTCCACCAATTCAAGCCCTGAGGAGCCCAGGCCACCGAATCAGATCCTGAGGGGCCCCACCCAACAAATCAGACTATGAGGGGCCCCACAGGCCAAAGTGGCCCCTAAGAGGCACCCACAGTTAAAACGGATCCTGAGTTGAAAGTCTTGCAGGGGCAGCAGGCAAGTCTCTTAAAGGGACAGCCCAGGCACCATTTCAAAGCACTATTTGTACTTCCTTCAGGAAATACACATCTAGTTCTTATTATTCAGTTGATTTCTGCAATTAATGCGGCCCGAACCGCTACACGCACAGACTCCGTTGGGCGTCGTTTTGAAGCCAACGTCCACGATTGGTGTGCTAAGTATTTTTCGTGTTGATCGGATTTGTAGTTTTTGCGTTTTAAAATTTTTTTGCCAGTTATTGGAATGCATTGTCTCAATGCATTTCAATGGGAAAATTTTGCCATAAAAATACATGGGGCAGTCGTGAGGCGATTCAAATTTGAGGACCAGTTGCGGCAGTTAAGCTCATTGATATGCGCAGGCAGACCCAGTTACTATGCCAACGCCTATGAACTTTACATGACCCCACCAGGACACAGTTTCTGCCAGATATCAGCTCTTAAAGCGAAACCCAAAGCACAAATGCAAATCTAGCTTCATCACATGACGCATGCCCCTGAAAGAGAATGTGCGCCAAAGTGGATTTAGAAGCCCAGTGCGCCAAAGTGATTCTTAAAGGGCCGGCGCGCCAAATCGGAGGCTGAGCCACCCTGGGCCTTCAAATCGGAGGCTGAGCCACCCCGGCCCTTCAAATCGGAGGCTGAGCCACCCCGGCCTTCAAATCGGAGGCTGAGCCACACCGGCCTTCAAATCGGAGGCTGAGCCACCCCGGCCTTCAAATCGGAGGCTGAGCCACCCCGGCCTTCAAATCGGAGGCTGAGCCACCCCGGCCTTCAAATCGGAGGCTGAGCCACCCCGGCCTTCAAATCGGAGGCTGAGCCACCCCGGCCTTCAAATCGGAGGCTGAGCCACCCCGGCCTTCAAATCGGAGGCTGAGCCACCCCGGCCTTCAAATCGGAGGCTGAGCCACCCCGGCCTTCAAATCGGAGGCTGAACCACCCCGGCCTTCAAATCGGAGGCTGAGCCACCCCGGCCTCCAAATCAGTGGCTGAGCGACCCTGGCCCCCAAATCAGAGACTGAGTGGGGTGCCCAAGTGTGAAAGCCTTGCTGAAGCAACAAGCAAGTCTCTTAAAGGGGCAGCTTGGGCACCATTTCAAAGCACTATCTGTACTTCCTTCAGGAAATACACATCTAGCTATTATTCAGTTGATTTCTGCAATTAATGCGGCCCGAACCGCTACACGCACAGACTCCGTTGGGCGTCGTTTCGAAGCCAGCGTCCACGAGTGGTGTGCTAAGTATTTTTCGTGTTGATCGGATTTGTAGTTTTTGCGCAATTTGTGTTTTTAAAAAAAATTTCCCATAGGAATTAATGGCGACCTTTCCATGACCCCCAAATGACATGGATTGAAGCCACTGCGCAGGTGCAGTGACCTTACAAAGATGGCAGCTATGCAAATGCAGCTTCCACACATGACCCTTATTAGCTAATAGAAGCTAACAGATCGCTGATTCAAGGTCTTAAAAGGCGCAGCATGCCAATGGCTTCTGAAAAGCCCCACCCAGTGATGGCTAACCTTGGCACTCCAGCTGTTGTAAAACTACAACTCCCAGCATGCCCTTGCAACCTGCAGCAGTTGAGTCAGCAGTTGAGGCATGAGAGTTGTAGTTCTCCAACAGCTGGAGTGCCAAGGTTCGCCATCACTACAGTCGGATGCCAAAGTGGCTTTAGAAGCCCAGTGTGCCAAAGTGGCACTGAGGGGCCCGGAGCGCCAAAGTGGCCCCCAAGGCAAAGTGGCAGCATCTGTCAAAGTGGCTACCAAGTGGCCAAAATGGCTACTGAGGTGCCGAATGTGCCAAAGTGGCTACCAAGTGGCCACAGTGGCTACCAAGTGGCCAAAGTGGCTACTGAGGTGCCGAATGTGCCAAAGTGGCTACCAAATGGCCATCAAGTGGCTAAAATGGCTACAGAGGTGCCGAATGTGCCAAAGCGGCCAAAGTGGCTACCAAGTCGCCATCAAGTGGACAAAGTGGCTACCGAGGTGCCGAATGTGCCAAAGTAGCTACCAAGTGGCCAAAGTGGCTACCGAGGGGCCGAATGTACCAAAGTGGCTACCAAGTGGCCAAAGTGGCTACAGAGGGGCCAAAGTGGCTACAGAGGGGCCAAATGTGCCAAAGTGGCTACCAAGTGGCCAAAGTGGCTACAGAGGTGCCGAATGTGCCAAAGTGGCTATACACAACATTCATATTTTTACTTTACTTTCTTACAGTAGACACCTGATACACTGCTGTAAAGCTGGCAGCGCTGTTCAAGCACCATGTATTTCCTTCAGGAAATGCCCATCTAGTTTTATCTGATTTCTACGCTCCTGACTCTGGCTTCGTATTTAGAATATTTGCTTCCCTCCCCAACCTTGGACTTTGTGACATTTCTGTCTTCGCCATCGGTGTCTCGTATTCCACCTTTGATACGTTGGTCAGCTGCTGCAGGTTCGGGGACTACCCTGGAGTAGTACCTAGTGACTACCCTTACGGCACAAGCCTATCCTTACCTATCCTCAGAGGCTCTAGTGAAGACCAGATAGTCACTTACATTGCTGTGCAAATTGGGACAAAGCATTTTCTTTTTTTTTTTTTTTTTTTTTTTTTTTTAAGTAAAATCGTAAGTTGGTTACCAGTCAGCGATTCAAACCAGTTTTAACTGCTTTGAACAGGTGTGAGTGCCTGTTCAAAGCAGTTAAAACTGGTTTGAATCACTGACTGGTAACCAACTTACGATTTTACTTAAAAAAATGCTTTGTCCCAATTAATTTGCACAGCACTTTAGTTACACCCCTCCAGGGTAAGTCCGGTCAGTGGTGCAGTGGGTCCATACCACAGACCCCATATCCATTAGATATGTCACAGACCCCATATCCATTAGATGGTAGACTAATTCAGACAAAATTGTTGGGTTTAGAACACTTTCATCTTTTAGCAATTTATTGTTGCAGACTGAAAGATACATTTGTAGAATATTTACAGTCTATACATATTACAGCTTACATTTGCCTATTCTTGTCCAAATGTTATCAAAAAGTAAAACATGTTTCAAACTAATTTAAAATCTTTATCAAGTGCCAAAAAGATATGGTGTGAAGAGTAAAGACAGGCTGAGGTATTGGGACAAATTAAAAGGCACTGTCACATTGTGACTGTGGGATTTAGTTTAGTCCTTCAAGCTAAAGGGACCCTAGACTATCCCAGTCACCATGATTACCCCAGATGGTGGGGATGCCTGTGTCTTGTACCCCGCTATTCTCCTGCACCAAACTAATCTGAAGTTAGTGTAGGAGCTGTGTTGTCTCAGGGTCCTTCTCTTGGCAAGCTACCTCCATGCGCCTTTTTCTCTAAGAAACGGTCGGCTGAACGTAATTAGGATATAAGTAACAGACAATTGCGCAAGATCAAATTAGTATTTGAGGAGTAGCAACACTTTTTGGAGGGTGCTATCCATCCTGTTATAGAGATTACAGACCATAAAATATTTCCTCTGCCTGGAGTCTGCAAAGCATCTTACACCAAGACAAGTTTATTAATCATTGTATTTTAATAGGTTTAATTGTGGAGGTTAAACAGCAGCCTTTATATTTTATTAGGTGCCTTTCACGTTGTGACTGTAGGGTAGCAAGGACTGTGGGCTTTAGTTTATTCCCTCAAACTAAAGGGACCCCAGGTTATCCTTGTCCCCAAGATTACCTCTGATGGTAGGGATGCCTGGGCCTAGTACTTCGCTATTCTTGTCACCACTACTGAAATGCTAATTTGATTGCAAGCAATTCCCTGTTACCTATATCATAACTATGTTCAGCCGACGACAGTTTCTTAGAGAAAAAGACACATGGAGGTAGCTTTCCAAGAGATGGGACCCTTAGACAATACATCTACTACACAAACTCCAGATTAGTTCAGTGCAGGAGAATAGCGGAGTACGAGATCCAGGCATCCCCACCATCAGGGGTAATCCTGGGGACAGGAATAGTCAAGGGTCCCTTTAGCTTGAGGGACTAAACTACAGCCAACAGTCCTTGCTAACCTACAGTGACAGGCACCTAATAAAAAAATTCCTAAAGGCTGCGGTTTAAGGAAAAAATGTATTTCTCCTTCATAAAATAAAAAACAGAACTGTTTTAGTTTTATTATTTTTTTCTTAATGTTTCTTATATCGCACTAACATATCTGACAATCTAATCTCTTCGTCATAGTTTGGGATAAAAACTAAAGTGCCTGGAAGAAACCCACACAAACTTTTGGTCAGATTTATTCCAGGATATCCAGCTGCAATGCAAGAGTGGACTGGCGGCATGAAATGACACCAATCAGCAAAAGATCGGTGGTCTTTTAAAAGCTTGTTTACACTGGCTGACCGCTGTACCAATGTGCTCTAAATGACCTGTAATATATTACTCAGTGCACATAGGCTGCCATTGTTCTCGGCAGCACATTTACCATTTACACAGAAAATACGACACCGAGAACAATGATCTTTTTTGCAACACAAAAGATCATTGCGCCTGACAAACCAGCATTTTGCTCATTCTTCAGGGGATTGGAAACCTGTTTACACTACAAGATCCTTATATATTGTTTCATGATAATCTATATGTGTACATGGAATTTTAATCTCTCTACTGCCTAGCATTATCAATTTGAGAAAAGATGGTAATTTTAAGGTATATTATTATGTCTATCAATGAAATATGAAGGGATGGGTTTAAGGTTGTGAAGATCATACTGTCATATTCTTGCAAAAGCAAGCTTTGTTCGGTGGGGGTTCAGGTGCGGAGACTCCCCCATCAATCACTAAACTGAAGGGGCAATAGCACTGTGCCCATTTGACTTCTATTCACTTTACTTGTTTCTCAGTAACACGACTACTGTGCTCAATGTCACTATACTGCTATATGAGAAGTACACGTATTGTATTTTCTGCTTTAGTTCAGTATAGACATTTGCTTCATCCGAGCTTCTATTTTGATTCATCTTTGCTTTATCATGTGGAATATGTAAAAAAAATAATATAAAATAATCTTATTACTTCTCTATCCCAGGTCAATACGATTAGTCCCCAATCCCCACAATTTTAAGCGTGCCTTGAAAACGCATTTATTCAGACTGGCCTACCGCCTCAACACATTAACCTAATCCATCCCTGTGTGGCACAGCCAAAAGTTTTACCATAACCAAGTTCCCTGCATCATGTTCCCACATGCTTTATGCATCTATCAGCCCTCTGTGTCTGTACTGTTACACACTTAACATTATGGCTGGTCCAAATAATCAGGGCAACTGTTACCACCCACCTTTCCTGTCTACCTCTTTCCTCAGACTGTAAGCTTGCGAGCAGGGCCCTCATTCCTCTTGGTATTTGTTATAATCTATGTGATTATTGTTATGCTGTAATGTCTATTGTCTGTACAAATCCCCTCTGAAATGTAAAGTGCTGCGGAATATGTCGGCGCTATAGAAATAAAATTATTACTATTATTATCTATCAAAATCATCATCTTGGAAGAGTCCAAGGTTGTGGATGTCCTATTTCACCTTACTGTTCTCCTCGCTGTTCTCATTTTCTTCCAGTAGGTGGCGGGCAATTCACATGTCGACCATGTTGCAGGTTTCGATGAGTGTCTTGGCAATAATCCATTGATCTGTTACTGAACCTCTTCTCAATATTATACAGCTTTATATTTATTACCGGGCTGCATAACGTTTCTGTATTAGGTAACTGAATGGGTACATTTTCTTCTTCAGGAGAAGTTTTAGCTATATAGGTTTAGGCATTTATTTTTATTTTACTCATAGAAGTAAATACAATTAAATAAATCAGTAAACAGCTAGTTTCATTTTTTTCTACTGTACATAACCTATGGGAATTTTTAATTGATTTATCAAAGTTCTTAAAATGTATATTATATATATTTTTCTAATCGAAATGTAAGTATTTAAAGTGAACCTGTCAGCTGATCCGTGGATTGGGCAGCATGTAGCAGCCATGGGCTCAGGGAGATATGTCTGACTTTGAAATGCTACAGCATACTTTGAAAGTTGCTGGGGACCGAGACTGCACTATAGACTAGTCAGACAGGCGGGTCCCCGGTGATGCCGGTGACTGAGACCACACTATAGACTAGTCGGACAGGCGGTTCCCCAGTGATGCCGGGGACTGAGACCACACTATAGACTAGTCGGACAGGCGGGCCCCGGTGATGCCGGTGACTGAGACCACACTATAGACTAGTCGGACAGGCGGTTCCCCAGTGATGCCGGGGACTGAGACCACACTATAGACTAGTCGGACAGGCGGGTCCCCAGTGATGCCGGGGACTGAGACCACACTATAGACTAGTCGGACAGGCGGGCCCCGGTGATGCCGGTGACTGAGACCACACTATAGACTAGTCGGACAGGCAGTTCCCCAGTGATGCCGGGGACTGAGACCACACTATAGACTAGTCGGACAGGCGGGTCCCCAGTGATGCCGGGGACTGAGACCACACTATAGACTAGTCGGACAGGCGGGCCCCCAGTGATGCCGGGGACTGAGACCACACTATAGACTAGTCAGACAGGCGGGTCCCCGGTGATGCCGGTGACTGAGACCACACTATAGACTAGTAGAACAGGCGGTTCCCCAGTGATGCCGGGGACTGAGACCACACTATAGACTAGTCGGACAGGCGGGCCCCCAGTGATGCCGGGGACTGAGACCACACTATAGACTAGTCGGACAGGCGGGTCCCCAATGGTGCCGGGGACTGAGACCACACTATAGACTAGTCGGACAGGCTGGTCCCCGATGACTTCTTGATCGCTGCCCTGGATTGACAAGTCACATATAGGTCGCAGCATCTCAGAGTCAAACAGATCATACAGCCAGTGCCTGATACATGCTGGCCACAGAGTGGGAGGAATGCATCAGGTTCTTTTTAAGGAGAACCTGTCACCGGCTCATAAATGGCCAGTTTTGGCTCTTATTCTATTCCTGTTGCTCCCAAGTATTCTTCTTTTTTTAAATCTCCCATATGGTTCCAGAGATATGGATCTAATTCTTACGGTCTTTGCCAAGTGGGCGTGACTCGCATGATTATCTGGGGGCGTGTCTTTCGGCTGCTCTGTATTATTACACTGAGAGCCACACCCTTTGGTAAAGGCCATGAAAATGGCAGATTAAAAAAAAATACTCAGTGAAGCAGTGGGAATAAAATAAGGGCAAAAACTTGCCACTTTTGACCGGGTGACAGGTCCTCTTTAAAGGGACTAAATGCCAAACTCCAAGGCTGCCACACAAATCTGTGCAAAACAAACAATAGAGTAACTGGTTAAAAAGGTAGAGTGACTTAGTACCCAACACATCTTCACATCATACAACCGTCCTTATCACAATGATATACTGAAACAATAATATGTTCAGTGAGGGAACCAGACGCATCCAGAACAGCAAGAATTCAGAAAGCATTCCCATGCACCATGATGCTAGGTACACAAACAGTATAATGGAGCGACGTCTGTTTTTAAGACAATTTCCCCATTACACCATACATGATGCATATTTTCCAGCACTCACATCCATAGCCCGTGCAGCACGTCCATTAACACTACATTTCCAGAACAAGTCTTTGGTAACACTTAGCTCTATTCTTGGATTGTGCGACACACTGACAAAGCATTTAAATTCGATCTGTGAAATAATACTGAACAGAACCTGGAGAACTTACAAAGCAGAAATAAAGACTAAGAAAGTGGAACTCTACATTAAAGGGACACTATTGCTTTAATTTTCCATTAATAACTAAAAAGTGCATCTAGTACAAGAGATTTCAGCGCTCAGCCGTCTCCAGCAGACGTACAGAGAATGAATGGAGCGGATGAGCGCTCGCTCCACCTCTGCTTCGATTAGAAGGAATTCTGCAGAGCGGGTCTTAGGATTCCCCAACTGATCAGTACGTTTTCACCTATCCTATGGAAAGGGGAGTACTATAAAACTTGACATATACCATACTCTTCAATTAAAAAAAAATCTTTGTGAAAACAAAAAAGGGATATTTCAGTTGGTTTCATATTGCAGATTCTGCTGTTAAATTAAAAGCACACTGGTCATTGCCTAGGTTATCGGACACCTCTACAGCCTATTGAAGGTGACCAGCTTCTTACACTGCATTTAGTTAGATGCTTGGTGGCCCCATCGGGGCATACGTCCGAACCCCCCTGCAAAACAGGATTCAGACGTATTGCGTTGATGGGGTCAAAAACTATTAATTGTGTCAGCAGAGAGAACGTTCACTCTGCCGTTCATTTTTGGGCATGTACCCCTACTGGGGGTGAGCCCTCAAACATAGTCGACTGCATAGGCGAATACGCCCGAAAATGATACATGGCAGAGGGCACGATTAGAGTCTATGGCCCCGTCGGAGCATACATTTGAACCGTGTTTTTCAGGGGGGATGGGTGAAAAGGGGGGATTCGGACATATGCCCCGACGGTGCCACAGAGTGTGTAGCTAATCGCAATGTGAAAGTACCTTTAGGCAAGGAGCAAACTCTTGTAAACTCTTCACTAGAGCTTGCAGCTGCTCTGATGTTGGCCATATTGCTTAATCCCGTCAGCTTCAGTATCCCTGTGCATCTGTCCTGCTCCAGAGCCAAGGTTCCAGGTTCTGTTACTTGGAGCATTTTAGAGGGCGCAGTTTGGGAAATAAGCGCCACTTGGTCTTGACTGTCAATAATTCAGAGGTGCTCTGGCAAGCAAGAAGACGGGAGGCTGGGGGGATAGTGCCCCTATGAAAAACATATATAAGAACAACCTTTTAACCATAATATTGTTGTTTATGAAAGGGAACCTGTCACCACTTTTTTGGCCTACAACGTAAAATATCATTTAATTGAAGGTCAGCTATGCATTCCACAATTAGTTGTGAAACCCCCTGACTCCCCATGTATCAATCATAAAACCTTTTTTATTTGTCCCGCGCTGTATGTTAATCTGTTTGGTCCAGTCCAATGGGAGTTGCCTCTGTTCCATCACTCCATCCCTCCTTGGCTTGCTGTACGCATTCTTTGCTGTGAAGATCGTGTACATATTTTGCGCATGCGCATGAAATGTGACCTCGCGCGTGCGCAGTATGCTTTGCCGAACTGAGGGCAAAGCCAAAAATCAGTAGTGTGCATGGCCGCGAAATACTTCTGGGACATAAGAAACAACTGCGTATGTCGGTGCATACGCACTACTGATTTTCGGCTTTATGTTCAGGTTTTCTACCATTTACTGAAAACAGTTTAAATCAAGTGATAAAAAAAAAGTGCAAATATTTTAGCCAATTTTTGATTATGGAGAATTCAGCATTAGTTATAGCTGTCAAGTAAGTCGCTAGTAATGCAAGCATCCCAATCCACGCTGCAATATGTTATGTGTAAAAATATGCAGCTGCATATCATACAACTGTATTCATCTACCATTGACCCGTCAATTTTTTTTTTTTTTTTTGCCGGATGCCTTTGTAAGTAAATGCATAGTTGATACTTTCCCCCACAAAAAAAAACAAGGTATATGGACAAATACCATCCAGACATATGCCCAAAGGACACTCTTTCTACATATCCGGTTAGGAGAGGTCTATCCAGGATTAGCAACGTCTCTCTAGCCGCAAGTGTAATTCCGAGCAGACACCTACCTCCCGCTACTGTGCGTGCACGGCCATCATTTGTACATCCCACCACTGTTCTCTACCCTAAATAAATTGGCTTCATTCTACAGAGAATTGGTATATTAAACGACTACCTTGAACCCAGAAGTGCTGCTTTTTATATAATCTGACTTATTTCAGCTCTGTATAAATCCGAGACAGAGAAGGATGCCCAATGCTGGCTAATGATTGACGTGGAGCAGATTGGTGCACATGAAGAACAGGAAATATGACCACAATCACATCCTCTTAGAATTACCTGCACTTCTTAAAACTTCTTTGCCGGAAAGTATGGTGAGCTGTCGTTAAATAGCTGCTTCTGGAGCTTGAATCAGATGCCAGGGGAAATCTATATCAATAAGTAATTGAATTGCCTTGTGACATGCATTCTACCACTTTACTCAATTTGAAAAGTGCTTGAATACAAATATATTTAGGATGCAGAGGCAATCAGTGTGAACCATGAGGACTTTGCCAAGTGCCATTAATGGAAATTAGCAGTTGACAACATGAAAAGTACATCATGTAAAACTGGCGCATATTCTCTTGGAACAGAGGCAAGACATGGAGCCTACAATAAATAAACCTCATGGAAATTGGGTTTGCTGAATTTTAAAGTCTCAAAATTCAGCCTAAAGGGATTAAGCATAAATCAACTCCAAAGCTGCAAATGCACTAAACCTGAGGCTTCACAGATATTTCACTCACATTTGGCTGTCTGCCTGATCTTTTGGTTTTAGTTACCACATTTTCTTAGTAAAAAGCTTGGCAATTCAGTAAAAGCAGCGCCACTGTTCCATGAAGCTATTAGATATTTTATTCAGCAGCTTTTAACTTTACAATCTATAGGTATATACAGGTAAATGGCTAAGAAAAGGACCAGGGAAAATATACTTAAAATAGAACCACACAAGTTATTAAAACTTACATCCTATTTACATCGTTTAGCCGAGGTGCCCTAGTAGCGCCTCCATACATCTCAATATTTCTTGTGTGGGCAATTGACCAAAACAGTTAAAGTGACCTTCCACTTGGGACTCAAAAGAGACTAGACATTTCTCATGTATAGTCACCATAAATGATGACCGTTTGCCCCCTCCATTGCCTACTCTGCTTAAAGTTGTGTTTCTTTCCTTCTGCTCCAAGATGGCCATCACAGTGGCATGGGGAGTGCAGTAGTAAGTCTAGATTATGGCTCCTCTACCTTTACTATCCTGCAACATAGAAATGGCAGGGGACGTGGTTTATTCTTACAAATGCACCGCCCATGTTACTGAGGTAGGTCATTTTGGAAAGTGTGTGAATGGAATTCTGATCTTAGCAGTGGCGGCAGCAGAAGGCAAACAGAAGAAATCAGACTGGGTGACCACATGTGAAAAACGTAGTCACTGTTCAGTTCTAGGGTGGCAGGTCGCTTTAAAGAAGATCTTTCACCAATTTAAGCATCAGAGCTGAATAAAATGTTTTTATTTTTTAATTTCTCCTCTCCATTGCAGAGACACTGGCTTGTAAAATTTAGGATATGATTTATGAAAATCCTAACTGGTGCTACCAGAGATTTTTCTCTGGGGGAGTCTGTTGTGAGTTTATTTTCCCCTTCACTACTGAGGCCCGAGGAACTCCCTCTTCTGGTGAAGAAAGGTAGTGAGCCTGATTGTCAAACACCTGGGGCTGATGATGATGACTGGCTGAGTGGAGTTAATGACTGGATATAAGGCTGCCGACGCCCTTCTGGCCTGCGGGTGATTTCTCTTTGGACTTCTAGGAAACCAGTCTGATTCCTGCTCATCTAAAGCTAAGATTTCTGCTTTGCCTTTTTGCATTAGTGTTTTGTTTTCCTTGCTTTTCTGGATTCTGCCATTCCCTGCTGGGGTGAGCTGAATCTCCTTTTGCCTGTTGCTCTGTCTTCAGAATATTCCTGAGTACTGACATAGCCTTTTTTGAAGCCTAGCGTCTTCAGGGCCTTTTTTACTGTCAGTTGTTGGCTCTTATTTTCAGAGGGTTTTTCACGGATTGCAGACAGCAGCCTTCCTGTCCTTTCCTATCTAAGCTAGCTGGGGCCCCATCTTTGCTCAGTCTATCTTTCTGTCTGTGTTTTGTTCTTTCTTCTTGCGTCACCGTCATTATATGTTGGGGGCTGCCTTTTGCTTTGGGGTCTGCTCTGGGGCAGTTTAGATTTCCCTTTCTGTCTTTAGGCTATGTAGTCCTCCGGCTGTGATCGAGGGGCCTAGGGCATCATAGGAGCCCCCCACGGCTACTGGTAGTTGTGTTGATAGGTTCAGGGGTCTGCAATCCGATAGCTGCCAACTTCTCTGGTTTTCTGGACTTAGCTAGCATTTCTATTTTTGCCTCCTACGGTGACTCAATCATAACAGAATCACCCGCCCTACCGCAGATCCTAGGGTACTCAACTGCAGGAAAGAATTCTATAAAAAAAAAAAAGTGTGTATATTTTTTCCTCTATATCTCTGAGGCCGTAGGGGGAATTTTTTTTTCTCTCAATGGAGATAAAGCAATTGTCTGATCGTGTGGAGCAGCTCGCTGCGGAAGTGCAGGAAATTTCCGCCTACCTTGCTCATTCACATGCTGCTGAACCAAAGATTCCTACACCTGATGTATTTTTTGGGGATCGGTCTAAATTTTTGAATTTCAAAAATAATTGTAAATTATTTTTTGCCTTGAAGCCTAACTCGTCAGGGAGCTCCGCGCAGCAGGTTAAAATTGTCATCTCTTTGCTGCGTGGCGATCCCCAGGATTGGGCGTTTTCTTTGAAACCAGATGATCCTATTCTGACTAATGTGAACGCATTTTTTCAGGCCTTGGGGTTGTTGTATGACGAACCTAATGCCATTGATCAGGCTGAAAAGACCCTGCTGGCATTGAACCAGGGTCGTGATTCTGCAGAATTGTACTGTCAAAAATTCCGAAAGTGGGCAGTACTTACTACCTGGAATGATAATGCCTTGGCTGCTCTCTTTCGGAAGGGGTTGTCAGAAGCCGTAAAAGATACTATGGTGGGATTTCCTGTTCCCTCTGGTCTTGACGATTCTATGTCTTTAGCCATTCAGGTTGATCAGCGTTTGCGCGAACGCAGAGCTGCACGAGAGGTGTTGCCACCTGTTGAACAGATGTCTGAACCTATGCAATGTGATAGAGTTTTTTCCAGAGAACAGCGTCAGGAGTTCAGAAGGCGTAATAAGTTGTGTTTTTTCTGTGGGGATGCCTCGCATATTATTTCTGTCTGTCCTAAACGCGAGAAACGCCTTGCACACACGTTTTCTGTTGGTGGTGTTCAACCTAAGTTTCTTCTGGCTATTACTCTGATCTGCTCCCTGTCCACATTTTCCACCAAGGCTTTTGTGGATTCGGGAGCAGCTCTAAACCTAATGGACTTGGATTTTGCTAAACGTTGTGGATTTCCGATGACACCTCTGCAGACGCCTATCCCTTTGAGGGGGATTGATGCTACTCCTTTGGCTAAAAATAAACCTCAGTTTTGGACCCAGGTGGTAATGCGGGTCGCCCCAGACCATCAAGAAAATTGCAGGTTTTTGGTGTTACACAATCTGCATGATACTATTGTTCTGGGGTTTCCCTGGTTACAAATTCATAATCCAGTTTTGGATTGGAAATCTGTGTCTGTGGTGAGTTGGGGTTGTCGGTGTGCCTTTAGTGAGGCTCCGGTGTTTTCCACCTCTCCTCAGTCGCATGATGTTCCTGATTATTTGGCGGACTTTTATGATGTATTTAGTGAGAATGAGTCTGCGTCTCTGCCTCCTCATAGGAGTTATGACTGTGCAATTGAACTGAGCCCGGGGTGTAAATTTCCCAAGGGTCGGCTCTTCAATTTATCTGTACCCGAGCACGAGGCTATGCAATCCTATATTAAGGAGGCGTTGGAGAAGGGTCATATTAGACCATCCTCGTCACCCTTAGGTGCCGGTTTTTTTTTTGTAGCCAAAAAGGATGGATCATTAAGA
Source organism: Dendrobates tinctorius (assembly GCF_039654945.1). Lineage (NCBI taxonomy): Eukaryota > Metazoa > Chordata > Amphibia > Anura > Dendrobatidae > Dendrobates > Dendrobates tinctorius. The sequence continues at coordinate 11,328,771 of NW_027361765.1, forward strand.
CCTTGTATTGATTATCGTGCTCTCAACAAAATTACTGTTAAATATCAGTATCCGTTACCCCTGATTTCTGATCTATTCTCCAGAGTTAAAGGTGCTTGCTGGTTTACCAAGCTTGACCTCAGGGGGGCATATAATCTTATTCGCATTAAGCATGGGGATGAATGGAAGACGGTGTTTAATACTCCGGAGGGACATTTTGAGTACCTGGTGATGCCTTTTGGGCTCACTAATGCCCCTTCTGTCTTCCATTGCTTCATGAACGATATTTTCCGAGATTTTGTCGATAAATTTTTGATTATCTACTGTATCTGGATGATATTTTGATCTTCTCCAAGGATTGGGATTCTCATGTGGAACATATTCGGACTGTGTTCCGGATCTTGAGGGAGAATTCCCTGTATGTCAAAGGATCTAAATGCCTTTTTGGAGTACAGAGGATTTCTTTTTTTGGGATTTATTTTGTCCCCGTCAACTATTGAAATGGACCCGGCCAAGGTACAGGCCATTTACGATTGGGTTCGGCCCACTTCTTTGAAGGCTCTCCAGAAGTTTTTGGGTTTTGCTAATTTTTATCGGAAATTTATAGCAAAATTTTCTAGTATTGCCAAGCCATTGACTGATTTGACTAAGAAGGGTGCTGATGTGTTAAATTGGTCTCCTGAGGCTGTTTCTTCCTTTCAGGAGCTGAAGCGAAGATTCACCTCCGCCCCGGTTTTGCGGCAACCTGATGTCTCACTTCCGTTCCAGGTAGAGGTGGATGCTTCTGAGATTGGTGCAGGAGCTGTTTTGTCCCAAAAGGATCCTGTAACATCTAAAATGAATCCCTGTGCTTTCTTTTCCCGAAAGTTCTCTCCATCTGAACGTAACTATGATGTGGGGAATCGGGAACTGTTGGCCATGAAATGGGCATTTGAGGAGTGGAGACATTGGTTGGAGGGAGCTAAGCATCAAGTCGTGGTCCTCACTGACCACAAGAATTTGATTTACCAAGAGTCGGCTAAGCGCTTGAACCCTAGACAGGCTAGGTGGGCCTTGTTTTTTACACGTTTTGATTTTGTGGTTTCTTTTCTTCCTGGAACTAAGAATGTCAAGGCTGACGCCATCTCTAGGAGCTTCTTTGCTGATTCTCCTGTGGTGACCAAGCCTGCTACCATCTTAGGCGAAGGGGTAGTTCTTTCTGCCATCTCGCCCGATTTGAGACGTGCTTTGAAAGAGTTCCAGGAGGACAAACCTGAGCGTTGTCCCAGTGGAAAGTTGTATGTTCCTGACCAGTGGAAGAAGAGAGTGATGTCTGAAGTTCATTGCTCTGCTTTGGCTGGTCATCCAGGTATTTTTGGTACTAGAGATCTGGTGAGTCGGTCTTTTTGGTGGCCCTCCTTGTCTCGTGATGTCAGGAATTTTGTGCAGTCCTGTGGGACGTGCTCCCGGTCTAAATCGTGTTCTCGCTCTAGTGGGTTGTTGATGCCTTTGCCTGTCCCCAAGAGGCCATGGACCCATATTTCAATGGATTTCATCTCTGATATGCCTGTCTCTCAAAGGATGACTGTCATTTGGGTGATTTGTGATAGGTTCTCTAAGATGGTTCATCTTGTACCACTCCCTAAGTTGCCGTCTTCCTCTGAATTGGTGCCCCTGTTTTTACAACAGGTGGTTCGCTTGCACGGGATTCCTGAGAACATTGTATCTGACAGAGGAGTCCAGTTTGTGTCTAGATTTTGGAGAACTTTCTGTTCCAAGCTGGGAATTCAGCTGTCCTTCTCCTCTGCTTTTCACCCTCAGACCAATGGGCAGACAGAGAGAACAAACCAGACCTTGGAGTCATATTTGAGATGTTTTATTTCTGCTGATCAGGATGATTGGGTTTCATTTTTGCCCTTGGCCGAATTTGCTTTAAATAATAGAGCTAGTTCTGCCACTTTGATTTCACCTTTTTTGTAACTTTGGGTTTCATCCTCGATTTTCTTCAGGGCAGGTGGAGCCCTCTGCCTGCCCATGTGTTGACACTGTGGTGGAGAGAATGCACCAGATCTGGGACCAAGTGGTGGATAAGTTATCTCTCTCCCAGGAAAAGGCCCAGCGGTTTTCCAACCGACATAGGACCCTTGGTCCCCAGTTTAAGGTTGGTGATATGGTGTGGTTATCATCAAAAAATATTGCTATGAAGGTGGCTTCTCCTAAGTTTAAGCCTAGATTTATTGGACCTTACAAGATTTTGGAGATTATTAATCCGGTCTCTTTTCGTTTGGCTCTTCCTGTCACATTTAAAATCCATAATGTGTTCCATAAATCTTTGTTGAAGAGGCTTGTTGAACCTGTTGTTCCGGGGGTTGCACCTCCAGACCCTGTATTGGTTGAAGGTAACATGGAATATGAGGTAGAGAAAGTACTGGATTCCCGTCTGGCTAGACGGAGACTCCAGTATTTGGTTAAGTGGAAGGGTTATGGTCAGGAGGATAATTCCTGGGTCTCTACCTCTGATATTCATGCCAAAAGATTGGTGTGTGCCTTTCATCGGGCTCACCCTGATCGCCCTGGTGGCGTGGTTGAGGGTTCGGTGACCCCTCCTCAAGGGGGAGGCACTGTTGTGAGTTCATTTTCCCCTTCACTACTGAGGCCCGAGGAACTCCCTCTTCTGGTGAAGAAAGGTAGTGAGCCTGATTGTCAAACACCTGGGGCTGATGATGATGACTGGCTGAGTGGAGTTAATGACTGGATATAAGGCTGCCGACGCCCTTCTGGCCTGCGGGTGATTTCTCTTTGGACTTCTAGGAAACCAGTCTGATTCCTGCTCATCTAAAGCTAAGATTTCTGCTTTGCCTTTTTGCATTAGTGTTTTGTTTTCCTTGCTTTTCTGGATTCTGCCATTCCCTGCTGGGGTGAGCTGAATCTCCTTTTGCCTGTTGCTCTGTCTTCAGAATATTCCTGAGTACTGACATAGCCTTTTTTGAAGCCTAGCGTCTTCAGGGCCTTTTTTACTGTCAGTTGTTGGCTCTTATTTTCAGAGGGTTTTTCACGGATTGCAGACAGCAGCCTTCCTGTCCTTTCCTATCTAAGCTAGCTGGGGCCCCATCTTTGCTCAGTCTATCTTTCTGTCTGTGTTTTGTTCTTTCTTCTTGCTTCACCGTCATTATATGATGGGGGCTGCCTTTTGCTTTGGGGTCTGCTCTGGGGCAGTTTAGATTTCCCTTTCTGTCTTTAGGCTATGTAGTCCTCCGGCTGTGATCGAGGGGCCTAGGGCATCATAGGAGCCCCCCACGGCTACTGCTAGTTGTGTTGATAGGTTCAGGGGTCTGCAATCCGATAGCTGCCAACTTCTCTGGTTTTCTGGACTTAGCTAGCATTTCTATTTTTGCCTCCTACGGTGACTCAATCATAACAGGAGTCTACTACTTCTCCTGCATGACGTTGACCAATCATAAGTAGGAGGCATCATGCAGGGGAAAAAATAACACACCCCCAGCAGATTGAAAATACTACACATTTGACAGCAGTGTGAGAGGAGAGCTGCAGACATGTTTGAAATTAAACAAAGCTCAGCTCTGCTGTACTGCTTATTCCTCAATGCTGACCAATGTGAAATAAAAGCTAAAGTAGTATTAGTAATGTCACTCATCTCTGCTCTACTCCAGGTATGTAATCACACAGCTCTGAGGAGACCAGTGAGGAGATAAGCTTGTCATTACAAAGCCTGTTCTAACCTATTTTGGGGGCATGTGCTTTTCCACTTGTATGTTGCTGCCTGCTTATGATTAGTCAACTTAATACATTATAACCTAAACTTCACAAGTTAATATCTCCACAATAGCGAGGAGAAATTAAAAAATAAAAAAAATGATTAAGCTCTGCAGCTACTATTCCATGATATAGCCAGTATATCATGCTCAAACTGGTAAAAGATCCTCTTTAATGAAACGTGTCAGTTGGTTGCTAATTACAAAACCTAAGCCAGCCCCTTCTATAATGTATAACAAAATGAAGGCGCTGATTTAGCTATTGAAATAAGGAAGCAGTGTCTGTGTTGAGAACACGACCTTAAAGAAAGCAGCTAGAACCCAACCAAGATCTAGCAACTACCAAAAGATCAGGACATCTGGACTAACAGAAATACAGAACATAGAACTGTCTTTTTACAGCTGATTAAAGTACATTTTGTCTCTTGGAATAAGCTTTTAAAGACAATGGCTTGTGGAAACTACCACACTTTTTATATTAAATTAATTATTTACGGTAACTCATGTTGTCTGAGCTCCCGCACGATTGATGAGCATAGGCAGGGCTGTGGAGTTGGAGTCGTGAAGTTGGAGTTCATTTTGGTGGAGTCGGAGTCATGGAAATTGAGGAGTCGGAGTCAGAGGTTTGGCTTACTGACTCCACAGCTCTGATTAACACCCTAATATGTCCCAAAACGTAACGTAAATGACTTGTGACATGGATTCAACTAAGAGCTGGAAATGAAAACAGGAATAGACTGTTTACTCGTGATGGAAACCTCCATTTCTGATCAGATTACTGAGAACAATTGCAGTACATCAAATTTATTTCCATGTGGCATGGCATTATCCTACCAGACCTTTTTTTTTCTTTTAGAGAAACTACAGAAAGTGTACATGCATATAAAACACATCAAGTATATAAAGTATAGAACAGTAAAACATGTGAAAATAGAGATATAAAAAAAGTGCAAAGAAAGATGAGAGAATAACGCATCATAGGTAATTACAGTATGTGAAACACACAGCGACATACACAGTGAGCTGAAAGAGGTAAAAATACCAGAAGATATTAAACATACAATACAAGGTCAGGAACAAAGACAAGAAAAGGACATGATCTGAGGAGATGGCAATGACATAAAAATAATAAATTAGAGGTCTACAGCTAGTAATGTAAAATAGAAAGATTACTACTTTCACCATTGCCTTATGGCTATTGTGGGTCTAAAACAACAACAACAAAAAAAAAAAAGCATCAAATTAATTCCTATATTAATGAGAAAACTCCATCTCCAATCTACTTATTTACATTAGTTTATGCTCCGCCAACAACAGCGGCCAATCTGAACATTGAGATCTGGGGAAGGTACAAAAGTACTATTAGACCCATGTAGGCAATATAGCCAAGATGCTATAATCATATATTAATCATATAAGTGCCCGATCATGCCTTTTTTTCCTAAACTGGCATCTGCGAACGTGTCATGATTATAGAGACGAGCGAATTTGTTCAGATTTTGTCCCCAAATCTGATTTTGACATATTCGAGCCATATTCGAACACTATTCGTGTCAAATGTATGTCTTATGATCGGTTCCGAATATATTCGGTAATTTCTACTTCCATTGACTCTAATGACATTCGGCTGTGTTCGACGAATATTGCAAAAACAATATTCCATTCCGATCATATTCGGAACCGAATCCAAACAAATTCGCTCATCTCTAGTCATGAATAAAACTGCCCATCAGTAAAATTTGAAGGTGAGTTCCAGTAAGGCCTATTAATCAAACTGCAGGGGTTAAACGAATAGGGGTTGGGAAAACTTCAGTGAAAGAAGAAGTCTCAGCAAAATTTTTATTTTCTAAACCTTTGTAACCATGTAAAATGTACGTAGCGGCGTGTAGGTATGAAAATACTTGCCGACTGTCATCTTCCCCAGTTTGCAGCGCCGCTCTGGTCCTCTTCTGGCCCTCTGCAGCTTTACTGACTTGCACAGTGTCAACTGAATGGGGCAGTGCCGTTTTCCAAGTGAAGGTCTATGAGGCCCAGAATGAAGCTCACTAGAATTACATTGAGAATGTGACTTGTGTGAGCGGCTAGTCTGATCTCAAACCACACGGGCCAGAAAATTACCGAGGCTGTCTGGAAACTGAGGAAGATGACGATCAATACATTTACACAGTATTACACATAATAAGGAGGGAGGGACTAGGGGAAAATAATTAGCCAAGACTTTTCTGTAAAGATGCCTATAGTTTCTGTCCAGAATTGAGAAACTGGGGGGGCATTGCCATATTAAGTGTATAAAATTAGCCTCTCCTTTCCCACATCCATGACATTCAACAGTTGGCACTCGCCACATTCTGTGACGTTGACTGGTTTTGAATTGCATCAATGTCCTGTTTTCAATATCGGCGGACATCTTGAAAATACCATCAGATTGAGACAACTACACACAACTCTCATTCTGGCAGAATTGGCCTGTGTCAATGACCGGTATACAATACTGTATACTGTGCATGGAAATGTATAGCCAACCTTAACTTGGTCTGACCGAAACAACGGTCTAACCATCAAGAGTAGAAGGGGGGCTTGCACCAAGTTTTGGATGGTGTTTATAGAAACAATACACTGTTCAATATACTTCTCACACCAAGACGCTGGCCGAAGATAAAGACGGCAATAATTGCAGCTATCATAACATAATGACAATAAGCTTTGATGTGTCACATTCGTCGAACAGTCTACACTGTTTTCATTGTCAACTAAAACGCAGCCTTCAAAAGCAATGGCTGTATGTGGGTATTTATTCCGCTTTATGACTGACTATGACCCTTACAGGAATGGCACTGCCGCCAGAAACCATTCAGAAATAAGACAGGCATGCAGCTTCTGATTTGCAGCTCTTTTGGCAGATTATTAGTTCCCATCACTGCACAATGCCTTTCATTTTAGTCCTTCCAGTCAGCCCAGCAATTACATCAATGGCTCACAAGACACTGGAAGATTTCTTCAAGACATAAAAGGCAGGAATTGGCAGTTTTGATCAGGAAGTACCGGACATCTTGGAAGCATTCACTACAAACTTGGAAAGACTTAATCAGGCTCACATTGAAAATATATCCCGTTTTCCCATGACTTGTAGATACAGCACAATGATTGCTTAGTGTACATAATTGCCGTATAGTAGTAAGCATAGTAAAGATACGCGGGACACAAATATACCTCATGGCTGTATCTTGTGCTGTATTTTCTGCTACTCCAAACTCGTGCATAATTACAATGATACTATTATTGCATTTGTATCCATCCTTTAGAACATTATACACTGCCACATACATTACTTGGTATCATGATTAAGAGTGCTTAGCCACTCGAAACGCATAGTTTTCACTACATCGTGGAGCTGGACAAAGTTTTTTCTCATTGCCTTGGATTGTGCGCTTTGACACAGCGGTCTCGTGCTCCAATGTTGGAATGCCATGTCTGGTGAGCTGGATTTGTATCCTGATACATTACTACGCTGGGGATATGGCACAGTAAGGACGCACAGCCTCCTGTACAGCATCCTCTGTCTTCCATAGAAACACTGACATGCTTAGATGCTTTCAATGGCCTCCCTGAAGCACACAGGTACACTCCGCGTTGTCATGTTCAGCCATTGTCGCTATGTCTCTTGGGTGCGTGGATCTTTCCAGACCTTTGGAGACCCCACGGTAGTGTAACAGCGCCCATGAACAGAGGAAGCTGTCCAAAAGGACCGATTTTGACCATAATGAACATTTATCCAATGTTTGGTCAATCAAACGATCGATCATTTTGATCGATGTCTAATTGATGAATGTTTGTTATCATTCAAAACAGCGGTGGGCCATAGTGTCATAGTGCCGATGTGTGGGTACAGCTGCCGCTCACTATGTACTGCCATGCCTCGATTACTGAAGGCCAGAGGAATAAAGTTCATTTCCTCCCGGTAGCCGGGTTTTCAGCGATCACACCGCTTTAGTATGCCATTATTCTGAATATTAACCCCCTAAAACTGCTAGTTGATGGCGTTTTTTTTCACATGCCAGTTCCCTTTTAATCATGCCTCGCTGGTTTACTGGAGCAGCAGTACGTTGGATGACAGCCTCGATGACTAGAGAATAAAAGTTCATTTTCTCCCTGCAGCTGCGGCTCCAGGAAGCCAGTAAGACACACTTCTTACTTGTAGATTACCACTACATCAACTGGCTAATAGCACTTAAGGAGGTGACTGATTCCTTATAAGAACAACAGGACAATCACAACTCAAAGAAAGCTAGAGAACCATAGATAGCCCACATCATCCCACCACATGACCAAAAAATGGGGAAATAATGTCTTAATTCAGGGGTTGGGAAGCTTATTTTTACCGAGGGCCATTTGGATACTTAAACCACCCTTTGGGGGCTGTACAAGTCGGGTGTTAACTCTACCCTCAATGTACATTTTCACTCTGGCACTGGTGTTGGGAAGTAATCTTCCACTGCATACACCTTCACACTGTGTGCGTGCTAACAGAGTAAAAAAAAATTAAAGGGCTGGTAGCCATCAAAATACAGCTGCTGGCCCAAGCACTGCGGTCCCCTAGAATCTGCCCGGGGGCCGGATAAAAGGAAATAGAGGGCCAGAAACAGCCAGTGGGCCTGAAGCTCCCCACCCCTGCCTTACATGATCAAACACCAATTTATATTACTTATATAGCAAGTGACATACAATGTATAGATAATTAAACCTTGTTCCTAAGCGTTACCAAAAACCACCCTGAGGCAGGTGATGAAGAATTCTGAATGAAAGCAGACCATTGCATTTGCTGTTTTTGCCCTCCATTAAACACAGCACTACCCACCTTGCAACTCGTCATGGCTTCATGAAACTCTACATATACATTCTCATATGTATTCTGAGAGAATCATGGTGCAGGGGCTGAGAGCCTGATTCCAGTGTTTTCTCAGGATCATCATTACAGGACTAGGTGCCTTGTGCCTCCTAATCAACTGCTCTTTATAACTACAACCCATCTCTGATTCTACATGGGCAGAAAGCTGCCAATCAGTGGTATGGATGGGGTTATACAGAGCCCAGCAGTCAGAAAACTGGTAGATCTGCAGCAGACAAAACAGTGATTTTCTCAAAATGACAGCATGCAGAACAACAAGTGACATCACTCGAATTAGGATCTACATCATGCTGCTCTCAGATTACATATCAAAACCTGGTGACCTTCAAGGTTTAGTAACACTAATGTATGGTGATCAGGTCTCTGTAGTAACAAGCTCATTATCATTATGCTAGAAGGTAATATAAGTAGCGGCACAATATCGTTATATACTGAATGCTTTATGTTCACATACTGAAACATTAAGACTAAGATATCGCACCTGTTCTAGTTACACCATGTATAGTCACACAACTGGGGTTTATTTCAGAGCAATGCAAGACTTGCAACAAAAATATTAATGCTACGTCTGCTTTTCGTCAGAGGAGCAACTGATGCATGTACAGTACATACGTAGGTTTATTAAAAATAGATTTTCTATAAACCTGCAGTCTCATCTGAAAAGATTTAATACTAGCTGTTGTCCACCTGCCTAGAAGCAATGAAGAAGTAAACGTCGCCGGTAATGTCATGAAGTGGGGCATGGAGGCCACGACACTTGTTGTAAACCACTACTAATTAAAGTAATAGGATTATTATTCAAACTCCCATAGGAATGAGCAGAGGACCCAATTTAACCCCTTCAAGACCGCCAATACGTATATATACTGACCTGAGATATAAGAGAATATCCCCATACAGGTGACAATCCAGCAGCTGTCGGCTGTCCACTATATCTGACAACTTGCTGTATCACAAATGATCGGTGTTGGCACCATCCATATCTGTTTAACCCCTTAGTTGCTGCTGTCAAAAGTGACTACATCAAATAAATGGTTAAAAGATTGTGGGGGCTTGCACTTTAATCTAATTGACACACCGAGATCATGACTGTGTGGTCCTGATGTTTGCCATAGCTGTTCATGGCCAAATAGCGGCCTTAGAGTCTGCCGGCTATAGCGGTCAGTTCAGAAGTTAGCGACATGTAGGTGGTAAACAAACACTTTTTCATTCCGGCTATACCACTTTGCATTAATTCCTAAAAATCACCTGAAGGGTTAATAAAACTACCTGACAGCAGTTTTCAATATGTCAGAGGGTGCTGTTTTTAAAATGGTATCACGTTTGGGGTTTTCCAATATATAGCACTCCTAAAGTCACTTCAAACCTGGATAGGTCCCTCAAAAAAATAAATTTTGTAAATTTCCTTGAAAAAATGAAAAATTCCTGCTACATTTTTAAACCTCCTAAAAGGCTAGCAAAATAAATTACAGTTTAAAAAATGGTGCTGATGTAAAGCAGACATGTGGGAAATGTTATTTATTCATGTTTTTCTGTGGTATGACTATCTGGATTAAAGGGATAATCATTCAAAGTTTGAAAACTGCAATTTTTTTTACATTTTTGTCAAGTTTTTGATATTTTTATAAACACAAAACATATCAACCTAAATTTACTATTATCATAAATTATAATGTGCCACGAAAAAACAGTATCAAAATCACTGAGATTTGTTGAAGCATTCCAGAGTTATGACCACATAAAGTGACATTGGTCAGAATTTAAAAAATTGGCCCCGGCACGAAGGGGTTTTTAAAGGTCAGAAAAGGTCTGCGCATAATCTTTGGATACCTACATGTCTGATAGAATACATCGGTAGTAATGAGCTGCTGCGAGGTGTGAATTACCGTCTGATTTACCATAATGGATTGTACTGATCTTACACCGCCGATGGTGTCCATAAGTAGATGAGCTTTTCGCATGTATAAGAATGTGAAAATTAATCTGCTTTATTGTACATTTAGGCTATAATGTAGTGGGCTGAGAGGTCACATATTTACAGCCAGTGATCGTATCTCGTCAACTTTGTAGTTAGAGGGGTTGTCCAATACTTTTGTATTGATGACCTATCCTTAAGGTCCTGTCACACCTAGCGACGCTATAACGATCCCGACAGCGATATGACACGACAGGGATCGTTGCCGCATCGCTATGTGGTCACTATTGAGATGTCAGACAGTCCAATCTACCCAACGACGGAGCAACGATCTAGCGTGTCATAGCGACCTTTGTAACGATGTCGGTGGTCGTTGGGACCCTGTCACATTGCATGTTCCATTGACGATTCACACCCTCGATGAGGGATGTACTGTGTGACGCTGTATTTACACAGGCGTGGATTGCGCTCCCTTTCTCACGCCCTCTCAGCTCTGAATGGTGGACGCTACCGCGTCCTGATTGGCCGTGCATTTAAAAGAAGGTGACGTACTAGTGCTCCATTTCATTCAAAAAATACCTACCATTAACTGGCTAGAGAAGCAACGAAGATGGAAAAGCAGATGATCCAAAATGGAGTCGCAGCCATTGGACAAAAACAGGATCTCAACTTGGACACACCCGGGTCAGGAACAAAGAACTGAAGCGCTACTTTGTTATCTTCTTTTAAAAGGAAGCCTGCCAATCAGGACGCTGTAGTGACCACCAATCAGAGCCGAGGTAGGCGTGGAAACGGGAACGCTAATCCCCGCCTTGTCTTGCTTCTGAGTCGCTAACGAGGTCGTTAGGCTAGGTGTCAAACGTGACGATATAAGCGACTCAGCGGGACATGAGCGACCAAAGAAATGTCCAGACATTTCGGGCACGATCAGCGATACCCGGCATGGGGGCTGGTCGCTGGTCACTGTCACACAGAGCGATCTCGCTGGTGAGATCGCTATTACATCACAGTTCTAGTGACTCAGCAGCGATCTCGCTTAGTGTTACAGGGCCTTTATGATCGGCCATCACTACCAGATCAGTGGGGGGAGACCCCCAGCACTACTGGCGGCGGTCGGATGTCATCAGGTTAGAGCTGTACAGCACAGATCTATCAACTCTATAGTGGCCCCTGCTGGGTACTACATATCTGCCAATATTCAAAAGGAAACATAGTAGGCCCAGCATGCTTCCACGCACCTTCTACTGTATGCAGGATGTATTTATGGATCGGAACGGATTCTACAAGCATCACCAGATAAAATGGATGTTTACAAATCAGGGTGAACATATCTCCATTACTTTATCATTGCATAGAGATAAACCCTTAATGAGCTCAGCATCACACAATTCTCCTTTGCACGTAATGTATTTGTGACAATTGGAGTAACTAGTTTATGCACACAGTAGCAGTTCAGGCTAAGTTAGTATTCCTTTATTCCCATTTACCTCATTTGACATATGGAAAGGTTTAATACTAGAGGTCAGGACCATCCCGAATAGGGTCACCTTGACGTGGTGGGATGGATGTTACTGTTTTTTTTAAATCAAAATTATGTTGTTAACTAAAGTTCACCATGTCATTTTCATGCTCTTTTGCCATTCATTTTTTATTTGCCGCAAATTTGTTTATTTGCCATTTGCTCATTTTGCTTTTATCTTCGGTTTTGTAAGTTAGTATTTTTACATAAAGTCAGAGCAGGTCTTTCCAAATTCAATCAAATTCCTAAACACCAAAGCAGACTTCTGAAGGGGTTAAACATGTAATAGGAAAATATGTTTTTCTATCCCTTTTCCTCCTTCCATGATAAGTGACTGTCTATTCAGAAACGTCACATTTACTTAAATGAGCTGATGGGCAGAAACCTGAGCTGACAGCAATCCCATGTGTGTGATCAGCCTTAGTTTCCTACTGATCAGTTTCACTAAAGTAATACCCTTTAAAAAAGCTGCATTTACAATGACATAATTGAGAACAAGTGTTCTTAAGAACGCTCACTTGATGACTGTCTTTCAGTGTAAACAGGCTGCCGATCGCCCAATGAATGAGCAAACTCTCATTGTTCATTGTGTGAAATGATCTTTGCTCAGCAAAAAAATAAAAAATCATAATTCTTGTCAGTGCAACATCCCGTGTAAACAGGATTCACACTGCCGAAAACAGTGGCAGCCTATGTGCACTGAGTGATCCATGACAGATTGCTTGGTGCTCATCTTGTACTTTAATAGTCTGTTAACAGGCAGACCAAACAGCCGCCTATCGGTAACGGCTTGCTGCCAGTAGATCCGTGTAAACAAACCCTTACCCAATAGATTGGGGCTTAATGATCTTTTGTTATACAGCAGATAGGTCACAGCATGGAGGCTTCTGGGTAGCCAGGAAAAATAGGATTAAAGAAAAGGATATTTAGGGCCTTACCACAAGTCCATTTCTGCCCAGAGTGCCAATTGGCAATCCAATCTACTAATGATTGAGCATTTTGCTTCATCTTCGACGATCTGCAGCACATATATATGGGTCTTAGGGCACAGGCAGACGGACATATAACACAGCCGATGATTGCATCGCAGTGCATGGACAGGCTGGCACCTCTTCTGACCTGAGTGTGACAGTGTCATGTATTTCTATGTAACTGTCATGCTCGGGTCAGGAGAGGTGCCAGCCAGTCCGTGCACTGCGATGTGATCGTCAGCCGTGTTATACATCAGTCTCAATGTGCCCTTAGAGTAAAGTAGATCTCCGGCTACTAGTCTGCAGTCACTCAGTGATTGCAGACTTATGAATACTCACAGTGCGCACACTGCAAACTGTGAGGAATCTTCATTGCCTGTGTAGGGAGCGGCGGGAGCATGGACGCAAGTATGCAATTTGCAAACACAAGGTCACATGCCGACTAGACGTACATAGCTTCACTCAATGCAAGTTTATTGAGCGAGGCCAAACACGTCGTCTAGTCGGAATGTGGCCAGAAGTATGCAAATCGCAAGACCGCCCGCTCCCGACATCAGGGTATCCTCATAGAATGCAGTGCGCACAATGTGAGAATTAACAAATATGCAGTCACATAGAGAGAGTGCAGACTTGCCGCCTAAGGTTGCAGAACCCCTTCAAGGTAGGAATAACTACTGATATTTTTGTGTAAATTTTCTGTATTAAATCTTCCATTTTTGCTTACTTGTTTTTGTATACCATCTTTGTTATCTGATCCTCTAAGCACTGTAACTTTTCTACTAAAAAAGTTGTCTTTTAAAGAGAGAGTTTCTTTCAGCATGACTACAATGTCAATGCTGCAGCAGTACAGAGGAACAGGAAGTCAGGAGATCGGCAAGGGAATTCCGGTAGCACGAAGGAGGAGGCAGCACCAGTTCAGTTGGTTTTTTTCAACAACCCTAGGACCAATAATAAAGTAGTGGACAATCGTTTTAATAAGTTTGGTATGCTGTAAAGAATTTATAGCCTTTCATAGGGTCTTTAGCCCTTTGCTCATAGGGTCTTTAGCCTTTTGCTGGACAACAGTTTATAGTGTTGGGCTTACACTATGTTTGAACACTGGTAGCAGCAGGGTGTATAATTTAGATATGTGGACTGTGTTTGATTATCATCTATACATTTAACAATGTGAACAGACTGTAAGTAGAAGACTGAACAAGTGGAAAAGACAACCCATTGCATTCTTACCCATCTCCCATGCTTGGAGAGTGAATGTGTGCCCAAATTTTTTTTTTTAAAGGCTACAAAAACCAGCAAAATCGGTCTTACCTTCTAGCAAATCTCTTGCCAGACCAGGTTCAGCTCCTGTAGACCGAACAAAGTCGGACAGGACTGAGTCCATATCCAGAGTCATGTGATCATGTAGTGACGCTGCTCGCCCAGCAGCAGCAGCAGCAGCAGGAGCAGAAAGTGGTCACTAAAAAGAGTCCATCTAAAATATAAGAGGAAAAACAAACATCTTATTAAAATCCTCAGATTTCTTACTAGAAGCATGTTGAATGTGAAAGTACTAGTATTAGAAAATAAAAAAGTCACAAGGGTAAAAAATAAATGAAACATATATGCAAAGCAGCTAAGGCTATGTGCACACGGTGCGGATTCTGCTGCGGATCCGCAGTGTTTCTGGCCCTGCGGGTCCACAGCAGTTTCTGCTGTGTTGTACAGTAGCATTCTCTGCAATGGTAAAGCCAAAAACACTGTGCACATGCTGCAGATTTTTTCGTGCGGATTTGCTGCGGGTTACAATCCACAGCTTGTCAATTCTCTGTGCGGATTCCGCTGCGGTTTCACGCCTTCACCATTGTGAGGTGTGAAACTGCAGGGCAAAACCGCAGGCTAATCCGCAGGTATTTTGACCTGCGGATTTACCTGCGGATTTTCCCTAAAGTATTTATATTTTTATAGGCACAAGTCCATAGAGTTCAATCTACAGCCTAGCATGTTTCAATTAAACATTTCCCACAAAACTGAATATCAATCTGATCAAACCCTCCTGCTCTATAACTTTCTGCCTGCAAATCAGATACCATTTTCAACATATCAAAAATGTCCAAGATGTATAAATACCACCTCAAAAATTATTCATAAACCATAACTACCATTAGTAAATGGCAGAAAAAGAGGCAAAAAGCATGATAATAAAATTTCCTCAAAATTTATTATTTACTCAATACATAAAATAAACAAGGGAATATGCACAAAATACCATGATAATACACAGACCAGAAACCATATCAGAAAATATGACAGGAAAACACCATAAAACTCATGTAATCGAAAAACTTATTGTTTGATAGACAGCAAAAATTATAATAAAATGCTTGATGTAATAGACAGATTATATGCAAAATTCACAATGAAAAAAGTGCTACATGCAAGGAGTTGCCAATAATTGTCTGCTGTATATAAAATGCTAGTCACCCTATTGAAAAAAGCACAGCCTTTTATTAACCCCTTCATGACCCAGCCTATTTTTGACCTTAATGACCTGGCCATTTTTTGCAATTCTGACCAGTGTCCCTTTATGAGGTAATAACTCAGGAATGCTTCAACGGATCCTAGCAATTCCGAGACTGTTTTTTCGTGACATATTGGGCTTCATGTTAGCGGTAACTTTAGGTCGATAATTTTGCGTTTCTTTGTGAAAAAAATGGAAATTTCGCAATTTTCAAATTTTTATTCTGTTAAACCAGAGTTATGTGACACAAAATAGTTAATAAATAACATTTCCCACATGTCTACTTTACATCAGCACAATTTTGGAAACAACATTTTTCTTTTGTTAGGAAGTTATAAGGGTTAAAAGTTGACCAGCGATTTCTCATTTTTACAACAAAATTTACAAAACCATTTTTTTTTTTTAGGGACCACCTGACATTTGAAGTCACTTTGAGGGGTCTATATGGCAGAAAATACCCAAAAGTGACACCATTCTAAAAACTGCACCCCTCAAGCTACTCAAAACTATGTTCAAGAAGATTATTAACCCTTCAGGTGCTTCACAGGGACTAAAGCAACGTGGAAAGAAAAAATGTACATTTTAATTTTTCCAAGAAAAATTTTCTTTTAGCATCAATTTTTTCATTTTCACATGGGCAACAGGATAAAATGGATACTAAAATTTGTTGGGCAATTTCTCCTGAGTACACCGATACCTCATATGTGGTCAAACCACTGTTTGGGCGCACGGCAGGGCTCAAAAGGGAAGGAGCGCCATTTGACTTTTTGAATGGAAAATATGCTGGAATATTTAGCGGTTGCCATGTCGAGTTTGGAGAGTCCCTGTGTGCCTAAACATTGGAGCACCCCCACAAGTGACCCCATTGTGGAAACTAGACCCTCCAAGAAACTTATCTGGATGCATAATGAGCACTTTGAACACCCAAGTGCTTCACAAATTGATCCGTAAAAAAAAAAAAAAAGACATTTTCTTCACAAAAATTTTCTTTAGCCTCAGTGTTGTGAGCTCATTTTCTCGTTTACCTTTGATGTCCGATGAACTCCCTCTGCTGGTGAAAGGAGGTGGTGAAACTGATTTGGATGGGAGAAACCTGTCATCTGAGCAGGTGGATTGCGATTGGACATCCGGAATCTGAGTGGATATAAGGCTGCTGACGCCCTGTAAGGTTGCTGGTGATTTCTCTGCTCTGTGCTCTGGCCTCCAGTTCAGTTCCTGTCTTCTGAAAGCTAAGTTTTGCTCTGTTATTGTTCCATGAGATTTTGTCTGATTTTCTTAGTTTTGTATTCAGCCAGCCCAGGCTGGGGCTTTGCTGAATTTCCATTTTGTCCCTGATCGGTTAAATCTCTTTTGCTCTGTCTTCAGAATATATCGGAGTGCTGATATAGGGATTTTGAAGTCTAGTGACTTCAGGGCCGTTTTTCTTATCAGACGTGTTGGGACATTTTTGGTAGGGTTTTTGCGGATTGCAGCTAGCATCTTTTCTATCCTTTCCTATCTAGTTAGTTGGGCCCCATCGTTTGCTCTGCCAGTCTTTCTGTCTGTGTTTGTGTTTTCATCGACAATACATGTTGGGAGCTGTCTATTGATTTGGGGTCTGCTCTGGGGCAGTTTAGATTTCCCCTTTCTTTCTTTAGGCTTATTTAGCTCTCCGGCTGTGACGAGGTGTCTAGGATCACTGTAGGAACACTCCACGGCTACTGTTAGTTGTGTGAATAGGATCAGGGGTCTGCAATCCGTTAGCTACCAACCTCTCCGGTTCTCTGGACTTAGCTTGCATTTTTGTTTTTTCCTCCTCCGGTGACTCATTCATAACACTCAGTTTTTTCATTTTCACATAGGCAGCAGGAGAAAATGGATCCTAACATTTGTTGGGCAATTTCTCCTCATATATGGTCATAAACCACTGTTTGGGCGCACGGCAGGGCTCGGAGGGGAAGGTGCGCCAATTGACTTTTTGAATGGAAAAATTAGCTCCAATCGTTAGCGAACACCATGTCGCGTTTGGAGAGCTCCTGTGAGCCTAAACATTGGAGCTCCCCCACAAGTGACCCCAATTTGGAAACTAGACCCCCGAAGGAACTTATCTAGATGTGTAGTGAGCACTTTGAACCCCCAAGTGCTTCACAGAAGTTTAGAACGCAGAGCAGTGAAAATAAAAAATCATTTCTTTTCCCTAAAAAAATCATTTTTTTAGCCTGCTATTTTTTATTTTCACAAGGGTAACAGGAGAAATTGGACTACAAAAGTTGTTGTGCAATTTGTCCTGAGTACACCAATACCCCATGGTGGGGGGGAACCACTGTTTGGGCGCACGGCAGGGCTCAGAAGGGAAGGAGCACCATTTGACTTTTTGAATGGAAAATTAGCTCCAATTGTTAGCAGACACCATGTCGTGTTTGGAGAGCCCTTGTGTGCCTAAACATTGGAGCTCCCCCATAAATGACCCCATTTTGGAAACTACACCCCCTAAGGCACTTATCTAGATGCATAGTGAGCACTTCGCACCCCCAGATGCTTCACAGAAGTTTATAACGAGGATCCGTGAAAATAAAAAAAAAATTTTCCCCTCAAAAAATGATTTTTAGCCCACTATTTTCTATTTTCACAAGGGTAACAGGATAAATTAGACCCCAAAAGTTGTTGTCCAGTTTGTCCTGAGTACACAGATACCCCATATGTGGGGGGGGACCACTGTTTGGGCACACGTCAGGGCTCAGAAGGGAAGTAGTGACGTTTTGAAATGCCGACTTGATGGAATGGTCTGTGGGCATCATGTTACGTTTGCAGAGCCCCTGATGTACCTAAACAGTGGAAACCCCCCACAAGTGACCCCATTTTGGAAACTAGACCACCCAAGGAACTAATCTAGATGTGTGGTGAGCACTTTGAACCCCCAAATGCTTCACAGAAGTTTATAACGCAAAGCCGTGAAAATAAAAAAAAAAAAATTCCACAAAAATATATTTTTTAGCCCCCAATTTTTTATTTTCCCAAGGGTAACAGGAGAAATTAGACCACCAAAGATGTTGTGCAATTTTTCCGGAGTATGCTGATACCTCATATATTGGGGTAAACCACCGTTTGGGCACACGTCGGGGCTCGGAATGGAGGGAGCGCTGTTTGACTTTTTGAACGCAAAATTGGCTGGAATAAATGGTGGCGCCATGTCGCTCTTGGAGACCCCCTGATGTGCCTAAACAGTGGAAACACCTCAATTCTATCTCCAACCCTAACCCCAACACACCCCTAACCCTAATCCCAACCCTAATTATAACCCTAACCCCAACACACCCCTAACCCTAATCCCAACTCTAACCCTAATCTTAACCCTAATTACAACCCTAACCCTAATTCCAACTGTACCCCTAATTCCAACCCTAACCCTAATTCTGAGCCTAACCCTATTTCTAACCCTAATTCTAACCCTAGCCCTAATGGAAAAATAAAAAATAAATATTTTCTTTATTTTATTATATGTCCCTACATATGGGGGTGATAAGGGGGGCGGTGATTTACTTTTTTTTTTATTTTCATCACTGTGAGACTTTATCACAGTGATCAAATTAAATGAATGAATCTGCAGCATTGCAGATTCAAGCGGGCGCACTGCGCATGCGCCTGCCATTTTCCGAGATGGCGGCGCCCATCATCGGAGACAGCGGGACCCCGGGACGGCCGGAGAGACGTCGGAGGCACCGTGGAGGGTGAGGGGGGAATCGGAAGGTGGGGGGAGCGGAGGGAAGGGGAGGGGGGGCAGATTATAACGGCAGCTGCCGATCGGTGCCGTCAGTCGGTGGCGGCAGCCGATCGGCGCCTCCAGTTGGTGGGGGGGCTGATCGGTTTCTCCAGCAATGGCAGATGCTATTGCAGCATCTGCCATGGCTGAATTGTAATATTTCACCAAATTTCATTGGTGAATTACAATCGCTCTGATTGGCTGTTTCGCTTTTGACAGCCAATCAGAGCGATCGTAGGCAAGTGGGGGCTAAGCCACACCCCTGGGGGGCTTTAAAGTCATGACGCCACATAGGTGGCACTGGTCATAATGGCACCGGTTTTCATGACGCCTATGTGACGTCATTGGTCAGGAAGGGGTTAAATGCACAAAAATCCACTGTTGAGAAAATGGTGTATAGTGCCACTCAGAATGAGCATTCACTTATTTTATATAAATTCGACTCACCTATACCTCAGAAAAATAAAGTGCTTAATGCAATAAAATTGATTTTGTGTGCAAAATATGCAGGAAAAGTGCATAAAAAAGGTGCCAATAGTTGCCTGCTGCAAATAAATGCTAGTGTCATGTCAGACGCTGTTCACACCACAGCGTCCGGCAGGCAGAGGTAGTTCCACCTCCAGCCACTATAGCCTCAGTGGCGCCGGCTTGATCTTCAGGCTCTCGGGGGTTAATCCTGCTGGAGACCAGGTTGGAAGGTTAGTCACGCCCACGGTCTTTAAATAGTCTTACTGGCATATGGGCGTCGCCGATTATAGCTTGTGTTTCATACCAAGTGGTTCCGGTCTGGAGTGGAGGTGTTCAAGAGAGAGAGATTCATATCTGGTGTCGTATGATCCGTCGTTATCCTTTCTCCTTCCCATATTTGTGTTTAGTTGTGCCCTGTTCACATTACTGTTTATTCCTGTGTGTGTGTGTGTGGCGCAGTGCAGTTTAAGTTCTCCCTGTCTGTCATTATTTGTGTGGGAGCTTTGGTGGTGTGACTCCTCACTGGGTGGAGGGTGGAGGGTTAAGTGCAGGGCTGAGCAGGAGATAAGGAAAGGTCGGAGGCTCAGGCATTTGCACCTTCAGCAAAAACCCTGGGTTGAGGGTCAGACAGGGTTTCCCCTAGTAAAAGGGACACCACAGGGGCCCCGGGTATTTCAGCCTTAGTTGAACTAAGCCCCCGTGACAGCTAGCCACCGTATTGAAAAAGCACAGTCCTATATTCAGTGCACCTACCAAGTCACAACTGAGAGAAAAAAAACAAAACAAAAAAACAGTGATTCAGTTTCATTAGGAATGTTCATCCACTTGCTGCATGAAAAGCTGCTAGCCACTTAAATCTCTTTATTTTGCTACATATAAAATGCTAGTCACCTAAGGGCATAATGATCTCCTGAACTTACATATGTTCCAGGAGGTCTGGTCTGGTCTATCACAGCCACCCCCGAAGGCGCTGTTTCGCCTCATAGGCTTCCTCAAACATGGTCTGTGTATTATCATGGCATTTTGTGCCTATTCCCTTGTTTATTTTATGTATTGAGTAAATACATTTTGAAGAAATTTTAATATCATGCTTTTTGCCTCTTTTTCTACCATCAACAGTTAAGAGTGTGTTCCTGTCCAATCAGGACTGAGCGTGCCAGACTGAAGGGTAGAAAGGGTAACACCCAGTAGTCAATGATATTAGAAGTATTCAGGAGGAGCATCAGAGGAACAACACTGCAAAAAATTCAGAGAGACGATGCTCCAGAAATACAGGAAATACATTACTTTGAAAACAGACATACAAGAGTGGAAACGGGCAAGAAATTCATATTTCCTACTATTGTGTCTACAGCTACTAAGCTGCTGGGTGTCTCCATGGTTACAGACTACAAAAACTATGTGTAGTCAGATCCTACCGTCATGAGCTTGCCCATCTTGCTATCCCAATATCTGGCAGCGGTCACATTCTCTACCTCCAGTCTTAAGCATATTTTATCGTCAGATACTAGATAGCAAGACTGTCGTCATTAAAGCTCTAACTGATCTTCTTGTGTGGAAATTACAGTATAACTCTAGAATGCATTCACTGCAGCAATGGTAACAATAGTGGAGGACCACGGGACTGGCAGTGTTGGGTCACTGAGTCCACATCGGCAGACATCAGTTGTTTTGTTCCAGTTTGCGTTTCCAACTCTATGTGCCAATAAATCAAAATAAAGCTACATTTATGAAAAAACATGGTGGGTATTTGATACTTTTCTCATAGTCGCCAATGTCATACTGTGCCTCAAAATTGGTCAATCTGTGGCAAACTGTATATGAAAGAAAACACGATTCATCATTAGCGTTTAAGTCACTTTATTTTTTCCGTCATGTGGTATTCAGACGTTTTTGTGCAAAATTCTTCATAACCGCACACTCGGTTCATGAATTTTGCTTTTTAAATTGGTCTTTTTTTGTGACTTTTTAGCGTAAAAAGAGTCAAAAGGTTCCATTAAAACGTTGCAAAATTTGTGCAAAATTTTCAGGCAAATTGAGTCACTTCAGGAGGGAAACTGGAACACATTTGTGCAAAAATTTAGCAACTTCTTAAAAATTCACAATTAATGAATCGGCCAAGAACATCTGTAAACCACAAACCCTGATTATAAAAAAAAAAAAAAAAAAAACTAAAAACAGATTAACTTATATAAATTAGACTTTAAAAAAAGGTGCAAAATGATAGACGAATAAGGCACAAATGAACAACAGGCAAAAACTAAAAGAACTAGACCAAAAAAGGCATAAATGCATTAATGAATCGGGCACATAGTCTGTAGGGTTTATGCAGACATAAAATAGGGTGGAAGTAGGTTTTTCATTTTGTAAGAGGAAGATTGCATCTTGCTGGTTTACAGGCAGAATTAATACTTTTTTCCCCCTTTACCTTTGATATACCTGTATAAAATGTAAAATGTCTAAAAAGACCTGAAGGCATCCAAATAGGAGTCACACTGTTGATGTGATGGATGAGAACAGCTCTGAGGTGACGAGTCCCACACTGCCCTGCATTTATGTAAAATTATAAAAAAGCCAAGAAAAAGGAGAGATTTTGTCTAAGGAAAGAATACTGAGATTTGAATGAAATCAACTGGGAAACAGGAAATTATAGAGGAGATGAAAAGGCTAACCATGATGGTAGCAAAACATGGGCTGAGGAAAGAAAAAAAAAAAAAATATGCCGCTCTGCAACACAATAACTTCCAAGATGGCCCCAGGCTAGTACCGACCCACCGTAGGGGTTTGTGCAGTGAGCGGGAACAACACTGTGGGTCAGCGTATGGTGGAGGTCCAAGTGCACCAGGAACCGGCTGCAGCAGCGTCTCAAGAGCGCTCGTGATGTCTGGGCATCCACACAATAATGATCATACAAATACTGAGCCTTGGGTGGTAAAGGTTGGAAAAGTACAGCTGGAATACAAAGGGGATCCAGCGAGATGTGGAGTAAGTGACTATTTTATTGCTAAGAAGTTACTCAAAAGTTTAAAAAAAAAATAAAAAAAAACAACAATAAACAGGCACAAAGTTAGGCTGGTTTCACACTTGCGTTTTTTTTCGCGGTATTTTAGCGCTAAATAGCGCATGCGTTTTTTTTCCCTATACTTTGCATGGGATGCGCTTATGTGCGCATACACGTGTTTGTACGCGTTTTTCCGCGCATGCGTTTTTTTGCGGTATGCGCTCGGGCGCACAAAATGCAACCTGTTGCATTTTTTGGGCGTCCGACTTGCCTCAAAAAAACGCATGCGCGCGCAATGCGTTTTTTTACAGCAAGACACCCATTATAAGTCTATGGTGAGCATATGTGCGCATTGGCATGCTTATGTATGCGTTTTTTTGCACATGCGTTTTTTTTTTTACCATTAGTTTAGACAATGGAATTTAGGGGTTTGGGTTAGGATCAGGGTATGGTTTGGTTAAGGGTTAGGATCAGGGTATGGTTTGGTTAAGGGTTAGGGTCAGGGTTAGGGTCAGGGTTAGGATCAGGGTATGGTTTGGTTAAGGGTTAGGGTCAGGGTTAGGGTCAGGGTTAGGGTCAGGGTATGGTTTGGTTAAGGGTTAGGGTCAGGGTTAGGGTTAGGATCAGGGTATGGTTTGGTTAAGGGTTAGGGTCAGGGTTAGGATCAGGGTATGGTTTGGTTAAGGGTTAGGGTTAGGGTCAGGGTTAGGATCAGGGTATGGTTTGGTTAAGGGTTAGAGTCAGGGTTAGGGTCAGGGTTAGGGTATGGTTTGGTTAAGGGTTAGGGTCAGGGTTAGGGTTAGGATCAGGGTATGGTTTGGTTAAGGGTTAGGGTCAGGGTTAGGGTTAGGGTTAGTAAAGTCATGGTTTGGGTTAGTGTGAGGGGCCACCTAATGTTGGAAAAAAACGCAAACGCGGTAAAAACGCACTAAAAAAGCATACAAACGCATAAAAACGCTGCGTTTTTTTCATGCGTGCTCATAAAAATGCTTGAAAAAAACGCAGCATCTGTATGCGTTTGTATGCGTTTTTTCAATGCGTTTCTTTGCGGGAAAAACACGCTGCAAAAAAAAGCAAGTGTGAAACTAGCCTTAGAGGTGTAATGTCTATGCAATGCGTGATATTTTGTTAGAATGGACTTTTCTGGTCCCAGCCATACCACATGTGTATTTTTTACATTTTGTCATTACCTTTATTTTTGACAGGTAAAAAGGGGGTAATTCGAACCTTTTTTTTTTTTTTGGCAGTATTTATTAGTTCCCCGAGGACACGTTCCTACGATAAGGATTTGCTGCAGTTTTGACACTGCGTATTTATGCACGTTACAGCATAGTGGATGGGATTTCTAGAAATCCTGTGTCCACTGTGCGCCTATGTGCACCTGTGGATCACCAGCAGAAACGGACATGCGGCGTGTCTTAGATTCTCAGCATGTCAATTTCTCTTGTGGTTACGGATGCGGATTTTCTCCAAAGACTTGCATTAATGAGGAAAATCCGCATATGTAAAAAAATGTAAATGAGTGTCCGCTAATTTGCATATAACAGCAAATTCTGAACGTTAGAATGTACCCTTAGGGTTTGATGATCTGGATTTCAAGGGAGCTCCGTACTGACAATCAAGGAGGTTTTCAACAGATCCCTGGGTTGTCACAGCAATCCATCAGCACCCTATGATCGCATCACGGATTGATAGGCTGCATAGAATGACTTGCCACCCATGCTGGAACACTGTTAATGCTACTGTCAGAGAATGACAGCGGCATTTAACAGGTTAACAGGCACAGATGGCGTTCCACTCCACCCGCGGCTGATAAAAGGCAGGCCTTGGCAGTGTGTCCAGGTATGGGGGTACGCTCACCCCGTAAGCCCACTCCATACATCTGATACTGACTTGTGCTGTACATATGCAGCTTACGTCAATAAGGGGAAAATGCATGCTGCTGTTCACATAGTTAAGGTTGAAGGGAGACTTTAAGTCCATCTAGTTCAACCCATATCCTATCCTAACTTGCCCTAACATGTTGATCCAGAGGAAGGCAAAAAAAACCCATGTGGCAACAGTAGGCTTCACATTGGGGAAAAAAATTCCTTCCCGACTCCACATACGGCAATCAGACTAGCTCCCTGGATCAACGCAATATTAAGGAGACTAGTGTATATACCCTGTAATATTATACTTTTCAAGAAAGGCATCCAGTCCCTTCTTAAATTTTAGTAGTGAATCACTCATTACAACATCATATGGCAGAGAGTTCCATAGTCTCACTGCTCTTACAGTAAAGAATCCGCGTCTGTGAGTATGCTTAAACCTTCTTTCCTCCAGACGTAGAGGATGCCCCCTTGTCCCCGTCACAGGTCTAAGAGTAAAAAGATCATTAGAAAGGTCTTTGTATTGTCCCCGCATATATTTATACATTGTAATAAGATCACCCCTAAGCCTTCGATTCTCCAAACTAAATAACCCCAAGTGTAATAACCTGTCTTGGTATTGCAGACCCCCTAGTTCCCTAATAACCTTGGTCGCTCTTCTCTGCACCCGCTCCAGTTCAGCTATGTCTTTCTTATACACCGGAGACCAGAACTGTACACAGTATTCTAAGTGTGGTCGCACTAGTGACTTATATAGAGGTAAAATTATGTTCTCCTCATGAGCATCTATGCCTCTTTTAATGCATCCCATTATTTTACTTGCCTTTGCAGCAGCTGCTTGACTCTGGCCACTAAATGTGAGTTTGTTGTCCACCCATACACCCAGGTCTTTTTCAGTGACTGTTTTGCCCAGTGTTTTACAATTAAGCACATAATTATACAACTTGTTCGTTCTACCCAAGTGCATGACCTTACATTTATCCCCATTAAAGCTCATTTGCCATTTATCAGCCCAAGCTTCTAGTTTACATAAATCCTCCCGTAATATAAAATTGTCCTCCTCTGTATTAATTACCCTGCAGAGTTTAGTGTCATCTGCAAATATTGAAATTCTACTCTCTATGCCCCCTACAAGGTCATTAATAAATATGTTAAAAAGAAGCGGGCCCAAAACGGACCCCTGTGGTACCCCACTGCTAACCGTGACCCAGTCCGAGTGTGCTCCATTAATAACCACCCTTTGCTTCCTATCCCTGAGCCAGCTCTTAACCCACCTACACATATTTTCCCCTATCCCCATTGTTCTCATTTTATGTATCAACCTTTTGTGTGGCACCTTATCAAAAGCTTTTGAAAAGTCCATGTACCCCACGTCCACTGCATTCCCTTGGTCCAGTCCGGAACTTACCTCTTCATAAAAGCTTATCAGATTAGTCTGACAGGAACGGTCTCTTGTAAACCCATGTTGATATTGGGTCATAAGGTTATTCTTCTCCAGATACTCCAGTATAGTATCTCTTAGAAAACCCTCCAGGATTTTACCCACAGTTGAGGTTAAACTTACTGGCCTATAATTTCCAAGTTCAGTTTTTGTCCCCTTTTTGAATATTGGCACCACATTTGCTATACGCCAGTCCTGTGGTACAGACCCTGTTATTATGGAATCTTTAAAGATTAAAAATAGTGGTCTATCTATGACTGTGCTTAATTCCTGCAGTACTCGGGGGTGTATCCCATCCGGGCCCGGGGATTTGTCAATTTTAGTGATTTGTAGACGCCGCCGTACTTCCTGCTGGGTTAAGCAGGTGACATTTAATGGAGAATTTTTATCCCTGATCATGTTATCCGTCATGGGATTTTCTTGTGTAAATACTGTTGAAAAAAAGTTATTTAGCATATTGGCTTTTTCCTCATCCTCATCCACCATTTCACCCAGACTATTTTTAAGGGGACCAACACTATCATTTTTTAGCTTCTTACTATTTATGTAGTTAAAGAATATTTTGGGATTATTTTTACTTTCTCTGGCAATGAGTCTCTCTGTCTCAATCTTTGCTGTCTTGATTTGCTTTTTACAGAATTTATTTAATCTTCTGTATTTAGTTAATGCCTCATCACTACCTACTTGCTTTAATTCTCTAAATGCTTTATTTTTGTCCCTTATTGCGCCCCTTACAGCTCTATTTAGCCATAGTGGTTTCCTCCTATTTCTCGCATGTTTATTCCCATACGGTATATATTGTGCACAGGTCCTATTCAGGATGCTAATAAATGTCTCCCATTTTCTTTGTGTGTTTTTATGTCTCAGGATATCATCCCAGTTAATTGCACCAAGATAATCTCTCATCCGGTGGAAATTTGCCTTCCTGAAGTTTAATGTCCTTGTAACCCCTCTACTACACGTCTTATTAAAGGATACATGAAAACTTATTAATTTGTGATCACTATTACCCAAGTGACCCTCAACCCTTACATTTGATATGCGGTCTGGCCTGTTTGTTAATATTAGGTCTAGCAGTGCCCCCCCTCTTGTTGGGTCCTGAACCAGTTGTGAAAGGTAATTGTCTCTGATCGTTGTCAGAAACCTATTACCCTTGCTGGAACTGCAGGTTTCGGTTCCCCAATGTATTTCAGGGTAGTTGAAGTCCCCCATAATAATGACTTCTCCTTGAGTCGCTGCTTCATCTATTTGCTTTATGAGGATATTCTCTGTAGCTTCCATTATTTTTGGAGATTTATAACAAACCCCTATCAGTAAATTATTATTTTTCCCCCCTCCTCTTATCTCTACCCACAGGGACTCTACATTTTCATTAGATTCATATATATTATCACGAAGGATGGGTTTTAAGGATGATTTTACATATAAACACACGCCTCCCCCTCGCTTATTTGTTCGGTCATTTCTGAACAGACTATAGCCCTGTAAATTAACCGCCCAGTCTTGGCTCTCGTCCAGCCATGTCTCAGATATCCCCACCATGTCATAATTATGTTCCAACAACATTAACTCCAATTCCTCCATTTTGTTGGCGAGACTTCTGGCATTAGTATACATGCACTTTATGTATCTCTCTGTACCTCTATTCTTTCTTAAATTATTAACTGTTCTAACCCCACCCCCCATGCCACCTCCACCCCCAATGTCATTATTTGTGCCCAGGTCTCTATCTGCACTGTCTTCCCCTCCTATAAAAGGAATACCCTCCCCCCCCCGTCCCTAGTTTAAACACTCCTCCAACCTTCTAGCCATTTTCTCCCCCAGCACAGCGGCACCCTCCCCATTGAGGTGCAGCCCGTCCCTAGCGTAGAACCTGTAGCCAACTGAGAAGTCGGCCCAGTTCTGCAGGAACCCAAACCCCTCCTTCCTACACCAATTCCTGAGCCACTTATTAACCTCCCTAATCTCCCGATGCCTCTCTGGTGTGGCACGTGGTACAGGAAGTATTTCCGAAAATACCACCTTGGAGGTCCTTGCTTTAAGCTTACAGCCTAATTCCCTGAAATCATCTTTAAGGACCTTCCACCTACCTCTAACTTTGTAATTTGTGCCAATGTGCACCATGACCGCTGGATCCTCTCCAGCCCCTCCCAGTAATCTGTCAACCCGATCAGCGATGTGTCGGACTCGAGCGCCAGGTAGGCAGCACACCGTTCGACGATCCCTGTCTTTGTGACAGATTGCCCTATCTGTTCCCCTAATAATTGAGTCTCCCACTACCAGAACCTGTCTGGCCTGCCCTACTCTCCTATTTCCCCCCTTACTGGAGCAGACACTGCTTTCAGAGGACATGCCTTGCTGCAGCAGTGCTACTCCTGCACTAACACTCCCCTCATCTGCCAACTTGGCAAACTTATTGGGGTGTGCCAGATCAGGACTAGCCTCCCTGGTGCTCTTCCCTCTACCCCGCCTTCTAACTGTCACCCAGCTAGCTGCTTCATTTTCCTGCAGCTCCAACCTAGCATCCCCCCTCATCTATCCCATTGAGCGTCTGCTCAGTGAGCAGAAGACTCCTTTCCATATTGTCCATGGATCTCAGTGTTGCCAGCTGCACATTTAGATCCAGTATCTGGGCTTCCAAATGCACAACGTGCTCACATCTTGCACAGCAGTATGCACCCTCGACCGGCTGTTCAAGGATTTCATACATGCGGCAAGACGTGCACTGGATGGCATTGGCAATAGTGGAGCACATCCTAATGGGGATTGCACCAGACAATAAGATAAGCAAAAATAAATAAAAAAAAAAAAAATTAATATAACAGCAATTCAGTAAGACCTCCCTTGGAAACTCCCTGAATCTAAAGTCACTGAATTTCAAGTCACACACTTACCACAGTTCGCACTTACGCTCAGGTCACACTCAGCTCGTTCACACTCGCTCAGGAAGAAGATTTAAAAGAGGTTTGTTTTTTTTTCCCCTTTTATCAGCACACCACCTTGCTGCTCAATGCACTTCCAAAAGGAGTTGAGCCCCAACCAGCTGCCCCTTATAAACCCTTAATTACTATATGAACTCCCACCCTTAATTAACCCCTTGTGAATATAGTTACACCTCAAGATTTAAATGCAATATAGTTTACCCTTAAAAACACAGATAGTAAAATAAGAGATTAACCCTGAAGAGAGAAAATATAGGTTAAACAAGCCCCCAAAGCCCCGCAAAAATTGAACAGGTAGAAAGCACTCAGCAACTTACAATTCAGCAACTCACATGTCCGAATTTTTTTCACAGACTAAGTTTCCACGCAAAAAACACAAGACATGTCTTTTTTTCCCCAGCAGCACTGATGAAATGTGCCAATACAAGTCTATGGGTCCATGAAAATCACGTACAGCACACCCGTGTAATATCGGTGTTTAATATTGCAAAGCTCTGCAACTTATATATACACACACATCGGTATTTTTGCACCTGTGTTGCCGCCATCTTAACTACATGGGTCCGCTGCGTCCTGATAGTGCATTTGTTTAGAGACCTGAACAGGTAAACATCGCTGCCCTTTTTCTGTGGTTTTTTGATTTTTGGAGGATTATTAGAAAAATATTCAGAATTGAGAGTCCTCAGTGGTTGATACCTTTTAATGGCTAACTGAAAAGATGGTAACACATTGCAAGCTTTCGAGACTACTCCGGTCTCTTCATCAGGCATTGACTAATACAACATCTGAAGAATCACATATTTATGCACAACACAGAACAGAAAAAATGCAATAGATGAGACAAGTGACGTGAAGCAGAACTATCATTATGGGAGAGGGTGAAACAAATATTGGACCAGTTCATAAAGTTTTATTGTCCTCTGATTGGGATCTCCTAATGTGTTGTGATGCCCCCACAAAGGTCATAGGAGCAAATTACTTAATTGATGTAAAGAGACAAATCCACGCAACACATTCACTCCTGCATTGAGAGTGTCAAGGGTCGTCATGAGCTTGTACTCCCAGACTTTTCTGTCTCTCTGATTTTTAGTCCTCTTTTTGTGGCTTTGCTGTTTAGTGTTAGGACTCGCAAGCGTGAGGACCCTTGGCGTGGGTTGCGAGCTTGCATATCTTGGCCAAAATATTGACCAATACCTCACATTTTTATATATATTTTCTGTACTTTAATTTTCAGGATGCTGCTGGGCCCATTTATTCTTGTAAACTGTGGTGTCCCTTCACATGGGATGTAATTGGATAGTGCTAGGCAGCCTGCCTGATCGAATAGTGTGGGTGTCACTAATAGGCTGTTAATCTGGATGCTGTGCATTACCTATATGTGAACAGTGCCATATACAAGCCTCTATTACGCAATAATATACTAAGCAACCAAACCCCCTAGCTGTGTGCACACGCTGCGGATTCATCCGCACGGACTTTGCAAAATCCGCTGGTCAAAAGACCTGCGGTTTATCTGCGGATTATCATCTCCACAATGAAAGAGATGGTAAACCGCTGCGGAATCCGCAGAAAGAATTGGCATGCAATTCTTTCTGCGGATTTGAAACCGCAGCAAAATCCGCACGGAAAATTCCGCAGCGTCTGCACAGCGGTTTTTAATTCCCATAGGGAATAATGATACTGTACACCGCAGCAGAAACTGCTGCGGATCCGCAGGGCCAAATCCGCAGGGCCGGATCCGCAGCAGAATCCGCAGCGTGTGCACACACCCTCCATGGATTGGTAGGCCGAGAGTGGTTGTCTCATCAGTATTTCTGCACCTGCGTTGCCGCCATCTAAACTACATGGGTCAGCTGTATTTGTTTGGAGACCTGGGCAGGTAAACATTGCTGCCTTTATTCTGCTGCTTTGAGTTTTTGGGAGGATTGTTAGTCCTATTTATGTGGCTTTGCTGTTTAGACTTATTTATCCATACGTTAAAAAAAAGAGACCGAACACTGATGAAACTCACATCCAAAATGCTGACGACACCAACACCATTTTATTCCAATATGTGAAAAACAGGTATGACTCAATGAGACCTTAGTAGCACCAGATGGCACAAATTCTCCTCACATCTTCACCCGAGTCTACACTGCATCTGTTCGCTATACTGAGGTGAGACTTCGAATAAATACATAAGACAGATTTATGGAACGGTCTAATAACGGGCTTATAGCAATCAGTTAGAGAGCAACTTTCATATATTAAAACAGCCTTGGTAAAATGAAAGCATTTCTGCATAACGTAGGGCCTGAGAGGGCAGGGCTCGAATTAATAAACAAAGCACACAAAGATGGCGTCATGATTTACAATACAGAGATGTGGTGCTGGGCCGGGTCCAGACTCCCATCAGACTGCTCGGCGCTCAGTAGAATTACGGCGATGGACAACTTCAAAGCATTTTTATAATGTACTGTATGTGGCGTAGGGCGTAGAGCGGTTTATACAGTGAGGGGCCTTTTAGAATAATAATAAAAGGCTGAAGAATGTGGTGGCAGCGGCTTTTATAGGGAAAACGTGATGACGGATTCTCTTTAACTTAAAGGGGTGGTCCGAAGGCAAAGCATTTTTCTCCTAACTTACTATCTATTTAGTCCCATAGTCTAAGCTATTTTATAACATACTTGTTTTAAAAATTCCCTACCGTTCCCCAACTACACTGTCTTTTTTCCTATTTCCTGTCTGAGGGTGATTATCTTGCATATCACCAGGGCATGCTGGGATACCCAAAGAGTCATCAGGTGACAGAGGCTGCGGTCAATGTCACAGCCCCTGCCCCCTCCCTGAAACGAAGCGTCATCAGGTGACTGAGGCTGCGGTCAATGTCACAGCCCCTGCCCCCTCCCTGAAACGAAGCGTCATCAGGTGACAGAGGCTGCGGTCAATGTCACAGGTCCGGCCCCTCCCTGAAACGAAGCATCATCAGGTGACAGAGGCTGCGGTCAATGTCACAGCCCCTGCCCCCTCCCTGAAACGAAGCGTCATCAGGTGACTGAGGCTGCGGTCAATGTCACAGCCCCTGCCCCCTCCCTGAAACGAAGCGTCATCAGGTGACAGAGGCTGCGGTCAATGTCACAGGTCCGGCCCCTCCCTGAAACGAAGCATCATCAGGTGACAGAGGCTGCGGTCAATGTCACAGCCCCTGCCCCCTCCCTGAAACGAAGCGTCATCAGGTGACTGAGGCTGCGGTCAATGTCACAGCCCCTGCCCCCTCCCTGAAACGAAGCGTCATCAGGTGACAGAGGCTGCGGTCAATGTCACAGGTCCGGCCCCTCCCTGAAACGAAGCATCATCAGGTGACAGAGGCTGCGGTCAATGTCACAGCCCCTGCCCCCTCCCTGAAACGAAGCGTCATCAGGTGACTGAGGCTGCGGTCAATGTCACAGCCCCTGCCCCCTCCCTGAAACGAAGCGTCATCAGGGGGGCAGAGGCTGCAGTCAATATCACAGCCCCTTCCTCCTCCATGAATTGAAGTGTCATCAGTGACCACCCCTTTATATCAAAATAATCTAAGACCATAAGTATTCATATGCACACTTATCAGTTGTCGTATGTTCATACATGTTCAATGGCAAAATCCACTGTGAAAATCCGCAGCATAAATTGTCACGTGGCGATTTTAAAATCCGCTACAGACTTCTTACACAGCGACTGGATGAGATTTAGTAATAGCCTACAGGTTTTTATTTGGCTGCAAATCTGGACAAAATTAAAAACGCACAGAAAAAAAACATTAGGCCATGATCGCACGGTCACTGCCACAATGTTTGGAACACCTGCCCTGCCCCACAGCACATTGAGATCACATCGCGTGAGCATGGCATTAACATGTAGTAGGTTCATTGAAGAAATGTCTTTGTCTAAAAGCTCATTCCATACATGAGAATCAGTGGTTCCTTTACCGTACGTAAGGATTTCTGCAGGACACTTGTGTGACAAAACTGCAACATGATTTTTACATCTTCTTTGCTCACAAGGACATACAGTCCAAAAAGGAGGTCCAAGCTTCATCTAAGGCAGTTCTATTACTATTAAATCCTCCTTCTCGCTATACAACTCCAGACGCACATTTCCATGGAGGTCAACATGCTGTAGCACATACACTCCTGGGTCTCCCACCTCATGCCAGGTGCTCTGTCACCCACTGATATTCAAGCAACATGAACACGGACAATGTGCTACCACAGAAGTGCTGTGCATCACTTATTATGGGATGGATCTGAGAACTGTGGCCATGCTATAGCATCGGCATCTATTAACCATTGTTGCACCAATAGTAAAGCAGCCACACAGGGAATCTACCCTCTTTATTTACCCTTTACATTTCAGGCCTGTTTCACATTTCCGTTTGTTGCCATCAGTCAAAATGCACAGTTTTGCAAAAAAAAAAAACAGATCCGCCATTTTTTTGGGTGGATGCGTTTTTTTTCCCATTGACTTGCATTAGCGGCGGATTTTGACGGATGGTCATTCGTTGGATCCGTTTTTTGACGATCTGCCATAATTTTGGCGTGTGCTGACTTGAGTTGACGGACATATGAAACGTTTTTTGGCTGCGTCAAAATAGCGGATAGCAACGGATCCGCCATTCGTTATAAAGGTCGCCAATGGGCGGCGGATCCGTTGCCAACCGTTTTTACACGGAATCCGGCAACGGATCTGCTTTTTGACACTGAGCATTCCCGGAAGAACTTTCTTGCCAGAAATTTAACCACAAAGTCCGTTCTGGCAGCGGACAATTCTCTCTCTCTCGTTATTTCCCTTTAAATTTCATCACCTTGCCTCCAAAAACGGATCCTGTGACATCCGTTTGCGGCAAAACGGAAACGGATCCGTTTTTTCACACTCTGGCAGATTTGGACAAACGTCAAAAAACTTAAGTGTGAAACAGGCCTAAGCATAATCATCAGCTGATATGGAGTAAAAACAAGAAGATCTTGGGGTGAAGTATTTGATCACAGATAGACCAAGGAACCAAGCATGTAGAAACAAAACCATAAAAAGTATTTTTACAAGACATGCATTAAAAAAACACTCAAACAAAACCAAGATAAGACAAAAAAAACAAGGAAAAAAAAAAGTTCCATCTCAAAGCTACAGGCATGGACAATTCAGCACAAATCTAGGAAAAGATAGGCCCAGCGCTAGCTGACTTGAGTTCCTGTAATTCTCCTTTTTTAGCTCTTTTTTTCTAGTTTTTATGTGGTCTTTGTTTGGTTTTTGAGTGCTATTTTAATGAATATCTAATAATACTACTTTTTAGGGTTTTTTTTTACATGGTTGGTTATTTTGCTTTGGGCCCTTACTCTTGTATTTTTGTGTCGGTTTACATTATGGATGGACCAGCAGTGATCTGCAAAACATGAGGTTCTTAGGAGACTTGAAATATTCTAAGGCCCGGGTCATTGTCATGAACGTGTCGCATCCTGCCAGGACCTTTGGGGTATCTGTAATCAGAAGGTTCCTTTTTGATCCCGCTGGGATTCCATATGGCTCTAATCTCAGCTGCTGCATTTTGCTGCTACTCCCATTCATTATTTAAACTCACTCTTAGCTCTCTCCTATGCCAGTTATAGCTTTTCTACGCTGACCTCCCTGAAGAAGTTGTTCCAGATTAAGCTGTCAACTTCCATTTGTTGCTTGATTTCTCCATATTTGTTTTCCTCCCTTTATTTCCTTACTTGAGCAGTAAGACTATTGTATTGCTGCCCTACTCACTAGTTAAGGCTAGCTCAGGGCCAACCAGGGCTTAGGCACGTGATCGGCATGGGGGAAAGACCAGTCTAGCGATGATAGGGAGCAGTGTTTAGGGGTGTCCCCTCTCCATGTCACTAGGACACCCTTAACCTTCTCTCTCTTTTGCGCTGCTTGCCGGACATTTCCTTACACTGGCATGACAGTCACACAACCGTAGCTTATTTCTATAGAGAATCAGGTCAATTATACTAACGAACATTACAAACTCTGATCCGAATTTGCTTAAACTGATCATAGTGTGATTCCATTCTCTCACATGAGACAATTGAAGCACACTGTGAGGAGTAGAGAAAAAAAAAATGTGTCCATTGTCTCCATTGTGCGAGTGCAAGAGGTCATCTGAGTGCAGTCCAATGTTTTCCAAACACCCATAGACTTGAATGGATGAGCGGGTTCCATTTTCAGAGAGAAATCGCAGCAAGCTGTGATTTTTGTCCTGGACTGGCTCGGTCTGTGAAAAAAAAAAAATGATATGTGAATAGCCCCATAGAATAACATTGGTCCAAGTGTTACACAATGTTTTGTTGGATCACACTCAGACTGAAAATACAGCGGTGTGGGCAAGCCATAAGGCTACATTTTTACGGCGGTATTTTCAGCCTGCGTGCTATCCGTGGAAAACATGGACATCATTTGGACCAATGTTATTCAATTCGGCTTTTCAGATGTCTGCATGAAAAGAGAAATAGCGGCATGTATTCGCGTTTGTATTTTGGATGAGACTTGTCTATCTAAGTACCGTATATGGGTGCGCACACACACAAAAAAAAAAAAAAAAAAATCAGATTATATACGGATCAACCTTACAGCATCCAATTTTTTAAAGAGACATTGCCATTATTAACCTAGGTAGCTGGTTTGGATCTTGAAGTTTTGATTCACTGCTTTTATATAAAAACAAATACCATACGGAAACCATATACAGGACAATATAGATGAAAAATCAAACTTTTTTTTAATGAAAATCAGACAATTTTTTGTATACATTCATGTGAATTCAGCTTCAATCTGACGGAACATACTAAGCGTATCAGAATATAGGAAGTGGAAGTTGACAATTTCATTAAAATTTAAAGAGTATAGAAATTTTGCAATCACTGAAAAGATAGAAGCTTGGCGATGAGTGATGGCTCGAAGAACTGAGAAATTTATTTGGCCTCTTGTAAATCCAATGAAATTATTATGTGCTGCTGTTTCTTCGCCCGCCTGTGTTAGAAAAGACTTCGGTACCTCTATGTCCCATGTGGAGCCTACATTTTTCTTGTCAGTGCAAGTTTACAGGGTCTATGCTAACCCAATGGGACTGGCCATATCGCGGTAGATTAGTTTTTACAATGCGGTCGTATACGCTCATACATACAATACCATGAACACAAACATGTTCCAATCCCAAAACAACCACTAGAACACAATCATCTAAGAATACATAGATTTTGTAAGTAAAGTCTTTGAGACACAAAAAGCTGAATTTAGAAACTAGCAATACAATATGCGATTCATCCATAATCAGAGAACAGAGAATTATTTATCAATGAAATCCCATAGAAAGGGAGGAAATCAAAAGCGAGGCTAGCTGCCAAGAAGCTGGAAAGTGTTGCTTTGAAAAAGGACATCTTAAACATGAAATGATCTAAAAGGAGTCTTGGGAAGTGAGATTTCCTTCCCTAAATAGTTGGTCTCTGTTAGAAAGGAGATACACAGTGTGCCAATGGTTACTGCTTACCGTGGGCTGCCTGTACCATGCTGCTTCTGCTCAGAAGAGCAACAAACCCGGCTCTGTGTGACAATGACTCACTGGCGACTCGGAGAAGTTGACGGGACCTCAGATATAGCTACGAATATGCAAATACACACTTGTTTTTTACCATTACTCGGAAATTGCACTTCTTGCCAGGCCTATTTAACATAGCAGTTATGCTTCATTTTTGCCAATGGGGTTTGATAGAAAAGAAAGTTCTCAATGTTTTCAGGATTTAGATTTATTATGAAATGAGTCACTTAACGTCATTATCGAACGTTTCCGACTGACATTGAAATTCATTGACAGCTCACAAGAGCAAGTGAGAAGTTACAAGAAATCACTATCTGATCAGTGACGTTTCACCATCTCATTGTGCATTTACCGAAATATGAGTTTAGGTTGATGGCAGCAGGTACAGCCTGCCCACTGGGGTATCTACACAATGGGGCTTACCACACATCTGCTTAAAATAATTAGTAGAGGAACATTTTGGAGACCTTGTTTGTAAAGTCCTTTAGTCTTTATGAAATTAATTTAACAGAATTCCTTTCCGGAAAAATTCTTTCTGAGCCTTACAGATATTCTGACCATCAAAACAATTTTATCTTACTAATGCCTACACTCATACTATACAGATCTCAGCTGTTAAATGCTGTGACCAAAAAGGAGATTGGCTAAGTTAATGATCGGAGTCATGCTGCAAGTCACTCATCACATCACTGACACAAAAACCAAGTGAAGCTTTCTGCCTGTGTTGAAACCAGTGCTGTGGAGTTGGTGACCATTTTGAGTCAGAGTTGATATAAAATGGACAGACTGACTACTAAAATATATAATAAATTGGATGCAGTAGTACAATGCAGGATGGGCTGAATATTTTTCCATAAGAATTTGGAAAAGTTTTGAAATGTCCTATAAATGTCTGTTCTGTTCCTGATCTAAGGATCTCGGCTTTTAGTGGAGATGAATCTGTGCTGCACTTTATGTACATGCTCAGTAGTGACCAGTGCTGTGGAGTCATAGCCGAGATGAATCTGTGCTGCACTTTATGTACATGCTCTGTAGTGATCAGTGCTGTGGAGTCATAGCCGAGATGAATCTGTGCTGCACTTTATGTACATGCTCAGTAGTGACCAGTGCTGTGGGGTCATAGCTGAGATGAATCTGTGCTGCACTTTATGTACATGCTCAGTAGTGACCAGTGCTGTGGTGTCATAGCTGAGATGAATCTGTGCTGCACTTTATGTACATGCTCAGTAGTGACCAGTGCTGTGGAGTCACAGCTGAGATGAATCTGTGCTGCACTTTATGTACATGCTCAGTAGTGATCAGTGCTGTGGGTTCGTAGCTGAGATGAATCTGTGCTGCACTTTATGTACATGCTCAGTAGTGACCAGTGCTGTGGGGTCATAGCTGAGATGAATCTGTGCTGCACTTTATGTACATGCTCAGTAGTGACCAGTGCTGTGGTGTCATAGCTGAGATGAATCTGTGCTGCACTTTATGTACATGCTCAGTAGTGACCAGTGCTGTGGAGTCATAGCTGAGATGAATCTGTGCTGCACTTTATGTACATGCTCAGTAGTGACCAGTGCTGTGGTGTCATAGCTGAGATGAATCTGTGCTGCATTTTATGTACATGCTCAGTAGTGATCAGTGCTGTGGGTTCGTAGCTGAGATGAATCTGTGCTGCACTTTATGTACATGCTCAGTAGTGACCAGTGCTGTGGGGTAATAGCTGAGATGAATCTGTGCTGCACTTTATGTACATGCTCAGTAGTGATCAGTGCTGTGGAGTCATAGCCGAGATGAATCTGTGCTGCACTTTATGTACATGCTCAGTAGTGACCAGTGCTGTGGGGTCATAGCCGAGATGAATCTGTGCTGCACTTTATGTACATGCTCAGTAGTGACCAGTGCTGTGGTGTCATAGCTGAGATGAATCTGTGCTGCACTTTATGTACATGCTCAGTAGTGACCAGTGCTGTGGAGTCATAGCGGAGATGAATCTGTGCTGCACTTTAGGTACATGCTCAGTAGTGACCAGTGCTGTGGGTTCGTAGCTGAGATGAATCTGTGCTGCACTTTATGTACATGCTCAGTAGTGACCAGTGCTGTGGGGTTGTAGTTGAAATGAATCTGTGCTGCACTTTATGTACATGCTCAGTAGTGACCAGTGCTGTGGAGTCATAGCCGAGATGAATCTGTGCTGCACTTTATGTACATGCTCAGTAGTGACCAGTGCTGTGGTGTCATAGCTGAGATGAATCTGTGCTGCACTTTATGTACATGCTCAGTAGTGACCAGTGCTGTGAAGTCATAGCTGAGATGAATCTGTGCTGCACTTTAGGTACATGCTCAGTAGTGATCAGTGCTGTGGGTTCGTAGCTGAGATGAATCTGTGCTGCACTTTATGTACATGCTCAGTAGTGACCAGTGCTGTGGGGTTGTAGTTGAAATGAATCTGTGCTGCACTTTATGGACATGCTCAGTAGTGACCAGTGCTGTGGGGTCATAGCTGAGATGAATCTGTGCTGCACTTTATGGACATGCTCAGTAGTGACCAGTGCTGTGGAGTCATAGCTGAGATGAATCTGTGCTGCACTTTATGTACATGCTCAGTAGTGACCAGTGCTGGGGTCATAGCTGTGATGAATCTGTGCTGCACTTTATGTTCAAGCTCAGTAGTGACCAGTGCTGTGGGGTCATAGCTGAGATGAATCTGTGCTGCACTTTATGTACATGCTCAGTAGTGACCAGTGCTGTGGGGTCATAGCTGAGATGAATCTGTGCTGCACTTTATGTACATGCTCAGTAGTGACCAGTGCTGTGGGGTCATAGCTGAGATGAATCTGTGCTGCACTTTATGTACATGCTCAGTAGTGACCAGTGCTGTGGGGTCATAGCTGTGATGAATCTGTGCTGCACTTTATGTTCAAGCTCAGTAGTGACCAGTGCTGTGGAGTCATAGCTGAGATGAATCTGTGCTGCACTTTATGTTCAAGCTCAGTAGTGACCAGTGCTGTGGGGTCATAGCTGAGATGAATCTGTGCTGCACTTTATGTACATGCTCAGTAGTGACCAGTGCTGTGGGGTCATAGCTGAGATGAATCTGTGCTGCACTTTATGTACATGCTCAGTAGTGACCAGTGCTGTGGGGTCATAGCTGAGATGAATCTGTGCTGCACTTTATGTACATGCTCAGTAGTGACCAGTGCTGTGGGGTCATAATGGAGATGAATCTGTGCTGCACTTTATGGACATGCTCAGTAGAGAGGCAGTGGAGCCGGAGTCGTGGAGCCCGAATCAGGAAAATTAACTGAGGTGTCGCTTACCAACTCCACAGCCCTGGTTGAAATCAGAGAAGACACTCCATTTTCAGAAAGATGAGAAGGGGGCTGATTTTGAGCTTTTGGTACTTTTCAGAATAAAATAAATTGCAAGCTTCATAAATTTAGCTTTACTAAACAAGTCATGTACTTTTATATTGCTGGACTTCCCCCCCCCCCTTTTAACACAAAATAAAACCAGACTGGTTTCTAAGGATAGGATATGTGCGTAGTAGACTACTAAAGTAAGCAGAGTACTCCAGTACATTTGGCACATTTGGCATGTATCCTACAAAACCTGAATTATAACATTCATCATTCATGATTCAAGTGATAATGATACTCAACTAGCCTAGTCATTAGTATCAACCACAGACTGTGGCAGGAACAAATGCAGAAAGAATAGGTCCGGCGTGAAAGAACAGCATATGGGCTCCTTGCAGTGGAACAGCTAACCATAATTCACCCCTTTATGTGTTTTTGACAGTAGATGCTTGAGGAAGAATCGGATTCCTGTGCAGTCGCAAAGATTGTACCAATAGTATGTCTGCCCTTTGATTGTGGATTTCAACTACATTTTTTTCTACTCATTTGTAATTTCCTGACCAGCAGGGGAAGGAGCACTGCACTGTCAAAGTTAACATTAAAGGAGTTGTTCTATCCGAAACTTATTTCACATGGACATGATCTACCATAAATGTCTGATAGCTGAAAGTCCCCTTTGTGCGCTGTCAGGAACAGAGGTGGACGCCCATGCTTGGTTTCCTCTATATATTTTTACGTAAGCTTTGTAAATGGAAAATGCGCCAAACATCACAGATTCTAACAGGTGGAAAAACAAAACTACTATTCTAAACAGAACTTGACAATCACCAAACATGGCGACTTATCCAAAGCGACATGTCGATGTAATTGCTACAAAAGGAGGCTCTACAAAGTACTGATTTTAGGGAGGTGAATAGTTATGCACACTGAGGTTTTCAGTTATTTTGTCATATTTGTTGTTTGCTTCATAATAAATAAAAAGAAAATCAAATGTTCAGACTTAAGAACATGCCTACAACAAGAACTGATGCAGACCCTCAAAAGAAAACAAAACAATGAAATTCAGGTTGTCAGGTAGCAAAACACGAAAACTGCCAAGGGGTATGAATACTTTCCCAAGCCACTATGTTTTTTTCTCTAAATATCAAAAACATACAGTGAAAATGCTCTAAAGATGGAATCTCTTGAAGCATTTTACCTTTGAAATATATTGGGATGGAGATTTTAAAGGGGTTTCCTTCTATGACGGTATCACTGATTGGGTGGATCAAGGAAATGCTGTAGATATAGTATATCTTGACTTAAGCAAAGCATTTGACAAAGTCTCTCATACAATCCTTATTGAAAAAATGACTAAGTATGGAATGGACAAGGCAACTGTTAGGTGGATTCATAGCTGGCTTAGTGATCGGACCCAAAGAGTGGTCGTAAATGGCTGCACATCCAGTTGGAAGAATGTCTCAAGTGGGGTACCACAGGGCTCTGTCCTGGGCCCTGTATTGTTCAACATCTTTATCAACGATTTAGATGAAGGAATTGAGGGTAAACTGATTAAATTTGCTGATGACACAAAGCTAGGAGGGATAGCTAATACTAGAGAAGAGAGAGAGAGGATTCAAAAAGATTTAAATAAACTGGAGAAGTGGGCAGTAACTAACAGAATGGTTTTTAACAGGGAGAAATGCAAAGTACTACATCTGGGCAATAAAAATGAAAAAAGCATATATAGAATGGGAGGAATAGGGCTAAGTGACAGCACATGTGAAAAAGACTTGGGTATACTAATAGATCACAGACTGAATATGAGTCAACAGTGTGATGCAGCAGCAAAAAAGGCAAATGCAGTTCTAGGATGTATTAACAGAAGCATACAGTCTAGATCACGTGAAGTCATTATTTCCCTCTACTCCTCTTTGGTCAGACCTCATCTGGAATATTGTGTCCAGTTTTGGGCACCACATTTTAAAAAAGACATCAACAAACTGGAGCAAGTTCAGAAAAGAGCGACCAGAATGGTGACCGGTCTGCAAACCCTGTCTTATGAGGAAAGGTTGCAGGATTTGGGAATGTTTAGTTTGCAAAAGAGAAGACTGAGAGGAGACTTAATTGCTGTCTACAAATATCTAAAGGGCTGTCACATTGTAGAAGGATCAACTTTATTCTCATTTGCACAAGGAAAGACTAGAAGCAATGGGATGAAACTGAATGGGAGGAGACACAGATTAGATATTAGAAAAAACTTTTTGACAGTTAGAGTGATCAATGAGTGGAACAGGCTGCCACGAGAAGTGGTGAGTTCTCCTTCAATGGAAGTCTTCAAACAGAGGCTGGACAGACATCTGACTGTATGATTTAGCGAATCCTGCTTTGAGCAGGGGGTTGGACCAGATGGCCCAGGAGGTCCCTTCCAACTCTACGATTCTATGATTCTATGATTCTAAGAACAAAAGTTCATTTTAATCAATATATTTTGGAATGACAACTTCCACAATTGGATGTGATTAAATAAAATGTTCCTGTGCTGAGATAATCTTATAAATGTGCCCCTGCTGTGTACTGTGTAATGGCTGTGTCTGACCGCATAGGGACATGGTCTGATCATACCACAGCTTCAGGCCAGGGTGGACGCAAAAGAGTATACAGTGCTTGAGTATATCGTGGCACAGCTGTGTCGGTGCACAAAAAGGTTCCCACACCAGGACAAATATCAATAAAATTTTGGCACTCAACTTGTACGCACTAAGCGAAGAATTTTACTTGCAGTCACACCTATATATATACGTTTTTAAACAATACTTTCCTTCAAAAGAAAGAATCAGCTGTGATCCCATGCTGCAATGGCTGTATACTCTATTTTGCTTCTCCCCAGGCCAGTAGCTGTGGTATGAACAGACCATGTTCCTGTATGGTCAGACACAGCCATTACACAGTACACAGCAGGGAGACATGTATAAGATTATCTCAGCACAGGAACATTTTATTTAAAGAACATCCGACATAGAAATTATTCCCAGACCCATTAATTAAAATGAACCTTTGTTCATGGGAAAACCCCTCTAACCCCTGGGCCATTTTCTGCTTTTGACTTTTTCTCTTTTTGCTCCCCTTCTTCCCAGAGCCATAACTTTTTTTGTTTTTCAGTCAAAATGGCCATGTGAGGGCTTGTTCAAAAGTACAACTTGTCCCGCAAAAAGCAACATCATTGGTTTTATCATATCGTGTACTGGAGAACAGGAAAATTCCAAGAAAAGTGCAATTCCACAGTTTTTTTCGTTTACCATGTTCACTAAATGCTTAACCTGCCACTATGATTCGCCAGACCATTACAAGTTCATAGACACCAAGCATGTCTAGGTTCTTTTTTAAGTTGGGAAAAAAAAATCCCCCCCCCCCAAAAAAAGCGCCATTTTCCGAGACCTGTAGCATCTCCATTTTTCGTGATTTGGGGCTGGGTGAGGGCTTATTTTATGCACAACAAACTGACATTATTTATAACATTTTGGTGCACTTATGATCTTTTGATCGCCCATTGCATTTTAATGCAATTTAGCGGAGACAAAAAAAACGTAATTCTGGCGTTTTGACTTTCTCGTTATGCCGTTTAGCGGTCAAATTAATTATTTTTTTTATATTGATAGATCGGGCGATTCTGAACGCGGCGATACCAAATATGTGTATGTTTGATTTTTTTTTTATTGTTTTATTTTGAAAGGGGCGAAAGGGGGGTGATTTGAACTTTATATTTTTTTATATATATTTTTAAAAACTTTTTTCTTAATTTTTTTTTTTTTTTACTTTTTACATTCTTCAATAGTCTCCATGGGAGACTAGGAGCTGCAGTTGTCCGATTAGCTCTGCTACATACAGGCGATGATCAGATCGCCTGTATGCAACAGAAAAGCTCACTTGCTATGAGCGCTGACCACCAGGCGGTGCTCATAGCATTCTGTCTTTGAAAATCATAGAGGTCTGCTGGAGAACTCTGGTTGTCATGCAAATTCATCGGTGACCTGCAATCACATCACAAGGTCACCGATGGGCGGGATTTCTGGCGAGCTTCCCAGAAGAGCGAGTTATATGCCGCTGTCAGAGACTGACAGCAGTATTTAACAGGTTAACAGGCGCGGGTGGGTCGCAATTCCACCCACGACTGTTAGAGGCACATATCAGCTATTTAAAACAGCTGACATGTGCTGGGAAAGAAGTGGACTCAGTGCCAGAGCCCACATCAAAGGGAGTGAGTCCAACGTGGGTGTTAAGGGGTCAAGTCTTAAACAAAAATATACATTACCAGTAAAAGTAACAAATATGTTTTAAAAACGGTTTCTCCTAATTTCTGTTGAGACAAAAAACTGGTGTAACAATCTTTTCTAACTGGTGTGATTTGAGGGCATGATGAGGGAGGCACGGTGGCTCAGTGGGGTCCTGGGTTCAAATCCCACCAAGAACATCATCTGCAAGGAGTTTGTATGTTCTCCCAATGTTTGCGTGGGTTTCCTCCGGGTACTCCGGTTTCATCCCACATTCCAAAGACGCCCCATCGGCGTCTGTAAAGCGTTGTGGAATTAATGGCAGTGTATAAATGAGTAAAATTAATAAATGCTGTCATGACTCTGTTGCCGGGTGTCCCTGGACCAGAAGCTGCTGCCCTGTCTCTAACACTAGGGGAGCCCTAGCTTGCCCTGTTCCTCAGAAGTTTCCGTGGCCAAGTACCCTTCCCCCACCCAGGAAAGAGGGGAGTAGTAGTATACAGTAGTACAAGACTAACAAGGTAATATGAACGGGTGTAACAAAAGATACCAAACATACAAATATACTCACACATATAACAGAGCAATGCATCTGGGAGTGGAGGATGGGGTAAAACCAAAGTAGGAGAAGGGAATTATCAAAAACACTCAAAATCTAGACACAGTCACAGATAAACCCACCAAACGCCTTCTCC
The DNA here is from genome assembly GCF_039654945.1 of Dendrobates tinctorius. Taxonomy (NCBI): domain Eukaryota; kingdom Metazoa; phylum Chordata; class Amphibia; order Anura; family Dendrobatidae; genus Dendrobates; species Dendrobates tinctorius. The sequence continues at coordinate 11,373,631 of NW_027361765.1, forward strand.
TATAATAACCAACAACAACCTCCAGCCATGCAGCATAAGATAACTCTGACAATGAGTGCTAAAATAGTTTACATAGGAGATGGGAGTGGCTAATAGAGCATAGCTGAGAACCTTAACACAGGAGCTCTCAGCTGAAACAATTAACCCGTGCACTACTAAGAAAAATTTACACAGTTTAATATTAAGGTAGGGTGTTTCTAATCAGTGCAGGAGGAGGAGAAATCAGACGCTGCGGTCTTCCGGCTCCTCTATGTCGCGGTAAACCCGTGTTAAGAATCTTAATTTATAAATGACCTTTAAACAATCCTTACATTTAGGTTTACAGCGGTAGTTCGGCACCTGCTTCTTTCCCTGCCCCCTGACTACATCTTCTTTCACAGAAGCTATAGCAGCGGCGGAGATAGAAGCAGGGATCTGGAGCTGCAATTGCATCTCCCAAAGTGTCCATCACCCAGCATCCAAGACGTCTTCAGAGAGGCGGCGATGAAAAAAAACAAACAAAAAAAACTAGTAACTGAAGCACTGCCTCTTGTGACATCCTCTTCCAGGAGGGGTGATGGATGCCATGGGAAATGAGTGCAGCCCCAACCTCCTGCAACGTGACGTTTAAGACTCCTCTCAAACGAAATGTCACAAGAAGAACAGTAAACGCATATAGAGATTAGTTAAAAAGGGAAAAGTGTAGGGAATGGTGTAATAAAGGAAGTTACAAAAGTGGTTACATTGTAACGATAGATGAACAGATAGATAATAGAGAGATATGAGATAGAGGGATATGAGATAGACAGATAGCTAGACAGACAAACAGACCGAGATTTCCATCCATGTGCAGAACCACTTTAAGTTAGATATACCACTACAATACAAAGAACAATTACCAGATTCCAATATGTGACTAACGTATATAAATTAGACAACATCTTTCACAGACAACCTTGTATTGTTAGATATGATTAGCTGTCAAAGTCATTACAAGCATAAATGTCTACACGTCATGGCTGACAACTGCTGCATGTCAATTCAGCAATACAACCCTGCACAAAATGGTAATGAGTTAGGACCACAGATGGCTCTCAGCTGCTTGCTCACCTGGCATGAAAGTAGTCATGAAGATTTCTAACAGCACAGATGTAATATCACATATTAGAATATGAGACATTCACACTTCTATGGCATTGTTTTTAGTCACGTTGAAATTATAATCCTGTAATACTAACTGTAAATTAAGGGATTATAGTGCTTTCCTTAGTATGTCAGGGGTAATGCTTAGTACAATTTGCTCTCTGGGTTATACTAGAAATACTAAGAAGGGAATATTGATATATTTTGTATTATTTCTGAATTTTAATAAATTCTTTAAAAACAGCCAATGTAGCAATCTGCCGAGTGCAGTGAATCTCCCTAGGAACCTCCAACGATCAGCTGTGCTTGGAGGTCTACAAGCCCTAACAGTCTTTGGTCAAGGGTATTCTTTAAAAAAAAAATTAAGTGGAATTTAACTTGCAAAAAGAATAAACAAAAGTGGAACAAGTACATATATTTAGTTCTTACACTCAATGGTAACCAGAATGAAAACATCCATTACTGGTTTTGGTCGGGGAACTGGAATATGGTGCATATGTAAGGGGGTGAAGCACAAGAAGACTCAGAGGGGGGTTTACCTTCTGCGCTCCTGATCTGGAACCACTTGGCCACACAGCAGGGTTGCTAGGGGGAAGACTTTCTGCCCTGGACGTGGTGGCTGCTGGGAGGAGGGAGGAACAGGAAGGAAGGTAGGCCGAGAGCGCGCGCGAAGCTCAGAGCAGCGTGTGCAGGGGACAGGGCAGGTCGCAGCTGCACGCAGGGGAGAAGAGAACTCCTGGTCAGAAGGCACAGACAGGAGTACGTGTCAGAAGTATTGCTGACTGTGAGTACTTGGAACCGGAGTCTGCAGAGACGGCGACCCGTGCAGAGACAGTGACCCCAGTGCGTAGCCCCGATACCCACAGTGTTAGTGCAGAGCCCCTGACTCCTGTTGAGAGACCTAATGACAGACTGAGCAATGTTCCTCCGGGAGACTGTAGTGTGGAAGCAAAAGACTCACAGCAGAGGGGACCCCGTTTGCCTAGTACCCCCTCTGCCTCCTGCGGTAACCCCCGAGACCCCAGCTGTGGGTTACTAGAGACTACAGAGTATGGAGACAACAAGTGCCGCTGTTGTTCCGCGCCTACGTTGGAGAAGACGACCCTGCAAGCAAGTCCTCAGACTGTTAAGTTCTTCCCAAGAAATTCTGTTTATTAATGTTTACACTGTTTGCCTGTTTGAGAATTTGTTCCACTCTGCATATACTTGCACTGTTATTTTGCCAGTATACATCCCTGTAAATAAACCCTTTAACTGCTGGTCTGTCTGCTCCGTGGTGACATACCCGACACCTGCACTTTGTTGATCAACCCTCCTAAGCCGTCTGTATGGGCCTGTACAGGACTAAAATTACAGATGACGCTTCATATGTATTTCAACCCTTTTAAAGGGAATCTGTCACCCTTTTTTTGCCTTATTAGGCCTGTTTCACACTTCCGTTTTTGACCATCAGTCAAAATCCGCCGTTTTGCAAAAAAAAACGGATCCGCCATTTTTTTTGGCGGATCCGTTTTTTCCCCATTGATTTGCATTACCGGCGGATCTTGACGGATGGCAATCCGTTTTTTTGCGGATCCGTCAATTTTTTTGCATCTCTCTCTCTCCTTGCCAAGACGCATGAAAGCTGTTTTTAAAAATCATGGTTATTCCACAAAATATTCATTTCAGAACTCTTCCTGTGTTAAAACATTAGTATTGTTGTTTCTAAATGATTATGAACTTGCACTGTTTGTTTTTTATTTTGATCATTTTTCTTTGTCAGAAAAAAAATACAAAACTTATTGCTTGGAAACTCAGAGACATGTTGTCAGAGGTTTATAGACTAAAAGAGCAATTTACATTTTACTCAAAAATATACCTATAAAGAAAAAAAATCAGACAAACTGAACATTTGGAAGTGGTCTCTTAATTTTTGCCAGAGCTGTATATTTACAAATACCTACACCACACTATTCATAGATAAATATATAAAAAAATACAAACAAATAACAAAAGTACACACGATCAAAAACACGAATGCAAAAAAAAAAAAAAAAGTCATCTTGTCCCACAAAAAAAACAAAAAAAAAAAAAAAAAACACAAGCAGCCATACAGCTCCATCAGCAGCAAAAATTAAAAAAAGCAAAAACATAAATATATTTTAACGTTGTAATTGTACTAACCAGAAGAATAAAGCTTCCTTATTAATTTTTCCACACGCGGAAATATATGTGGCATGAAAAACAAAAAAATTCATGAATTGCTAGCTTTTGTTCGTTCTGCCTCCCAAAATTTAAATAAATAGAAAGCAATCAAAAAATGTCATGTGTCCGAAAATGGTACCAACGTGTCCCACAAAAAACAAGCCCTCACATGACAGTCAGCCGAAATATAGAAAAATTATAGCTCTCAAAATATTGTGATGCAAAAACTAGTTTTTCAAAACAAAAAAGAGTCTTTTAGTGTGTGACAGCAGCCAAACAAAACAAAAAAACCAAAAAAAAGAAACATACACAACATAAATCTGGTATCACTGTAATCGCCACAAAGAATAAATTCATCTAATAACTTGTACCTCATGAGAAACTGCATAAAAAATAAAAAAATAATTCTTCACCTGCTGTTAATTTGTTCACTTTGTCTCTAAAAGATCGCACTAAGGTTCGGCTCACATTTATCCTGCGCTCTGTGCTGAGCACTCATATTGGGGTTTCTATGTAAATCTCTGAAAGATGTGATTCAGACGAAACCACTGGCAGAAGACTCCCTATAATGAGGCAGATGGAGGCACTGTGAACGCAGTATGGCCTGTGATCCAGCGGTGTCTGTCCTTTTTGGTGTACATAAAAATGCAGTCATCCACAGTTTTATGCACTTCTGAAAAAAAAGGCCATCGCTGAACAGAGGCAACTCTGCTGCCTCATTATAGTGAATAGATCCTTCAGGGGTTTCATCTAAATAACGTCACTCAGATTTAGATGGAAACCCCAAAGTAAGTGCTCAGCCTAGAACGCCGGATAAATGTCATACCAAATGTTTTGAAAAATGTTCATAATAAAAGCTTCAACTCATTCCACAAAAAAAGTCCCCATTCAGGTCCGTCATCTGTCAATGGAAATATAGGGGATTTCCTTGTTACTGGTATAACAGGCTCGGGAAAAGCTAAATGGCTCTTCGCCGCCCCCCCCCCCCCAAAAAAAAAAAGAAATTCCGCAAATTATGAGCTCCAAAATCCAAATGCCCCTTTCCTTTCTTGGCCCCACAGAGTGCCTAAACCACATTTAGCATCCACATTTGGAATTTCTGTAGCGATGACAGCCCGCAGTGACAGTGACCAATAAGAAGCAGCTTCGTCAGGGAAATTGACGAAGCTGCAGTCCACGCAGCGATACCCATGGGGTTGGCTCCCAGACCCGGTGCAACTGACTCTGATTCTTAGGTGCATCCCTTCAGGTGATATGTACCTCTCCAGAAAGGCATTTCTTATTGGTCACTGCCACCAATCCTTCCTCTTGGCATACTTTATGTGTTCATATCAGGCTGTCTCTCTTATTTTGGCAACAGCCTCGACCTTTTACTATTGGTATTTTAGGTACCATGTCCTCATTGTTCGTCTAAGGCCTCTTTCACACATCAGGTTTTCGCCGTCAGGCGCGATCCGGCGCTTTTGACAAAAACCGGATCCGGCGAAATGCAATGCCGGATCCGGTTTCCCCCCCATTGACTTGCATTAGAGCCGGATGGCCATGCGTTTCATCCGATTTTCGCCGGATCCGGCAATGTGACGCGATCCGGCGTCTGGAAAAAACGGCTACTGTAACGTTTTTTGTCTACGGTGAAAAAGCCAGACACGCCGCATCCGGCGTGTCCGGCTTTTTCATACAATGAAAGCCTATGAGCGCCGCAATGCGCCTGATCCGCTTTTTTGGTCTGAGCATGCTCAGTAGCTCTGCCCACAAGACATATATAAAAGCAAGACAGTGTGACCCTCAGCCACACCCAACATGCCACCCAAGCCAAGAACCAGGAGAAGGCAGCAGACATCTGCAGCAGCAGCACCATCAGCACCACCCCAAATGGAGCAGCATGCTGAACAACGGGAGGGGAGTCCAGCAGCAGATGAGAGACGGTAATTATCAAATCCCCCATTCCTCCAAACTAGGGCTATGGAATATCAAGATATTCATTGGCCCTTTGTTTCTCTTTATTCAACAGCCGCCCAATAGATGCAGCAGCAGCAATGGCAGCAGCAGGAACACCACCCACAGCCATGGAGTCTGGCCATGAGGAAGACAGCACATCTTCTTCTGGGAGCCCTCCCTCGCATCGTCAGCGTTTGACGGTAAGTTTTTATTTCCAAAATCCATCATCTCTGGAATATATGTCTATTCATTGCCTTTTATTTCAAAACAGGAATCACAAGATGAAGAGGAGCTCCCAGAAGAAGAAGGAAGGGGTGGACAGACACTTGGAGTGGGCTCACAATTGGTAAGTTTTTTGCATCAAACGCAGAAACACAACATCACACTACACACAACACATAGAAAACAATGTTCTGCAGACCACACACAGCAAACAAATGCCTACATCCAAAGACATAACATTTTTTGTTTTCTTCTCTAGTCTTCCCAATCTGGTGCTCGGCCAAGAGGTCCTCGCAGTGCCTCCCGGTGTCGTCGGCGACAGCAAAGCGGCGGTCACCAGCGTGTAAGTATAAATATTTTTGCTTTGTTTTTTTTGCACTTTTTATTTCATTTCTTTTGTGGAGGCTAATTATGTTATTTTTGTCTTTTTCTTTAACAGCCTTCACAGCGTGCTCCCGACTCTGACGGTGAGGATGGAGGGATTGATGTGGACCGCCTCATCGATCTCGTCAGAGAAAGGGAGCCGCTCTGGAATATGGCTGACCGCCGCCACGCTGACCTTATCGTTACCCGACGACTCTGGGAGGAAATCTGTTCGCTCCTTGTGGACCGCTGGGAGGACCTCGAAGCTCGGGCCCAGATTAAAGAGCGTAAGTATATACAGTACCGGTTGCTTGATTTAAACCAGTGTTTCCCGAACTCCAGTCCTCGTGGTCCCCACGGATCATGTGTTCAGGATTTCTATTTACTTTGGAAATCCTGAAAACATGACCCCTGGGGACCATGAGGACTGGAGTTTGGGAAACACTGATGTTGTATACTAACCACTTTGTCCTTTCTCGTTTCAGGGGAGAGAATTGTGAAGCGGTGGCGGTCTGTGAGGGATCGTTTCAAGAAGGAGTTCAATAAAGAGATGCGGGCCCCGAGTGGATCTGGAGGACGCAGGAGCAAGTACAAGTACGCACGAGCCCTGTCGTTCCTCCGGGAGACAATGCTCACCAGAAGGTAAATATTACACACCACATGTGACAAAAAAATGTTTACATGTAACTTTTTTTTTTTTCAGCCAGGGCCATACCATGTCACTATTTTAATTGTTTTTTTTTCTCTTTATTCCACAGCACGGTGAGCAGCACTCGGGAGCCTGCACGATTGGACCCTTCTGAGGCGATCCCTGAGGAGACCGGCACCGAGGGACACTTCGACCGCCCTGGTACATCTGCACCTTCCCAGCCTTCCCACACATTCGACCCATCTGTCCCATCCACCAGCACAGGAGCATCGTGGCCGCCTACATTACATGAAGCTGCTGGTGAGGAGATCGCTTTCCCTTTACCCTACCCTTCTGCCCCTGCCACCTCTAGTACACCTGCGGGTACTGGGCGGCAGCGGCAGAGGGGTCAGGAAAAGAGTTATGCGCCAGAGTTCTTGCATCTGAATGCATCTTTCCAGAACTGTCTAAAAGTCTTGTAAGAGCAAATCTCCGCAGGCTTTCAGCAGATCAACTCCAGCATTCTGGAGGTGAAGACACTTCTGCAAACCATGCATTCAGAAGCAAGATCTTCGCCAAACCACACCTTTTTCAGGTCTGTTGTGGAGCGCATGGCAACTACCCAGCAGATGCATGTAATGCATTCGTGCAACGGTGCTCTACAGCAGGTTACCTCCCAACCTCCACCTCCCACCACTGTAGTTCCTCCACCTGCACCCCCTCCAGCCACTTTCCATCCTCCCCCTCCTATTACATCTGCACCCCCTCCAGCCACTTTCCATCCTCCCCCTCCTATTACATCTGCACCCCCTCCAGCCACTTTCCATCCTCCCCCTCCTATTACATACCAGCAACCTCCCCAGTACCAGCAACCTCCCCAGTACCAGCAACCTCCCCAGTACCAGCAACCTCCCCAGTACCAGACATCTCCCCACTTCCAGCAACCTGCCCCGTACCAAACTCCTTCCCCGTACCAAACTCCTTCCCCATACAACTTTCCATCAACATCATCTGCTCCTACAGTCCCTGCCCAACCCTCCACTCCACCGCCCACCACCTCTTCTGCCTCCCACATGTCCACCCATTCTGTAGCTTTTTCCACACCATCACCTCTAACTGTTCCTTCCCCACCACGATCCCAGTCCTCTCTCCACACTCCCAGTGTCGAAGTGTCCCGCAGCCCCTCCAGCAGTATTTCCACCCCACACTACACCGAGTTATAATTTTTTTTTGTAATAAAAATGCCCATTTGGTTGGTTTCAAACCTTTATTAAAAAAGTTTTTTTTAACTTTAAAAACAGTTTACAAAAAAAAAATATTTTAAAAAGTTAAATTATTGTTTACACTGGTTGTCTGTCATTTCTTTCTGCGGCGAAATATGTTTAAAAAAAAGGTTAAATACAGGGTATTTAAAAGGTAAAAAGGTATTCAAAACCAGGTATATAACTGTGGGTAAATTTTAGCTTTTTGCCACAGTTGTGTTCCTGGTTGTGTTTGAAGCAAAGTATTTCACCTAAAAAGTTGTGTTTATTGTTGGTGATTTCCTAACAATGTACACAACTTTTGTTAAAAGGTGAAATACTTTGCATAAAACACAACCAGGTACACACCTGTGGCCTAAAGCTAAAAATAGAGACCATGACAAGATAGCCAACTTTGGTTGGCAAAGGTATATACTGTTGGTACAGAAGGTACACAAGTTTGGTTGGGCACAAATCTTTCACACTCTGTCATCCTGCCAGTGTACTCTGCCTTGAGGTGACAAAGTATAGTGCAAAATTGTCCCTCATTACTGAAACCGTCACAGAACTTCTAGTGGTAATGTCATGGTAATCTTGCAAGGTGGTTTCTTCAGAGGTGTCCTCAATGGAAATGGGTTCCTTGCAGATAACAAAATTGTGGAGTACCACGCAAGCTTTGATCACCTCGTCCACAGTTTCTGTCTTGAGGTTGATCGCAGTCAATAGGACCCGCCATTTGGCTGTCAGAATACCAAAGGTACATTCAACCATTCTTCTTGCTCTTGTGAGGCGGTAATTAAAAATGCGTTTTGGTCTTGTCAATCCTCTGCTAGAGTACGGTTTCAAAAGGTGTTCTGACAGCTGGAAGGCTTCATCCCCTACACAGACAAATGGCATAGGTGGACCAGATGTTTGCGGCAGCGGTCTAGGTGGTGGGAACTGGAAGGTGTTTCCATACAGTTTACGCCCCATGGCAGACAGTTTGAAAACTTGAGAGTCATTGGAGCGGCCATAGGCCCCAATATCAACAGCAATAAATTTGTATTCCGCGTCAGCGATGGCCATGAGGACAATTGAAAAATATTTCTTGTAATTGAAATATTCCGATCCCGATCCGGCTGGCTTTACAATGCGGATATGTTTCCCGTCCACAGCGCCCAAGCAGTTGGGAAACTGACATATCTGTTGAAACTTGTCAGCAATTTCAATCCACCTCTCTGTTGTGGGCTCTGGTAAAAACTCTTCAGCTAAGGAGTCCCACAGTGCACGGCATGTGTACTTCACTATTCCAGATATGGTGGAAATCCCGAGTCTGTACTGGAAATGCAGTGACGAAAGGGATTCTCCAGTTGCAAGAAATCTGTGGGGAATTAAAAAACAATAAATTAGTTTTAAATCACAGCATTACATACCAAAACTCAGCTATAACACTTGGAGATACAAACTACCACCAACAAGATTGCAGTGAAAGTGTGCTCTGATGCGAGCATATCCAATAAATGTGGCTTACCTTAAAGTCACCATCAGACGCTCTGCGGGTGAAACAGAGAAGCGGCAATAGGTGTCCGCTTTTCTTATGAGGTGTGCAATGCGCTCCTCCAAGTAATCAAAATTCTCCATTTTCATCCGAACATATCCAAAAAATGTATCCGGGTTTCGTCGAAGGTCCATGCAGAGTGTAGAATAGACCCCACGCGTCATTCTCTTGGCTGTGATGGGGTGGATCCACAAACGTCGTCTACGATGCCTGATGCGCTGCTGTCTCGCTCTCTCCTTCTCCAGAACAATCACCCTCAAACGATTCGCCTCCGCTATAAAATCCGCCAAATTCTTCAAAATATTTCCAATCACAACATCCATCTTCGCCAGTAACTTGCTCTTCTCTCCAACCTGCACTTTCTCCTCTACAACCTGTCAAAGAAGGGCTGTAGGAACATGCTATATATAGTTTTCCAGTAGCCAATCCCGTTCGGAAGGCCACAAGGGTCAATTATAAAAACCGGATCCGGCGTAATCCGTCGAAAAACGGATAGAAAAACGGATGAACCGGATGAGACGGATCCGGTTTTTTCTGTCAAGAACAAGACGGATCCGGCAGAAAAACGGATCCGGCACATCAGGTTTTACAAAACATTTGCCGGATCCGGCGTTCCGGCACGACGCCGGATCGCGCCTGACGCCGAAAACCTGATGTGTGAAAGTAGCCTTACCTATGATAAGCTCAGTTCTTGATTTATTTATTTGCTATTAACAGACCTTTATTACTGCTGGGTTTGCTTGTTGCACGCTCACTATACCACCATATGGTGCATCTTTATTGTCTCATTTATTGCTGCATACTGCCAGTTTTGATATCTTATCGCACTCATAATTGTCTTACTGGCATTTGGGTCTGGGACCTCATAGTCATATCTTTTTTTAACTGCTTTTATATTCATGTGTTTGCTGTGTTGATATTAATAAAGTTGATTCATATTTTTTTTTTTATATTGAGCGTTCACTTTTCATTAGGCAGTCTTTTCTCTCCTCTTGGTTCCTTAGTCAGCATTACTACCTATGCCACACCTCCTTTTTGCATTTTCTTGGCCATTTATGAAATACACTGCTCAAAAAAATAAAGGGAACACTTAAACAACAGAATATAACTCCAAGTAAATCAAACTTCTGTGAAATAAAACTGTGCACTTAGGAAGCAACACTGATTGACAATCAATTTCACATGCTGTTGTGCAGATGAAATAGACAACAGATGGAAATTATTGGCAATTATCAAGACCCCCTCAATAAAGGAGTGGTTCTGTAGGTGAGGACCACAGACCACATCTCAGTACCAATGCTTTCTGGCTGATGTTTTGGTCACTTTTGAATGTTGATTGTGCTTTCACACTCAAGGTAGCATGGGACGGACTCTACAACCCACACAAGTGGCTCAGGTAGTGCAGCTCATCCAGGGTGGCACATCAATGCAAGCTGTAGCAAGAAGGTTTACGGTGTCTGTCAGCATAGTGTCCAGAGACTGGAGGCGCTGTTGTCCTTGTAATGGACTTGTTAATATTCCTTAAAAGATGTCGTAGAGAAAATGGCAAACATAGATACGTTAGCTATCAATATCCGATTGGTGGGGGTGCGATAAATATTCATAATGCACGATATAAATCTTAACAATTCCACATCTTATATAAATGAGAAATGGTCGATCACTCCCTTGATCACTTGACCCATAGAAACATCAGGAGACACATCTGGTACTGTACATACAGTACTTCTGGATAATGGAGCAGAATATGTCTGAACATAATGACAGATTTCCAGGGAAAGCTTGATAAATTTGTAAATATTGTTTAGTAAATGAAATTCAGGAGGATCACTACATAAAGTAATTAGAAGAAAATAACCCTGTAGGGTTGAACATTATACAGCATTTGGTCCAAAGACACAAACAATTATTTTTTGTAAACTATGTTCTTCAAATGGAACCCGACAGCTGATCTATGCTGCCCGATTCCAAGGCCGCATGTATCAGACACTGGCTGCATGATTTCAGCCATATATGTTTCGCTCTGAAACACTGCAGTGTTTCAGAGAATAACAGTTAAATAGCAGTCGGGGACCAAGCTGCACTGGAGACTAGTCGAATAGACAGGTTCTCAGGGGCTTCTTTCGCCCAGTAACCTGGAGTGACCGGTCTCTCGATATACCTGTCTATATGCAGAGACTTTGAGAATGGGCAGTGGGTGGGAAGAAGCTAAGTGTTTCACAGTGTAAATTCTTTCATAGGTTGCCCCCACCTAAAAAAAAAAAAACTCTATGCATCGATAAAAAGATCACTTAATTTTTTGTTGCATTATACAAAAAAAAGGTTTACATCAATGGCCATAATAGGACTCAAGGTCATTTTGAAATTTAGCATGAAATAAAAAACTGAGAAAACCATGTACAGCAGGAATAGGAAAAGGCCTTTGCAGGTAGACGCAAGGGCCACTTTAAATTGCTATGCAACACAACCATCACAATCATATAAATAGCAGGCATTGTCTTCTGCTTTCCTGCAGAGGAACCTCATGGTACAAACTGAGGGTTATTTGATTTATTCATTCCTGAAATATGGACTTTATTAGGATTCTTCTACATTGTACTTGCGAGATAAAGGGATAGAAAGAATAATGGATATGTATATAAAGAGTACAAAATAATTAGGTCTAGAAATAATGTCATTTTGCAAGGAGTTCCCGAATAAATAGGCCCATCCAGAAATTTACTGCGCAAACTATGGTAATTTTACTTGATGGGTTACAGAGCCTGATAACTTCGCCATGACATCTAGCATAGTCAATAAAGGGTTTGAATATGTCATATGTCTGACAGACAGTTTGGGTCTTTTTCCCCAGAATTGGAGTCCGTTGGAAATGGTTGCACCAAAATGGCCAAGGTTTTGCACTGCAGATAGACAATTTCACTATAGAAATATAAAAAAAAAGATTGAAAATAGCTTTTGTAGTCGTGTTTGCCGAGTCCTTCAGGCTCACCTAACTGCTTTGCTATGTTTGGTCCATACCTAGCAACAGATCCCAAGTGGATGAGGATGGAAAAACTGATCTAAGATTTGCATGAACATTGTGAAGGACATACACTAATGAAATGACACCAGGACTGCCACATTCCCGTTGGTAGCAATCCTATTACTTGCGTAGTTTCTCTTCACCATGCTGTTATGTATACTGGATAATTATTGCTCCCTTCTCTTGAAGGATCCTACAAGAAAGGAAAGCCCAAACATTCCCATTTTGACAAATTAGCTGTTAGCAGACATAGTTGACAAACACCGGCTCCGCTCATGTCAAGGACATTGCCGTGTTCTATATACATTCTGAACTTACAGTGGCTTCATATGTGAATCCCTGTTTCATCATTGCAACAAAACAAGCACAAGATCACAGATTTCACTTTAGAAATAAGACTTTTAATTGCATTTTATGCATTTATTCTTTTGGCAATAGTCACCTGTAATGTTAAAGACACTCATTGGGCAACCAATTTATTGTGTTCTAAGACCATTACATGTAAAAATGTCTTCCTCAAGTCTCATAGTGTACTCCATCTGTGAAGTCTGCAGAGAATCATTAGATATTAACTTCAGATGAATAATACTAATAAGCCTCACATATTGGCCATTTGCAACCCTACGAAGAGCCACGATTCAGCTGGACCAGGAATGCCAAACTATTTTTTCTGTCAAACTCTGCTCAAATTTACATTTTGGGAGGAACTGTTCTTAAAAAGGACTTGTCACTTGCCAGTCAGGTAATTTTTTACTGTTGTAAATGCCACTATTCTCCTGACTGGTGTTGTAGTTTGTTCCCGTGCCCCAAAATTTCAGATATAGTCCCCCCTACCTTGTATGTACATCTATCCTTGTTGCAGAAGGTGCTTCATCCTCAACTCTCCTCTTTAGGCATCTTCATGAGGATCTCATCCCCTTTGGAAAGCAAGACTGTATTTACATACAAGGAAAACGGGTCCATAGCTCAGTAATGTAGATTCAGGAGCACGATAGACTAGACGAGTGCCAATATACCAATGAGATTGTCCTAAAGGTACAATTTCAATGCGTTTCCCTCAGAAAACACATGATGGATGAAATATATGTAAATATCTTCCAGTCAATGTATGGCTCAGATTGACAGAGCTAAATAACTATTCACCAAAGCACCCAAGCAACCAATAGAGCAGAACAGTTTTGCAAAAAAAACAAAAAATAGAAAAAGCCTGAATTGCCCAGATGTAGAGCGCTGAGCTATCCATTCAGGCATAAAAATACTTCATAGACAATATACACATACATATTATCCTTACCGGTTTTCCTAACCTATGCATTACTGATTGGGTATGTATGTAGTCTAGAGAAGCTTACGACAACCCAAGGGATCTCATATGGCTGACACAAAACACAAATCAAAATATTGCTCCGTAAACCAGTAATGTGACTACTCAGCATTACCTAGCAGCAGACTATAGCTGACGTTAACAAATGTAGCCCAATCATGTGTGTGATGATTGATCTCAACAGTACAGCGAAAAACCAACAAAGTCATGGACAAGGAGCACTTTATTGAAAAAGGTGCTGAAACAGTACTAGGTAATAGAATAAAGAATAAAGCCACAGCGTATCAATCTAAGCAATGAGTGCCATCAGTTACCGCCAAGACATGAGGAGACAGCATAGTCTTCGAAAAAGCAAACTGTTTATCTGACCCGTGACCTTCCACTCAACACATGGAAGATGGAGAAAACATTTGAGGTGAAATTTATTTTTCAACGTCACATCTGACAATTTCTTGATTCATCACTGGGGACATAAGACACAAGATTCTCATTCGCCTTTTCTCTAGGCCACATTCATGATTGCATGCATTCATCCCCAAATCATCCATTATGCAGAAGCAGTATGGATAGGATGAAAGAAACAATGAAATGAATTGTGTTGATTAACTACAAATAAAAACTTCCCATGACTTCCTATTTGCTAACATCACATGGCAAGAATATATTAAAAAAAAAAAAAACTACAAATAAAAAAACAGTACATCTTCTACATGTATGACAGGAGGTGTCCATCATGCCTCTCTCCCACTTTTCGCACCTCCAGTGCCTGCAAATCAGGATGTCTAATAAAGGAATGGAAGTAGCCAAATTAAGTCTTCAACTAAAGATGGAAGGTATCAGGAATGATAGATACAGGTTTGCCTAATATTATTCCGCTTAGTAAAAAAAAAAAGGCTGTAAACACTGGATGGCCAAAGCCCCAGCTAATCTTTTGTCTGACAGCCATCTCAGACAGCTAGCCTACAGACAGGAACGCTCGGTCGGACTAGCACTCCTGTGCTCTCTACGAGAACATCGTATCCAGACATCTCTGGCAACGGCTAATCATTGGGAGAACAAAACAGCTGGCATGTCGAAATTGGACAGTCCTTCTGCCTTTTCAACTTTTTTCTCCTTTGGGGTTCACGTTATGGGATAAATATTCATTAAAACAATATATTATATGCAATATATATATATATATATATATATAAAATTTATATTCTATGCTTTGATACTTATGTTTTGAGACAAGGGGGATGATCAGTAGGTTTCCAACAACGCCACAAGCACTAAACAATCATGTCACTGGGATGAATGCATACATTTTTAAATTGGTACAGAAAGCTGGGTGACCGGGGAATTGCAATCTTTATGGTTCCTAACTATGCAGGGAGGAAGGAAGTGGGGAGAGCACCTTATTACCGTGCACACCAGAGGTCACTGGAGCAGAAGTAGCAGAGACTAGCCGGCGCCTGCGCAGAACAACAAAGAAGCCATCGCACATAAAAGGATGGAAGTGTGATGTGTTATCAAGGTATTGCTGGGGGCAGGCACGCGCAGGTCTCCGGGACCACCATTACACGTCACAGGGCACTGTGACGCTGATGGGAAGGAAGGAACTGGCTACCATAAAAGTATAAAAGAATTTCTCCACAAGAATACTGCTGATATGAGGTGTACAGGTATGGCTATTTTTACTATTCTATCACCTGTATGCCAATATTAATAGGTTAAAAACACCCCAGGGGGTGACCGATTTCCTTTCATTGTAGCTCACTCAAATTTTCTTTTGTTTGTAAGATTAGTTGCATGTCACAGAAGCACAATTTTAGGATACATACATCTTACCGCACTTTTTTAACTCTTAATGGGGAGAAGAAAAAAAAAAACCGGGGAAAGACAACACAAAACAGAAATTCTACCATTGTTTTAAATGTTATGCTATTCCAGGACTTTGGTTATGGTTTCCTATTCTGCCAAGAACTTACACTGGCTAGCTACCTGCGTGTTCTGTCTACCAGTTCAGCCGGCAACTCTCCTGCATCATTTCACCTCACATCAATAGAGCAGCATCTTCTCTTACTGATATGTTGATGGGGTGTAACTGCCAACGCCATGCTGATAGACAGCCGGCTCCCCGCAGCTCGGCTATTTTGTGCTCACAGTCTCCCGTTATCCAATCCTTTTTTTTCTCGTGGGACTAAGCACTTATCACTATGTAGTTGCTAAGAAGCTTCTTGTTCTGCCATGCGCCGATCTTTCCCAGATCAGAACAGTCACAAAGTGATCATGTGACCACTCCTACCGGCTTGACAGAGCTGTTCCTTCTCTTCCGCTCTTTCGTCGGTGACTTGTCAATGCTGATATCATTCTGATTGATAGCTGGCTCCTTGCTGCTTAACTCAGCAACGGTGCGTTTGCCTCATTTTTTTGCTGCGAAAACGCATAAAATAAGCAACCCATTGAATTCAATGGCATTCCACAAATGCTGTGCTAAAGCTGCGTATTTTTCAGCGGCGGAATCGCATCGCGGAAAAATACGCAGCATGCTCATTCCTTGTGCGGAATCGTTGGATTCTGCACACATAGGAATGCAATGATCTGCTTACTTTCCGCATGTGGCTATGCCCACCATGGGCAAAGTAAGTGGAAAATGTGCGGATGGTACCCACGGTCTGGAGGAGAGGAGACTCTCCTCCAGGCCCTGGGTAACATATCCCTGTTAAAAAAAGAATTAAAATAAAAAAAATCATGATATTCTCACCTTCCGGTGTCCCCCGCAGCATTCCCAGGCCTCAGCGATGCTCCCGGCAAGTCCCGTTCCCAGCGATGCCTTACGACAATGACCTGTGATGGTGTAGCGGTCTCGCGTGATGCTACGTCATCTGGGGTCATTGTTGCAAGGCATCGCTGGAAACGGGAGTTGCTGGGAGCATCGCAAGGCTCGGGAAGGCTGCAGCAGCTGCTGGAAGATGAGAATATCACAATTTTTTTTTTATTATTACTATTTTTAACATTATATCTTTTACTGCTGATGCTGCATAGGCGGCCTCAATAGTAAAAAGTTGGGCACACTTGTCAAACACTATGTTTGACAAGTGTGACCAACCTGTCAATCAGTTTTCCAAGCGATGCTACAGATCGCTTGGAAACGCTAGAATTATGCAAGCTAATTATGCTTGCAAAACGCTAGTTTTCGCGGGAATTCCACATGCGGATTTCCCGTGGCAGGGAGTTGCGGAATTGCCACGGAAATTTCCACGGCAATTCCGCATGTGTGCACATAGCCTCAATGACCAGGACGTCGGCAGCAACATCCCGTTGACAGAAAATAGCTACAGCGAATGAACTGCTCTGTCAATGTGATGTCACAAAGTGTGAGAATAGGCGCTAGGAGTGGTCAAATGACTGCTCTGGGCGGTCACAGACAGGTGACCCGCCGACATAGTCTTGCCTCAATAGTACATGCAAAGTTGCAGATTATAATTTCATTTATAAATGACAGCAGTTACTGTGCTGCTTAAAAGACTTTATTATGGCAAAAATACTGCTAAATAAGTGCTTTAGATAGTTATGGCACCTGACATGTTCGCCTTAAGATCTTCTTCAAAAGTTAGTAATTTTTAATTTAAGGAGTGAAATTTTCTTTACATTCCACTTATGAAGAGCCTGAGCGTTTGTAAACTCTATGAAAACACCTTTGGTATATATACAACAAGACAAAAAATAAAGAATGGCGTGACATCTAGGTGAATAGTGGGTGAAGTGGGAGGCGTCTAACATCCATTATAAATTCCATTTTCACGACAGCATCAATGACTGTCAATGATTAAATGTCTACGGCCGAGATGACAACATCATCAATTATAATTAAGAATCAATTAATAATCATTTTGTCTTTGTGTATTTAATTGAATGTATAATTTTGTAATAATCTGCGGAAGCAACCAAATAAAAATATTCAGAAACGTACTTAGAATGAAGCTTTTAATCCATTACGGTCTCTATGTAATTCTCATACAAGTGAAGCGTGGAACATCAATCTTCAATTACGGATTGCCACATACAGATAAATCAAACCGATCCAAGTTTTGCCTCAAGCAGGTCTATCTAGCCGTGGTCTAACAAAACGATCAGGAGAACATGGCTGTAATGTGCTTAGAATATCAAATCGCGGTTTCCATCTGCGTAGTATGATCACTTCTAGCTGCAGTAATGAAAAAAAAACGGGGATATAAAACCTATTACATGGAGGCAAAATTAAAAGGGAACTCGAAATCAGGGACGGACATACCATTGGTGCAACCTGTAGAGCCACCCATGGCCCTAGGAGAATAAGGGGCCACACCTACCTCTAAACGAGGTGAATTGTGCCTTATAATGACTGCAAAAGCTCCATATATTGTTCTTGCACAGGGGCCTCTTCTGCTTGTGTCCACCACTGCTCGAAATTATGCCAACAAGCTATTCCTCATTTCAAAGCAAAGTCTTATTATTAACCCCAGTCTCTGTCCACAATCGGCTGGAGCCGTCCTAATTGGGCATTAGGAGATGAGGAACGATCAACCTCTCCTGATCGAAGATCATTAGTTTGCCAGCTATGGCATATTTCTATTATCAAGGAAGATATTGTGGAGGGGGATTCTAGGCACTTGTAATTGGACATGTGATACCTGTAGATCATTATTAACCATTTATTTTCTGTGCACTGCAGCGGATATTGATTGCGAGACTATCACACGGCCTTTCTAGGCTGTACGGTGCATTCCGTGGCCATCAGCTTATAATATAATCCACTTATCACTTAGAGGCAATGTAAAGTGTATTGACATTAGAGAGTGGAGAGCAGCTGTGCACATTCAGCCAGAACAAAATGTGGTCCCTTGATACTGTTAGTCATGGTGGCAGTGAGCGAGTTTGGAGACGATTAAATCCATTCAGAATGCAGCGTGTACTTACTTTCATTAGCCTTTGAACAACACGCGGACTGAAAAGCCTAAAGCGGGTAACATGCTGTATTGTATTGCCTCGCATTCCGCTGTGGTGTATTGAAGCTTGCTCCAAGAAGAGTCGCCGGATGATCCTGGTTGGCGTCTTCAAAGTTATCTAGAATTGG
The DNA here is from genome assembly GCF_039654945.1 of Dendrobates tinctorius. Classification (NCBI taxonomy): domain Eukaryota; kingdom Metazoa; phylum Chordata; class Amphibia; order Anura; family Dendrobatidae; genus Dendrobates; species Dendrobates tinctorius. Next base: position 11,392,310 of record NW_027361765.1, read on the forward strand.
AAAACCCCTCCGCATTAGAATCATTTCCATCACTGATGTCATGGGAGATTTGAAAAATAAATTATTAATTCTTTGCATAAAATCAGAAGATAAAAGATGTGCAGTAAATGACCTTAATTTGTTGTAATTTGTTCACAATGAAAAAGAAACAACACATTTGACATGGGAAAGCGAGTTTCGCTTTTCAATGATATAGTGGGTTTTTGGTGCAATTTCTCTTACAGGCGAAGTGTTATCATTTATATAAACAGTCATGGCCAAAAGTGTTGGCACCCTTGAAATTGTTCCAGAAAATGAAGTAATTCTACCAGAAAATTATTTCAATTACACGTTTTGTTATACACATGTTTATTTCCTTTGTGTGTATTGGAACACCACAAAAAAAAAAAAAAAAACAGATATAATTTTAAATATATTTTAAAACATTTTTGATCATGTTTAATTCCCATATCGCTATGATTAATATATATCCCGACATCTCGGCGGGGAGATCTCCATGTGTGCATTGCGCCGCCTCCAGCGGCCATTTTCCCCAGAGTGCACCACAATGTAAATCATGGATGTGCGCGGTTCCATGCTTTTATAAAAGGTCGGCGGAGCCTCAGCACCACCGAAGGCCCACAGTGTGGCACCTCCGCTCCGAACATCCCTTCATTCCAGCCTGGGGTCGACAGCAGCTGCCAACCCCATTAACCCCTTTACCCCAAGTGTGGTTTGCATGTTAATGACCGGGTCAATTTTTACAATACTGACCACTGGGTCAGTATCTGGGTCAGTTCAGGCCTGGAGAATGGGCTGCCCATGACAGGGTTTTCATGTGGTGGTTTCTTAGTTTTTGCCAGAGCTGTATATATGCACACATACTGATATATACAGTATGTATCTCATACTCTATCTGAAGTCACAGTAGACAAGAGACTTCCAGGAGATACTGTGTGCTACCCACAAACATAACAGACTTTTCTAGTGACCAAGCACGTTACAGCACAGTTAAAAGAAAAGACCTCTCCTCAACTACATGAATATGAAATGCAGAGAAACTGGTACACATCCAGTGAAAAACTCATCTTTGTATCCAACCAATATATCCTTATTAAAATAATATATATTCCCCCCTGAGCCAATTGTGTTCTCCCACCTTCTGCCCACTTCCTCATGTGCTAAAGTGGTTGTCCAGAAACTTGGAGATGGTTACCAAAAGCTTAGAATGGTATAAAATAACACATTAATACGCCACTTATCGATATCTATGCCCCAATGCTTCTGGAGGTTTCCCCACTACTGTTCTCTACAGAGGTCTGGGGGACCCGAGAAATCATGGAATGGCAGAGGGACTGATCGGGCCAGTAGTACTTGATTTGTTATTTTTTTACCAGTCTAGTCTTTTCATTAAAAAAAAAAAATAGCTCTTCCTTTAGTAAAGGTTGAAAAAAAAAAAAAACAGTAAAAAAATAAATAAAATAAAAGAGACCTGACTGTTTTCTACAGGAAACAATTTTTTTTTGTATCACATGATATTAAATGAAAATGTCCAAATTTTTCTACAGAGGTCGACCATGTAACTGCCTATTCAGCGCCTTTCCGGGTCTTTAACACTCTTCTTTTCATACATATCTATTATTCTAGCTCAGTTAAGTACATGAATAGGCTTGCAGAGCTCTTTTCAACATTCGGTAAACTGGTGCCCATCTGTCAGCCCCACAAGAACCCTCTGACAATGAGCTCTTTAAGAGGCCAGGAAGGTCACACGTTAAAATAAACAGCATTTTGTTTCCCTTTCAGCCACAGCATACAGAACACATGTTCAGCAATTGACGGACGAGTTGAAAACATTAATAATCATATTTCTGACATGAAGCGTTGTTGCCTATTTTTCACTCACCTTGTAGACCAATTAAAAATGCAGACAGGTTAAGTCGGCCATAAACGCTGGGTGGGCTAATCTGTGAGCCATGTCTTCTGGGACCTAAAGTTGTTAAAAGGATAAGGTCAGAAACTGTTCTCAAAGGTAAAATTACGGTATCAAGTGTGTAAACGTATGGATGAGCGGATGACTGAATTAAAAGGGATGCAGATAATTTTTGGTGAAAAACACATTCAGGATGCTGTAAAATAATAAAATAAACTCAAGTTACTCATCCCCTCACCTCTCCCAATTCTTCCAAGATTCCCACACTTTTTCTGTGTCTGACAAGAATGTGCCTGCTGCAGCTGATCACCATCACTACCAGTGATTGTCTGCAGCAGTCACTTTGTGCATCCTGTTATCTCCAGATGAAAAAGAAACCCCGGAGAACTAGGCAGAGGGATACATGACTTTGGAAGGGGTGGACCTTTAACTCCTGCAGCTTTGTGTAATGAACACCAGAGGGAGTAAGGAGCGAGGCAGCAATCTGGAGTCAGAGCGTGCGGCCACAGCTAAATGCGAGCCGCACGAGAGCAGGACCTGAGACACATGACCACCGGGGGAGGGGCCGGAGGTGGAGCTAACTCCCGTACAGGAGAGAAAATAGAAGCAGGAGCCAGGAGCGAGGTCAGACAAGCAGTGTTCAGTAACCAGAGGGTAAAGCAGTGTTCTAGAGATGAGGCAGAAGGATGGTGCAATACAAGCCGAAGTCAGAAACCAGACAGGAACGCAGTAACCAGGGGCATAGACAGGAGGGAAGTCAGAAAACTTAGCCAAAGGTCAGAATCGGAGATATAGCAGAAGAACAGAATCACAAAGCAGACACAAAACGTGGGACAAGCCAAATCATACACAGAACAAGCACACAGAGGAACAAACTGTATACACTAGAGTCACTAGGTAGGCTGCTCAGTCGAGAACTGAAATATCACTGACAAAGAGCCCAGCACCAGAGCTGGCACAAATGGTCCTCCCCAAACCAAAGGGAGGCCATACAGGGTTAACCCCAAAAAGCCCAGGACGGGGAAGGAAATCTCGTCCTGAGCCATGACACTTTCTTTGTATAGCGGTGTAGAATTAAGCAGGAGTGATGTTGCTTTAAGAGGAAGGAGCCCAGTATGTCTGTGCCTGGTGTGTTACTGTGATGAGGGTAGCGCTTATATAGAGGATGTAACTCTGTCTTTCCCTCTCTCTCTCACCGGATGAACTGGAGGAAACATCACCCGCACTGTCATTATCACAATACTAAAACATTTTCTTTAACCATTACTTGTATATTGATGAATGCTTTATTGTATATCTTGTACCATGTCCAGATTTATTATGGGTGTAAAGAGTTAACATTAGCATTAACTTCTAAACCCAAGGGAAGGGCAATCCTTCAACCATGGTTCCTTGAGGTTTCATCCACAGGGTTTTTTTACTCTCCTGAGCGCTGTAGGATGACTTTTTGTAAGTCAGAGGTTTGCAAGTTTAGTCCCCTTAGTGCTTTTGCAGGGACTTCTACTTTGAGTTTACTAAAGTTATTTATAAATAATAATAATTTTTAAAAAAATGGCTAAAAGTGTCAAATGTGACTTGGGACTCATTTTAGCTAATAGAGAATGTAAAACCTCATGGTGGTGAACAGGCTAGGCTTTGGTGGCCAGCCTCAAGGACGTTATAATGGTAACGTCAATCAAAGGCGGGCACAGTGGTTAAGTACAGAAGAGAAGAAGATAATAGAGCCCTGATAGTTTACTGGCTCTGCTTGAAATGGCAAGCCAGTGCATGCCGCCCCTTTATGGCTGTCTGTCCTTGTGCTGTATGTCAGACAGCTAGGGATATCACAGTACTTGTGAATCCCAATGTACTAGCACTTCATTTGACTCCTACTGTGATTGCTTTAATCCTGTGATTTAAAGGGAATCTGTCACCCCATTTTTGGCCTATAAGATGCAGCTACCACCATCAGGGGCTTATCTACAGCATTCGGTAATGCTGTAGATAAGTCCCTGATGAAACCTGAAAGATAAGAAAAACGAGTTAGATTATACTCACCGGGGGGCGGGGGCGGTGTTTGTCGCGGTCTGGTCTGGCGCCTCCCATCTTCATACGATGATGTCCTCCTCCTCCTTGCTTCTCCCTCGGCTCCTGCGCACGCGTACTTTCTCTGCCCTGTTGAGGGCAGAGTAAAGTACTGCAGTGCGCAGGTGTGGTAATGGCAGGTACGAGGGATGCAGTGACGAGACGCGAGACGGATTGAACTTTAGGTAATAACTTTTATGGACTGATGCCAGTAGGGTTATCCTAAGCAACCACACAAAATAACAGAAATTGTCCTCGCAGGGACCCAGTACAAGCAAACACTGGTTATAAGAACACGACTACTCTGGCAAAAGCCGGTCACTATAGGGCCACAGTATGGCCGACTACGGGTCCTTAGTTATGTAGTGTCACTTATCCGTCCTGACGTCCCTCGGCGTCCTGGACGATGGTGCTTTGGCGTCACAGCCGCTGGGCCCAGCAGCTGAGGATCTGGCGTAGTCTTCGGACATTCCGACGCCCAGGTGAAGCAGGGGCACAACAGGCCCTAGAAGGGTTCTTTGGTGGAATGTCCCCCAGCAGAGGCAGCAGGACAATGCCTGGGAGTGGGAGAGTCGAGGGCGCAGCCCCTGAATGGGGGCAGGCAGAGGCGGGGCTGAGTGGCAGTTGGTAGGCCACTGGCACAGCCAGCGGCTGCACTAGGGGACCTGTGGCGGGCAACGGCCCGGCCCTTGCCACGGACTGGAGTGGGGCGGTGGCAATGGACAAGACGCAGCCACGGTTGGGAGTGGAGCGGAAGTGGCTGTGTGCAGCGGCGGGCAGGCCGCAGCCGCGAGCTGGAGTGAGGCGGCAACGGCCGCAGGCTGGAGTGAAGCAGCGGTCTTCTGTCGGTCGGTTTGGCGCCATCTCTCTGCAGTCCACCGTGAGCCTCCCTCCTGTCGCTGTCCTCCTTTCTGGTTTCTGCTCGTGGCTCTTGCTCCCTGGCGCTCCCACGGTCTCCTGCTCCTTCTCTCCCGTTCTGGTGAATCACTCTGATTGGCGTCCTCAGCTCTTTTACATAGGCTCCGCCCCCAACCATACTGTCAGTCTCAGTGGTCCGTCCCCCAACTCTGCTCCCCGGAAACAAACCCCCTAAGAAAGATGACGGTCCCCTTGGTTCCGGCCCGCACACTCGGCGGGGGCCTTTCCTCCTACACAGGCGCCGGGAAAGGTCAGAGAGGTCCGGCGCCTGCGCACTGCAGTACTCTGCTCTGCCCTCAACAGGGCAGAGAAAGTATGCGTGCGCAGGAGCTGAGGGAGAAGCAAGGAGGAGGAAATCATCGTATGAAGATGGAAGGCGCCGGAACGGACCGCGACACCCATCGGACCGGACCGAACTCCGGGGTGAGTATAATCTAACTTTTTTCTTCTCTTTCAGGTTACATCGGAGGCTTATCTACAGTATTACAGAATGCTGTAGATAAGCCCCTGATGACGGTGCCGGCAGCGGATAGGGCTAAAATGGGGTGACAGATTCCCTTTAAATAAAGCTTAGCCATTTTGACAGCCAAAATAACGTGTCTTGTGTATTTTTTCAGTGTTTAGGTTTACTGTAGTTATAGTTATTTTAAGATGGAGTGGGGGTCCGTCCCATATCCAAAAGTCAAGGGTGTTGTGGACAGGGCAGCACTGGAAGATGAGTGGAACAACTGGCAATATATATTTTTTAAAAATCAAATGTTAAAAAACACTTTAATGTGCTCCTGTCACACTACTACTTCACAAAAGAACACGGAAAAAGACCAGAACTAAAAATCCTTATTTGTCATGTGCTAAAAAGTGGTACAAAAATGTAGGACTCCTATTTCAGACCCCTGCAATTTGCATTTTTGGCTTGGAGGATTTTGCCTTCCTCTGTGTAAATGACAGGGGAGGAACAGGATTACTCATTTCATGGGGCGAGTGCGTTTAGTTCTGGATGTAGAACATATTCTTCCTATGGTGGTCAACTTGCCAAAGGGAACACGACATTACATAGAAACCTAAACATGGAGATGGTGGTCACCTTGAAAGAGGGAACACAAAATTACATTACATAAAGACCTAAACACAGAGATGGGTGGTCACCTTGCTAGCGGGAACACGACAGTACATCTGGACCTAAACATGAAAATGGTGGTCACCTTGTCAGAGGGAACACAACATTACATAAAGACCTAAACACGGAGATGGTGGTCACCTTGTTAGAGGGAACACGATATTACATACGGTAGACCTAAAACGCGGAGATGGTGGTCACCTTTTTGTCAAATTACCTTAACAATTGTATATATTCTACATAATGATGTACAAAAGGCCTCATCACTTTAGTGCGAAGAATCATACGATTATAAGACGAATATTTAGCACTACTATGCAAGTTACAGTCTGGTTGGCTTTAAGGGTCAAATTCAGAATGAAAAAATTAGCAAGCCATTGCAAAATGCTTTCCTTTTTGTCTGAGTAACCGAAGATCTCACTGCATGCCGTGTAATGTTGGGTTCACACTTGTGCTTAAAGAGAATTTAACCCAAAGTTTTTGCTAGCCCGTCTGATAGCAGCATAAAGTAGGGCAAAGACCCAGATTCCAGCAATGTGTCACTTACTAGGCTTCTTGCTGTAGGTTTTGATAAAATCACTTACCTTTGGCAGATCTATAAGTTCTCCGAATGCTGAGCTCTATTACATCCAAAAAATTTTTAATAAAAATATGATAAAAGAGAACTTGAATTGAATTCTGTGGAAACAACAAATCTCTCAATACTCTACATCATACAGTTTCAAATATACAAACGCAACAAATGTTTCTTCATTGACATAGAAAAAGTTCAATAAATTCTATTTCCATACCATAGTAACAGCTCACATAAAATAATTAAACTTCCATGGTAGTCACTAACTTCACGATCAAGACCTGCACATGGCTTCAATGGGCATCTAAAACAGATCTCCAGACCTTTACCATGGCGATACCGCATGAGACCCAGTCACTTTATGTATATTATATAAAAAATAACAGCTACTATAGGATACACATAAATTAGCTATATCTGTCAATAAGACAATATCCCATACAACCAAGATAGCATCATTACTTAGTACTAAAAGACAAGCTAACTCAGCGTCGTAAGAAACACTCAAAATGTTCACTAGATAAATACATAAATGTAATGCAATACATACTTTGTAAACTTCATAACCACATACAGAGTGCGCAGCATAAATGAGTATAACCCCTTTGAAAAGTAAGATTTTCATTAATTTTCACACAACAAAAACAATTTTCAACATTTTGACAAGACGGGAGTTTCATAGAACATTTGTCTAATAATCCATAACATAAAAGTAATATAAAAAACTTTTATTAGAAAAAATCTTCAGTTTTAGGCCGAGGTCACACTTGCGAGAAACTCGCACGAGTCTCGCATCTCAATACCCGGCACTGACGTCGGCGGTTCAGATCGGAACGTTCAGCTGCACAGAAAAACATGCAGTCGCACACTCCGGTCCCGAGTGCCGGCGGCAGTGCCGAGTATTGAGACGCGAGATTCGTGTGAGTTTTTTGCAAGTGTGACCTCAGCCTAACTCAAATTAGTTGATACAAAAATGAATACACCCCACATTAAAAAACATCTCCATCTAGTAGTTTGTAAGACAGCACCAAGTCTTCTAGCCAAGGAATGAACAAGTTAGTGACATATCTATCTTTTTCCATTCTTCAAAATTGACATCTTTTAGAGGCTGGATGCTGGATGGAGAGTGATCACAACTTGTTGCTTCAGAATTTCCCATACATATTCAATTGAGCTCAGATCGGGAAACAGGTGGCCACGGAATCATTTTCACCTGGTTCTTCAGAAATGCAACAGTGGCCTTAGAGGTGAGTTTTGGATCTTGGTCATGTTGGAAAAGGGCACATCTTAATAAGTCCCAGCTTTCCCTCATACTTAGGAGCATATATCTGGGCATTTTAGATGTTTTTAGTACATCCGCACGTATTCGCCAATTACCGAGTGACCCTTTTTGTATATGAACTTTGGACGTTATTTAAACTAGGTCCATATCTCACACGCTTTTTTCAACAGTTTCCATTACTTCAAAACCGTTCTAAACTAGCTTGTTGATCACAGGAGCCATGTGCGGGTCTTAATCACAAAGTTAGTGACTATGGTGGAAATGTAATTATCTATTGTATGGGGATTATTGCAATGAAGATAGGATTTTAATGATTATTTTTCCCAAAGCAATAAAGAAACATTGTACACACAGATATATATATATCTCATACTTGCCGGGTGGCACCCATTCTTGGTCTACGGATCTCTTAATCTACTATATGAAACACTGTACACAGTTAGCCAAGATGTTCTGGAGGACTAGCCACATTATCCACCCTACATACTGCAATAACCCTTGCCACTCAACACTAGCTATGATACTTATCTATTTGGTCACATCTTTCACCCACACATTTACTTATGAAATATAAATAAAACCTTGGGGGGGGGATACGTCCTTTTAATGCCGGATAACGGAGACATTATGTCAGGACGTACTGCAGGCTTACCCACACTATACCATTCATCATGCTTATGTATTTGTGCACAGTAGCCACCCACACACCCACTAACAAAACATAAATAAAATCTTCGGTGGGGATGACCACCATTGTCTAGAAAATTTGGGGGCTTCTCTTTAAACAATTTAAATTTGGTAAAAAAAAAAAAAAAAAAGAAAACAGTTAGCACTAACTAAAAAGGCCTATATTTCTAGAATTGTAAGGCTAGTTTCACACTAGCGCTTTTGAGCGCAGAGACGGCCTGCGCACGGCCGCTAAGCCCCGCCCCCTGCCGCGCCTCCGCCGGTAGCTCTGCCTACCGGCGCATGACGCTGCATGCGTCCCCTATCTTTATCACTGGGGGCGCAGGCCGTGTGCAGTATGCGTTTGGCGACGCATGCGTACTTTTGACGGTGCGCCGACCTGCGCCAAACGCAACCTGCTGCAGTTTGGTTGCGCCGGCGCACCGTCAAAAAGGCGCATGCGCCGCCAAACGCATACTGCGCACGGCCTGCGCCCCCAGTGATAAAGATAGGGGACGCAGGACACATGCAGCGTCATGCGCCGGTAGGCGGAGCTACCGGCGGAGGCTCGGCAGGGGGCGGGGCTTAGCAGCGGCCGTGCGCAGGCCGTCGCTGCGCTCAAAAGCGCTAGTGTGAAACTAGCCTAAGCCAGATTAATACTAAGGGCAGCAGATAAAATAATCACAAAAATTGGTCAATTTTGACCTAATGACAGTTCCTCTGTATCAATGAGGCTATATTTCACCTTTGGAATAAATACAAATTTTTTTTTTTTTACAATTTTTTTTTTCTGAATCCTGCATAATGTATTTTAACCTCCAACCTTAAGGGAATGTAATATTACTGCAGATTTGTTGAACGTTCTACAACAGGTCCTTAGTTCTAAATTGCTTTATGAAACGCCATATGAGTTACAAAATGTCAAATTTGATCTATGAGGACTGAACTGTATCCTAATGGTATGTTTACAATAATCACCTAGCAATTCATAAAGTATTTACTGAAAAAAAAAAACCTTGTAAGACGATGGAGGGTTAACACTGCAGTTTTCTCTGCTGCTCTTTTTTTGGCCAGAAAAAAAAAAAAAAAAAAAAAAGACAATTGAGAGGGTAGAAGGGATGAGGAGTGAGGAGCAGAATGAGAGGCAGAGATATGGATCATGCAGATCATCTAGCTGGCTTACCCCAGATCTACATTAACAGCTACACTGCTCAGTACTACGGTAACATTTCCTCTATGCTTCTTTCGGTGTACAAATAAAGGGAAAAGAGCCGGAATCCCTCAGTGTAAACATTAAGGCAATGAGTCCCAGTAGCTAATTTTAGAATCAAATGCAAATTAGAAATGGAGCACAACAGGTGCAAAGTGGTGAAAAATGCAAGATACACGAAATATAATGCACTATGTAATCTGTCACGGCAGCCCGAATATGGATTAGCATCTGTCCATGTACAGTGGTGTGGGCGGGGTTATACACAGCTCAGCATTCAGAGAACTGCCAAATCTGTAGCCGATAAAACAGCAATTTTAGCAAAATGACAGCAAGCAGCCCAGTAAGTGACACATTACTGGAATCAGGGTCTCGGCATCTAGGTTATGCCACTCTTGGATGACATAACAAAACCCTGGTGACAGATTCCGTTTATAGAAAAGAAATTACAAAGCTTCGGCGCAAGCTTCCGAAAATCAAACGAAATGCAAATTTAAGGGAACCTGTCACGTCATTTCAATTTGACCGATTTCCCTGGTTGTAGTGATGTCCCTGGAATCCCGCACTTGCTGAGTAAATCGCTTGGAGCAGCGCTTGCACAGCGTGTAGTGTGGAGGCTGCACTTGCGCCGTGATGCGCGTCTCTCTGCTCAACAATACGCAAGCACGGCAGACTCCAATCAAATTGAATGGGTGGCGATGCTCATGACTGAACAGAAAATGAAGCACACCCCTATGACTAAATGAGCAGGTACCATACAGCTATATAAAAGTGCTTTTTGGACATCATTACAGCGCCGGTTTTAATGAAAAAAAAATGTGTTCATGATGCACATTATATCAGTAACAACGAACTGGGGACAGTTTAGACACTTGAAATGGCGTGACAAGTTCCCTTTAAAAAGTACACCAAAAACCTATTGATTCTTAGATATACTTGCTGCCATGTCTTTATGTGGACAAAGTACAGAGGAGAACCTACAAAAAATTGTATTATAAGAATGGTTCCCTATACAATCAGGATGCCTCAATACTGATGCTGCTGAGACTCTCTATAATTAGTGAACACCCCACTTTAGAGTATGCTGACTTCTATACATGTAGTCCCATAGTTATAGAAACAGCATGATTAATCTGAATGTAAGTCTAGTCTATAATTTACAGTCTATAAACCTAATTAGAAGGAAATACCAAAAGATAAAGAACACAAATATGTACGAACAAACCAACTAAAAACCCACAAACATTTGTTCAAAAATTAGGCAATGAAAATCAAAATGATTAAAATATAAATTACATTTTATTAATACATTATAAACCATAACACCATAAAAAGAGAATGAAAGAAAAAACTAAAAATATAACAGATAAACCAAATATACAAAGTGCACCCCCAAAAATCAATCACACCAATCATGTAACATTTTAAATATAGGTGGGGATCAAAATAGATAAAAAATAATAAATAACTCGCACGTGCATTACTACAGACCGTCACCCTAAAGAAAATTGGAGGGAGGAAGGAAGCAGAGATGGGTACTTTGATGAACAAGATGACTCTACCTGACGCGGAGGTTGGCAATCCATTTGGATTCCTTCTGAAGGATCAACTGGTCCCAGTTGCCCCCTCTCATCAGGGGTTTACCCTATCTATTCCCATAAATGTGATCTTCTTAGAGTCACTCTGATGGTAATTGTTAATATTACCTACTTCGGTGTCTATATCCCTCTCATTAGCGATATCTCGAATGTGTTCCCCTGCTCTCCTTCGAAACACCCTTCTCGTTTTTCAGATATACTCTATACCAAACTCACATGTCACTTTGTAGACAATACAAATGGTTTGGCAGTTACTAAACTGTCTAATTGAGTACACCTTGCCTGTATTGCTACTTTTAAATGTTTTTCCAGGTGAGATTGATCTACACGCCTTGCATCTGCCACATCTATAGCACCCTACAGGCTGTGTACCCAACCAGGATGGGTTTCTTAGGGCTCTGAAAATGGCTGTGGACTAGTCTGTCCTTGAGGGACCTGCCATTTCGAAAAGTGATTTGTGGTGAAGGACCCACTGCGTCCTTGATGTCCATATGAAGGATCGACCAATGGTGTTTGGGTATATTTCAGATCTCCCCTGACTCATTAGAATATTTCGTAATAAAGCGTAATAAGTTGTTCTCGACTATTGGAGGTGTGGGGGTAAGTAACTATTTACGATCTTCCAAGAGGGATTTCTTATATGCTTCATTCAAGATATTTTTGGGATAACCTCTCTCTGAAAACTGCCTTTTTAGGTCGTCTGCTTGCTCTTTAATAATAATAATAATAATAATACTAATAAATTTTATTTTTATAGTGCCGACATATTCCGCAGCACTTTACATTTCAGAGGGGATTTGTACAGACAATAGACATTACAGCATAACAATAATCACATACAGTAGATTATAACAAATACCAAGAGGAATGAGGGCCCTGCTTGCAAGCTTACAGTCTATGAGGAAAGAGGTAGACACGAAAGGTGGGTGGTAACAGTTGCCCTGATTGTATGGACCAGCGATAATGTTAAGTGTGTAACAGTACAGACACAGAGGGCTAATAGATGCATAAAGCATGTGGGAACATGATGCAGGGAACCTGGTTATGGTAAAACTTTTGGCTGTGCCACACAGGGATAGATTAGGTTAATGTGTTGAGGCGATAGGCCAGTCTGAATAAATGCGTTTTCAGGGCACGCTTAAAATTGTGGGGATTGGGGACTAATCGTATTGACCTGGGAAGTGCATTCCAAAGAATTGGCGCGGCACGTGTAAAGTCTTGGAGACGGGAGTGGGAGGTTCCGACTATTGAGGATGCTAACCTCAGGTCATCAGCAGAACGGAGGGCGCGGGTAGGGTGGTATACTGAAATAAGGGAGGAGATGTAAGGTGGTGCTGAGCTATGGAGGGCTTTGTGGGTGAGGGTAATAAGTTTATACTGAATTCTGGAGTGGATGGGTAGCCAGTGTAATGACTGGCACAAGGTAGAGGCATCGGTGTAGCGATTGGTGAGGAATATGATCCTGGCTGCAGCATTCAAGACAGATTGGAGAGGGGAGTGTTTGGTAAGAGGGAGACCGATTAGAAGAGAGTTACAATAGTCGAGACGAGAATGAATAAGAGAAACAGTAAGAGTTTTTGCAGAGTCAAAAGTAAGAAAAGGTCGAATTCTAGAAATGTTTTTGAGGTGCAGATGACAAGAGCGAGCCAGTGATCGAATGTGGGGGGCAAAGGAAAGCTCGGAATCAAGTACGACCCCAAGACAGCGGGCATGTTGCTGGGGAGTAATAGTGGAACCACACACAGAAATGGCAATGTCGGGTATAGGTACATTAGTAGAGGGAGGAAACACCAGGAGTTCAGTCTTTGACAGGTTCAGTTTCAGATATAGTGAGGACATGATATTAGACACAGCGTTTAGACAATCGCCGGTGTTTTCTAGAAAGGCTGGCGTGATGTCAGGAGAAGAAGCGTATAATTGGGTGTCATCAGCATAGAGATGGTACTGGAAACCAAATCTACTGATTGTTTGACCAATAGGGGCAGTGTACAAGGAGAAGAGGAGGGGGCCTAGAACCGATCCTTGAGCGACCCCAACAGTAAGGGGAAGGTGAGAGGAGGAGGAACCGGCAAAAGATACAGTAAAGGAGCGGTCGGAGAGATAGGAGGAGAACCATGAGAGAACGGTGTCCTTGAGGCCAATGGAACGGAGCATAGTGAGGAGGAGCTGATGATCCACAGTGTCGAATGCTGCAGAGAGATCCAAGAGAATTAGCATGGAGTAATGACCATTTGATTTAGCTGTTAGCAGATCATTAGAGACTTTAGTGAGGGCAGTTTCAGTGGAGTGTAAAGAGCGGAAACCGGATTGGAGAGGGTCGAGAAGAGAGTTTTCTGAGAGATAGCGGATAAGACGGGAGTGGACCAGGCGTTCCAGGAGTTTAGAGATGAAGGGAAGTTTAGAGATAGGTCTATAGTTAGCGGCACAGTTTTGGTCGAGGGATGGTTTTTTTAAGTAGTGGATGTATGATGGCATGCTTAAATGAGGAAGGAAAAATACCAGAAGAGAGAGAGAGGTTAAATATTTTAGTTAGGTGAGGGGTCACAGCATGGGAAAGGGACTGGAGGAGATGTGACGGAAATGGGTCACTGGTGTAAGTGGTTGGGCGAGAAGATGCAAGGAGCCTGCTTACTTCTTCTGTGACTGGTTCAAAATCAGAGAGTGAACTAGATGCAGTGGGGGAGGGAGGACAGTGCATGGTATGAAGTGACTGGGAGATAATTTCCTGTTGAATCTGCTCTTTAAAATTTTGTCAGATCTGAACAATTTTGTCGCATTCTGAGGTATTGCACTTTTGGTATGGCCCTCTTGAGGGGTCTTGGATACCCATTTTCCCACCTCAGAAGGGAATTGGTGGCTATAGGTTTACCATAACTGCTTGTGATCAATTCACCACTTTCACTTCTATGGAAAAGGACATCAAGGAACGAGGGGAAGTGCATGACACCCAGATCCAAAAACAAAATTTAATCACATAATCAAATATATAAAGCTCAAGTGTGTGTATGTATGCATGTGTGTATGTGTGTGTATGTCCGGGATTGTCATCTGCACCGTCGCAGCTACAGCCACAAAATTTGGCACAGTCACATGTCTGGACCCCGAGACTCCTAGGCTATGTTGTGAGGCGAAATTTTAACCCCGCGCGTTCCAATTCACCAAACAATTTTGCCCCTATCTACATAATGGGGAAAAAGTGTGTGTGTATCAAGCCCCGCCCCTCATGATGTCATAATGGTTGCCATGGCGACGCTGATGTCATCATAGGTTGCAAGCCCCGCCGCTCACTATAATGACATAATGGTTGACTATGGGATGGAGGATGTGTGATGGGTATATGGGCACTGGACAATGGGATGGAGGATATGTATGACGGGTATATGGGCACGGGACTATGGGATCGTGGATATGTATGATGGGTATATGGGCATGGGACTATGGGATGGAGGATAATTTTGCTATAACTAACCACAGTTAGTTACTATGCCCAGGCAGCGCCGGGCTCTTCAGCTAGTGTGTGAATAACAATAAAAGGTGAATAAATACCATCTACAGAGAACACAGTGGATTCTAATAGGCCTATGCATTGAGCCTGATGGAAAGTAGATACATACCAGCACCAATAGTGCACACCACATCCCACTCTACAAACTCCAACGCGGATTTTGCACCGCTTCGTCACGGTTTATAATGCATTAATAACATTTAATATATTTTAATAATCTTGATCGTCTTTGCCCAATTTTTGAACACGTTTCTGTGGGTCTGTAATTCAAAGTGGCCATTTCACCATTTTTACATGCTAAACTGATCACATCATGATTAACAGGCTGAAGAGTTGAATAACTTCCTTGGCAGAGATGTTAGCTTGGATGTGGAGTCGGGAAGGAATTTTTTTCCCCATTGTGAAGCTTACTGTTAGCCACATGGGTTTTTTTTTTGCCTTCCTCTGGATCAACATGTTAGGGCAAGTTAGGATAGGATATGGGTTGAACTAGATGGACTTAAAGTCTCCCTTCAACCTTAATAACTATGTTACTATGTAAATGTGTATGCTAATTTCAACTATAATTAAGCAGAGGTTAGTAACCGATTCTTCTCTGGGGGTGTTCACTTTTTCCCTCGATGATGAAGAAAATGTCCCCATAGAAGCTTAGAACCGTATTTCTTAGAAGGACAAATAAGAATATGTTGATTACATTGAAGTTGCTTTATAGCCATTTGCTCAGGTTTAGTCAAATTCAATACAGACGGGTTACACGGTGGGATTAGGTACTTTACTGTCATTAAAGTCAACCAGATCAGAAGATCGTGTGGGTACTTTATCTGATTTTTAATGAATTTGTCATAACAGCCCACAAATAAGTGTATTTGACTGTAAAATAAAGGAGAACATCCAGATTTTTTTCTTTAGTCAATTCCATTGAATTATATTCAAAACAAATTGTCTTTTTACTGTAAGTAATCTCACAAATTTATTCACATCTCTAATGGGATTAAATCAATCCATTCGAATAAAAGGAACAAAAAATTAAGGCCTTTAGACAGTATTTCAAGTTGAGCCTTATTTAAAACTGTAACTGACATATTAATGACACAGTAGAGGTAGGTTGCTGTTGGGAAGAGTCATAATCTATGTTACACATGTATTTTACTTGCGACTCCTCTTGTTCTTATAGTTCCTTGTGAAGACTTACAGAAAACGTTTGACCTCTGTCATTGCCAACAAAGGATATATAACAAAATATTGAGATGAACTTTTGTTAATGACCAAATACTTATTTTCCACCATAATTTGCAAAATAAATCTTGCCAAATCAGACAAGGTGATTTTCTGGATTTGTTTTCTCATTTTGAGTCTCATGGTTGTGGTCTACCTATGATGTCAATTACAGGCCTCTCTCATCTTTTTAAGTGGGAGAACTTGCACACTTGGTGGCTGACTAAATACTTTGTTTCCCCACTGTATTTCAAAACTTACTATGGGGTTAGAAATAGGGACTTCTTATAGACACCTCTCCATTACTAACCCTGGGCTTGATGTCACCTGACAATAGAAAGGTAACATTAAGCCCAATCTTACTACACCACTTGCCACCGCCACAGGACAAGTGAAAAGAGAGGCTAAGCGCCAGATGTGGCGTATCTTATGGATGTGCTATTTCCGGGGCTGCTGAGGGCTGATGTTGGTAGCCTAGGTGACAATATCTCTGGCCCCTTCCCAGGCTATTAATATCAGCCCACAGCTGTCTGATTAGCCTTTGCTGGTTGGAATTTATAAGGGGACCCTACATTATTTTCTGGGGTCCCCCATAAATTCACAAGTAAAGGCTGAGCAAACTGTTAACAGCATGGGAACCTTGTTGGATATTGTCCCTTTCCCCTGATTATGAACATCAGCCCCCAGCCATGGGCTTTCCTTCTGCTGGTTAAGAAAATTATCCAAGAGCCTATGCCATTTGTTTTATTTAATTCTTAATTTTACACAGGATGTACCCAGCGGGTGCTGAATAAAACTACCAACATTCTCGCCTAGTCGCGCTAATCTCAGGGAGACCAGGCGACAGCAGCCAGCACCTGGGATTTTCCCAGGTGCTGGTTCGTGTCACATGGACAGCACATGAGTGTCAAATACATACATATGGATGGCATACGAACCACGGATCTCACCAGTACTGGTTTTTACTGTACAGGAATCACCAGGATGTGTGAATGAAGCCTTAGTCTGTATTTACTATCAGTGTGGTGTCCATATATACCATCAGTTCGTCATCAATATAGGGTCCATGTTTCTGTATTTACCATCATTGTGTCATCCATGCGTCTGTATTTACCATCAGTGGCTGGTCAGTGTGTCCATATTTACCATCCATGTGTCTGTTAGCACAGTGTGTCATCAGTGTATGGTCCGTGTGTCCGTTTTTTATCATCAGTGTGTCATCAGTGTATGGTCCGTGTGTCCATTTTTACCATCAGTGTGTCATCAGTATATGGTCCGTGTGTCTGTTTTTAGCATCAGTGTATGGTCCGAGTTTAATATCCGTGTGTCATCAGTTTTTTTCATGGATGGATAATGAGATAAACAAAATTAAAAATCTTCTATCCTCAGCTTTTTAAATATGGACAGCAAGCATGACTGAGGCCTAACATTCTAAAGCAGGAAAGGTCTGGTCAGTGAACAGCAGTAACATGTACCATTGGGTGTACACAATACGCAAGCATTACTTAGCTTCGTATGGAAGATTTTTGACACAAATTATCATGTAGTAATTGATTTCCTGTAACCTAAAATATGTATAAAATATATAGTGCAACTAGTTCTATAAAACTGGGACAGGGTCAGCAGAATCATCATATTATAAGGGAGGATGAGGGATTAAAATGATAGGATAACAGCTCTGGTCGTACTGCTAAGGCCTAGATACTACAGGATTACACAACTGAAAATTTGTGACAGTGCGGGGAATATACACAACACACAGATATATGCAATTTATCTCTTATTTTGATACAGCTTTGTACTAATATTAACAAAGCTGCACTATTTTCAATGTATTTAAGAAAACAATTTTAGAATTTCCTATGTTATGGGAGTACTCCAATTAATCCTCTTTATGGATAAACAAGGATAATATACAGACGTAATCCTGGCGTACTGAGCAAAGATATAAGATAAAAAAAAAAAAAAGAAGAAAATAAATCCGGGAGAGGAAAACATGTAGGTAATAAACGTACACGATAAATGATCTTTAATAGTAGCAAATTAGTAACAATCATTATATTGGCATAAAATACATAATCGGAGTCTCACGGGATTAACTAGAATGATCATGATCCTCGTGATCCAGGAGGAAGGGCCGGCACAGGGCTGGTATACAGACATTAAGGGGTCCTAACTACATCAAGTGGGCTCCAGAGGAAATTACTACCATAAAATTATAGGGGGAGGACGTACTATAATGTAAGCCGTGTAGTCGCATAGGGGCCTGCAGGCATAACGGCACTAAAATGACAGTTCTTTGCACTGCCTATTATTTTGCATGTAACAGGCTCGCATGTTACAATAAGGCTCTGTTTGCAGGTTTTACATTTCAATTGTTAAATACATCTTTTGGGGGGGGCTAAAAATAATGTTTGTAATTTCATTTCAACCACAATGAGCTCTTCTCAGCTGATTTATGACCATACACCGCATCAAATGTAAATGTGCAGAGATAGTCTGCAAAACAGTGAAAAATTTTTAATGAAGGCGCATAGGAAAAATGAATTTCAGCCCAAAATACGGTACATGCATTTAAGTAAAAATAAATAAATAAATAAATAAAAGTCCCAAAGGTTGACAACCCCTTTAAGCATCAATTACAAAAACCGAAGTAGAGGGGCCGTTTGGTATCCCTTTATCACAATAAAGGAAAAGTCTTGCATGCAGAACATTTTCCTTTTATTTTTTAAGCCTTTCACGCCATCCCCCATGTATTTACGGCGCAAGTCGGTAACAGGTATATGGAGCAGGCTCATGTATTGAGCTTGCACCATACGCAGGAGGTAATGGATATGTGTTACAGCCAGAGACACAACAAGAAAACACAAAATGACAAATTTGCAAAAATACTCTGCAGTAAAAAACCATGACAGTAATCAGCAAGTGCTGTATAACAAATACAGGGTATTTAGTTGATACGTTTTTTGCAAAAAATATATACCAAGCTGCTTCACAACGTCACGGTAACCCTTCACGGAGCAGTCACTATCTAATGTATTTAAAACCTGAGCATGTGAACAGTGTCTAAATGAACAGGATGCAGACAGGCGCTTCCCAGTATATGGGCTTTGTGGTGCAAGACAGCTCATTTATGTGCATGCCACACAGGAGAGGGGTGGGGTCTCCCAAACCGTGCTGAGCACGGAAAAAAACGGATTAAGAACATATACCCTGTATTTGTTATACAGCACTTGCTGATTACTGTCATGGTTTTTTACTGCAGAGTATTTTTGCAAATTTGTCATTTTGTGTTTTCTTGTTGTGTCTCAGCCATTGGGTGGTGTGAGCATTGTCTTACCGACTTGTTCACACTTGTGCATGTCACATATGTATGTTTTTAATCCATTTTTTCCGTGCTCAGCACGGTTTGGGAGACCCCACCCTCCTCCTGTGTGACATGCACATAAATGAGCTGTCTTGCATCACAAAGCCCATATACTGGGAAGCGCCTGTCTGCATCCTGCTCATTTAGACACTGTTCACATGCTGAGGTTTTAAATACATTAGATAGGGACTGCTTCGTGAAGGGTTACCGTGACGTGGTGAAGCAGCTTGGTATATATTTTTTGCAAAAAACGTATCAACTAAACACCCTGTATTTGTTATACAGCACTTGCTGATTACTGTCATGGTTTTTTACTGCAGAGTATTTTTACAAATTTGTCATTTTGTGTTTTCTTGTTGTGTCTCAGCCATTGGGTCGTGTGAGCATTGTCTTACCGACTTGTTCACACTTGTGCATGCCACATATATGTTCTTAATGTGTTACAGCCAGGACTGGCCTCTAAGAATTGTTAGTCTGTTAAATGCCTGGCATTATTCTACAGTAGTTGCCCATCAGCGCGCCAGTGACGGGATCGTGGATCACTGGGACAGCCGGGGGGTTCTGTTGAAGACCTCAGTGCTTGTCATTATGGAACTCCCTTGAAACCCACCCTGTGGAGACCGTGATTTTTACTATACGCAGCAATACTGAAGTATAACACTGTATATAGCACAGGTGATCAGAAGATCACAGGTTCAAGTCCCCTAAATTGAAAAAATTCAAGAATGCTAAAATTATGGGGTTTATTGGTAGCACAAAAATTGATAACACAAAAAATGCTGTAACAAGCAAATCGGCCTATCTATCCCAATATGGTATCAATAAAAAACGTCATTTCACCCCGCAAAAATATAGCATTCACACAGCTCCATCGACCAACAAAAAAAAGAAAATGTTGCGGTTCTCGGAATATGGCAACATGACCCCCAAATTTGTTTTTTGTCCTCAAACCACTAAAATAATAAAAAATGGACATATTTGGTATCACCGTAACCATACTGATGCGCAGAATCATATTGAGACCATTGTGGGTTTTTCTGTCATTAATCGAGGGGTACCAACAATTTTGACCGTGTGGGTGGGTGTGTGTGTGTGTACACACAGTCATGGCCAAAAGTTTTGAGAATGACACAAATATTAATTTTTACAAAGTCTACTGCTTCATTTTTTCTAATGGCAATTTGCATATACTCCAGAATGTTATAAAGAGTGATCAGCTTAACAGCAATTACTTGCAAAGTCAATATTTGCCTAGAAAATGAACTTTATCCCCCAAAACACATTTCAACATCATTGCAGCCCTGCCTTAAAAAGGACCAGCTAACATCGTTTCAGTGATTGCTCCATTAACACAGGTGTGGGTGTTGATGAGGACAGGGCTGGAGATCAATCTGTCATGATTAAGTAAGAATGAAACCACTGGACACTTTAAAAGGAGGCTGGTGCTTGGCATCATTGTTTCTCTTCTGTTAACCATGGTTATCTCTAAAGAAACACGTGCAGTCATCATTGCACTGCACAAAAATGTCCTAACAGGGAAGAGTATCGCAGCTAGAAAGATTGCACCTCAGTCAACAATCTATCGCATCATCAAGAACTTCAAGGAGAGAGGTTCCCTTGTTGCCAAAAAGGCTCCAGGGCGCCCAAGAAAGACCAGCAAGTGCCAGGACCGTCTCTTAAAAGAGTTTCAGCTGCGAGATCGGGCTACCAGCAGTGCAGAGCTTGCTCAGGAATGGCAGCAGGCAGCTGTGAGTGCATCTGCACGCACTGTAAGGCGGAGACTCTTGGAGCAAGGCCTGGTCTCAAGGAGGGCAGCAAAGAAGCCACTTCTCTCCAGGAAAAACATCATGGACAGACTGATATTCTGCAAGAGGTACAGGGAGTGGACTGCTGAGGACTGGGGTAAAGTCATTTTCTCTGATGAATCCCCTTTTCGATTGTTTGGGACATCTGGAAAACGGCTTATTCGGAGAAGACCAGGTGAGCGCTACCACCAGTCTTGTCTCATGCCAACTGTCAAGCATCCTGAAACCATTCATGTGTGGGGTTGCTTCTCAGCCAAGGGAATGGGCTCTCTCTCAGTCTTGCCTAAAAACACAGCCATGAATAAAGAATGGTACCAGAATGTCCTCCAAATGTCCTCCAAGAGCAACTTCTCCCAACCGTCCAAGAGCAGTTTGGCGATCAACAATGCCTTTTTCAACAGAGCACCTTGCCATAAAGCAAAGGTGATAACTAAATGGCTCAGGGAACAAAACAGAGATTTTGGGACCATGGCCTGGAAACTCCCCAGATCTTAATCCCACTGAGAATTTGTGGTCAATCATCAAGAGACGGGTGGACAAACAAAAACCTTCAAATTCAGACAAAATAAAAGCATTGATTTTGCAAGAATGGACTGCTATCAGTCAGGATTTGATCCAGAAGTTGATTGAGAGCATGCCAGGGAGAATTGCCGAGGTCCTGAAGAAGGGTCAACACTGCAAATATTGACTTGCTGCATTAACTCATTCTAACTGTCAATATAACCTTTTGTTACTCATAATATGCAATTATATTTCTGTATGTGATAAAAACATCTGACAAACACACATGAAAACCAGAGGGCAGCAGATCATGTGAAAATATAATATTTGTGTCATTCTCAAAACTTTTGGCCATGACTGTATGTGTGTGTGTGTGTATATATATATATATATTATATTATATATATATATATATATATATATATATATATATATATATATATATATATATATATATATTATTAGCTGAAGAGCCCGGCGCTGCCCGGGCATAGTAACTAACTGTGGTTAGTTATAGCAAATTATAATTATCCTCCATCCCATAGTCCCGTGCCCATATACCCATCATACATATCCACGATCCCATAGGCCCGTGCCCATATACCCATCATACATATTCTCCATCCCATAGTCGAGTGCCCATATACCCATCACACATCCTCCATCCCATAGTCCCATGCCCATATACCCATCATACATATTCGCCATCCCATAGTCGAGTGCCCATATACCCATCATACATATCCTCCATCCCATAGTCGCGTGCCCATATACCCATCATACATATCCGCCATCTCATAGTCCCGTGCCCATATACCCGTCATACACATCCTCCATCCCATAGTCCAGTGCCCATATACCCATTACACATCCTTCATCCCATAGTCAAGTGTCCATATACATATCCTCCATCCCATAGTCCAGTGCCCATATACCCATCACACATCCTCCATCCCATGGTCAACCATTATGACATCATAATGAGCGGCGGCAGGTCTTGCAACCTCTGATGACATCAGCGTCACCATGGCAACCATTGTGACATCATAATGAGGGGCGGGGCTTGACACACACACACACACTTTTCCCCCAGTATGTAGATAGGGGCAAAATTGTTTGGTGAATTGGAACGCGCGGGGTTAAAATTTTGCCTCACAACATAGCTTAGGACGCTCTCGGGGTCCAGACGTGTGACTGTGCCAAATTTTGTGGCTGTAGCTGCGACGGTGCGGATGCCTATCCCGGACATACATACACACACACACACACACACACACACTTTGAGCTTTATATATTAGATAAAATATATAAAGCTCAAGTGTGTGTATGTCCGGGATTGGCATCCGCACCGTCGCAGCTACAGCCACAAAATTTGGCACAGTCACACGTCTGGACCCTGAGAGCGTCCTAAGCTATGTTGTGAGGCGAAATTTTCAACACGTGCGTTTCAATCCACCAAACAATTTTGCCCCTATCTACATAATGGGGAAAAAGTGTGTGTGCATCAAGCCCCGCCCCTCATGATGTCACAATGGTTGCCATGGCGACGCTGATTCATCATAGGTTGCAAGCCCCACCGCTCATTTTGATGTCAATGGTTGACTATGGGATAGAGGATGTGTGATGGGTATATGGGCACTGGACTATGGGATGGAGGATATGTATGACGGGTATATGGGCACGGGACTATGGGATGGTGGATATTTATGACGGGTATTTTGGCACGGGACTATGGGATGGAGGATAATTATAATTTGTTATAACTAACCACAGTTGGTTACTATGCCCGGGCAGCGCCGGGCTCTTCAGCTAGTCTAATATATATTTATTTATTTATTTATATTGGAGAAGGTGATTATGAAAGCAAGAGAGAGCACAAACTTCATGTAAGTCCATAGGGGAGTACAATACTCTATTAATTACTGGTAAGAAACACTCATTTTGGCTCAACTTCTTCATTGTAAGGTTTTTTTTTTTTTTTTTAAGTCTTTAGTGTATCACATAATCTATGTTCCCATGAACAGTACCCAATATCTACAATGAAAACCGGCTGTGCTTTACATACTTAATGATCTGTTATGGACTACAAAAGGAACGCAGCCGAAAAGCAGGTGCTCTGGCCAAACTTTACTCCACGACAAAGCATTTCCACAAATGTATTTTTTATTACCTCGCATTATTGCATTTGCTGTGCTGGTAAAAGACAAATCCAATTGATGCTCACTTAAGTGCAAACATTTACCCATTAGGCTTCACTATGAAAGGGTTCCTGCAAAAGATGGAGAGTTTACCGGAAAGCAGGTTAATACAGTCCATTCCTCAAGGGGGGCTTTGGCAGCTAAACCATAAAGAATATAGACCATTTACATGATATGGTGGGGCACAGCAAGGATGAGGGAATCACTCAGGACTTACATTAGTCACTAGGGACTTACATCTTGTTTATCTACTTATTTTATTTCGGCCTAAGATAAATAAAAAGGAAAAAAAAAATTCAACTTTGACCTACGGTAATTTGCTAAACAACATATCATCTTAAATTCCTGAGGGTATGTGCACATGGGATACATGGTTTTTCCTAAAGTATTCTTTGACCTCTTTTACGGCCCTTTTGAGACAGTGGTTTATTTTTTAATTCCATATCTAATATATAAAGTTCAGTGTGTGTGTGTGTGTGTGTGTGTCCGGGATTGGCATCCGCACCGACGCAGCTACAGCCACAAAATTTGGCACAGTCACACGTCTGGACCCCGAGAGCATCATAGGCTATGTTGTGAGGCGAAATTTTAACCCCGCGCATTCCAATTCACCAAACAATTTTGCCCCCATGTACATAATGGGGGAAAAAGTGAAAGGAAAAGTGTTGGAGGCAAATTGACAGCTGCCAGATATGAACAAGAGGGACTTAAAGAATGAGAGCGATGGCGCCAAAGAGTATATACCGTAAAGTTGCTAAGGTGGGGCCCTGACATGGGATACTCGCCACACACGGGGATATGAACACACACAAAATGCGCCACACACTACCACGTGCTTCAACACATATACCACCCTCAGCACACATTTCACCACACATACACCAACCTCGCCACATAAAAGTCGAAACACCAAAGTCGCCACTCAAAACTCATCACGCTGTCCCAGAGCTGTTTAAAAGATGAAAAATGAGCTGTGATTGGTTGTTATCAGCAACAGTTTTCTCTGTAGACAGTTGTGGTAACTGAGGCCTATTATTCTTATCATTTCTATGGTGTAATCGTCCTTCTGTAAAGCTGGAAATAACACAATTTATTACCGTGAGAACACAGACCACCCTCTGACACAGACTGCAGGGGGAGCCCAGTATCACACAGGATGGGATTAGATACACGGCTCAGCAGTCAGTATCACACAGGAGAGGATTAGACACATGGCTCAGCACACAGTATCACACAGAATAGTATTAGATACACAGCTAAGCAGACTGTATCACACAGAATAGGATTAGATACACGGCTCAGCAGACAGTATCACACAGGATAGGATTAGATACACGGCTCAGCAGACAGTATCACACAGGATAGGATTAGATACACGGCTCAGCACACAGGATAGGATTAGATACACGGCTCAGCAGTCAGTATCACACAGGATAGGATTAGATACATGGCTCAGCAGTCAGTATCACACAGGATAGGATTAGATACACAGCTCAGCAGTCAGTATCACACAGGATAGGATTAGATACACGGTTTTTATGTGCAATATAATCATTATAATTTGTTATAACTAACCACAGTTGGTTAGTATGCCCAGGCAACGCTGGGCTCTTCAGCTAGTATAAAATATATTGGCGACTTCCAAGGGGAAGCCACTGGGCATGAGCGAACAGGCTTGGATGAAGTGTTATCTGATCATGCTCGGGTGCTAACCGAGTGACTTCGGCGTGTTTGAAAAATATGTTCAAGTCCCCGCTCCTGCATGTGTTGCAGCTGTTCAACAGCCATAACACATGCAGGGATTGCCCTGCATGTGATGGGGCTGTGGAACAGCCGTGAGACATGAAGGCACGGAGACTCGAACATATTTTTCAAACACACTGAAGTCACTCGGTTAGCACCCGAGCATGATCAGATAACACCTTAACTGAGCCCTCTTGCTCATCTCTAGAAGCCACAAGAAGAATGAAGTCACTAGTTTTAGCTGATAGGATCTTGTACACAGAATGAAGTGATTAATCAGAGTCAGCATGGGTTTGTAACTAATAAGTCATGTCAGACTAACTTAATTTCCTTCTATGACAGAATCACTGATTGGGTGGATCAGGGAAATGCTGTAGATATAGTATATCTTGACTTAAGCAAAGCATTTGATAAAGTATCTCACACAATCCTTATTGAAAAAAATGGCTAAGTGTGGAATGGACAAGGCAACTCTTAGGTGGATTCATAACTGGCTTAGTGATCGGACCCAAAGAGTGGTCATAAACGGCTGCACATCCAGTTGGAAGAATGTCTCAAGTGGGGTACCACAGGGCTCAGTCCTGGGCCCTGTATTGTTCAACATCTTCATCAACGATTTAGATGAAGGAATTGAGGGTAAACTGATTAAATTTGCTGATGACACAAAGCTAGGAGGGATAGCTAATACTAGAGAAGAGAGAGAGAGAGGATTCAAAAAGATATAAATAAACTGGAGAAGTGAGCAGCAACTAACAGAATGGTTTTTAACAGGGAAAAATGCAAAGTACTACATCTGGGCAATAAAAATGAAAAAAGCATATACAGAATGGGAGGAATAGGGCTAAGTGACAGCACATGTGAAAAAGACTTGGGTATACTAATAGATCACAGACTGAATGAGTCAACAGTGTGATGCAGCAGGAAAAAAAGGCAAATGCAATTCTGGGATGTATTAACAGAAGCATACAGTCTAGATCATGTGAAGTCATTATTGCCCTCTACTCCTCTTTGGTCAGACCTCATCTGGAATACTGTGTCCAGTTTTGGGCGCCACATTTTAAAAAAGACACTAACAAACTGGAGCAAGTTCAGAAAAGAGCGACCAGAATGGTGACCGGTCTGCAAACCCTGTCTTATGAGGAAAGGTTACAGGATTTGGGAATGTTTAGTTTGCAAAAGAGAAGACTGAGAGGAGACTTAATAGCTGTCTACAAATATCTCAAGGGCTGTCACATTGTAGAAGGATCATGTTTATTCTCATTTGCACAAGGAAAGACTAGAAGCAATGGGATGAAACACAGATTAGATATTAGAAAAAACTTTTTGACAGTTAGAGTGATCAATGAATGGAACAAGCTGCCACGAGAGGTGGTGAGTTCTCCTTCAATAGAAGTCTTCAAACATCTGTCTGGGATGATTTAGCAAATCCTGCTTTGAGCAGGGGGGGTGGACCAGATGGCCCAGGAGGTCCCTTCCAACTCTACGATTCTATGATTCTACAGTATTAGCTCCCATGTAGCCTCCTATATACAGTATGGGTCCCCACGTAGTCTTCTTTAATATAGAAAAAAAAAAAAAAAAAAAAAAAATATATATATATATATATATATATATATATATATATATATATATATATATATATATATATATATATATATATATATATATATATAAAGTCCCAGATAACTCCTTTAAAGATATATACTTACAAAGTGCATTATGGATATCGGACTACCATTTTAATGGCGGATTGTCAGTTACAATAAAATTACAAAAAGTCAAGAAGGTATGTGATGAAATAAATGAAATTGTGTTTTATCTTGCTTGTGTCAGATACAAAGAGTCCAGAACACGGTATGAAAGCAGGCCATAGCCAACTGCAGTCTTTATGCTTTTAAGACTTAGAGCTAGATACAATGAAAAAAAGAAGCATTGGTAAAAGCACTCACTTCTGGCTGCTACTGTCAGGTTAACTGTTTCCAGGCATTTCGGCTGATTATGCTCTTAGGAGAAGGAGGATTGACACCCATCCAACTGTTGTTATGAGGACTGTCTGCCCTGCAAAATCAATGAAAACAAAACAGAAGTCAACCAGATGCTGCTGCGCGATACATAGAATTACAAATTCACTAAGAATGTGTGAACAGTAAAAATAAAACAGCCGAACTCGCACCAAGGATTGAAAATAGCACATGATTGCAAGAGACCTGTATCACAATGATGATCTGAAGAATAAAGAGCTGAAGAATGCAGATTGTCTACTACAAAACCAATGTGGTATCTGAAATGAATGGCCTAATACAGACAGAAGATTCATTGGAGAGAATTCATGAATTACAAATAAGCCAGAAGTCTTCACAAAACCTTTAGTGATTTGCAGCCAAGTACAAAGGTCATTTTGTTATAAATCCAAAAACTACAAAACCTTCTTTGGTGGAGTTCACACCTGCATTATGAATTCCATTCCACCTGTAATCGTTACTCCCCTATAACTGCAGCGAAGAAAGCACATTCCGATTGTTGCAGTTTCACCATTTAAAGTGAACGTGTCACCAGGTTTGGCAGATATAAGATACGGCCACCGCCTTTCAGGGCTGATCTACAGCATTCTATTAATTCATTTCTTTTAAGTATCGGCACATGTGACCGCCGGCAGTAGCAGGAAGCCGGTGGCTGACACTGCGCGCTACAGAATAGCAATGAATACTCACTGCTCTCTGTGCGCTCAGTCCCAGTGAGTATTCCGGCAGCTGCTCTTCGGCTTGAAAGCAGCGCATGACGTCCCTGCCATGCGCTGCTTACAAACATAAAGCAGTTGCCGGAGCAGGACACTGAGGGAGCGCTGTGAAGGGAAGTGTTTTTTTTTTTTTTAAAGTTTTCTGATGGGGCCATGCATACCAAGATGGGGGTGGGGGCCAATGATACCAAGATAAGGATGGGGTCATGCATACCAGGATGGGGGTGGGGGCCAATCATACCAAGATAAGGATGGGGCCATGCATACTAGGAGAGATGGGGGCCAAGCATACCAAGATAGGGATGAGGGTGGTCATGCATACCAGGTAGGGATGAGGGGGGGGGGGGGGGGTATGTGTATCAGGATAGGGGTGAGGGGACCATATATACCAGGTCTGGGGATATTAAGTACAGAATTGACCACATTTTTTGCTTCAATTTCTTTTTCCTAATTTCCTCCTCTAAAACCTAGGTGCGTCTTATAATACGAAATACACGGTAGATTTATTCAGCATCAAGAATGAGCACAAACACACGCACTGACAGCATTGGCATGTCATCAATGTGGTTATTAATGGATGACTGAGGAACGTCCTGCCACGCAGATTGCAAATCCTCAGAATCCATTGCTGGCAGCTCTCTTTGCAATTGATGACTTCTGACATTCCGCTTGATTGCCGAAAAGTCTGAAGACTCTGCAGGCCACGTTTAAGCTTATTTAGGCCACGTAGGCTGCTCACAGTAACATGAGCAACATGTGTCCTGGTATTGTGGTGTTGAAAAACGGCAACAAGAACACTGAAATGTCCGTATCATTGGTTCCCTGATCCATTGTGTACTGTAAGTTAAATCAGATATCACACAACATGCCTAAGGCAACAAACGTCTACACAGCAAACACTGATGGAAAAATATATTAAAAAAAAGTTATGGCTCCAGGAACAATGGGAGAAAAAAAACAAAAAAAAAACCACATCAATAAAAAAAGTCTGTGGCCATAAAGCTGTTCCATCAATTCCAGAACAGTATGTGTATAAACGCAGAACACTTTCCAAACAGCACAAGCTATATAGCCCATCTCATTAAGGCTGCCTGAAATGATCGACTTTTCATACAAAGATTTTTCTATATGGTTAACTAAACAAATACAGACTGCAGTTGTAGACTATCAGAATTCCCAGAATAAGGGGATTAAAATAGTTTTAGAAATGAAATGAATAATGTAGGTTGCAATCAATATGCAATCTATTAATTCACCGGAACTCATATGGATCAATTGATTAAATGACTCCGTACTGAAGAACTGTGCAGCATCCCCTGCACGTACAGAACGGACGACTGAAGGAAAATGTATTCTACCATTTACGGTATTCCATTTTTTCAGCACCAAAATAATTCCGTATTTCTGATCAGCCATAGGAGCTATCAGCTGACCGAGAACTATGGGGCCTTTCAGGTTATGGTCACCATTCTGGCAACATCGGCTTTGAACGCTGCAATTTTATATACGTGGTAAAAAATACTAGACAGAAATAACAATGAATCGTGATGAATCCTAAGTAATATGATTATGGAATAAAGTTACCTACTAAAAACAGGCAAAAATGTCATCCAATCCTCTCCAGCACTTAAATGAGTCATATGTAATCCCACAAGCAGGCAGCGCTGAAAGAAAACGCTCTGCTGCAAGTTCTCTGCAGGTTGTTTCTTCCATTGAGAGAAAGGTCAGAACACGCCTTGCTGAGACACACGTTTCCTTTCACAAAGCTGCTGTCATTTATGCGAGAAAAATTAACAGCGGAAGCAAAAAAGCAAGAAAGTACAATTATTAATTCTGCTCAGGCATTCCTCTGCTATTCACCGCAATCCACTCCATTCATCACTTCACCCTGGAATACCTGAACACTGCAAGAACACGGGCAAATCTTACTTTAATAAATTGGACTTACTTACAAATTAGCATCTATTAACCCAAAAAAAGCATCCGTTCTGAAACACTACTTCCTACCAATAATATATGGTAGAAGAGAAAATCTGTCACAGGAAATCTGGTCTCAGTAAGGGAGTAGGGTCCTCAGGGGTGGTCTTTTATTTACTTCATTATGAATAAACGACACCCACACAAGCCAGAATGTGTGTTCAACCTAAGATTCTTCAAAGTATCCCGATTTAACTCTGCTGACAGCTTTACACCCCCTTGGCATGCTCTCAAGTAACTTCATCAGTCACCTTGAATGGCTTCCAATGAACATGTATGCGTGGTCAGAATGTTTTTTCCTTCATCGGGTATTTTATAGAAGAAGTTGGTACACCGTCCCTTACAATGCTGAGCCTTATGCCACAACTGTTCCAAGTCAGAATATAGCAAGATACCTTGAAGGTATCACTGTTGACTAGACACATAGCATTACACAACTATACTATGCACTTTAAGCACTTTATGTAGGTGTTGGTGGTGGCTTTTCTATGGAGTCCTTTGAAGGTCAGGGAGGGCCAGTCGACATGTAGCAGGGGCGCCATTTTGTGTATCAAGGATGCCAATCTCCGCTATCAGGAAGGGACTTATAGGGTAATACACATTCTATCTTCCCTAGACCTTTCCTAGTTGCTACAGTGGGCACGGAAAGTATTCAGACCCCTTTAAATTTTTCACTTTGTTTCATTGCAGCCATTTTCAAATTCAAAAAAGTTCATTTTTTTTCCTCATTAATGTACACTCTGCACCCCATCTTGACTGAAAAAAACAAATGTAGAAAGGTTTGCAAATTTATTAATAAAGAAAAAAAACTGAAATATCACATGGTCATAAGCATTCAGACCCTTTGCTCAGACACTCATATTTAAGTTACATGCTGTCCATTTCCTTATGATCCTCCTTGAGATGGTTCTACTCCTTCATTGGAGTCCAGCTGTGTTTAATTAAACTGATAGGACTTGATTTGTAAAGGCACACACCTGTCTAATATAAGGCCTCATAGCTCACAGTGCATGTCGGACCAAATGAGAATCATGAGGTCAAAGGAACTGGCCAAGGAGCTCAGAGACAGAATTGTGGCAAGGCACACATATGGCCAAGGTTATGCTCTTTTTTATTGCTAATGAGGAATTTTTTGGCATTTTTTTATGTAGACTGTAGGCCAATAGGTATGTAATTTGTATTACCATCTTCAAAACAACATGCTTGTACCACGAGATCATGAGATAAGTCATACATTTCATCTATTCTGTACTGTATAGTCATTGAGAGCCATTCAGGTAGTTCATTCTTAGAATGGATTCTTGAAAAGGAGGGTCATTATTTCCATATAACTGTGAAATAAAACAAGAAATCTCATTAAACTTCCTTCCTCCTACAAGATGCGCTATATTTAAAGACGCCAACCTCTTGTGGCAAGTTGTTTGTGCTTTTGCATAGATATTGTGCAATGGAAAATATATTAGTGTGTAAAAAGGTCTTGGACCAGCTCAAAATTTGTAACCAATCTCAAACAGGTCAATAGAAAGTGTTGAATACAGGATTATCAGACAGACATTCTTGATTACTTAAAAGGTAAATGGTAATCAAAAATGAGGATAAAACTTGCATGTAAGAAAGACCAGCTTCAGGACATATACTCACAATACAGCATAATTTGCACACATAGCAGTTACGCTACAGATTTTACCCGCAGAATCTAGAACAAAATTTTCCAACAACACTGTCTGCACAAAGCAACAGAATGGTCCTCCAACAAGGTGGAAAAGAACTCACACTCATGAGATACCAGAACGTCGGACTTGCTACCACCACGACCATCACCAGAGCTTTCAGGCACTGTTGAGCATCCATCAACAAGTTGCAACATCAACTGCTCCAGTGCAGAACAAGGAGATTTTGCCTCAGATGCTGTTTTAACCACACACTGTCTGCACTGTATATTGCTAAGGCCAATAACTTCCACTCTGATGACATCACCTCCTTGGTACCCTTGTCCGATTACAAGATACTGTCCAACAGACTATGATCATCATCATTCCAGGGAAGTGGCCAGAGCTCCTTGTCCACCTTCCTGATTCCCACCTTCAGATTTGCCTTGACTCAGAGGGCTACTACCACTGTCAAAGGCTCTACCGCCTTAACTCGCAGACCCAGCAACACAGCTTGGCATGAAAATGATGTTATCCATATCCTCTGGCTCCTTTTCATCCAAGAATAAAGCTTGATTGTTCATTTCTTCCAATAAACCAAACTGAACAATTTCTTCTCCTCCAGTATGCTCCTTTGCCTCCAGGGTGCTGTAAGTTATATGGTACAGAACGGAAACAGGTTACTGATTGACTGAATATTCCACTCTGTGTAACATTAAGTGTTATTGCAGAGGGGGAGGCGGACTTGAGCAGAACATGGTCTAGAGCTGCTAGTGTCGCTGTCAGAGGTTACATCATCTAGGCTGTGAAGTTTGAACACGTAGGTTCACTACTGGAAATGAACATGTGGCATCAGCGGAGAGTACGGTCACAGGCTATATTGTATCTAAAGTAGACAATTAAAACTTATTAAAAAAAATAAAATGAGAACTTTTATATTAAATGTGAAAAAAACATGACCATGACTATATAAGATCGTATGAGAAAGAAAATCTAAGCAAAAAACTGTTCACAGTATTCAGGCGGCGTGTGTGCATATCTAATATTATGCTATTGGAGCAGTGAAGTGGGCAAAATAAAAAATAATATTATAATATATATATATATATATTTTTTTTTTTTTATTTAACCAATGCCCACAGGTTCGTTTTTATCCGCCATTTGGCTTATGCTCTAAAAAGGCCGCTAACTGGCCAAAACGTTGCTTTGATCAGGCATTTTGGATAAATAAAAGGAATGAAATGATGACTCTGATGCCTTGGAAACAATGTGTCTCAACTTTGTTAGTTAAATACCGTAGTTATATTTAAAGGGGTTTTCCCAAAAAGTTCACTTTAACCCCTTAAACCCTGGAGGTATTTTCGTTATTGCGTTTTCGTTTTTTGCTCCCCTTGTTCCCAGAGCCATAGCTTTTTTTTTTTTTATTTTTCGGTCAATATGGCCATGTGAGGGCTTGTTTTTTGCAGGACGAGTGGTACTTTTGGTTTTAACATATCATGTATTGGAAAACGGGAAAAAAAATTCCAAATGCGGTGAAATTGCAAAAAAAAAAAAGTGCAATTCCACAATTGTTTTTTTGCTTTGCTTTTTTACTATGTTGAAAACTAGAAAACTTGAAGGCACTACCAAATTTTAAAGGGGATCGCCGACCACACACATACATGTAAACTGAAAACAAAGAAAGAAGTGTGTATAGAGGACACGATCAACCCTATAAAGATAACCACCATATTTCATGTAAAAATAATTTTTATTCATACACAAAAAAGCACACACAAAAAGTCACAAAAATTTAAAAACAATTAAAAAGGCCAGAACAAGTTTGCCACATGTAAACACCAATCAGGATCCAAAATAAGGACCTAAGGCTCATCTCCTCCAATATGCTAGGCAAAAGATAAAATATATATGGCAGACAGAAAAGCTGCATATGACAAAGATGCAGTTTTTCTGCACTTTTGATGCAGTTTGACAGGTAAACTTTTTTTTTGTAATTAAAATACATTTATTTTATATCTCATTTGTGAAAACAGCTTCATAAACTGTAGCAAAGCTGCATGTAGATGTCCAGATGTGGTTTTTGATGCGGTTTTAACTACATTGTCTGAATCTGCCCTAAAATTATCACTCCATACTCTGAAAAGAGAGCGTGTCTCATTTAGAAGAGCCATCTCCCTCGACTCCATCATACACAGGAACACATGGCTCCTGTGTTGTCTGCCTGAACTGCCAGACATCTTTGATAGTGGCTTTTCTTCGCACTTAACGAGAGGAATTCCAATGTGCCCATACTACTCTCCCCCAATATCATCTGTCCCGGGAGAATTGGGAGGCCTCCATTCATACATATTATACTTTTGGCCAATCTCCCCCCATATTGGTGAGGTTTGACTCTATTCTAATGTGTCTGGCCTTAAAGGGAATCTGTCAACAGATTTTTTCTACTTCATCTGACAGAAGCATGATGTAGGGGAAAAAAGACTGCAAATCCAGCAATGTATCACTTTGTTTTACAACTGCTGCGCCCAGTAAACTATCAAGAGTTCTTTTAGTTAGAGATGTAGCAGAATTGAGAAAGCTAACCTCGCCCACACCAGGCTCTGTATATACAGTACATTGTCTATAGACAGTTAGCTGCTTATCAAAGGAGGGGGTGGAGCAAGACAATTAATTGCTTATATGCTAGTCAATGATAATGTACTAGTGATAAAACTTTCACGGTAAGTAAACAGCTCACAGACTGATATGTGACATCACTAAATTCAGTGTTTAACCCCTTCCTCATGCTGTCCTCAGTGGATGCCATAATTGGGATTAGGATTGTGCTTTGTATTACTTTCCTCATTTGCATGTATAAGGTGTACCCAGGCACCAGGGCCGGACTGGGACTAAAATTCAGCCC
The DNA here is from genome assembly GCF_039654945.1 of Dendrobates tinctorius. Classification (NCBI taxonomy): domain Eukaryota; kingdom Metazoa; phylum Chordata; class Amphibia; order Anura; family Dendrobatidae; genus Dendrobates; species Dendrobates tinctorius. Next base: position 11,427,247 of record NW_027361765.1, read on the forward strand.
TGGCATTTGAAGTTACACAGGCCCACTAGTCACATGGTGACTATATAATATCTTTGTACACTTGTAGTTTACAAGAAGTGAGAGGAGATTAACACGACTATATAACATGTCACAGCTGTGCCCAGTATTTCAGCTCAGTCCTATTTATTGCTTTTAGGTACAGTACTCCTCCCAAATCTCTGTCCCCTTTTGTATGCATGATTACAGAATTCCTGGCAGAACTGCTCTCTATTGGGCAACCAGACCCCCTGGTCATAGCCGCCCCTATCATACCTCCCAACTTTTGAAGAAGTGAAAGATGGACAAAGACTGCGTCGCGCGCAGCGCGCCGCTGCAAATTTTGGTCACGCCCAGCCACACCCATTTCACAACTAGTCACACCCATGTCCACACCTAATCGCACCCATTTTGCACTGCTGATCACACTGACTGGTACTGAGGGCACAGTGGCTGGCATTATGGGCACACTGACTGGCACTAAGGAAGAGAGAAAACAGAGAGAGAAAAAAGAAAACAGAGAGCGAGAAAGAAAGGGGAAAGAAAGAAAGAACAGTGAGAGACAAAGAAAGAACAGTGAGAGAAAGAAAGAAGTAAAGAAAAGAAAGAAAGAACGAACAGAGAGAAAGAGAGGAAAGAAAAACAAAGAGGGGAAGAAAGAACAGAGAGAAAAAAGAAAGAACAGAGAGAGAAAGAAAGAACAGAGAGAGAAAGAAAGAACAGAGAGAGAAAGAAAGAACAGAGAGAGAAAGAAAATGAGGGAAAGACAGAACAGAGAATGAAAAAACAGAGAAAGAAAGAAAAAGAGAGAAAGAAATAAAGAAAGATTCTACAAAGATACTATAGCAGCCCGGCTCCCATTGTAGTGCCCACCTAAGCCTCCCGATGCAGGACCTATCATGATCCGCTCACATGGCCGGCATCCCCAATTCCAAGGCGATCCTGCTGTCTGCGCTGTCGGAGGATGACACGGTGATGGATCTGAAGCATTCCTGGTTCCGTCACAATCTCCTCAAGAAATTATCTCATTTCCGGTCAGCTTCCAGCACATCACTTCCGGTGGAACGTCATGTGTGAGTTTTAAAATGCTCCTCGGGGCTCCGCCGTGTACTCCTGTGTCCGTGGGAAAAGCCCGCTTTGTACACACTTGGCTCCGCTCCGTACATCCCGTACACATATGGCTCCACTCCGTACACACACGGCTCCACTCCGTCCACCGTACACGCGTGGCTCCTCTCCGTACACCTCGTACACCCGCGGCTCCTCTCCGTACACCTCGTACACCCGCGGCTCCTCTCCGTACACCTCGTACACCCGCGGCTCCTCTCCATACACCCTCGGCTCCGCTCCGCTCCGTACACCTCGTACACCCTCGGCTCCGCTCCGCTCCGTACACCTCGTACACCCGCGGCTCCGCTCCGTACACCTCGTACACCCGCGGCTCCGCTCCGTACACCTCGTACACCCACGGCTCCGCTCCGTACACCTCGTACACCCACGGCTCCGCTCCGTACACCTCGTACACCCACGGCTCCGCTCCGTACACCTCGTACACCCACGGCTCCGCTCCGTACACCTCGTACACCCACGGCTCTGCTACATCCACACTGTAAATCAGGACCCCACACATACTTACCTCAACCAGCACCATGACAACAGCAAAGCAGAGTCTTGCAGACGGTAGAGGCAAGGCTGAGCGCACAGGACCTATGATGAGGTCACAGGAGGGGCGGAGTCAGGGGTGACATGATCGGGGCTCTGGACAAAGGCTCCTGATCATGTGACCCCCCTGACTCCTCCCCTCCTGTGACCTCATCACAGGTCCTGCGAACAGAGCGAGCAGGCAAGCGAGTGCGACGCTGTGAGTGGCTGCGGGGGGGAGGGGGTCTCATGCTAAGGCGAGGATGGGGTGCGTGGGGGGGGCGTGGCGGCTTATCTCCCTGCAGTGCGGGAGGAACTTGAAACTATCACCGCCGTGCCCGCAGAGGGCCGGCGGCAGGAGCAACAGTGGCCGCAGCCGCTAGCAAGCGGCGCGGCCCACGTGACAGCGGCCCAGCGGGAAAATGCCCGGTTGGTTATATTGCCAATCCGGGCCTGCCAGGCACCTATCCTTAAGCGCGGTATCACTTTTAGCTATGCATGGTTTCTTATTAATTGACAGGTTCTGGCACTATCCTTGTCGTGTTACCAGCAGCTGAGGATTAAACATTTTATTAGGGTTTTGTGCGCCAGTGTGACCATTTCAGTGAACCAACTGTTCACAATAACAGTAATTTTGACCAACGGTGCCCAAACTTTTACATGCCACTGTACAGTTGATTTGATAAACTGTTTATTCTTTGCCTCATAAAAAGTTTCCTAGAAGGTGCAGAGCTTAAAGAAGACCTATCCAAACACACTTGTGCCCATTATTTCAATTTGAATGTCAAGTAATTTGAATAACAAAAATAATAAATTTATTTATGTGTGTATGTGTGTGTGTGTGTGTGTGTGTGTGTGTGTGTGTGTGTGTGTATGTGTATGTGTATGTGTATGTATGTAACACCAACCAATCACAAAGCATCTTTCTGCAGAGCTGTTTAAAAGGAGCTGAGCTGAAGTTAGGGCCGTTCCACTCAGCGCTCTGGTTCTGACCCCAGGCTAACGGGACGATGTGGGATATTAGTAGGCTGGTGGCTCTGGCTGATGCGATGATGTGGGATATTAGGGGTAGTAGTCCGGTAGCTCTGGCTGACGGGATGATGTGGGATATTATAGTGACTGTGGCTATGCGGAGTGGGCGGGGCTCTACATTCAGAGAAAATATATATATATATATATATATATATATATATATATATATATATATATATATATACACACACTCACTGGCCACTTTATTAGGTACACCTGTCCAACTGTGTGTTAAGACTTAATTTCTAATCAGCCAATCACATGGCGGCAACTCAGTGCATTTAGGCATGTAGACATGGTCAAGACAATCTCCTGCAGTTCAAACCGAGCATCAGTATGGGGAAGAAAGGTGATTTGAGTGCCTTTGAACGTGGCATGATTGTTGGTGCCAGAAGGGCTGGTCTGAGTATTTCAGAAACTGCTGATCTACTGGGATTTTCACGCACAACCATCTCTAGGGTTTACAGAGAATGGTCCGAAAAAGAAAAAAAATCCAGTGAGCGGCAGTTCTGTGGCCGGAAATGCCTTGTTGATGCCAGAGGTCAGAGGAGAATGGGCAGACTGGTTCGAGCTGATAGAAAGGCAACAGTGACTCAAATTGCCACCCGTTACAACCAAGGTAGGCAGAAGAGCATCTCTGAACGCACAGTGCGTCGAACTTTGAGGCAGATGGGCTACAGCAGCAGAAGACCACACTGGGTACCACTCCTCTCAGCTAAGAACAGGAAACTGAGGCTACAATTTGCACAAGCTCATCGAAATTGGACAGTAGAAGATTGGAAAAACGTTGCCTGGTCTGATGAGTCTCGATTTCTGCTGCGACATTCGGATGGTAGGGTCAGAATTTGGCGTAAACAACATGAAAGCATGGATCCATCCTGCCTTGTATCAACGGTTCAGGCTGGTGGTGGTGGTGTCATGGTGTGGGGAATTTTTTCTTGGCACTCTTTGGGCCCCTTGGTACCAATTGAGCATCGTTGCAACGCCACAGCCTACCTGAGTATTGTTGCTGACCATGTCCATCCCTTTATGACCACAATTTACCCAACATCTGATGGCTACTTTCAGCAGGATAATGCGCCATGTCATAAAGCTCGAATCATCTCAGATTGGTTTCTTGAACATGACAATGAGTTCACTGTACTCAAATGGCCTCCTCAGTCACCAGATCTCAATCCAATAGAGCATCTTTGGGATGTGGTGGAACGGGAGATTCGCATCAGGGATGTGCAGCCGACAAATCTGCGCCAACTGTGTGATGCCATCATGTCAATATGGTCCAAAATCTCTGAGGAATGCTTCCAGCACCTTGTTGAATCTCTGCCACGAAGAATTGAGGCAGTTCTGAAGGCAAAAGGGGGTCCAACCCCTTACTAGCATGGTGTACCTAATAAAGTGGCCAGTGAGTGTATATATATATATATATATATATATATATATATATATATATATATATATATATATATATATATATATATATATATTCATTAAAATTTGTTATCACTAACCGTAGTTAGTCACTATGCCCCGGCAGCGTCGGGCTCTTCAGCTAGTCTAATATATAAAGCTCAATGTGGGTGTGTATGTATGTATGTATGTATGTACAGTTAGGTCCATATATATTTGGACAGAGACAACATTTTTCTAATTTTGGTTCTAGACATTACCACAATGAATTTTAAACAAAATAATTCAGATGCAGTTGAAGTTTAGACTTTCAGCTTTCATTTGCGGGTATCCATATTAAAATTGGATGAAGGGTTTAGGAGTTTCAGCTCCTTAACATGTGCCACCCTGTTTTTAAAGGGACCAAAAGTAATTGGACAACTGACTTCAAGGCTATTTCGTGGACAGGTGTGGACAATCCCTTCGTTATGTCATTCTCAATTAAGCAGATAAAAGGCCTTGAGTTGATTTGAGGTGTGGTGCTTGCATTTGGAAGGTTTTGCTGTGAAGGAAACATGCGGTCAAAGGAGCACTCCATGCAGGTGAAACAAGCCATCCTTAAGCTGCAAAAACAGAAAAAACCCATCCGAGAAATTGCTACAACATTAGGAGTGGCAAAATCTACAGTTTGGTACATCCTGAGAAAGAAAGAAAGCACTGGTGAATTCATCAATGCAAAAAGACCTGGGCGCCCATGGAAGACAGCAGTGGTGGATGATTGCAGAATAATCTCCATGGTGAAGAGAAACCCCTTCACAATAGCCAACCAAGTGAACAACACTCTCCAGGAGGTAGCTGTATCAATATCCAAGTCTACCATAAAGAGAAGACTGCATGAAAGTAAATACAGAGGGTTCAATGCACGGTGCAAGCCACTCATAAGCATCAAGAATCAAAAGGCTAGACTGGACTTTGCTAAAAACATCTAAACAAGCCAGCACAGTTCTGGAAGAACAGTCTTTGGACAGATGAAACCAAGATCAACCTCTACCAGAATGATGGAAAGAGAAAAGTATGGTGAAGGCGTGGTACAGCTCATGATCCAAAGCATACCACATCGTCTCTAAAACACAGCGGAGGCAGTGTGATGGCTTGGGCATGCATGGCTGCCAGTGGCACTGGATCACTAGTGTTTATTGATGTGACACAGGACAGACGCAGCCGAATGAATTCTGAGGTATTCAGAGCCATACTGTGTGCTCAGATCCAGCCAAATGCAGCCAAACTGATTGGTCGTTGTTTCATACTACAGATGGACAATGACCCAAAACATAAAGCCAAAGCAACCCAGGAGTTTATTAAAGCAAAGTAGTGGAAAATTCTTGAATGGCCAAGTCAGTCACCTGATCTCAACCCAATTGAGCATGCATTTCACTTGGTAAGACTAAACTTCAGACAGAAAGGCCCACAAACAAACAGCAACTGAAAACCACCGCAGTGAAGGCCTGGCAGAGCATCAAAAAGGAGGAAACACAGCGTCTGGTGATGTCCATGAGTTCAAGACTACAGACAGTCATTGCCAACAAAGGGTTTTCAACCAAGTACTAGAAATGAACATTTTATGTACAATTATTTAATCTGTCCAATTACTTTTGGTCCCTTTAAAAACAGGGTGGCACATGTTAAGGAGCTGAAACTCCTAAACCCTTCATCCAATTTTAATGTGGATACCCTCAAATGAAAGCTGAAAGTCTGAACTTCAACTGCATCTGAATTGTTTTGTTTAAAATTCATTGTGGTAATGTCTAGAACCAATATTAGAAAAATGTTGTCTCTGTCCAAATATATATGGACCTAAGTGTGTGTGTGTGTGTGTGTGTGTGTGTGTGTGTGTGTGTGTGTGTGTGTGTGTGTGTGTGTGTGTGTGTGTATGTATGTATGTATGTATGTATGTCCGGGATTGGCATCCACACCGACGCAGCTACAGCCACAAAATTTGGCACAGTCACACGTCTGGACCCCGAGAGCGTCATAGGCTATGTTGTGAGGCAAAATTTTAACCCCACGCATTCCAATTCACCAAACAATTTTGCCCCTATCTACATAATGGGGAAAAAGTGTACTGTATGTATTGGCATCTGCATCGTCGTAGCTACAGCCACAAAATTTGGCACAGTCACACGTCTGGACCCTGAGAGCATCATAGGCTATGTTGTGAGGCAAAATTTTAACCCCGCGCATTCCAATTCACCAAACAATTTGGCCTATTATTCTTATCATTTCTATGGTGTAATCGTCCTTTTGTAAAGCTGGAAATAACACAATTTATTACCATGCCAACACAGACCACCCGCTGACACAGACTGCAGGGGGAGCCCAGTATCACACAAGATAGGATTAGATACACAGCTCAGCAGTCAGTATCACACAGGATAGGATTAGGTACACATCTCAGCAGTCAGTATCACACAGGATAGGATTAGATACACGGCTCAGCAGACAGTATCACACAGAATAGGATTAGATACACGGCTCAGCAGACAGTATCACACAGGATAGGATTAGATACACAGCTCAGCAGACAGCATCACACAGGATAAGATTAGATACACAGCTCAGCAGTCAGTATCACACAGGAGAGGATTAGACACACGGCTCAGCAGTCAGTATCACACAGGATAGGATTAGATACACAGCTCAGCAGACAGCATCACACAGGATAGGATTAGATACACAGCTCAGCAGTCAGTATCACACAGGAGAGGATTAGATACACGGCTCAGCAGTCAGTATCACACAGGATAGGATTAGATACACAGCTCAGCAGACAGCATCACACAGGATAGGATTAGATACACGGGTATTACATACCTGGTAATGTGTTTTTTCATGAGACATGACGGCACCACGAGAGAGGGGATCCGCCCTACGAGGACAGGAAACCTTCAAGATAAAAAGGGCGGCTCCTCTCTCCGCATCAGTTGTTTTACAGAGCACGAGAGGAACTCCGCAGGTTAGTTCACACATGAACAATACATATTTTACACTGCTAAATTTCCAACACCAAGGGAGTGTATAATACTAACGAAACACCCAACTAATGACGTGATAGGGCGGGAATATAAGGGTGCCGTCATGTCTCATGAAAAAACACATTACCAGGTATGTAATACCCGTGTTTTTCCATGGTACATGACGGCACCACGAGAGAGTTACAGAGATTTGTATTCTCTTTTAGGGGGGGATCACTGCCTGTAACACTCTTCTCCCAAATGTGAGATCAGAGGTGGCAGATAGGTCTAATCTGTAATGTCTGAAAAAGGTAGATGGAGAGGACCAAGTGGCCGCCTTACAGATTTGGTCGATGGAGGCGTCCGCTTTCTCCGCCCAGGACGTTGCCATGGCCCTCGTGGAGTGGGCTTTTAGGCCCTCTGGAACAGCCCTACCTGCACTACTATATGCTAGTATGATGGCCTCTCTCACCCATCTAGCTATAGTTTGCTTAGAGGCTTTAAGGCCTTTCCTTGCTCCTTGATACGAGACAAATAAGGCCCTCTGTTTCCTCCATGGTTTTGTCACCTCTAAATACTGTAGGATACATCTTCTAACGTCTAAGCAATGTAATTTCTCTTCCTTTTTGTTACCGGGGTTAGGACAAAAGGATGGCAAGATTATTTCCTGGGCTCTGTGGAATTTTGACACTACCTTAGGGAGGTATGCTGGATCTAATCTCAACACGACTCTATCGTCCATAACCTGAGTGTATGGTGGATCTGCTGATAGTGCGTGTAAGTCCCCAACCCTACGTGCCGATGTGAGCGCCACTAACAGGGCTGTTTTTAAAGTTACCACTTTATCTGATGTTGCGTCTATTGGTTCAAATGGACTTTCCGTTAGGGATGATAGGACTAAATTTAGATCCCAGGGAGGAGGTTTAGGAGATGGGACAGAGTCAGCTCTAGCACAGGCCCGGATAAATCTGACGACCCATCTATCGCTTGCCAGGTCATAATTAAATAATGCTGCCAGGGCTGAAACGTGTACTTTCAGGGTGCTGACTGCTAAGCCCAGGTCCAAACCCTTTTGTAGGAATTCTAGTACCGCCCTCACAGGCACTTCCCCCTCCTGTATTGGGCCCGAGGTGGACAAAAATTTTCTCCATATCCTCCCATATATTTTTGTGGTCACTGGCTTTCTGCTACTAATTAGGGTGGAAATCAATCTTGCTGAAAAGCCTTTCTTCTCTAACAGTGACCTTTCAAATTCCAGGCTGTCAAATGCAGCCTGGAATTCGGAGGATGATTGAAGGGACCCTGTGTTAGGAGGTCGTGATCCTCTGGGAGCACCCATGGGTCTGTCACTGACATCACCCTCAGCCAATAGAACCACGGCCTTTTTGGCCAAAAGGGAGCTATCATAATTACTCTGGCTTGATCCTCCCTGATTTTTTTCAGGACTAATGGAATGAGGCATATTGGAGGGAAGGCGTATAGGAGACCTGATGTCCATCTTATTCTGAAGGCGTCTACTGCCAGTGGCATGTCTGCTGGTCTTAGGGAGCAGAATTTTTGAACTTTCCTGTTGGTTTTTGAGGCGAAGAGATCTATTATGGGTTTTCCCCACCTCTGCACAATTTGCTGAAAAATGGACTCTTTTAGGCACCATTATCCTTGCTTTAAGTGGTTCCTGCTCAGAAAGTCCGCCTTCAGGTTGTCCGCGCCTCGGATATGCAGGGCCGATAATGAAAGGAACTGATGCTCCGCCAGAGTCAAGATTCTTTTCGCTATTTCCGTCAAAGACCGAGAACGAGTGCCCCCTTGATGGTTTACGTATGCAACCGCCGTACGATTGTCTGATAGGACTTTCACATGATGTCCTCTTAGGTGTGTCAGTAATCTTTCCAGCGCTCTTTCGATGGCTAGTAGTTCCCACTCGTTTGAGGATAGATCTTTTTCCCCCCGCGCCCAAGGGTCTTGAAGCCACAGGGTGTCTAGATGGGCTCCCCAGCCCCAGGGACTGGCATCTGTCGTGACTACTCTGGAGGCTGCATATGTCCAGGGTACTCCCCTCGGAGAGGACTCTATCTGTAGCCACCACTTTAGCGACTGGAGTACAGGATCCGGGATGGTAAGCTTCTGTTCCAATTGCCCCTGAAGCGTCAGATCGTTTTGTAACACACACCACTGAAGTTCCCTTGTGTGAAGTTGGGCCCATTTTACCGCTGGTATGCAGGAGGTTAGGGACCCCAACACTGACATGGCTTTCCTCAGCGTCATTGTTGGCTTTCCTAACGTTGTTCTGATTAGGTTTTTGATTTTCTCTTCTTTCTCCTCTGGGAGGCGACACTCCTGCATTACCGAGTCTATTGTTAGGCCCAAAAAATTCTGGACCATCGTTGGCTCCAACCTGGATTTTTTGAAGTTCAGTTGCCAACCCAGAGTCTGAAGAGTCTCTATTACTGTCTTGACTTGTTCCTGACAGTGAGCGAAATCCTTCCCCACTATCAAGAAGTCGTCCAGATATGGTATTACTAGAGCATCTTTTTCTCTGAGATGTGCCGTGACCTCCGCAATTAACTTCGTAAAGACCCGGGGGGCTGTTGCTACCCCAAAGGGCAGAGCCTTGTATTGAAAATGATGCCACTGAGAGTTTATCTGGACTGCCACCCTGAGAAATTTGCGGTCTTGCTGCCGGATCGGGACATGATAGCAAGCGTCCTTGAGATCCAGGACCGACATGTAACACCGAGGGAAGAGGAGTTCCACCGTAGACCTTATCGTTTCCATTTTGAACGATGGGACTACTAGATACTTGTTGAGGCCTTTCAGGTTTACAATCGTCCTCCAGGAATCGTCTGGTTTCTTTATCAGAAATAGGGGGGAGTAAAAACCTTCCTTCTTTTCCCCTTCTGGAACTTCTTCCAGTACGCGCTTTTGTATAAGCGATAACACCTCCCCCTCTAAACTCTTTTGTCTTTCTTGGGATGATTGTACCGGAGTTTGGATGAATTTTTGTGGTGGCCAGTGGTGGAATTTTAACTCCAGACCTGACCCTACTATCTGTCGGATCCAGGTACTGGATGAGATCCTTTCCCAGGCTGGGAGGAAGTGAGAGAGCCTTCCCCCCACCTGAGAGGGACTGTCACTGGCCGGGTTTTTTGGCTTCTCTAGGGGGCTTACTAAAATAGAAGCCTCTCCCTCCTCTGTATCGTCTGTCAGAATTATTTCTGTCACGTTCTTTGAACTGTTGCCTTCTAAACTTTCGGCCCCTCTGAAAGGAGCGCCGAAAGGCCTGAAACGGTTGTTTCGGAAAATTCTTTTTTGTGTCACTCGCTTTTTCCAATACTTCATCCAGTGCTGGACCGAATAAGAAATTTCCCTCACATGGTAGAGAACAAAGCTTCAGTTTTGCTTGTGTGTCCCCCGGCCAGCACTTGAGCCATACCGCCCGCCGTCCTACATTTGTTAAGGCTGCGGATTTTGACGCTAGTCTGGCCGAATCTGCTGACGCCTCTGCAAGAAAGCCCGACGCCGCTCTAATAGCCGGTAATGATTCCAGAATCATGTCCCTGGGAACTCCTTGTTCTAACTGATCTTCCAAGTTGTCTGTCCATATCTTTAGGGACCTAGCCACACAAGTGGCTGCGATGGCGGGTCTTAGTGCGCCAGCCGAGGTTTCCCAGGCTGATTTAAGGCAATTGTCTACCTTTCGGTCCAGTGGCTCTTTTAGGAACCCCAGGTCCTCAAAGGGTAGGGAAGATTTTCTGGCGACCTTTGATATCGCCACATCAATTTTGGGGGCCCTATCCCAGGACGAGGACGCTTCCTCCTCAAAGGGGTATCTCCTCTTTAGGGAATTCGTTATCTGGGACTTCCTTTCTGGCTTTTCGCATTCGCGTTTTATTAGTGCTTTTAGTTGCTCGTTAACAGGGAAGGCTTTACGTTTTTTCTTTTGCAATCCGCTGAACATGAGATCTTGGGCTGTCTTTTTTGTCTGTTCTTCTACTAGTCCCATGGTAGATCTAACTGCTTTAATGAGCTCATCCGTAGTTTCTACTGGAAATGTATCTTCCCCGTCCGAGCTACTTCCTACATACTGAGACTTATTTGAGTCGTCCTCTGACTCTGTAGAGTCTTGCTGAGAGACCCCTGAGGGGCTTGCTCTCCTATTTTTCCCTTCTGTATCTACAGGTTGTAATGCTCTTACTGATTTTGAAACTTCTGTCTGAATTATGGTCCTCAGACTAGCCGAAAATGAGGGTGTCTCCTCCGCTATGGTTTTGTTAATGCATTCCTGGCACAACTTTTTGTTCCAGGCTGCCTCTGTGGGGTTTTTACATAAGGCACATTCCTTATTCTTCGACTTCCCTCTATATTTCTTAGGGACGTCCTATACTCCACCCCGCCAATGTATATAAGAGGAGGAGGAGGAGAGGGAGAAAGAAAAGGAGAAAGAGAACAGATATTAGATAACTGGACTTTCTCGAAGTTCACTCACCACTCGGACGCTTCATAGAACGGGTACCGGATCTGGAGGTTGGCTGGTCCTTTCACTGTCTCCCAACGAGACTACGGACCCCTCTTTCCTGCAGTGACGACCCGCCCGTGCGCTGCCCGAGTGGCTCACACTACTGCTGCGACGTGCTTTCTCCTCCGAGCGCGCTTCCTGGCGTGCTAGCACATGCTCTGGCGAAGGGCTCTCCATTACGCTGCTTATGCTGCAAGCAGTTACTTCTGCTCCAAATTGGTGCTGTGACGCCTGCTCGCCTTCTCTGGCGAACTTAAATAGCCCCCTTTTTTTTTTTTTTGTTAGACCAACTGGTCTTGCACCTGCCGCGCCTCTGTGTGGACGTGCGTGCGCGCGCATGCGTGCTCCGTGCCCCTCCCGGGACCGTGCACACCTTCTGCTTCTCCCAGGCCCCGTGGTGTTGTGCGCGCCGCTCTACTTCCGGGTCGCCGCACCACTTCCGGTTCGTCGGCCATGATGCGCGCTCTCAGTGCGCGCGCCTCCCGGTGCGGCCCGGCCGAGTGAGCGTCTGCATTTCGGGACCCCCGGACACCTCTTACCTACATGGTGGACCCCATCTCCCTGCTCTGGCGCAGGTATGTGCGGAACGACCTCCGCTGCGGGGTCTGGTGTCTGGTGCTCACAGGGAGGGTACACAATCTGTGGCCTCCGAGGAGCTCTTCTGCCCGGGCACTGATGTGCCTCCCGGGCTGCATGGCCACTATATGTCAACAGGGAGGGACACTATCAGTGGCCTCCCTGGACCTCCTCGCTGACCTCCGTTCGCCTGGGTATGTGCCCGGCTGTGGCCATGCTCTCGCTCAGGGGGGGCATAGGTGTATATGGCCCCCGAGGCGACTACCGGTACCCGGTGTCGGGTGTAGCAGACCCATGCCTGCCACTAATCACCCGACCCAGGCCCAGGCATCCTCTTCTTTCTTCCATCAAGAGGTTTTCATCTTGAGGGTTCCCCATCGAGGACAGGAAACCAACTGATGCGGAGAGAGGAGCCGCCCTTTTTATCTTGAAGGTTTCCTGTCCTCGTAGGGCGGATCCCCTCTCTCGTGGTGCCGTCATGTACCATGGAAAAACACAGCTCAGCAGTCAGTATCACACAGGAGAGGATTAGATACACGGCTCAGCAGTCAGTATCACACAGGATAGGATTAGATGCACGGTTTTTATGTGCAATATAATCATTATAATTTGTTATAACTAACCACAGTTGGTTACTATGCCCAGGCAACGCCGGGCTCTTCAGCTAGTTAACTAATAATACAAAATGCTAAGCACTCTCCTGTTCTCGGGTAAACTGTTGAATTGACTATGTAGTGCTGCCACTAGATACATATTTCACAAAACATACTTTAATATTAATGATGTTACACAATCAGTCAGGTATGTGGCATTAAGTGGGCATTATGTAAATGATGTATCATTGCTTCATGAGTTCAAAGTATAATTTAAGCCTGTTACTGTATATTCATCAGAACAGAGGTGGCGTCTATATGAAAATATTCAATAATATATTGAATATTATTTTCATATAGACTCCACCCCTGTTCTGATGATTATACAATAACAGGCTTAAAATATACTTTGAACTCATGAAGCAATGATACATAATTTACATAATCCTTTCTTCTAATTACAGTACTAATAACGCCCACATACCAATTACCTCTGACCTCATTCCATTCTTCTAAGTCCTCCTTTACACAGCCATATTTCCAATACATGTGGCATTCATTTTTTTTCCAGTATTACGGATGAAAGAGGCCAATAGAAGCAGTGCGGTGAAGTCAATGTCCATTTTGGTGGAGTTGGAATAAAACGAACCGACTCAGACTCCTAAGATAAATTGAGTTCAGTAGTTCAGTGCGGGATGTGCTGTAAATTTTTTCTTAAGAATTTGGGAAAGTTAAGAAACGTCTGTTCTGTTCATGATCTAAGGGTCTCGACTATTAGCAGAGATGAATCTGTGCTGCACTTTATGTACATGCTCAGTAGGGGGCAGTGCTGTGGTGTCGGAGTCATGGAGTAAGGAGTCGGAGTCAAGGAAATTGATGAGTCTGAGTTGGAGGTTTGGCTTACCGACTCTACAGCCCTGAATAAAAGTCTATGTATCTACAAAAATCACGTACAGCACACGGGTGGCATCTGTCTGCTGTCCGTGTTTAACCAGGGCTGTGGAGTCGGTAAGCCAAACCTGCGACTCCAACTCCGACTCCTCAATTTCCCTTACACCGACTCCGACTCCAACTCCGACTCCGACTCCACGACTCCGACTCCGACTCCCACACATATTGCTTATATTTAAGTGAAAAATTTATTGTAGTACAATGTGAACCTCAGACATTTAATCATTTTTATGGTACAATAATCAAGATATTTAGATAGAACAGAATATATATTGGTGTACTACCCGGTTTTCATTCTTTTTGGTACAGATATGATATGGATAGACAGATATGGATAAATGGATAGATAGAGCAGATTTCTAATCTGCTTTTGCTATTGAAAACATTATCTATGAGCTCAAAAACCTTTCAGGTGATGCGGTTTTTTAAAAAGATGATCAGCTTTTGCAGCTGAAAAACGTATCCTCAAAAAACACAGGAAAAACGCTGTGTGTGAATGTAGCCTTAGATCAGGAATAGAACAGCCATTTATAGGACATTTCATAACTGTCCCAAACTCCTATGAAAAAATATTCAGCACATCCTGCATTGAATTACTGTACCCAATTTATTATATATTTTAGGAGTCGGAGTCGGTCCATTTTATACCGACTCCAACTCCGACTCCGACTCCACCAAAATGAGCACCGACTCCGACTCCGACTCCACGACTCCGACTCCACAGCCCTGTACAGTTTAACATTACAAAGTATAGACGTTTGTAATGTATTTCTTTCCTTATCCATACCTGAAAAACATTGATGACACACTAATGGCAGAAACGGAGACACAGACCATAAACTGATGGTAAAATGGACACAGGGACCATACACTGATGGTAAAAATAGACACACCAACCATACACTGATGGTAAAAATAGACACACCAACCATACACTGATGGTAAAAACGGACACAGATCATACACTAATGGTAAAAACGGGACTGGGAATCTTGGGCAAGAGCAGTAGTTCTCTGCAGCTATCATGCCCAAGATTCCCAGCCCCGCAGTGTGAATAAATCATAAGCGACTGTGGGGTGGAATCTGTGGCCATGCGATATGAAGGCCAGGATGTGATCTGAGAGCACGGGCACGTAGGGCAGCGCTAACTCCACATGCCCACAAAACTATAGTACAGCGCAGGCGCCAGCATTTCAAAAGAAAACTGAGGAGGCGGCGCCAAATACGAAATGACTGATGGATGCGAGGCGTCTTGTGAGAGGAGGAAAGACCTGCCCCCCCCCGGTCAAAATTCAGGTATCTTTGAACAATTTTAAAAACGATTATTTCTGTGGTGGTAGGGACGCTAAGTAAAAGAGCCACCTTGACAGAATGCAGCATTAGTGCTGCACAAGGTGGCTTTTTTACTTAAAAACGCCTGGGGTGGGGGTGACAGGTTCCCTTTAAGGAGAATCTGTCATGTGAAAAAAATGCCATATACCTGCAAATATGCCATTAATCGGCAGTTTAATAGGGTTCTGAACCTGCCTGGCGCCCGCACTGAGAGCCCCGCTGCAAGGAGCAAATTAAGTTTATTTCCCCCCTGGCAGCGTTCGGCTTCCAGTCACAGGGTTGGGTCTGGCAAAGTTTCAGTCAGCGCTCAGTCTATCAAGAGTAGTGTCGGCGGTCAGTCAGTTCTGGAGGCGCAGTTATAGCCACCACTATCTATACAGTGAGCGGTGACTGAAACCATCCAGGTGCCGCCCCTATGACTGGAAACCGAAAGTTGCCGGCACCAGACAGCATCTTTTTTTTTTTTTAAGTAACAGGTTGCCTTTAGAGAGATCGAAAAGAACTGGACACAGCCCGTCCTAGGAGACCTCGGAGTAGTGTTCTAAAAGTTACTTCAGGCCGAGTAGGATATCGAACATGGCAAATTCAAAAGATTTGATTTTCTATATTACTTAAACTTCACATTTTTATGTCAATGTAGCTTTTCCAGATGTTTTAAACTGATTCATCAAATACAATTTTTAAAAAAAAAAAAGATTTTTGCACATATTTTGCAGAATGTGCAACAGTTCGCTCTAAAAAAGTTAGACAAATAGAAATACCAAGTTTGAGATCATGAAAAAATGAAAAAAATGTATGCAAAATTCATGATCATATTCCATTATGAACTACAAGTCGACAAAAAAGAAAAATGCACTTAAAAAAAAAATTAAAATTTGCAAGTCATGAATCGGGACCTCGGTGTTGCTTCCATTATTGGGAATCTGTCAGGTCAAGTTCATTATTGAAACTAGTGGTGTGGATGCTTTGGTCCTAATATATCCCCCTTTAATGACATCACAAGGATGAAGAAAAGGAGATCCTCTTGTCTTGCTTTTAACGCCATCAATAACGGCTAGTAACAAATTTATGTTAAGGTGATGGCGATGAAGTCCTGACACCACCACTGCAGCCCATCAGTGAGCCCCGAGATTGGTGACCTGGAGAGGTTGAGAAACAGTGGTGATTGTTATTTTATAGGTCTGCAACCATACAAAGAACACACAACACATAAATTGGCCTCTATAAAGCGAGCTGGTAGATATTGTTTTTCCACTAATGTTACAAGCATCCTCATCGATTCAGCACAAAACATTTCCTAGGCAACACCTGACAAAAGACAATAGGGAATTGCTATGTGTTTTGTTTGTAATAAGAGAAAAGCGTAGCAAATCAGAACAAAGAACTGGGGGGAAAAACACAACAACAAAAGAAAATAGCAAAGCTCGCCAAGTAACTATAACAAATTGTGTAACCGTACCAGCCACTGTAATACATAGAGGTAGAAAAGAAAACGAACTTCTAAACAAGCATATAAACACTTTCATACCACTGACCACAGCTGGATCGGAGGACCAAAACTCCGGCAAGGCTGTAATATCAGCGTTAACAAACATTATATGGGTTATTTAAAAGAAAAACATGTACGAATTGTTAGTAAAGCAAAAAAGAAACTATAAATCGCTTCTTGTTCTTTCACACATGGAATCAGTACAAATGCTCTGGAGGCCCTTCTGATGCAGCCAACCCATAACCACCACTCCCATTTATAGAAAGGAGAACCGCCCCAGGGTATTAGTGCGGGACAACTGGTGGGTGGGGGTAATTAAAAAAAAGAAATAAACTACACTAACGTTCAAAAGTTTGGGGTCACCCAGACAATTTAGCGTTTTCCATAAAAACTCATACTTTTATTAATCAAATGAGTTGCCAAATGAATTTAAAATCTAGTCCAGACATTGACAAGGTTCGAAAAAAAGATGATTTGAAATAATTTTCTCCTTCAAACTTTGCTTTCATCAAAGAATGCTCCCTTTGCAGCAATTACAGCATTGCAGACGTTTGGCATTCTAGCAGTTAATTTGCTGAGATAATCTGGAGAAATTTCACCCCATGCATCCAGAAACCCCACCCACAAGTTGGTTTGGCTTAATGGGCACTTTTTGTGTACCATACGGTCAAGCTGCTC
This sequence comes from Dendrobates tinctorius, assembly GCF_039654945.1. Classification (NCBI taxonomy): domain Eukaryota; kingdom Metazoa; phylum Chordata; class Amphibia; order Anura; family Dendrobatidae; genus Dendrobates; species Dendrobates tinctorius. The sequence goes on from NW_027361765.1 coordinate 11,444,449, forward strand.
CAACAACAGCTCAATGGGGTTGAGATCTGGTGACTGCACTGGTCACTCCATTACAGATAGAATACCAGCTGCCTGCTTCTTCCCTAAATAGTTCTTGCATAATTTGGAGGTGTGCTTTGGGTCATTGTCCTGTTGTAGGATGAAATTGGCTCCAATCAAGCGCTGTCCACAGGGTATGGCATGGCATTGCAAAATAGAGTGATAGCCTTCCTTATTCAAAATCCCTTTTACCTTGTACAAATCTCCCACTTAACCAGCACCAAAGCAACCCCAGACCATCACATTACCTCCACCATGCTTGACAGATGGCGTCAGGCACACTTCCAGCATCTTTTCAGTTTTTCTGCGTCTCACAAATGTTCTTCTGTGTGATCCAAACACCTCAAACTTGGATTCATCTGTCCATAACACTTTTTACCAACCTTTCTCTGTCCATTGTCTGTGTTCTTTTGCCCACATTAATCTTTTCCTTTTATTAGGCAGTTTCAGATATGGCTTTTTCTTTGCCACTCTGCCCTGAAGGTCAGCATCCCGTAGTCGCCTCTTCACTGTAGACGTTGACACTGGCGTTTTGCGTGTACTATTTAATGAAGCTGCCAGTTGAGGACCTGCGAGATGTCGATTTCTCAAACTACAGACTCTAATGTACTTGTCATGTTGCTCAGTTGTGCAGCGGGGCCTCCCACTTCTCTTTCTACTCTGGTTAGAGCCTGTTTGTGCTCTTCTCTGAAGGGAGTAGTGCACACTGTTGTAGGAAATCTTCAATTTCTTGGCAATTTCTCACATGGAATAGCCTTCATTTCTAAGAACAAGAATAGACTGTTGAGTTTCACATGACAGTTCTTTTTTTCCTGGCCATTTTGAGAGTTTAATGGAACCAACAAATGTAATGCTCCAGATTCTCAACTAGCTCAAAAGCAAGGTCATGTTTATAGCTTCTCTAATCAGCCAAACTGTTTTCAGCTGTGCTAACATACTTGCACAAGGGTTTTCAAGGGTATTCTAACCATCCATTAGCCTTCTTACACAGTTAGCAAACACAAAGTACCATAAGAACACTGGAGTGATAGTTGTTGGAATTGGGCCACTATACACCTATGAAGATATTGCATTACAAACCAGATGTTTGCAGCTAGAATAGTCATTTGCCACATTAACAATGTATAGAGTGTATTTCTGAATGAATTAATGTTAGCTTCATTGGAAAAAACTGCTTTTCTTTCAAAAATGAGGAAATTTTTAAGTAACCCTAAACTTTTGAACGGTAGTGTAGTGTAAATTTCCATCGATTTTAAATTATTTTAAAGTTGTATAAAGCAGACATTAGTGTTTTACATAAGTGTTCTAACTGTTGTGGTAGATCGGCTAACTCAGCCTCTTAATGAGTTGGTCACAGGAGTGCTTTTCGTTTAAATCTTCAGCTGGTTTATTAAAACATGTACAATAAACCAGGTCAACAGAAAAGTAGCCGAATTCAGATTTGTTAGGATAAACAAACAGCATCCTTTACAGTCCGTATAACTGCAGGCATCTGCCTGCTCAGGAAACAGGGTTCAGCTATCTTTAGCAAGTGCACAGCTCTGAAGGTCGGCTTCACCTTCAGAGCACAGACGGAAAACCATAAAGTAAAGGGGCTTCACCTTTACCTTATGGACCACACCCTAGGGCATAGATAAGGTAAACAGCTCTCGCGCCCCACTCTTCACCGTGAAACAAAAATACCTGGCCCTATCATTGCCAATTAATCCCTCTAGACACATAACATGCTGGAGCAAACTTCCAGGTTCATATCACTGAAGCTAATAACCTCAATGAAACATATCTCCCCTCCAGCACATTATCAATGACCCTCTTACACTATGTTTCACACAAATAGACTACAATGTGTGTGCTGTTTACGGGCATGCTTAGGATATGTGAACATGTTGAGTATTTACAGCAGAACCTCTGAACCAAAGACACATCTCGCCAGGTTAAAAAAAAAATAGTTTTTTTAACGTGGCATTTTTCCTGTTTTTTGCATGCATTTTTGTATACATTTTCCCACATTGATTTGATTTAGTAAAATGCCAGCTGTGGCAAGGTTTGCTGTGTCTGTCAGCGTAGTGTCCAGAGGCAGTAGGCGCTACCAGAAGTCAGGCCAGTACATCAGGAGACTTGGAGGGGGCCGTTAAAGAGCAACAACCCAGCAGCAGGACCACTACCTCAGCCTTTGTGCAAGGAGGAACAGGAGGAGCACTGCCAGAGCCCTGCAAAATGACCTCCAGCAGGCCAAAAATGTGCATGTGTCTGCACAAACGGTTAGAAACCGACTTCATGAGGATGGTCTGAGTGCCAGACGTCCACAGATGGGAGTCATGCTCACAACCCAACACCATGCAGGACACTTGGCATTTGCCACAGAATACCAGGATTGGCAAATTCGCTACTGGCGCCCTGTGCTCTTCACAAATGAAAGCAGGTTCATACTGAGCACATGTGACAGACGTGACAGAGTCTGGAGACGCCGTGGAGAGCGATCTGCTGCCTGCAACATCCTTCAGCATGACCGGTTTGGCAGTGGGTCAGTAATGGTGTGGGGTGGTATTTCTTTGGAGGGCCGCACAGCCCTCCATGTGCTCGCCAGTGGTAGCCTGACTGTCATTAGGTACCGAGATGAGATCCTCAGACCCCTTGTGAGACCATATGCTGGTGCGGTTGGCCCTGGGTTCCTCCTAATGCAGGACAATGCCAGACCTCATGTGGCTGGAGTGTCAGCAGATCCTGCAAGATGAAGACATTGAAGCTATGGACTGGCCCACCTGTTCCCCAAACCTGAATCCGATTGAGCACATCTGGGACATCATGTCTCGCTCCATCCACCAACGGCACGTTGCACCACAGACTGTCCAGGAGTTGGCGGATGCTTTAGTCCAGGTCTGGAAGGAGACCCCTCAGGAGACCATCTGCTGCTTCATCAGGAGCATGCCCAGGCGTTCTAGGGAGGTCATACAGGCATGTGGAGGCCAGACACACTACTGAGCATATTTTCCTTGTCATGAGGCATTTCCACTGAAGTTGGATCAGCCTGTAATTTGATTTTCCACTTTTATTTTGAGTATCATTCCAAATCCAGACCTCCATGGGATATTCATTTTGATTTACATTGATAATTGTTATTGTCACGATAATGTAAATATGAAGTATGGTTTCCTTTTCACCACACTTTTCTAGAACAATCCATGGTTTTCTGACACACACATATGCTGCAGCTGTGACCCCTCCCCTGCACCAGGGGAGCTTCTTCATTCACAGCCTGTAATACTATACTCCTTCCTCACCCCCTCCCCAACGTGTTAATTAGCCAAGAGCAGTCTTTGTCTAAAAAACCATGTGCTTTGGATCTCAAATAGCATAAATGTAGAATCTAACCATAGGGCATAACTCGACACCAGTTTATGTCATGAATATGAAAAATACATATTTGGGACGTGCTTCGATGGGGCTACTCAGCCTGTGTTTTTCCAGCTTCAGCGGAATCCAAGAAATGGATTCCTGCACAGCCGAGCCAGCCCGGTGCCTCTCATTTGGACTTGAATGGACACCAGTGTCATGCTGAGTAAGATGATGCTCTGTTTGTCGCTATACGAGGTACCCTCTGTGAGATATGATAATTACGAGTTTTGTAGCAAAAGGTTTGTCCTGGCAGAAAGGGGAGGGCGACCACAACTCAGCCCCTTTAGTGATGTCACAATCTAGAGGTATAAGTTACTGTCAGTCAGTCTGGAGCTAGTCTTGCCTAGGAAAGCTGTGATGCACTATGACGTATCGCCCATCCCCCACACCGCATAGTCAGCCTGAAATGATCCAAGCAAAATGTGAGTGTTTCTTTTTTAATCCCTGTTATTTTGGAATTGCCTTGTACATACTTTATTGTCTCATATTGTAAAATCTTTTTATACCTTCTGTAAACACTGCCTACCTTTTTGGAGTAAAATATAAAATTACTAGTTTCATTTCTCCTTGCTCTATAACGGATCTATACGTTCTCCGAAGTGAATTACGCTACTAATTTGGGTTGGCTTCGGACCCTTGTATTGAGAAATCGAAGCTGGTGGCAGCGAAGTGTGTTCTGGGCTGGTTGGGCCAAGCTGGTAGTGACGGAATGGGTTTTATAAGCCTATTGTCTAGCTGCGGCTAGGAGCAGTTATAATTCCCTCGCTGCAGTGTGCCTAATACCCAGTACACAACGAAGCGGCCCGTCCGGTGATTAATTATCCCAGATGCAGTTTCCTGACTGACCTGAGGGTAAGGGGGGCGCCAGAGAGCTGCGAGTTCCAAAGTGGAACTAGAAAGTGGGATAGACATAAATCCCTGCAGTTCGTGACATATTGGTGGCAGTGGTGAGATAACTAAAATAAGCCCCCCTGCGGTAAATTGATAGGTCAATAGACTTGTTTGCTGTTTTTTCATTACATTGGTGGCAGCGGTGGGATAACTAAGATAAACTCCCCTGCGAATGTGATAGCCGTGTGCCAAGGTTTTCATGAGAGTTATGTTTTATTGTTCTGAACACATTCCACTATGCAATGAATAAAAATTTGCAACTGGAATATTTCATTCAGAGATATCTAGGATGTGGTATTTTAGTGTTCCCTTTATTTTTTTGAGCAGTGTATTTGCCTTTTTGGCTGGGGTCAGTCTTGTGAGAAACTCGGACGAGTCTCTCAAGTCAATACCCGGCACTGTCGACAGTACTCGGATTGGAGCTCTGTGATCTATTAGTATACCCAAGTCTTTTTCACATGAGCTATTGCTTAGCCCTATTCCTCCTATTCTGTACATGTTTTCTTCATTTTTATTGCCCAGATATAGTACTGTAAAAAAAAAAAACATTTTTGTAAAAACCATTCTGTTAGTTGCTGCCCACTGCTCCAGTTTATTTATATCTTTTTGAATCCACTCGCTCTCTTCTCTAGTATTAGTTATCCCTCCTAGCTTTGTGTCATCAGCAAATTTTATCAGTTTACCGTCAATTCCTTCATCTAAATCATTCATCTAAAGATGTTGAACAATACAGGGCCCAGGACAGAGCCCTCTGGTACCCCACTTGAGACATTCTTCCAACTGGATGTGCAGCTATTTACGACCACTCTTTGGGTGTGATCACTAAGCCAGTTATGAATCCATTTAACAGTTGCCTTGTCCTGGGGGTAAGACGGTGGCTCAAAGGCAGCACAATACCGACATGTTTCGAGAGATAGCTACTCTCTTCATCAGGGTTGTCCACCGTCTTACCCCAGTGTGACGTCACGCTAGCCCCGCCCCATCACACGCCGACTCCCTCAGCGTTGCTCTCGGCCGGAGCGCACGAGGCAGCGGCGGCCTCCACTTCCATACGGATTAGCAGCAGCAGCCCCAGCCCCCACGCTGAGCACCAAAGCCTGCCTCACTGAGCACTGGCCCTGCAAGTAAGTGCACCAGAATCAAGCACCCCGTTCCACTAGCGGGCACAAGCGGTCACTAACGCTCATTCACTTTGCAGGACCTGTGCCATCATTTGTTTTGCACAGGATTAATCATTCTGACCTCACCTGTTGAAATTGGCATGCAGTAAGGTCAGCATTCCGTTATCATCCCAAACATCTATTTATCCTCCTCTTTTTTTGGCGTTTCATTTTATTTTTCAACTATTATATTTTTTTTACATCAGAAACAGGCTGCAACATTCCAATCTTAATACCTAGCAACGGCTACATTTACAGCATGTATTTTATATGGTTCTGACATACTCAAGTGATTAAATCAAGATTAGTTCATTTTTTTTTATTTATTTTTGTTTTCCTCTGAAACACACTAATGGCTCACCCCCATTTAACCCTATATTATCTACTCAGCAGTTTTGGCATCCAAATGAAAGGCAATATACATCTATGACAAGGTGAATAGTCTCAGGATACTGCTATACATCCACCACCACGTGATTTTTTCACACACCAGCAAGTGAGTACTCAGTTATATTAGGTTTTCATTTCCCAGTATAGCGTGGTGTATTTCTTTTCTTATCAGTTTATTTTTATTATTTTTCTCTGTTCAACTACTTATCATTATCAGCCAAACACATAACAGTGTATCCGACATATGATGGCTTTATTTTCTGGCCAACTATGTTTACTTGTCTCTGCCAACACCAATATCCAAAACGGCATCTTTGTTCTACAGCTTCCATGTCAAATTAGAAGTGAAAGAAAATATGTTTTGACTGCTTGATACTCTTATTAATAATTCATCCTAGTGGACAGCAGTTGTCACCTGTCTTCACTGTTAATCACGGTTGCCAACTGCCCAGAATTTTTTTTCGTCTATAAAAAGAAAAACAAAAAAACAAAAGTGATATTTCCATGATTTTTTTTAAAGATTGGAGAAATTTGTATAGGATATTATGACCAATTATTATTTTACATTTCAGAAGGAATGCAGCTGTCTTCCAATATGTATGTGAGAATTGTTGGCCGTCCATGATTTTTGGATACTCTAACCACAAAAGAAAAAAAAAATTTTATTTTTGAAATTTTACTCATTTATATAATGCCATTAATTCCGCAGCGCTTTACAGACATAATCACTGTCCCCATTGGGGATTACAATCTAGATTCCTTATCAGTATATCTTTCCAGTGTGGGAGGAAACCTGAGACCTTGGAGGAAACCCACGCAAACACAGGGATAACACACAGATGTTGTGCTTGGTGGGATTTGAACTTAGGACCACAGCCTTGCAAGGCTGCAGTGCTGACCACAGAGCCGACAATAGTTGACAACCCCGCTGTCAACTATAAAGATGGTCTTTGGTTGGGTTGTAAACCAACCATAAATTCTTCTGTCCATAAAATGGGAGACTCGTTTCCAATTTCCTGAGAAGAAAAATAATGCTACTAATCCACTCAGGTAAATGCTAAGCCACAGACATACACTTTGTTCCAAATTATTATGCAAATTGGATTTAAGTGCCATAAAACATGTTTTTCAAATAAACTCATGGATGGAATTAGGTCTCAGGACTCTTCGGATCACTGAAATCAATCTCAAACACCTGAGATAATTAGTTTGCCAGATGACCCAATTAAAGGAAAATTAGTTACGAAGGATGTTCCATATTATTAAGCAGGCCACAGGTTTCAAGCAATAAGAGAGAGAAAAAGGATCTCTCTGCAGCTGAAAAGAATCAAATAGTGGACAAGGATTGAAAAGTTTTAATAAAATAACTAATGTTTAGCATGAGCATCATACTGTGAAGAGAGTTGTGGCTCATATAGAGTATAGACGGGTTTGTGCAGATAAAGACATAATGAGGAAGGTTTCTGCCAGACAAATTCATTGGATTAAGAGAGGAGCTGCTAAAATACCACTGCAAATCAACTATCATACATTTCAAGCTGCTGAAGCCTCTGGAGTCCCACAACCCTCAAGGTGTAGGATACTCCAGAGGCTTGCAGTCCTGTATAAACTTACTATTCATCCACTCCGAAATAGTGCTCATAAGCAGAAATGGTTGCAGTGGGCCCAAACATACATGAAGACTAATTGTAGACCAGCCTTTATTGAGGAGTACCATGCAACCATGGCTGGATGGTTCAGATGGATGGAGTAATGAATGGTTGATGACTGGCCATCATGTCTGAACATGGTTGAGAGGTCATCAAGCAGGTGGCAGAGTCATGTTTTAGGCCTGAAACATGAAGAGAGAGTTTGTAGGCTCCTTTAGGTGTGAAAATGATCTAGGCAATGTATATAGAGTTTCTGACTGACCCCTTTCTTCCACAGTACAAAAAAGAACCGTGCAATCCATAGCAATATCATATTCAACACACCATATCACGCTTCAAAGAATACCTCTGAGCAATTGCCTGCTATAGGCATGAAAGGAAGGAAACCCATGGTGTGGCCACCATCTTCCCCCTAACTTTAATCATATTGAGAACCTTTGGAGTGTCCTCAAGTAAAGATCTATGAGGGCGAGAGGCAGTTCACATCAAAACAGCAGCTCTCGGAGGCTATTCTGACATCTCGTAAATAAATTCAACCAGAAGCTATCCAAAAACTCACAAGTCCAAAGGATGCAAGAATAGTGAACATGATATCAAGGATGGGGTCCTAGGTTATCATATAACAGCCTGTGAAGATGTTTTTCATTGGAAAAGGTTTTGAATTCAGTAAATGTGACCTCTTAACACTGCAAATTCAACTAATGAACATTTTCAGATCTTTCCAACCTATAAAATATTTGGAAACTGTTGTGTATAATATTCAACAGTACATATGTGGGGTTTTTCAAGATTTGAAAAAAAAAAAAAAAAATACTGTTCGCATTCGGAGGTTTTTCCAATAAAATTTGATTTATACGCAAACGGTTGATGATTTAAACATTATACTGAATCATTTGCTTTGACCATTTAGGAAAATCAAAAGGAAAATGGCATTTGCATAATTTTTAATGTTGTGTACTTTGAATATACGCCTTATATTTATCAATATGTTTGTAATATGGGATGGCAGCAATTTCTGGATAAGATGTCCAGGTCAGGTCCTAGCCCTGGTTTTTGGCCGGTAGTTTCTTTTAGAGTGGGCAAATCTGACTTAGGGCTCATACTCACTTGCGAGAGACTCACATGATTCTTGTGCGAGTCTCTCGCATGAAAACCTGGCAGTGCCAATGGCACTTGGACTGGAGCGTGCGGCTGCATAGAAATACATGTAGCAGAATGCTCCGGTCCAAGTGCTGGCAGCACTGCTGGGTTTTCATGCGAGAGACTCGCACGATTGTCATGCGAGACTCTCGCAAGCGAGTATGAGCCCTTAAACTGATCATAACATTTAGGACAAACTTGTCTGATTCATATATTTCAAATGCTTCTGCTGTGGGCATCATTCCCCACTGGCAAATCTTATACTAGTTGAAAAAGGAGATGGTATTTTGTGGCAAATTTGTTGTTAAGCAGTAAATGCAAACTCAATAAAGATGATAATAAAAAGACAAAAGAAGAAGAACATTTGATACAGAAATTCACACAAATATTTCCGTCCGAATTGGCTTCCTATTAGACATCATACTACACCAATTATAGAAATTGACAATAATTATTATCTACCGGTATGGCCATAACGAACCTTTCTGCATTGGTTTCTAAGCCTTAATTTAAGTTGTAAGCCAATGAATAACCAAAAGGGCATTGCATATACCACAGAGGGAAAATATGTTTCACTGCCTACCAGACAGGAATAAGTGCAAACACAGAAGGTTCCTAAGCATTGGCAGCTGTTCTTCCGTACAGCTTTAGAACACAGATCTAATAAAAAAGGACAATTAGCCAGCCGCCTGCTCGGCGATTCTGCTAGGTAACAAGCATCTAATTCTACAAATCGGTGTACCTCCAATTATAGAGAAAAACGATTCTAGTGCAGAAGTGTGCACAACGACGGTCTTACTAAATACATCACACAGCGGTGCTGCTCTCGCCTAGGCTCCTTTATCCCCACAATGTGGAGTCTTTTGCACTGCCAAAAAACATGAATGTGAATATAACCAAGTAAACGGCTGATTTTTTTTAGCGCAGAAAAGAAAAAAAAAAAAAAAATAGAAACAACCTATCAAATAATTTCTTCTATTTTGCATCTTCTAATAGAAAACAGAGTCAAAATCGGTTTGGCTGAGTAGCAGCTACAATCTTTCTTTGTTAGTTTAAATCGTTCTGATTTAGGAGGAAAAAAAAAAATGTTAGGAGATCTCAAAATATGCGAAAATCACTTGTCGAAAAAGGGCAAAGGACCTCAAACAGTAATGTGATAGCTAGAATACATGAAAGCAATTGAAGCATCTATGGTACTTCCACTTAAAGACCACCAAGCTCACTGGCAGGGGAAAAGGGGCAGTAGAAAACATACGAGAGTGCAAACAATGGTTCATAGCAGAAAAGACCCCCATACACAGACTAATGTTGGCCATACCCGCCAATATCGACAGATATGGCCAATGGTCTAATGTGTAGATAGGGATCCAGTATGCCCAAATTCAGAAATTCTGATTCTAAGCAAAAGCACAGCAACAGCATCATTTTTTCTCTTCTTGACTCCAAACGGGTGGTTACTTCCTTTTTCAAACAAACTTTACTCAAATTTTTGACACATATTTATAAGGGATAAAAACGATATACATTCGCTTATTAAGCTCATTGACAAACAAAATAATTGGAGGGAAAATAAAAAAATTAAAATAAAAAACAGGGGAAAAGGAACAATACTATAACTTAACAGAAGCATTTACAATCTTTTAAATGTAGTTAGGGAATTCCACTTATGTTTCGAGTATAGCAAAACACTTTTCATAATTGGAGAGAAGTAATATCAAGAGGTGGTGGTTACTTCCTATGCCAAACACACTGTCATCATATTTTGGGGGGAATTTAATTTAATTTTCAGTGTTTCTATGCAGTATCTGTATCCATATTCAAGGGAATCTATTAGCAGGTTTTTGCTAGCTAAACCAAAATATATTTTCAGCTTTTACATTTTAAAAATTACAAAAAAGGATAAACTGGCCAATGTAAAAATTTGGGGGCCCTGCATGATTAGTACATAGTAGCACCCCCTTTTGAAAGTATCACAGCTTGTAAATACTTTGTAGCCACACAAGAGTCTTTCAATTCTTGTTTGAGGGATTTTCATCCATTCTTCCTTGGAAAATTCTTCCAGTTATGTGAGATTCCTGGATCGCCTCGCATGCACTGCTATTTTGAGGTCTAGCCACAGATTTTCAATGATATTCAGATCAGGGGACTGTAAGGGCCATTGTAAATCCTTCAGCTTGTGCCTTTTGAGGTAGTGTATTGTGGATTTTGACATATGTGTAGAATAATTATGCATTTGCAGAAGCCATCCTCTTTTCAACTTACCCTTTTTTACAGGTGGTGTTATGCTTGCATGAAGATTTTGTTGAAATTTCATTGAATCCATTCTTCCCTTTACCCGTGAAATGTTCCCAGTGCTATTGGTTGTAACACAACCCCAAAGCAGGATTGATCAACCCCTATGCTTAATGGTTGGCAAAATGTTCTTTTCCTGAAATTCCATGCCCTTTTTTCTCCACACCTACCTTTGACCATTGTGGCCAAAGAGTTCTATTTTAACCTCATTAGTCCACAGGACCTGTTTCCAAAATTCATCAGCCTTGTTTAGATGTTATTTAACATACTTCCAATGCTGAATTTTATGAAGAGGATACAGGAGAGGTTTTCTTCTGATGACTCTTCCATGAAGGCGATATTTGGGCATATATCTCGGAATGTATGTAGCATAACTCCAGATTCTGAAAATCTTTACAGTCAAGAGGGGTTACGATTTGCCTCTCTAGCAATCCTACGAGCAGGGCTCACTGAACTGTTGCCTGGACTTCCAGACCTTATCTTGACCTCCACTGATCCTGTTAATGGACAGTTCTTAAATACATTTTGAACTGAGGAAAGGGCAACTTCAAAACGCTTTGCCATCTTCTCATAGCCTTCTAGTGCTTTGTGGGCCTCCACCATTTTCATTTTCAGGGTGCTAGGCAGCTGATTTGAAGAACCCATGGCTGCTAGTTTTAGCACAAGGTTATTTTGTGTGAGCGTCCATCCCTTTCCAGAGCTTCTCATCTTTACCTTTAGGCATTTTACAGATCATTTCATCACCAACTTGCTTAACTGTTTTACAATAACAGTAATTTTGATCAGGGGTGCCCAAACTTTTACATACCACTGTATGATCCAACCGTAACAATAGGTAATTTTATAGGGAGGAACAGGAGATGAGCTGTGACAATTACCCATGAACAGTCAAAAGAGAATACCAACAAAAAAATCTCAGTAGAAGTATGTGAAAATCTTCAGATTATTGTTTTATATGGTCTATGGGGTCTATGTAAAGTATATAATAAATGCTGTTAACATCGGCTCAGGCACAATATATACCCCAAAATCGCGTCCAAAAAAAAGAGAACAGATATCTATTATCAGAAAATAAAACCAGAATAGAAAAATGTCTTGATCGTGACCATAATTCTAGACTCAACCAGTCCGGAACCACCACTGGTCGTCTTCTCCCCCCCAACACTCTAGATGATTGGCAGGTCTCTTGCAATGTACATGTATGAGAGAAACCTGTCAACTACCTGGAGCGATGCAGGTAGACGTCAGCCAGGGGCAGTGCTGAACTGGTCACATCTCTACCTTTGATTCCTGGATAGATCGTTACACTAGAATTTTTTTTGAAATGTCAAGACAATTCATAGAAAAACATACCTGGTTGCAATCGTGCAGCTAGGCTCAGATTCATGCTGCCCATGGTTTGGGTAGCATGAATAGACTTACAGGATCCCAGAGAATGAATCGTCGATATTTTTTGTAAGGACAGCAAAGAGCATTGGTGATGGAGTTATCAGTTTTGATGAGACCCTTGACTGGTTGTCGGGGGGGCACAACTTTGACTTTCATAGCACTACCCATCTTAACGACAATCATCACATGAAAGTGAAGTGTGAAGGTCAATTTGGAGCCCCCACACACAGAGTAACACATACACTGAAAACCGAGACTACAAGAGGTGAGGAGTAATTTCTAAGTGACTCATTATTATTTCCATCAATGATAAAGGGTAAATGGTTAGCCTGGCCTTTAATGGAATCAATTTACTTGGTATTTGTCTTTTAAACAGAACGGATTTGAAAAGCACAAATGTGTGACTAATCTTAACCAGGTCCGTTTTTTTTAATCTTGAAGAGATCATTTACTATTCCAGCAGTTTGATAATGTAATATAGTGTAATATCCAAGCACTGAAAAGTAAATCCAATAAAAGAATAAATGTCTAATTAACCAGTGAAAGTGGCCTTTTAGGGAGACCCTTGATACATGTGTACAACTCTACTGGATTTACCCTAAAAAAGGGATAGCAAGATCAGAAAGAAGGTGAACTTCTTCCTCCCAGAGGAATTTGGTATTGTTTATCACCTCTATTCATTAACATGGAGCTGACTTGTACAGTTATGGCCAAAAGTATTGACACCCCTGCAATTTTGTCAGATAATACTCCGTTTCTTCCTGAAAATGATTGCAAACACAAATTCTTTGGTATTATTATCTTCATTTAATTTGTATTAAATGAAAAACACACAAAAGAGAATGAAGCAAAACATTGATCATTTCACACAAAATTCCAAAAATGGGCCAGACAAAAGTATTGGCACCCTCAGCCTAATACTTGGTTGCACAACCTTTAGCCAAAATAACTGCGACCAACCGCTTCCGGTAACCATCAATGAGTTTCTTACAATGCTCTGCTGGAATTTTAGACCATTCTTCTTTGGCAAACTGCTCCAGGTCCCTGATATTAGAAGGGTGCCTTCTCCAAACTGCCATTTTTAGATCTCTCCACAGGTGTTCTATGGGATTCAGGTCTGGACTCATTGCTGGCCACCTTAGAAGTCTCCAGTGCTTTCTCTCAAACCATTTTCTAGTGCTTTTTGAAGTGTGTTTTGGGTCATTGTCCTGCTGGAAGACCCATGACCTCTGAGGGAGACCCAGCTTTCTCACACTGGGCCCTACATTCTGCTGCAAAATTTGTAGGTAGTCTGACTTCATAATGCCATGCACACGGTCAAGCAGTCCAGTGCCAGAGGCAGCAAAGCAACCCCAAAACATCAGGGAACCTCCGCCATGTTTGACTGTAGGGACCGTGTTTTTTTCTTTGAACGCCTCTTTTTTTCTCCTGTAAACTCTATGTTGATGCCTTTGCCCAAAAAGCTCTACTTTTGTCTCATCTGACCAGAGAACATTCTTCCAAAACGTTTTAGGCTTTTTCAGGTAAGTTTTGGCAAACTCCAGCCTGGCTTTTTTATGTCTCGGGGTAAGAAGTGGGGTCTTCCTGGGTCTCCTACCACAGGGCAGCTTGAACTTGTTTGGATGTTAGTCGAGGTTCTTTATCCAACATCCGCACAATCTTGCGTTGAAATCTCTTGTCAATTTTTCTTTTCCGTCCACATCTAGGGAGGTTAGCCACAGTGCCATGGGCTTTAAACTTCTTGATGACACTGCGCACGGTAGACACAGGAACATTCAGGTCTTTGGAGATGGACTTGTAGCCTTGAGATTGCTCATGCTTCCTCACTATTTGGTTTCTCAAGTCCTCAGACAGTTCTTTGGTCTTCTTTCTCCATGCTCAATGTGGTACACACAAGGACACAGGACAGAGGTTGAGTCAACTTTAATCCATGTCAACTGGCTGCAAGTGTGATTTAGTTATTGCCAACACCTGTTAGGTGCCACAGGTAAGTTACAGGTGCTGTTAATTACACAAATTAGAGAAGCATCACATGATTTTTTGAACAGTGCCAATACTTTTGTCCACCCTCTTTTTTATGTTTGGTGTGGAATTATATCCAATTTGGCTTTAGGACAATTCTTTTTGTGTTTTTTCACTTAAGACAAATTAAATGAAGATAATAATACCAAAGAATTTGTGTTTGAAATCATTTTCAGGAAGAAACTGAGTATTATCTGACAAAATTGCAGGGGTGTCAATACTTTTGGCCACAACTGTACAACCAGGCACAGTCCAGGGCCAAAAAATGCAATGTTTCTGGGAAATGCTGTAGTTCTTGTCTGCCTCCCATCTATAAAAATGTTTTGGATGGGTGAGGGACCTGGCAGTTGGACCCTCACCCTCCAGAAAATGATGACATTAATAATAATAATCTTTATTTTTATATAGCGCTAACATATCCTGCAGCGCTTTACAGTTTGCTGGGGACCATGATTATCATCATGGTCCCTGATGGGGCTCACAATCTAAATTCCCTATCAGTTTGTCTTTGGAATGTGGGAGGAAACCGGAGTACCGGAGGAAACCCACGCAAACACAGGGAGAACATACAAACTCCTTGCAGATGTTGTCCTTGGTGGGATTCGAACCCAGGACTCCAGCGCTGCAAGGCTGCAGTGCTATCCACTGAGCCACCGTGCTTTTTTTAAAGACATTAAAGCCTTTCAATGTGAAGGAATATTCTAATCATTTCAAAACACTATAAAAATGGACCATTGCTATGAACTAAACAGTCAGTTATCTATCCACAGTACGTCTTATATGCCAGCCAGTATATTCATCTCTCAAAACATCTGATACCGCTTTCTTTTCTGTTTTCAATACCTCTCACAAAAAGTGGTGAAGCATGTTCAGTACTTACAAGCTCTTATATAGCGAGTTTGGATGTACTCCTCAGAAGCTAACAGGATTGCCGATGCGCAAAGATCATTTCTGATTCCAGATAGCTTCCATTTCCAATGTGCGTCTTATGCTGCAGAGGCAAAGACTCAAATAGAGGCATCGGAGAGTGCTCAGTTTGGGCTAGCAGGTGATGGCACACAAAAAATTACACTAATCTTATCCGTCCTGACTGATTCTTCTCTAGTTGTACATAACGTCATTGTCACCACTGGTGGCACAAAGCAATACCTGCCAGCCATTCAGGCTCACAGGTAATACATCTCCCTCAGGATGGCACACACGTGTGCCATGATGAGAAGGTTACTGTGTCTTCTAGCTTAGTCACAAGATCGTGGAGCATTTAAATGCAGACTGGCTATTACAAAAAGGTGAGCAAGACAACACAGTATAACCTCAACCCAACAAAAGGACCGGTACTACTTTCTGTGAGGAGGAACAGAAGACGCACTGTCAGACCTACAAAATGATCTCCAGTAGGCTACTCGTGTGCATGTTTCTGCCTGACATGATTGGAACAGACTACTAAATAGGCATTAAAAAAACAAAAAAAAAAAAACACAATATAGAGATGCCATTCTGACCACTATGCTGCCTGCAGTATTGTCCACCATGACTGGTGTGGCGGAGGTCAGTGCTGATCTGGGAAAGCATGCCTGTCGGTGGCCACACAAACCGCCGCTTTATAGACATTGCTACCACAATTACTGTTAGGTACAATGATAAAATCCTCAGACCTTACACAGGGGCAGTGCGTCACAGGTTCTCACTGGGGCAGGCGTAATATGGATGGAGTGTGTAAGCTTCTGCGTAACGAAGGCAATGATGCAATTAAGTGGCCCTCTTGTTCACAAGACCAGATGCCAATTGAGAACCTCTTGGACATTATGCATCAGATCAGCCGACGCCACTAAGTAATACCACACTGTCCAAGAGTTCAATGACCTAGGTTAAGAGGACATTCCCCGGGACACCACCTGCAAGCACGTGAAGGCTATGCACACTAAGAGTTGCTGTGATGAAATTCCCATTCCCACTAATTGGCCAGTCTGGGATTTCAAGTTTTACTTTCATAATCCAAGAGGACTTGAAATTCAGCCCTCAATTATATATAATACCATGTTTACAGCAGATGTATAGGTGTCAATCTCAACCAGTAGCAGCATGGCTTGACATTGAGGACATGAACTGTGCTGGTATGGAAAAAATAATAAGTTCCAGGCTTACAGCTCTATGGCCGTGGTCACACGAGCAAGGATTCTCTCCTGCGAGAGAATGATCTCGACTATGCAAATGACCCACTGTTCAAACGCTATCAGAGTGTAATTTTAGTGCAATTTGATCCTCTCGCATGCGAGAATCGGAGCACTGATATGCAGAAGATGAAAAATTTAATTTCTTCATCTTACCCATTGTCTGAGTCAGCAGACTGCATTCGGATGTCATTTAAGTGGGGTTCGATGTTTAACTTGTATGGGTGTACATGATCCAAATTCCAGAGCTACTCGCAGCATGCTGTGAATTTTTTTTCTTTAAAAAAAAAATGTTTTTATTATATATTATGTGTGTGTATACACACATACATAAATAAATACATAACAGACAAAAAGTTTGGACACACCTTCTCATTCAAAGAGTTTTCTTTATTTTCATGACTATGAAAATTGTAGGTCCACTCTGAAGGCATCAAAACTCGGAATTCACACATGTGGAATTATATAATTAACAAAAAAGTGTGAAACAACTGAAAATATGTCTTATATTCTAGGTTCTTCAAAGTAGCCACCTTTTGCTTTGATTACTGCTTTGCACACTCTTGGCATTCCCTTGATGAGCTTCAAGAGGTAGTCACCGGAAATGGTTTTCACTTCACAGGTGTGCCCTGGCAGGTTTAAGAAGTGGGATTTCTTGCCTTATAAATGGGGTTGTGTTGTGCAGAAGTCTGGTGGATACACAGCTGATCGTCTTACTGAATAGACTGTTAGAATTTGTATTATGGCAAGAAAAAAGCAACTAAGTAAAGAAAAACAAGTGGCCATCATTACTTTAAGAAATGAAGGTCAGTCAGTCGGAAAAATTGGGAAAAACTTTGAAAGTGTCCCCAAGTGCAGTGGCAAAAACCATCAAGCGCTACAAAGAAACTGGCTCACATGAGGACCGCCCCAGGAAAGGAAGCACAAGAGTCACCTCTGCTGCAGAGGATAAGTTCATCCGAGTCACCAGTCTCAGAAATCGCAGGTTAACAGCAGCTCAGATTAGAGACCAGGTCAATGCCACACAGAGTTCTAGCAGCAGACATCTCTACAACAACTGTTAAGAGGAGCCTTTGTGCAGCAGGCCTTCATGGTAAAATAGCTGCTAGGAAACCACTGCTAAGGACAGGCAACAAGGAGAAGAGACTTTTTTGGGCTAAAGAACACAAGGAATGGACATTAGACCAGTGGATATCTGTGCTTTGGTCTGATGAGTCCAAATTTGAGATCTTTGTTTCCAACCACCGTGTCTTTGTGCGACGCAGAAAAGGTAAACGGATGGACTCTACATGCCTGGTTCCCACCGTGAAGCATGGAGGAGGAGGCGGTGTGGTGGTGCTTTGCTGGTGATACTGTTGGGGATTTATTCAAAACTGAAGGCATTCTGAACCAGCATGGCTATCACAGCATCTTGCAGCGGCATGCTATTCCATCCGGTTTGCGTTTTGTTGGATCATCATTTATTTTTCAACAGGACAATGACCCCAAACATACCTCCAGGCTGTGTAAGGGCTATTTGACCAAGAAGGAGAGTGATGGGGGTGCTACGCCAGATGACTTGGCCTCCACAGTCACCAGACCTGAACCCAATCGAGATGGTTTGGGGTGAGCTGGACCGCAGAGTGAAGGCAAAAGGGCCAACAAGTGCTAAGCATCTCTGGGAACTCCTTTAAGACTGTTGGAAGACCATTGCCAGTGACTACCTCTTGAAGCTCATCAAGAGATTGCCAAGAGTGTGCAAAGCAGTAATCAAAGCAAAAGGTGGCTACTTTGAAGAACCTAGAATATAAGACATATTTTCAGTTGTTTCACACTATTTTGTTAATTATATAATTCCACATGTGTTAATTCATAGTTTTGATGCCTTCAGGGAGAATCTACAATTTTCATAGTCATGAAAATAAAGAAAACTCTTTGAATGGGAAGGTGTGTCCAAACTTTTTGGTCTGTACTAATATATATATATATATATATATATATATATATATATATATATATATATATATATATATATATATATACACACACACACACACCTTTACGCTCTACAACAGGATCTCATTGTTTCCAAGCAAGGTATCTCCTACTCAAAAGAAACATCCAAGTGCCTGCAAGAATATGACCTTCTCTTGTACCGCCAGGCCAGAGTTAGCACATCTATAGGCAAGACGAACAGCCGAATTCTATAGATTGGAAATTAGGATTTACAGTGTACAGTCAAGAATTCAATGATAATGCTCCACATATTACCCAGTCTAAACTATTAAACATTGGGCACCATATTTGTGCCCAGATCCCATCTATAATAATATTCTTCAAAACTGCAGAGGGACCTGTCAATTTCCTGTTATGTTTTAACATATCTATGTCAAACCCTAAAAGCAGTAAAGAAAAAAAAAAAAAAATATATATATATATATATATATATATATATATATATATAAAAAATAGGGCAAATAACCTTAATATGACAGATGAAAAGAGAAAAAAAAGCTGCAGCCGAATAACGATCATGATAAAATCAAGTCATGCTTAGTAGCACATAAGCCAGGTCTTCAGAAAATTAGCAAAGTCCCAGCTGTTTGTAGCTCAGCGCGCTATGAAACTGAACGCAGCGCCTCTAGTCAGTGAGAATTGCTTTTGAAGTCTGTTTGCCAGCCCCAGGTTGTCTCACTTCTGGACTCAAAGCCGATGGAAAGATCTGCTGTCAAAACGGCTGTCACGTTTTATAACATCATACCATTTTTCAAGACTTTTAATCAACAGCATTTAAAAGGCCGCAGACAAGGGTAAAAGCAGAATTCTTATTAATAAGAGTCTAGCGTTACATGTACTGGCTAAAAGAATTATGCCACTGATGGGCTGCAGCAACCATTAGTAGCAGCGGAAAACCTTTTCTCAAATGAAACAGTGCGCCATATAAAATAAAACCAGCACACACTCACCTCGCGAACCAATGCGTTCCAGCAACGCCAGAGCAGTGTGTGCTGGTGCACAGGTGACATCGTTACATCACACTTCCTGCATCCGAAAGTTTTGTCCAAGGGAGGACTTACTGACGGTTCTCACGTTGCGAGCTGTGACGTCAGTAAGGTTACCGCAATTCAGCATCTGTGATCGCCTTGTAGACGTCACAGTAGCTGGGTTCTCGCGCTACACAGAGGAGAACCGGCAGTAGATGCAGATCCAGTCTATGGAGCTGCATTCTCTGAATGGGGCTCAAAGGAAAAAAAAAACAAACTACTAATGTCATGGAAATTAGAAAAAACGTTGGTGAACATGCAAATCCCCTTAAAAAACAATTTATTTAGATAAATGTTAAAAAACACCTTCCCAGTGAATAACTGGCAAATGCCAAAATATAAAAAGACTAATCTAGAATGCTGCACAGCCCTATCATAAAGCCTAGCTGATGCCTGCCTGACCGTGGAGTATGGCACCCTAAGAGTACGATATTGGCGCCCCCACTCAACGAGGACTATCCCTCGCTTTCCTACTAGTCCCTGATATCACAGAAGGGAAAATAATTCTCAAACAGTGCAGGAATGAAATGAGGCCATCAAGTAGCATCGCAGTATCAGGCATGAAGAAGTAACAGTATCAGTAACAGTATCAGCTATACCTCCTGATGAACCGCCACGGCGGGGAAACGCGTTGAGGGTTCTCCACAGACATAAGTGACTATTTCTTGTTCATTGAGTGTATCTGAGTTTATATACCCCCCATAGTGGGATCAGTTGTTATCATGCCTTGGTAGCATATTTTGGGTCACATGATACCATGATGTGGATATGATGTATTTTTATTGTTATATTTTGGGATATTTGTCTGGGATTCTGCACTTGTCCTAGGGCATTCTGTTCATTTCATTCCTGCACTATTTGAGAATTGTTTTCCCTTCTGTGATATCAGGGACTAGTAGGGAAGCGCGGGATAGTCCTTGTTGAGTGGGGGTGCCAATATCGTACTGTTAGGGTGCCGACCTCCACGGTCAGGCAGGCATCAGCTAGGCTTTATGATAGGACTGTGCAGCATTCTAGATTAGTCTTTTTATATTTTGGCATTTGCCAGTTATTCACTGGGAAGGTGTTTTTTAACATTTATCTAAATAAATTGTTTTTTAAGGGGATCTGAATGGGGCTCCAAAGACTGGATGAAGATGACTGGGATCGCCGTGGGACCTCCATAGGAACTTCAGCAGACCCTGTGGATCATTTTTTTCTGGCGATAAATGGTTAAGAGGTAATTTGTAGGGGACTGCTTTCTTACAAGTAAAGGATATGTGTGTGCATGTGCTTCTTTAGACTACGTGTTTAGTAATGAGGTTGTCTGATAAGACACCTTTCCATTACTAACCACTGGACTTGATGTCAGCTGATGTTACAAAGCTGACATCAACCCAAAAACCATTACCCAATTGCTACCGCACCAGGGCAATTGGGATGAGTCAAGGTTAAGCACCAGACTTGGCGCAACTAATGGATGCGCCACTTCTGGGGTAGCACATTAAATCCTAGACTCTCCCTTATTAATGAGAATTCTGCTTTAACCCTTGTAGGCTGCATTTTAAATGCTGTTGATTAAAAGTCTTTAAAAATGGTGTTATTAAGCTGGGAAGGGACCAATAACCGTGGACCTTCCTGGCCTATTAATATCAGCCTGCAGCTGTCTGCCTATCCTTTGCTGGTTATTAAAAAGAAGGGAAACCAAAAGGTTCTTGTTTGTTTTTGTTTCTTTTTTTTTTGGGGGGGGGGGCACTTCCTTTTTAGTAACTAGTAAAAGCTAAGCTGACAGCTGTGAGATGATATTAACAGACTAGAAATAAGGGTGACCTTACGCCACAAAACTTATTAAATATCTGATGGCTATTTATAGCTGTATGTAAGTATCCTTTATTACTTAGAAAACCAGTTTTAAATTGCATACAGATTACTGTATGTTTTGTTAAAAACGCATTGCACATGCATGTCATATGGATGCCAGTTGAGAAAAATCACATTATACTCCCATACAGGAAAGATGTATATCTTTGTAACCGTGTTAGCCAGTAGATAGAAAAATATTCAGAATTGAGAGTCCTCAGTGGTTGATACCTTTTAATGGCTAACTGAAAAGATGGTAACACATTGCAAGCTTTCGAGACTACTCAGGTCTCTTCATCAGGCATAGACAATACAAAATCTGAAAAGTCACATATCTATGCACAATACAGCACAGAAAAAAAAATGCAATAGATGAGACAAGTGACTGGAAGCAGAATTATGATTAAGAAGCATCATTGTCAGAAGCTCCCTGTCCTCTCCAACAGCTGGAGGAACCTTTTCTTGCAACCAGAAAAAATGTAAAACCTGTCCATTTATAATGACCACAGACACGATAAAGATCCCCAATTCACATCAGGACTACAAGATCCCAGATACTTTCAGCTGCATTACATCTAATGTGGTGTACTTAATTATTTGTACTAAATGTCCAACTGGGGTTCTGTATGTGGGGGAGACAGGGCAAAAGCTTAGAACAAGGATGAATGCTCATCGTCACACAATAAGAGAAAAAAGAATGGATCTACCTGTGGCAAAACATTTTTGTATGATGGACCACAACACCAGGGATATGAAATTACTGGTATTGAAAGGTAACTTCACATCTCAGAGAGAGAGAAGAGTCTGTGAGTATAAATTTATGACGGCCTTTGACACTCTCATTGCTGGAATGAATGTGTCGCATGGATTTATGTCTTTTTACATCAATTAAGGAACTTGCTCCTAAGACCTTGTGGGGGCATCACAACACATTAGGAGACCCCAATCAGAGGACAATAAAACATCCGGACTCCTTATCTATGAACTGGTCCAATATTTATGTTTCTCCCTCTCCCATAATCATAATTCTGATTCACGTCACTTGTCTTATCTATTGCATTTTTTCTGTGCTGTATTGTGCATAAATATGTGACTCTTCAGATTTTGTATTAGTCTATGCCTGATGAAGAGACCTGAGTAGTCTCGAAAGCTTGCAATGTGTTACCATCTTTTCAGTTAGCCATTAAAAGGTATCAACCACTGAGGACTCTCAATTCTGAATATTTTTCTATTATACTCCCATGACATTCTTCCTACTTTTTAGGACCAATATCAGAGCTTTTTTTTTTTTTTTTTTACGTAAATGAAAGCGGGCCCTAATAGGTACTTCAGGAGACAGACAAACCTGTCAAAGTTAACTGATAAAAAAACAAATAAATTAAAAACGATCTTACAGTTTTTAATGGCAAACCAATGAAACAGAAACTAAAGGATTCCATTTGAGGTTCTGCATTTTCTTTTTCGTTAAAGGGGGTGTTCAGTAATTTCGATGGTCTATCCTTAGTATAGGTCATCGATATAATTTGGTGAGGGTGCAACACTAGCCACAGCCACCAATTAGCTGTTCTGCAATGGTGGCCAGATGTGCTCAGTTGTGGAGCGGAACACCACAGCTTTAGCAACTGTTTAGTGGCCACAGTGGGGAACTTCACATTCTCCCCATTCAAACGAATAGCTGTAGATGGGCAGTGCCCAGCCACGGCCACTATATTAACAAAGCTATGCAGTTCAACTCTGTAAATGAGCACAAGCTAGTTCGCGGCGGCACAGTAGAGATATAAAAGAACTGGAAAATCCCTTTAAGGGCAATAATTGGAAATTACAATAAACACTAAAAAACGAGCATGAGGATGATAAAAATACTTCACCTTAAACTGTGTAAATAGAAGCTTATGATATCCCTTAAACATTTACCACATGATAGATGATAAATATTATTACTGAAGATCTGTAGCATGACGCAGGGCAGTAGCCGCAGGCAGGGCACTTGTCATCTCCCATCACTTCCCAGCAAGCTAAATAAAAGAGTGGGTCCTGGCTGAGTGTTGGTCTTGTTTGGTCCTTAGGCTCGTGCAGGCCGCCTTTTGCCGATGGTGTTGGCTGGCCAGGATTTTGAATTCCACAGATTAATATAGGAGACTTCCATTCAAACATGGGGACATTACTGAACTTAATAATGGTTATGTACAAGGGATAGAGGGTACACAGTCTTAAGCACGTTTCTTTCAAAGTTACAACCTTTTTCATTCCCACTGTATCCTTCCTTT
The DNA here is from genome assembly GCF_039654945.1 of Dendrobates tinctorius. Lineage (NCBI taxonomy): Eukaryota > Metazoa > Chordata > Amphibia > Anura > Dendrobatidae > Dendrobates > Dendrobates tinctorius. Next base: position 11,468,117 of record NW_027361765.1, read on the forward strand.
TAGGTTACGCCAGGGCTCTGCAGCTTATCTGTTTCAATCCTGATCAGCGAGTTTCTCTTTAGTCACTCAGCATTTCCGTGTCCCATCACTATGGGCGCTGTGGATCTATCGCTCGGGACCCCATTAGTCTCATGCTCTCAGTCCTCTTTAGGTCCATTAACATCAACACTAGCAGGGGCGGCACGGTGGCTCAGTGGTTAGTGCTGCAGCCTTGCAGCGCTGGGGTCCTGGGTTCGAATCCCACCAAGAACAACATCTGCAAGGAGTTTGTATGTTCTCCCCGTGTTTGCGTGGGTTTCCTCCGGGCACTCCGGTTTCCTCCCACATTCTAAAGACATACTAATAGGGAATTTAGATTGTGAGCCCCATCGGGGACAGTGATGATGATGTGTGCAAACTGTAAAGCGCTGCGGAATATGTTAGCGCTATATAAAAATAAAGATTATTAATAAAGATTATTACTAGCAAGCTCTCAGGTTTCTTGTTACTTGGCATCTTATTGTTATTCTTATTGTTCTTCTGGAAAGTCTCTCAGTTTTGTCAGTAGCTCTCTTTAGGATCTTGCTATTCCTCGTTCCAGTCTTTTAGCTTTGGATCACCTCTTGGCAGTATTTTGGTCAGTATGTTACATCAGTATTTGTAAGCCAAAACAAGTATTATTAATAAAACACCTTTTAATGCAAATTATATCAAGCTTATGGAAGCGTAAAACGGCTGCTTACTGTGACGCTAGGCACTACTCTGACAAACTGTGAGGCAGGTTAGTTCAGGATCAGATATCAAGACAGCTGGTCGTCAACTAAAAGGAGAGACAGAGGCGCAGTCAGATCACGGTCGAGGTCTGAATTCCAGGAAGGTAGCGGATCAAGACAAGGTGGCTATTCAAACAGATAGTCAAAGGCAAAATAGTAGCACAAGCTACAGTGGGTACGGAAAGTATTCAGACCCCTTTAAATTTTTCACTCTTTTTCATTGCGGCCATTTGAAAAATTCAAAAAAGTTCATTTTTTTCTCATTAATGTACACTCTGCACCCCATCTTGACTGAAAAAAACAAATGTAGAAATTTTTGAAAATTTATTAAAAAGAAAAACTGAAATATCACATGGTCATAAGTATTTAGACCCTTTGCTAAGTATTGAGTTGAAGCACCCTTTTTGAGCTAGTACAGCCATGAGTCTTTCTTGGGAATGATGCAACAAGTTTTTCACACCTGGATTTGGGGATCTTCTGCCATTCTTCCTTGCAAATCCTCTCCCGGTCCGTCAGGTTGGATAGCGAACGTTGGTGGACAGCCATTTTCAGGTCTCTCTAGAGATGCTTAATTGGGTTTAGGTCAGGGCTCTGGCTGGGCCAGTCAAGAATGGTCACAGAGTTGTTCTGAAGCCACTCCTTTGCTATTTTAGCTGTGTTGGGGTCATTGTCTTGTTGGAAGGTAAACCTTCGGCCATGTCTGAGGTCCAGAGCACTCTGGAAGAGGTTTTCATCCAGGATATCTCTGTACTTGGCTGCAATCATGTTTCCTTCAAATGCAACTAGTTGTCCTGTCCCTTCAGCTGAAAAACAACCCCATAGCATGATGCTACCACCACCATGTTTCATTGTTTGAATTGTATTGGGTAGGTGATTAGCATTGCCTGGTTTTCTCCACACATACTGCTTAGAATTATCACCAAAAAGGTCTATTTTCATCCCATCAGACCAGAGAATCTTATTTCACATAGTCTGGGAGTCCTTCATGTGTTTTTTTTTTAGCAAATTATGAGGGCTTTCATATGTTTGGCAGTGAGGAGAGGCTTCAGTCAGGCCACTCTGCCATAAAGGCTCGACTTGCGGAGGGCTGTAGCGATAGTTGACTTTGTGGAACTTTCTCCCATCTCCCTACTGCATTTGTGGAGCTCAGCCACAGTGATCTTGGGGCTCTTCTTTATCTCTCTTACCAAGGCTCTTCTCCCACGATTGCTCAGTTTGGCTGGACGTCCAGGTCTAGGAAGACTTCTGGTGGTCCCAAGCTTCTTCAATTTAAGGATTATGGAGGCCACTGTGCTCTTAGGAACCTTGAGTACTGCAGAAATTCTTTTGTAACCTTGGCCAGATCTGTGCCTTGCCACAATTCTGTCTCTGAGCTCCTTTGCCAGTTCCTTTGACCTCATGATACTTATTTGGTCTGACATCCACTGTGAGTTCTTATATAGATTTGCAAAGGCACAAACCTGTCAAGTCTTATCACTTTAATTAAACACAGCTGGACTCCAATGAAGGAGTAGAGCCATCTCAAGGAGGATCAGAAGGAAATGGACTGCATGTGACTTAAATATGTGTCTTACCAAAGGGTCTGGACTGCTGAGTATTTATGCAGCATCAATCCCGCAGCAGTTTCTGATTGTGGGCATCTGCCCTAACGGTTTAAGCATAATAATATCTTTAAGCATTCAAAAAGATCAGAAATGTTTATACACAACAAACACCAAGTTCATAACAATGACATTTTAGCAAAAGTCACACATATGAATCATTTAGAAACCATATCATTATTTACAGATCTGAAGTTGCAGATTGTTTCCTACACCTTGGTTAGTTCTTCCTTTTTCTTTATATAGAAGTCAGCTTCACAAAACGCTCACGTGCGGGAGCGACATGACTGACCTCAAAGCCAAAACGAAAAACCCAGATGCTTTCTACTTCTATACAAAACTAGAAGAAAAAAAAAACAAACACTCCTGGCTGCTGAAGATGAGCAGCAGTAAGACGGACAAAAGAAAAGCCACAAGTTTAGTATCCTACAACAAGAGACTACAATGTGAACTCCACATCCCTGGTTGTATTACACATCCATCCTAACGCATGAAACATCACCTCTAGCTTTTCAAAAGTAGAGCAATGGTTCTGACAGATGGTGTGTATTTTTGCACTATAAATCCACATTACAAAATCATTCAATTCTATTTACTAGGACTTTGAAAAATAAACATTTTAAAAAATGTAGAGCCTGATGCAACGCAATGTCAAGTGAACAGGAGGACGCAACATCATGATAATGACATCACAGTAATCTCAAGGAGAGCAACTATATATGCAACTATAATTTCCCCCTCGGATAGGTGGTTGCTTTTACTACCCGTCCTGTATATGCCACAATAAAGATGATTTGTTTCACTTGGAGAGTGCAGCAATTGCATCTTTCTTCTACGAATTACCCTTGATCCATAAGCAGTTTCAGGAGCCCAACGTTGTTCCAAAAGTTAGAGGATGCCTGGTCCAATTAATAAATTAGCAAATGTGGAATGAGCTTTGGAAAGATGAAAACTACATTCACACATCCGTGTGACACATCCACGTGCGGTCCATTATTTTTCCTCGGACCGCACACGGATCCATAGTGTTTCATGGATCTACTGTATGCCAACCCGTGAAAAACACAGAGCTGTATGTGAGATGCGTGTGACTCAAAGCAGGTACTATTCTCAGCCATGTTTACAGATCAGATTTGGCCAATCAATGGCATGATAAAATAGGGTAAAATGGTCATCCTCCTCTATGCAAGGAAACGTTGAAGAACAGCAGCACAAACATTCTCACATAAAATAGGACAGTCGTTCATCAGAGTAAGATGTGTAGGTGTCGTTCATTTCTCACAAAAGGTCAGATTGAGGTTTTTTGCTACCTAAAGAAAAAAAAAAAATTTTCACAAAAAAATGTGTATGCCAGTTTTTAAAGCAGTACTCCAACGATTTTGGGGTTTTTTTCAGCACTGAAGTGGCGCTTTCAATCCAAGTCCCCTGCCCCAGGTCACATACTCACCCTCCAGCATCTTCAGTTTTTTTTGGTGCCGCTCCGGTCCCCCCACACGCCATCTTGTGAGCACAGCTTGTGACTGGCCGGAAGGCAGAAGCTGTCATGCTCTCAGTGCAAGTCTATGAGAGCCAGAAGGAGGTCCTAAGGCTGGTTTCACATTTGCGTTTTTTAGCGCTGGAAAAAAACGCATATGTGCGCATGCGTTTTTTCCCCTATATTTAACATGGGTGCGCATACCTGCGCGCTTGTAAGCGCATGTATGCGATTTTCATGCGCTGCGTTTTTTTGGGGTGTGCGTTGGTATTTTCCAGACGCAGCATGTTGCATTTTTTGGCCCTGCAAAAAAGCGCATGCGCACATATGCGCACGTTTTGCGCTAAAAATGGCCATTATAGCCTATGGATGCGCATATGTGCGCACTGGCATGCTCATGTATGCGTTTTTTTGCATATGCGTTTTTTTTTTTTTAACCATGGAATTTAGGGGTTTGGGTTAGAGTTAGGGTTAGTTAAGGGGGTTTAGGGTTAGGGTTAGGGTTAGGGTTGGGGTTTGGGTCAGGGTTAGGGTTAAGTATGGTTTGGTTAAGGGTTAGGGTCATGGTTAGGGTTAGGGTCAGGGTTAGGGTCAGGGTTAGGGTTAAGTATGGTTTTGTTAAGGGTTAGGGTCAGGGTTAGGGTCAGGATTAGGGTTAAGTATGGTTTGGTTAAGGGTTAGGGTCATGGTTAGGGTCAGGATTAGGGTTAAGTATGGTTTTGTTAAGGGTTAGGGTCAGGGTTAGGGTTAAGTATGGTTTTGTTAAGGGTTAGGGTCAGGGTTAGGGTCAGGGTTAGGGTTAAGTATGGTTTGGTTAAGGGTTAGGGTCAGGGTTAGGGTCAGGGTTAGGGTCAGGGTTAGGGTTAAGTATGGTTTTGTTAAGGGTTAGGGTCAGGGTTAGGGTTAAGTATGGTTTTGTTAAGGGTTAGGGTCATGGTTAGGGTTGGGGTTTGGGTCAGGGTTAGGGTTAAGTATGGTTTGGTTAAGGGTTAGGGTCATGGTTAGGGTTAGGGTCAGGGTTAGGGTCAGGGTTAGGGTTAAGTATGGTTTTGTTAAGGGTTAGGGTCAGGGTTAGGGTTAAGTATGGTTTGGTTAAGGGTTAGGGTCATGGTTAGGGTCAGGATTAGGGTTAAGTATGGTTTGGTTAAGGGTTAGGGTCAGGGTTAGGGTCAGGGTTAGGGTTAAGTATGGTTTGGTTAAGGGTTAGGGTCAGGGTTAGGGTTAGGGTTAAGTATGGTTTTGTTAAGGGTTAGGGTCAGGGTTAGGGTCAGGGTTAGGGTTAAGTATGGTTTGGTTAAGGGTTAGGGTCAGGGTTAGGGTTAGGGTCAGGGTTAGGGTCAGGATTAGGGTTAAGTATGGTTTTGTTAAGGGTTAGGGTCAGGGTTAGGGTTAAGTATGGTTTTGTTAAGGGTTAGGGTCAGGGTTAGGGTTAGGGTTAAGTATGGTTTTGTTAAGGGTTAGGGTCAGGGTTAGGGTCAGGGTTAGGGTTAAGTATGGTTTGGTTAAGGGTTAGGGTCAGGGTTAGGGTTAGGGTTAGGGTCAGGATTAGGGTTAAGTATGGTTTTGTTAAGGGTTAGGGTCAAGTATGGTTTTGTTAAGGGTTAGGGTCAGGGTTAGGGTCAGGGTTAGGGTTAAGTATGGTTTGGTTAAGGGTTAGGGTCATGGTTAGGGTCAGGATTAGGGTTAAGTATGGTTTGGTTAAGGGTTAGGGTCAGGGTTAGGGTTAGGGTCAGGGTTAGGGTCAGGGTTAGGGTTAAGTATGGTTTTGTTAAGGGTTAGGGTCAGGGTTAGGGTCAGGATTAGGGTTAAGTATGGTTTGGTTAAGGGTTAGGGTCAGGGTTAGGGTTAGGGTCAGGGTTAGGGTTAAGTATGGTTTTGTTAAGGGTTAGGGTCAGGGTTAGGGTAAGGATTAGGGTTAAGTATGGTTTGGTTAAGGGTTAGGGTCAGGGTTAGGGTCAGGGTTAGGGTTAAGTATGGTTTGGTTAAGGGTTAGGGTCAGGGTTAGGGTTAGGGTCAGGGTTAGGGTTAGGGTTAGGGTCAGGGTTAGGGTTAGGGTCAGGGTTAGTTAGGGTTTAGGGTTTGGGTTAGGGTTAAGTATGATTTGGTTAAGGGTTAGGGTCAGGGTTAGGGTCAGGGTTAGTAAAGTCATGGTTTGGGTTAGTGTGAGGGGACATCCAATGTTGGAAAAAAACGCAAACGCGGTAAAAACGCACTAAAAACGCATACAAACGCTTAAAAACGCTGCGTTTTTTTCATGCATGCTCATAAAAATGCTTGAAAAAAAACGCAGCAGTTGTATGCTTTTGTATGCGTTTTTTCAATGCGTTTTTTTGCGGGAAAAACGCGCTGCAAAAAAAAGCAAGTGTGAAACTAGCCTTAGACTTGTATTTAAAAGCGACCTCTGGCACGCTCCATGGAACAACGGAGCAGCGAGCAAGTCACTTTTCACCAAAGACAAACCGCAGCGACGCTGTAGATGAATGAAGGAAGCAGCAGATTAGTATTAAACAAGGGGCAGGGGACTTGCATTTAAAAGCACCACTCCAGTGATGCAATGAAGAGAAAACACTGGAGTGGTGCTTTAATGATGACCCCAATAAAAGGGAACTTGTCAGCAAAAAAAAATAAAACAAAACCCCATATATGACAGTCTAACTGGGAGTGCGGCTGCAGAAAGAAAATTAAAAGTTATATTCTCCTTGTAGCCATACGCATCTAGTCATCGGGGTGGCACTTGGGCAGTGATCAGTCATGCTCACAATACAGCAAGCCCACTGTAATCACTCCAGCTGCCCGTTGCTGGAAAGCCAGCTATGCAGCATGTGTGTTAAGTAGGATGTCAGTCAGTCAATGAGCAGAGAACGTTATTACATCAAGTTCACCGTGTAGAAACATTTGACTGCTCACAGTTCATGGCGCCATATCTACAAACGAGCAGGTGTAGGGAGAATACAATTTCATTTTCTCCCTGCAGCCAAAATACCAAATTACTGTGCCATATATGCTTTAAAATCCATTTACTTGCAGTTTACCAGTGTGGCTGTGTCACGCAATGACGATCGTCCATAAGGAAGGGGGGCCTCAAACTCTCCCTGGACCTGGGACTCTAACCATCCCTGCCCCAGGGGTACTCTTGAAGGTAGAGAGGCCCAGGTCTCCGACCTCACTATGCTGCTGTTGAACCCAAATCTGTCCCCTCCCCCATCCCATGAGGCATGGGATATAAATGTATGTTAAACCAGACACAAAAACAAAACAGGAATAACAGAAAACCTCTTCCATACAAAAGCAAAAAACAACAATAGGGAGGATAGGGACAGGGAGGACTATACTAAATGGGAATAGGGACCACGAGATAAATACACACGTACTGCAGAAAATTACAACTCCACGCCAACCACTTAAATTTAGCACTTAACACAGCAAGACAAATATTTCACGGGCAGGGATTAAATGTCCAGAGCCAGTATATACAGAAGGAGTAAATGATAAGCAATTGCAGCTGAGAACAACCAGGCAGTATGGTCTAAACCAGCATGGAAAGAGTCTTTAACCCTCCCAGCACCAAAGGAAAGGCAATCCATTTAAAATATGTCATGAATCACACCATCTATAGTAGAGTGCCAATCATTATCCGACATGACCGTCTAATTCCAGGTCTCCCAGGGGGACATGACACTCATGATATGCTGCAGAGAAATTAATATTTGTTATTGCTTTTCCTGTCGCTGATAGAAATCCTTTAAATTTTTTTTTTTATTTCATACATCATATCTACACCAAGAATATTACTTTGGTGAAGTCCGAAACCTTGGTCCAATCTTGATTTCCAAAATCAAAGGCCTTTTAGAGATTTTAGCACGAGAACGGGATTTACACATTTTTTCTTGGTTTGCCCGGGTTCATCAAAAATGGGGCAAGTGGGAAGGGAATGCTACAAAATAATAAAAGCAGCATTACACACCTGTTAAATCGCAGCAGAAATGACCACCCATCACACCTGACCACAGATTCCTGCGTTTGGTTGCACCAGTCACTTGTGGAGATATTACTGCTGCCAAGTAAAAGAAAGACGAAGAAGCTCCTTTTGCTATTTTACATTTCTCTCCCCTTGGCCACTTCTATCTGGCTCTGACAATCCATTTTCGAAAAAAAGCAATAAAAGGAATCTGGGGAGAGACTGGTCAGCAATTAACTTTTCATATGTTAGAATATTTTACAGTTCGGTGCTTTCAAACGAGCCACAATAAAATCCAGAAAGGTGTACACTGGATATTCACCCCATGTGGGGCCCGATATGGTCTAGTATCAGGTCACCACTTTCCTGAATGACATGAAGTATCCTTCATATATGGTAAATCTTATGGTCGCCATACATTACATATCCATTTCTCTCTGCATAAATACCTTAGTAGGCAATTGGTTTTAATTGGGGAATAAGAGACTACACCTAGCATGTACTACTAATGGGGAAGGGGGATACATCCACATGAAGAAAACTCAAAGTACGATTAAGACTGCAGACCAAAACTTAGTCTTAATCTGTAAACCAATGCACTATGTTCACATGTTAACTTTTTGCTGCTTTTTTTATGCAAATTTTAAGCTGCGTTTTACAGTATCAGCAAAAGTTATGAGAATTCAGAAATTTCATGCACACACTTTTTTCCTAACTGAATTGTATTACTGCTGAGTTTTTTTAAAACTGCAGCATGTCACTTCTTTCAGCATTTTTGTAATGTTTTTTTCATCCATAGAAGGCAAGTAATTGCAAAAGTAAGTGCAAACATGCAACAAAAAAAAAAAAAAAACACAACACAAAAGTATCAGGATTTGCTGCCTTTTATAGTGGAAAATAAAGCATCTCTAGCTGGATGTGAAACCCATTTTTGTGATTTTCCCAAGTTTAAACCAAAATGTCTCATCACCCGAGGATGGCAGTTAGGATTACTACAGTTCGAATTAGTAATATCTATAAAGTAAACTTTGGCTGACCAAAGTGAGAAGCTGAACAATATCTGACCAACTCAAGGGTAAACAAAAGTGTCTAAGTCAACCGTGTCCTACAAACTCAATGCCCCTATCATGTCTTAGGTAAACTATTCCCAACCAATTCAACTTCCAACACTGTTATATTTGTAATTCTGTATTTTTTCAAAACTCTTTTTCCCCCCACTGAATAATTTAATCTGATTGCCCTTTTTTCCAAAACAGTTTAATGGTTTCACATGTCTTGTATTGGTGACCTAACACCTTGCATTGTTTAAGCTTCTGTGGTTTAAGCAAGATTAAAATTTAGGATCCTAAAAAATGCAGAAAGAAAAAAAAAAAAAAAAAAAAAGCAGAAAAACCTGCCTTTTGTAAGCAACTTATTTACTGCCAAGAGAGCCTGTTTTGCCTGCGGGGGGAAAAAAAAAAAAAAAAAAAAAAAAAAAAAAAATCGCAGCAGAAACGCAACATCTGCGCATAGCCACAAACTTAATAACCACCAATATTTGTAAATAAAAAATATCTCACAAAAGGTGTTCAATCAGCGCTGGCCTAAAGCATGCAAATTGCAGTCTGGAATATTTTGCTCAAATACTCTGGTGTATATACTTTGAAGATCCAGCTGGGAGCCACAGCCGGAGAGGAGACTAGTCTGACTCCATTGCCGCTCCAGGTGCCTGACAGGTCTCTCCTTGTGTATAAGCGAGGGAGAGATCTGTCAATCACCTGCATCTTGTTTCTAACTATGGTCCACAGCCGGATCTCCACAGCATTGATGAGGGATATATCTGGCTGCAATTGTGCAGCCAGGCTATGAATCATTTTCCCTGCGATTTGGGCAGCAGGAGTCTCCTAACATGGCCATATTATTTATGTGTGACCCACAGAGCTCCGATCTCCACATCATAGAGTCTGTGTGGGATTACATGAAGAAACAAAGATTTGTGCAAGCCTACATCCATAGAAGATCTGTGGTTCGCTCTCCAAAATGTTTGGAACAATCACCCTGACGGTTTTCTCCAAAAATCTGTGTACAAGCGTACCTAGAAGAATTGAAGCTTTGATGCTGTCTTGAAGACAAAGAGAGTCCACACCAAATGTAGATTGACTTAGATTCTTATTTTCTTCATTCAATTTGCAGTTTATTCATTAAAATAAAACTATAAATACTTCTATTTTTTATATTTTCCACACCTGCCTAAAAATCTTATATATGTACAGCAATATATATTTTTTTTTAAAGGGAACCTGCTAGAAAGTTTTTGCTATGTAATCTGAAGACAGTATGAGATAGGGATTAAAACACAGATTTCAGTGAGGAGTTACTTATTAGGCTATGTGCTGTTTACTTACAATAAAGGTTTTATCACCAGATTTTGTCAGTAATACAGCTCATGTGCCTGCTAGATCAACCATGCCCCCTCCTCAGCTAAGCAAGTCACTGTCAATACACCATGTACACAGAGAGCCTGCTGTGGGCGGGGTTGGCTTTCTCATCTCTGCTACATCCAAGAACTCTGATTGTGCCACAACTGCTGCACCCAGTAAACTAAGTGATACATCCTTGGATTCAGTTTTCTTTTCCTATGATGATCTTCGAGGAGGTAGCAAAAATCTGCTGACAGATACCCTTGAAATGATAATGAACCATTCTGCCTCCAGGGCGCTGCACAGCTGGGACGTCTAACCTTAGCATTGGTTGAGTCACTTGTAAAAATTTGGGGCCCCCTGGTCCAAATTACATGCCACTCTAAAAAAGGTCGTCACTTTAAAATTCTGGGAAAAGCTGAAAAAAACTAATGCTCTAGTCTATAATATAAGATTTTCCAGAAAACTAACTATGAAAAGGCTCAATCATATTTTTAGCAATTTGACACTTAGAGGGAACTTCCAGTTTGGGACATTTCATTTTGGATAGCAACGCTCTGAAGTTTGATATACTTTAAAAAGAAAAATTTTGAAACTTTCCAAGTTAAGCAGGAACAAACCAGGAGCAGACATATCATTGATGAAAAACTAGGGGCCCAAGAGGTGAGAGGGCCTATTTCCACCTCCAAAGCAGGTGTAATTGTTCATCATAATAAACTATTAGGACACAAAGGGCCAATATAGTGTTCTTGCACATGGGCCTCTTTCTGTCTGTGTCTGCCAGTGGAACAACCAATGGTACAGTGGATATAGGGGTTCCTCAACTTTGCATCAAGGATTAGGCATGTTCAACTCCGGCATGTCTGATCCTGATAAATACTTGCCAGAAGTGTTCTCTCATCACTAAACTAAACATGATCATGCAACTGGAGAAACAGCTGCCTCATTACTTGACTATCCAGCTTTAGTTTAGAGGTGTCAATACTAAACTTAGATCTAAGGAGTCACGTTTCTCCTTTTGAGAACTGGCAAGCCAGGTCTGGTATGTCAGAGTGAGGAGACTTATACACCATGCAGGCTCCTGTGGGAAGATAAATATGTGAATTGTCTCTTCAGAGCGGAAGAGAACTAGAACTCTAGTGCCACCTACCGGAAGGAGCAATCAACAAGGAGAAGAAATGTTATCACTTAGATCCCAGTCTTAGGCCTCTCACCTAGCCAAAATGTTTCCCCTTGTGGATTGCTACTACCAATGGGTGGAACTAGACTTCAAATCCTTTTCCTCTCTGAAGAGGCAATTTACATATTTAAATTACCAAGAGGACCATGCATGGCATATAAGTCTCCTCACTCTGACATTCACTCACTGACTGGTCACTCTCCACAATGAGAAACATTACCCCGAAGATCACGGTCTTTAACCTCTTACCTAACCAAACCAGATCTCATACTTTGTACTGATGAGGGGCAAAAACCTGAATCACTGTATCTGCAAACTGAGATTTTGGTTCTGGCTTTTAGCCTAAGTTATATGGCAAGTTCAACTTCCTCTCTGAAGAGGCAATTTGTAACACGAAACTTATAAATATCACTGCGTTGCCTAATTACTGAAAACTGGTTGGAGCGCCAAGTAAAATAATAATATTCCCAGGCTTATCCATGCAGCATTCAGAAGTGGGATCTTAATATCAGAAAATGATTTATTTAAAAAGAACGCATTATTTCTAAAGCCCTGGGTTAGGAATAATTACTGAGAAAAGCAGGCACTCCAGCAAGCAAATTGTCTTCTGAGGGTTAATAGCAAGATGACCACTTACACAGTTTTATAGCATGAAATTGGCAATCCAAGTGAATGGCGAATATTTCACTTAAGTAGCTTCTTTGCAGAGTCATGTAACCCCTTGTACAACCTTGAGTCTATAGATGTGAATGAATTATGTCTGGGCTGCAATAACTATGCCATTCTTAATGCCAGATACAATAAAATCTACAAACAATGAGCAGCAGAAAATGGAAAAAAAAGAAAACGGAGGCCATGCAATTAGAAAATTTCATAACCTACAGGTATGGAGCACAAATGACACTTCCTCATACTTAAAGGGGTTGTCCAGAAAAAGGTCTTGGTACATTAGAAAATAATCAACGCTATACTCATCTACTGGCACTTACAGATATCCAGAGCAAGAAAGTCTGTGATCTACGTTTATACTGGAAGTCATCACCACTCAAAGCAGCAGCAGGACCACTGTGACCTGTGATTGGCTGCCGGTCAGGTGTCTTTAGCGGTCGCTTGACCACGGCAGACAACCACAGGTCCTAGAGGTCCTGCTGCCGCATTGAATGCTTATGACTTCCTTCCAGTGTAAGAGCACTAGATCTCTAAGTGCCAGTAGGGGAGCATAGCATGGTTTGGTATTTTGGTACTAAGCCACTGATATACTATTAATTTTACCCAGAAAACCCCTTTAAGTATGTGACAAACTTCTTAGACTTTCTGAATTTTTATCAAGCAGGGAATTTCCAATGGAGAAGACATTAACCATTTAAACCAAGATCCATGTCGTTGGCGTTCGAGTTTTAGTTCAGCTTCATCCAGAATACAGAACCTCTATTACCGTATATTACTCATCTAGTGTTTTGTACAACTAAAGGACTAACTGTCCTCTTAACAGACCTACTCAGTAACACTGACCAGTATGATATCCAATTTCAACTTGGTCAGCAGATGTCCTTATAATATAAAAATCTGAACGAGCCCAATGAGTGAATTCAGCAGATTTTGTTGCAAACATTTTCCCAGCCGGAAATCGGTTCCATTCACCTAAATAAAGTGGTTTAAAATAAAAATCAGACACAAATATATACCATGTGAACATACAATTAAGCACAAATAATTTCCTTTAAAACAGTAATTAAAGGGGTGCTCTGGAGTTATGATATTGGTGAATCATGGTAATAATAGTTACTAAATATCAGAGATTGGGGGTCTTGCACTGGACACTCCTACAGTTCATCTGTTTTAAGCTTTAATGGCGGCTCGAGGTAAAGAATGTATGGGGCTGAACGGTAGAATATAGTACGTAGCAGGGTGCCGTGCTGGTACTCCACATTCAACACTATCACAGCAAGTATCAGACTGGGTAATAACATACCCCTTTGACAAGGAGACTGTTAGCACCCAGATGTTAATTAATTCAGTTACCGTACATTCAGCAGAAATAACAGAAAGGCACAGTATAAAGGAATGAAAAAAGGCAGATCCATAAAGGTTACATATAACTAGATGGTGGCCCGATTCTACCGACCGCATCGGGTATTCTAGAATATGTATGTAGTTTATTTATGAAGATTTAAAGGGGTTGTCCGGGCTTTTCACATAATCTCAGTACATATCTGGGCTGCAGAATTATGACAATAAGTAATTTACTTTCTGTCACTAGTTTGCACGGTTTTCTAGATAATCTTTACAGAACGTCCAAGGGGGGGGGGGGGGGGGGTGTTATGGCATTGAAATGAGAACTAGTCGTAACCTCCTACTCTACTCCAAACATGCCCTCTATAGCAACAACCCCACCCTCAATAGCTACAGGCCCTCCCCGTCCACATGAAGAAGCCCTCGTCACACAGTAACAAATCCTCCCCCTCTAGCAGCCTCAGTGCAGAGCAGACCATCCAGCTGCTCCTCCCCCAGACACACGCTGAACAGTGACCTATGGAAAGTGAATCTAGTGAGGAGGAGGGAAAATCGTCCTGCATTCTGGGCCACTCCATGATTACAATACATAACTCATTTTAAGTAATTCCTTCCCTCACTGTCCCAGGCTGCTTGCAGCAGTGAGAACAGACTGTGTGATGGCCAGTGATGGGGGTCTGCAGCTTCTAATCTGCACAGGGGATGTCAGTCACTGATGTAATCTGTTCTGTGACAAGGCCTCTGCTGTGTGAATGAGACAGCTCTGTGTCACTGAGGTCTTCACACAGCATCAGATTTGGCGCAGAGTATGTGTGAGCACTGTGTCTCTAATGACACAAATACTGATGGGAGCAGCCTGTCCAATCATCAGCTGTAACAGTGTGAAGTGTTGGGGGGTGTATGTATGGAGATATATATGATACTAAGGATTCTGATACTATAAATAAAGGGCTTGTTTGTGTTGTTGAGGAGCCCTTCCTTCATTCCTTCCTAGCTTTTCACTATTCCTTTCTGACCCTGGCATACCTCCAGCCTGTGTAAGGTATGTACCTATATCCTATCACTTTATAATGTTTCTAGCAGAAATTCATAACCGGTGCACGCGGACCATTCACCTCTGTCAGTGCTGGGGAAGACAAGCTGCAATTTACTTATGTATTTTCCCATCACCTCCCGGCAATTTTCTGTTTTTCGTTTTTCCCTCTCCTTCTTCCATAACTTTTCTATTTTTCCGTCAATACAGACATATGAGGCTTGTTGTTGTTTTTTGCAGGACGAGTTGTTCTTTTGAATCATGTCATTTATTTTACCATATAATGTACTGGAGATTGGGAAAAAATTCAAAGTGCAATTACACATTTGTTTTTTGGGTTCTTTATTCACCATGTTCACTATATGGTAACACTGATATGTCGGTATGATGCCTCGGGTCAGTACTATATGGTAACACTGACGTGTCGGTATGATGCCTCGGGTCAGTACTATATGGTAACACTGATGTGTCGGCATGATGCCTCGGATCAGTACTATATGGTAACATTGATATGTCGGTATGGTGTCTCGGGTCAGTACTATATGGTAAGACTGACGTGTCGGTATGATGTCTCGGGTCAGTACTATATGGTAACACTGATGTGTCGGTATGATGCCTCGGGTCAGTACCATATGGTAACACTGATATGTCGGTATGATGCCTCGGGTCAGTACCATATGGTAACACTGACATGTCGGTATGATGCCTCGGGTCAGTACTATATGGTAACACTGATGTGTCGGTATGATGCCTCGGGTCAGTACCATATGGTAACACTGATATGTCGGTATGATGACTCGGGTCAGTACTATATGGTAACACTGACGTGTCGGAATGATGCCTTGGGTCAGTACTATATGGTAACACTGACGTGTTGGTATGATGCCTCGGGTCAGTACTATATGTACATATGTTTATGTCTGTATTGACGGAAAAATAGAAAAGTTATGGAGAGGGAAAAACGAAAAACAGAAAAACCAGAAAATTGCCGGGAGGTGATGGGAAAATACATAAGTAAATTGCAGCTTGTCGTTCCCAGCACTGGCAGAGGTGAATGGTCCGCGTGCACCGGTTATGTATTTCTGCTAGAAACATTATAAAGTGATAGGATATAGGTATACACCTTACACAGGCAGGAGGCATTCCAGGGTCAGAAAGGAGATGGTGAAAAGCTAGGAAGGAATGAAGGAAGGGCTCCTCAAAAACACAAACAAGCCCTTTATTTATAGTATCAGAATCCTTAGTATCATATATATCTCCATACATACACCCCCCAACACTATTAAATAGGACAAACACACACAGTGTTAAATATAGCCACCATAGCGCAGACACAGGATGGAGTCAACACATGATTATTCTGTATTGTTGTTCAGTCACACCACCTGCCCTATCCTAATAACAGCATACAAACAAGCAGCGCAGGCGCGCTCCTACATGTATTATGTGACCACTGTGTCTGCAATGCGCAGGCGCAGTGACGCTGACAGGGGACTTTCCCCGCCGGGTTAGTTGTGCACGCTAAGCCAGCAATGCGCAGACTCCATGGTGCAGCCAGGGGAGTTTCCCCACCGGGTTATATAAACCCGGATGCACTTCCCAACAGTCTGGCGTCCTCCATTTCAGCGGGCAGACCGCGTTTTTCCTAGCGTCCTATACTTCAGCGGTCACACCGCTAGCTACTTGGGCCAGAGGGAGCAGGTAATACACTAAGATCCCTTTTTTTTCCATATCATACCATAAATGACATAATATTGAGCTACATACAGCAATCCTGTTTGTTTATTTTTCTTGTTTCAGCGCCACTAAATAAGCGACTTAGATCGCTATACCAAGCGCATGCCTTCCCATTATGTACTAAATACAGGTATTTGCTAATATTCACTCCTAGCGTCCTTCCTGCCTTTCTACCACCAATAAGCACATGATAATACTGTCTGCATTGGGCATTATTTTTAGGGACCTGCAATTTATGACTTTTTTTCTTTGCTCTTTTATAGGAATGATATAATTCACGTACCATGCATACCATTATCACCTTTCACTTTTTGGTTGATACCTAGATACCGGAAGTCCACAATATCCTTGTATTAGGTCTTCTCATGGACGTTATATAGAAATATAATAGGAATTTATTGGCGGATATTTCCTTGACACTGATCTATATATCTTACCTCACGGATTACTTGCACCGGAGATTCATCTTCAAGTCTACTATTTAACAAGACCTATACTGCTTGACATAGTTTTTATTTTTTCTTGAAGCATATATCTCTCTTATGCATTGTAAGATGTGATATTTTTTCTAATTGTGATACTTAATAATATGGATTCATTTCTATTTTTGCATATATGTTTCTTTAGAGAAGTTCTGATGAAGATCCATTGTCGGATCGAAAACGTTTAACACATAATCTGGATGCAAATAAAATGAAACAAAAAAATTTACTCTATTTGCCAATCTGAGTGCCAAGTTCTTTTATATTACTACGTGGGCTGGAGACCCTACTTGTGCACCTGCTACTAATTTTCGAGTGAGTGCCTTGCTGCTTCTAAAACCCATCAGTATTTGTGCAATTAGAGACACAGTGCTCACACATACACTGCACCAAATCTGCTGTTGTGTGAAGACATCAGTGACACAGAGCTGTCTCATTCACACAGCAGAGGCTTTGTCACACAACAGATTACATCAGTGACTGCCATCCCCTGTTCTCACTGCTGCCAGCAGCCTGGGACAGTAAGGGAAGGAATTACTGATAATGAGTTATGTATTGTAATCATGGAGTGGCCCAGAATACAGGACAATTTTCCCTCCTCACTAGTTTCACTTTTTCATAGATCACTGTTCAGCGTGTGTCTGGGGGAGGAGCAGCTGGGTGGTCTGCTCTCTGCAGTGAGGCTGCTAGAGGGGGAGGATTTGTTACTCTGTGATGAGGGCTTCATGTGTTAGGGGAGGGCCTGTAGCTATGGAGGGTGGGGTTGTGGCTACAGAGGGCATATTTGGAGTAGCCCCCCCTTCGACGTTCTGTTCAGAATATCTAGAAAACCGTGCAAACTAGTGACAGAAAGTAAATTACTTATTGTCATAATTCTGCATCCCAGATATGAACTGAGATTATGTGAAAAGCCCGGAAAACCCCTTTAAGAATAATGCAATGAATACACAGAATTTTCCAGGTAAAGTCGCCGGGCGCGACCAAACAGAAAAGCGAGGTTCAAATCCTGCGGCAATTCGCGGGTGGCCTGCACCTGTCGCTGATTGGTCGGGCGCGACCAATCAGGCTAGCACCGGTCATCTCCCAACTGCGTCTCCGCTGACCTCCGTACGGCAGATGACCCGCGGCAACCGTCGGGAGATCAGCGGCTAGCGCCGCAGATCTTCCGACG
Organism: Dendrobates tinctorius; assembly: GCF_039654945.1. Classification (NCBI taxonomy): domain Eukaryota; kingdom Metazoa; phylum Chordata; class Amphibia; order Anura; family Dendrobatidae; genus Dendrobates; species Dendrobates tinctorius. The sequence goes on from NW_027361765.1 coordinate 11,485,917, forward strand.
GTAGGGGTGGCATGCGTCGTTTGAATTCCGCACCCATTCGCGGCCGGACTGCGCCTGTCGCTGATTGTAACGGAAATCCCGCGTCGCTGATTGGTCGCTCCGGGCCCGGAGCGACCAAACAGAGACAGACAGAATTAGACGATTATATAGTAGATTATTTACTAAAAGCAACCCTACTAAATTCATAAAGCAGCATATCCTATGTGCCCGTTTCATTAGATGGAAGAAAGGCATAAACTCCGCCTCCATCTCAGACTTGAACTCTACCTTCGACTTGACTGCCAAGTCAAGAATGAACAGGAATTTCACTAAAATAAAAAGTTATACAGAATCTCTCCCATAAATTTACACATCAGTCTGTTCAGCTTATCCTAGTTAATCACTTACGGGCAGATCAGATCGCTTGTTTAATGTTATAGGTTCCCTTTAATAATTAAACTAGTCACAGAGAACTCTAGAGAGAAAACCCAAAACACTACCTTACTAACGATTTACTACGTTGCTTGGTGACTCCCTAGGGGAGAGCGAGTTTTTTTATACAAGATGCCTTCCTTTCCAGCTATTGGCTGAGAGCATTAAGCATAATGTGCGCACTGCCCCGTTAAGAATGGTGAAGCACGGGCACGCATGTACTAGCATGCCACTGGACTGCGGCACGCAAACTCACAGCAGGAGGAACATCCCGGGAGATAAAGCCGCTGGGCTGGGGCAGTGTGTTAAGCCAGCGTCCCTGCATGGAGGGGGAAGGGGACACCATGCAGGGGCACCAGCAGTAGCGTTACACAAAGCCATTATTATCAAATGTAAAGAACATGGTACCACAACAAACCTGCCAAGAAAGGGCCACCCACCAAAACTCTCAACCCACCTAAAGAGGGCATTAATCAGAAAGGCAGCACAGAGATCAAAAGTTAGCCCTGCAGTAGCTGCAGAGTTCCTAAGCAGAGACTGGAGTATCTGTCCATACAACCACAATAAGCCGTACACTCCATAGAGGTTGCCTGTATGGAAGAGTGGGCAGAAAAAAAAAAAGTGAGAATCGTTTTCAGTTTTCCAAAACACATGGGGGAAACTCCAAAATGTATGGCGGAAGGTGCTGTGGTCAAATGAGAACAAAATTGAACTTTTTGGCCACCAAACCAACACAGCTCATCACCCCTAGAACACCAACCCCATAGTGAAAAATGGTGGTAACAGCATCATGCTGTGAGAATGTTGTCCAGCAGCGGAAACAGGGAAAATGGTCCGAGTCGAGGGGAAGATGGATGTTGCGAAATACAGAGATATTCTTGAGCAAAACGTGTTTGTCAGTGATTTGAGACTCGGACGGAGGTTCTCCTTCCAACAAGACAATGACACAAAGCATACTGCTAAAGCAACACTCAAGTAGTTTAAAGGGAAATGTGTAAATGTTTTGGAGTGGCCCAGTGACATGACCTCCTTCTTGGTATAATGTTCCCCTTCCTGGAATAATGTGCCCCTTCCTGAGAGAAAGTGCCCCACCCTGGTATATATGCACTCTATACTGGTATAATGTGCCCCATCCTTGTATAGATGTCCCCAAAACTGGCATAATGTGAGGCTGCTACAATTCACTAGTTTCACTGTGCCTGGAGAAAGGACTGTTTATGCTATTGGCGTCATGTACTGCTGGAGAAAGGCTGTTTTGGAGATGTAAAATTTATGATGGACACTAAAGTTCATGCTGTTTTGATATAAAAACCCTGTGACTGTGCATATCCAAGTGACTACATATACATACACAAACACACACACAGTGGGTATGGAAAGTATTCAGACCCCTTTAAAAAGATTTCAGTCTTTGTTTCATTGCAGCCATTTGGTAAATTAAAAAAAAAAAAAAAAATCAATTTTTTTCTCATCAATGTACACTCTGCACCCCATCTTTACTAAAAGCAACCCTACTAAATTCATAAAGCAGCCATCCTGCTGTCTTTTTTACTATGACATTTCATGTTTTTTCTTCACATGGATAGAGCACCCGTTCAGTAAAGGGTTACAGGTGTTACACCGATAGCGGTTACAAAGCAGCTTTGCGGGTATTTCTTTCCCAGGGACAGTGCCGGATGCTTTCTTTCTTTAGAATTTTGGAAAGACACACATCTGGCTAAGGTTACTAAAAAAATAATTTCTGCAGTACTCAAGGTTCCTTAGACCACAGTGGCCTCCATCATCCTTAAATGGAAGAAGTTTGGGCCACCAGAAGTCTTTCTAGACCTGGCCGTCCAGCCAAACTGAGCAATCGTGGGAAAAAAGCCTTGGTGAGAGAGGGAAAGAAGAACCCCAAGATCACTGTGACCGAGCTCCACAGATGCAGTGGGGAGATGGGAGAAAGTTCCACAAAGTCAACTATCACTGCAGCCCTCCACCAGTCGGACCTTTATGGCAGAGTGGCCCAACGGAAGCCTCTCCTCAATGCTAGACATTTGAAAGCCCACATAGAGTTTGCTTAAAAACACATGAAGGACTTCCAGACTATGAGAAATAAGATTCTCTGGTCGGATGAGACGAAGATAGACCTTTTTTGTGATAATTCTAAGCGGTATGTGTGGAGAAAACCAGACACTGCTCATCAAATGCCCAAAACAATCCCAACAGTGAAACATAGTGGTGGCAGCATCATGCTATGGGGTGTTTTTCAGCTGCAGGGACAGGAAAACTGGTTGCAAATGAAGGAAACATGAATGCAGCCAAGTACAGAGATATCCTGGATGAAAACCTCTTCCAGAGTGCTCTGGACCTCAGACTTGGCCAAAGGTTTACCTTCCAACAAGACAATGACCCCAACACAGCTAAAATAGCAAAGGAGTGGCTTCAGAACAACTCTGTGACCATTCTTGACAGGCCCAGCCAGAGCCCTGACCTAAACCCAATTGAGCATCTCTGGAGAGACCTGAACATGGCTGTCCACCAACGTTCACCATCCAACCTGACGGAACTGGAGAGGATCTGCAAGGAAGAATGGCAGTGGATCCCCAAATCCAGGTGTGAAAAACTTGTTGCATCATTCCCAAGAAGACTCATGGCTGTACTAGCTCAAAAGGGTGCTTCTACTCAATATTGAGCAAAGGGTCTGAATACTTATGACCATGTGATATTTCAGTTTTTCTTTTTAATAAATTTGCAAAAATTTCTACATTTGTTTTTTTCAGTCAAGATGGGGTGCAAAGTGTACATTAATGAGAAAATGAATTTTTGAAATTACCAATTGGCTGCAATGAAACAAAGATTGAAAAATTTAAAGGGTTCTGAATACTTTCCATACCCACTGTATATATATTACATACACACAGATATTATACACAAACTTTTTTATTATTGCATTTCCCATAGCTTGCTTTTTTAAGATCTCCCCTTTCACTGTCCCCTCTGCATTATAGTGCTATTTAGCCTTATTAGCCTCATACATTGAAGCAAACGTTGTTCACATAATTACAGTAAATCATAGAACACATCCCAACACTTTATGCTAAAACTAACTCAATTCTCTACCTATTTTCCCTTGATAAATACATTCTTTCATCTCAGATTAAGCTACATAAAATCCTTTGAGAGGATCATTGTTAAAGCGTAGTGTAAGCTTAGGTGAACATAAGATACAAGAATATCTACATAGCCATTCTAGAATATGCATACTTTTGGGGAACTCCACAAGACATGAAGAGAACTTCTCCCTTTACGATCTCTCCAACATTCATGTGAACAGCCTGGGTGCAGTTCATTGGGGTTTAGGTACCACCATAGAAACACCAATGGAAACCATCCTAAGTGGAAGCTTCAATGCATTGTGTAGTAAAATGATGGCCTGTAACCAGGTACGGACTGGGGATGAAATTCAGCCCTGGGATTTGAAATCACACAGGCCAATGTTGTCCCCATCCCCAAGAACCAGATGGGATATATTACTAATATTAACATGGATGGAGGAAAGGTCTACAAGACCAATATTTCTAATGATACCCGAGACCTGCTGGGGTAAGTGAAGGAGTCAGCAACTTTGTTCTCCATCACAACTCTTAACAGTGTGGATGTCTTGAAAACACCAATTCTGTGAACAACGAATCAGACAAGGCAGCCCACAACCAGAGAGGCCCTTCTGGCATTTGCCAGAATTGCCAGATGGCCAGTCCGGCCCTGCCTGTTACCATTGATCACAGCTAGACTGTGGACCCAATTCTCATTCCCATATGGATATGATTTCTGAAAGGAACATCCATCTCCTTTGGAATGCCCGCTCCATCTGCAATAAGCTTCATGTGATTCATGACCTCTTTCTCTCTCGCAATCTTGCCTTCGTCGGCCTCACAGAAACCTGGCTGACACCCTCTGACACCGCCTCCCCTGCTGCACTGTGTTATGGCGGCCTCAACTTCACCCACACTCCTCACCCTGGCAACAGATATGGTGGAGGAGTGGGCTTTCTCCAGTCTTCCAACTGCACCTTCAACCCAATCCCACTTCTTCCCTCCCCTCTTTTGGAGTCCACTCTGTCCGCATCTACTCTCCCTTCAACCTCCAAGAGGCCGTCATATACTGACCTCCAGGCCCAACCACTGCCTTCATTGACCAATTCTCTACCTGGCTTCTTCACTTTCTTTCAACTGACATCCCCACTATCATCATGGGTGACTTCAACATCCCCACTGATACCCTTCAGTCAGCATCAGCCAAACTCCTATCCCTTACTTCATCCTTTGGACTTACTCAGTGGTCCTCCTCAGCCACCCACACAGATGGACATACATTAGACCTGGTCTTCACCCGCCTCTGCTCTCTTTCTAACTTCACCACCTCCCCTCTCCCTCTATTTGACCACCATCTACTCACTTTCTCATCCCTGTCCTCCTCTCCTGGCACCCATGTCCAGCAACATGCACACCCCTGCAGAAACCTTACATTCCTAGACACCCACGCGCTCTGACTCTATTCTACCACTGGCATCCATATCCTCACTCCAAGACACAGACAGTGCCACTGCCTTCTACAATGCCACTCTCGCATCAGCTATTGACACGGTCACCCCTCTCGTTCATGACAGAATGCGACGTACCAACAGACAACCCTGGCACAATAACACCACTATAAAGCTCCGGCAAGTGTCCAGGGCTGCAGAGCGGCGTTGGAAGAAAACAAATTCGCAAGACGACTTCACTGCATTCAAACAGGCAACACTCGCTTTCAAATCTGCCCTCACCTTTTCTAAAGCAGGCCTACTTCACAACCCTCGTATCTTCCCTATCCTACAATCCCAAACAGTTATTCAAAACTCTCAACTCCCTCTTCCGCCCACCACTGCCCCCTCAACCTCACTCATCTCTGCTGAGGACTTTGCCACACACTTCAAAAATAAGATCGACCAAACAAGGCAAGTCTTCATTTTTCAACCACCACAATCCCTTTCTATACCAGACCAATGCCCAAACCCCATAACCTCCCTCTCCAACATCACTGAAGGGGAACTTAATCGCCTCTTATCCAAATCACACCTCACAACCTGTGCAATTGACCCCATCCCATCTCCTCCCCAACCTCACCACCACACTTATCCCATCCCTAACCCACCTCTTCAACCTATCACTAACGTCCGGTACCTTCCCTTCTGCTTTTAAACATGCCACAATCACACCTATCCTTAAAAAGCCAACCCTCGACCCAACCGCTATGTCCAGCTATCGCCCAATATCACTGTTCCCATTCACTTCCAAACTCCTGGAGCTGCATGTCCACGCTGAACTTTCTTCCCACCTCTTATCTAACTTGCTCTTTGACAATCTACAATCTGGTTTCCGCCCCATCACTCCACTGAGACAGCCCTGACCAAAATTACGAATGACCTACTTACAGCCAAAGCAAACGGACAATACTCTATACTCCTGCTTCTAAACCTGTCCTCTGCATTCGACACAGTTGACCACTGCCTCCTACTACAGATCCTCTCCTCCTTTGGTATCAAAGACCTCACCCTATCCTAAGATCTCCTCATACCTCTCAAACTGCACATTCAGCGTCTCCCACTCACACACTACCGCCTCCTCCCACCCTCTTTCTCTGTTGGAGTCCCCCAAGGCTCTGTTCTAGGACCCCTACTCTTCTCAATTTATACCCTTGGCCTGGGTCAACTCAAAGTCCCATGGATTCCAGTACCACCTTTATGCTGACACTCAGATCTAGCTCTCTGACCCAGACGTCACCTCTCTGCTGTCCAGAATCCCGGAATGTCTATCAGCCATATCCTCCTTGTCCTCTCGCTTCCTCAAGCTCAATGTGGACAAATACGAACTCATCATCTTTCCTCCATCTCAAAGATCTTCCTTATCTGACCTATCACAATTAATGACATCACGCTTTCCCCAGTACCGGAAGTCCTCTGCCTCGGAGTAACCCTTGACTCTGCCCTGTCCTTCAAACTACACACCCAAGCTCTTTCTACCTCCTGTTGCCTCCAGCTCAAAAATATTTCCAGAATCCGTACTTTCCTCAACCCTCAATCTACTAAAATGCTTGTGCACGCCCTCATCATCTCCCGCCTTGACTACTGCAACATCCTTTTCTTTGGTCTCCCTGCTAACACCCTCGCACCTCTCCAGTCCATCCTTAACTATGCTGCCCGACTAATCCATCTCTCTCCTCGCTACTCCTCCGCTTCTCCCCTCTGCAAATCTCTTCACTGGCTTCCATTCCCTCAGCGTATCCAGTTCAAATTACTAATACTGACCTACAAGACCATCTCCCCCATATGTCTCTGAACTAATCTCCCGATACCTTCCCTCACGTAATCTCCGATCCTCCCAAGACCTCCTTCTCTCCTCCACACTTATTCACTCCTCACCCAACCGCCTCCAAGACTTCTCCCGAATAGCCCCCATCCTCTGGAATTCTTTGCCCCAACATGTCCGACTATCAACCATATTTGGATCCTTCAGACGGAACCTGAAAACCCACCTCATCAAGAAAGCCTACAGCCTGCAATGACCCCATTACCGGAGATATCACCTCAACCAACACCGGAACTGCTGCAACCCCCCAACCTACTGTCTCCTTCCCCACCATCCTGTAGCATGTAAGCCCGAAAGGGCAGGGTCCTCTCCCCTCTGTATCAGTCTGTCATTGTAAGTTTGTTTATTGTAAGTGATATCTGTAACCCCTTCTCATGTACAGCATAATGGAATCAATGGTGCTATATGAATAAATAATAACGCATCTTTTAGATTCTTAGCATTCTCCATAAATTGTGATATTGTTTTGTATTGTAATCCTCAAAATCGGATTAGAATATTACTTGCTCTGAGCCTCATGGATCTCAAACTCTGATTCATCATTTGCACAAATGTGTGAATAGATCCACGGAATGCTATGGGCCCACCATGTACTGTCTGAAAAAAACAAAAAAATCAGGCAGCACATGAACAAGTCACATGGATGTGTGAATGTACCGTAGTTTGTAAGAGAGTCTTCACTTTTTAAAAGACCAAATAAAAGGTTTGACGATTCTGTTGGCCTTCGTGAAGAAAATCTTAGGAAGCTCTACCAGGTTTCGAAATAACTATAGTAATTTAGGTAAATGAAACATTTTAATAGCTGCTATTCTTCCCAATCAAAAGACTTCAAATTTAGTGAGTTTGTGTGTCCATTTTAAATTTCGAACAAGACATGTTCATAATTACATTTATACAATATGCTTCCATGAAACTCTTATGGTATTTATACAATATGCAAGTAGGCAGGAGGTAAGGTCTAGGATGGCAGGTATGTGTTACCGAGATGGTTTATGTTGACTGGACTTGGGGTCTGGGATTTAAATGGAATCTGTCACCCCATTTTTGCTGTATGAGCTGAGACCACCCCATTAGGGGCTTATCTACAGCATTCTGTAATGCTGTAGATAAGCCCCCTATGTAACCTGAAAGATAAGAAAAACAAGTTAGATTATACTCAACCCGGGGGTCCGGTGAGGTGGGTGTCGCGGTCCGGTCCAGCACCTCCCATCTTCATACGATGACGTCCTCCTTCTTACTTCTGCCTTGGCTGCTGCGCAGGCGTACTTTATCTGCCCTATTAAGGGCAGAGTAAAGTACTGCAGTGCACAGGCGCCGGGAAAGGTCAGAGCGGTCCGGCGCCTGCGCACTGCAGTACTTTACTCTGCCCTCAACAGGGCAGATAAAGTACGCCTGCGCAGGAGCCGCGGCAGAAGTAAGAAGGAGGACGTCATCGTATAAAGATGGGAGGCGCCTGACCAGACCGCGACACCCATCGGACAGGACCCCTGGGTGAGTATAATCTAACTTGTTTTTTCTTATCTTTCAGGTTACATCGGGGGCTTATCTATAGCATTACAGAATGTTGTAGAGAAACCCCTGATGGCGGTGGCCTCAGCTCATACAGCAAAAATGTCGTCACAGATTCCCTTTAAAGGGAATCTGTCACCCCTTTTTTGAGATATCATATCATGAGATCATTCAATTGTGTGTCACATAAGGATTCTCTTAGTACTTTTGCTTCCCACTGACCCCGCACCTTTCATGCATAAATACCTTTTTTATATCGGTTCAGATGTATGTAAACTGCCGCTGTCCGGTCCGTTGGGCGGGGCTTATTCATCTGCTCCCCCCCTCCCTGTCTTGCTCTACGCATTTCTTCTTGCCTAGAGCAAGACAGGGAGGGGGGGAGCAGATGAATAAGCCCCGCCCATCGGACCGGACAGCGGCAGTTTACATACATCTGAACCAATATAAAAAAGGTATTTATGCATGAAAGGTGCGGGGTCAGGGGGAAGCAAAAGTACTAAGAGAATCCTTATGTGACACACAATTGAATGATATCATTATATGACATCTCAAAAAAGGGGTGACAGATTCCCTTTAAGCGTGGGATTTACTGGCAACAAAATGCACCTGGTCTAGCTCAGGCAGTAGTGCTGGGCTGAGGCTGCAGATATACAGAGCTGGTGGATAGTCTGCACTGCAGCCTGACAGCTTTCTGTAATACCAAGTTGGTGAGACCATCTGATTTACTTTGCCTTAACCAGAGAAATGACTGTTTTGTTATTCATTTGTGCTGAAGAAAGGCTGTTTTCATTTCGGATCTATAATGTTTATGAAGGACAATAAACTTAATTCTGTCGGGATATAAAAACCCTACGGCTGTGTGTATCCACGCAGCTACCAGAGAGCTGAAATGTTTTGCGCAGTGAAGGTACTTTGATGCCCAGATGACTGATGCTAGTTGCTTGCCATTGTAGGAAAAATGTACTTAAAAACATTGAGTTAGATGGCCCAAGATATTGTTTTTGATGAGTTAGGGTATTTGTGTTCCAGACTTCTGCTGCCTTAAATTTGTGATCCAAGTTACTTCCTGTGAGACATATCTTCCACCCTTTCCCTATAATTAATCGCTGAGATCTCGGCACTGCCGTCCCTTGTTCATAGACACGCCTATCCGAATCTGTGTCTGCAGAGTTTCTATTGTGCTTACGGCCGACTACTGTCAGTAGTGATTAGTGAGGGTGTATATAGCCATACATGTATAATATATACGAAATATTCACGTGGCAGTTTAAGTGGAAAAATACAGAGACAAACTCACATGCAAGAAACCCATTTTCCATCAAATAAATGTCTGCAACAGCTCAGGTACATGCGAATGTACAAGCAACATACAAATAAGGACGATTTCACAAGTCGGCGTATTACTGATATAGTATGAACCATAATGTATGGATTGGCATAGGCATTTCTCAGGTTGTTGTTTAGGTCAGGAGACATGCATACTCAGACCGATACTCGGAGGTGTGAAACCAGCCTATGGTCTTGCAGAGTCTCAATTTAGGAAAACAATGTGCTCCAATGCCAAAACACATGAATGGCTAACTACGTTACATGTTAACAGCCTGTGACTTCTATATTGCGATGCCACAAGTCCTAATGTGACAATAAAAAGCTTTACGCTTCCATTGTCTACTACCACTTAGGCTTCATCCAGACTAATTATGGCGAATGTGAACGGAACACCGATCGCCACGGAACCCTATGGTCAAAGTTTGCTACACTTGAACAGTGAGAGTCCACGATTTGAGAAATTATAGATGAATGGTGACTGCAGAACAAATGTCTGACTGCGGCCCTAATTGTGTAAATCATCAGCCAAGACAGAGAAGTTGGCAACCCTTGCATTGCAAATAGGTCATACTTACAACCTACCTGCTCAAATATGGACAACTGAATAGCGGACACTCCCACCTTAGGCCTCATTCAGACAAGTCTTTAGATTCCAATAGTAGAAGATGTCAGCTCATTGTATTAGGATAACTCAAATTCCATGAAATTTCCTTTACATCACAATTAGGGATGAGCGAACGTGATTGGATAACATGTTATCTGAGCATGCTCAGGTGTTATCCGAGTATCTTGGGTGTGGTAAACATCAAACACAGACTTCTCCCAGAAGTTCATTGGAATATTTGGAGTTCTAGGGGAAGTCCGGAGAGAGAGATATTTTCTCTCTCACAAATTCTAGACCCCATGCTTTGAATGGGGTTCAGGTTCTGGTTCAAGTTCAGGTACAGTTCGGAATAAAGGTCGGGTACCAGAACTCGAATTTCCACAGGTCTGCTCATCCCTAGACGTGTTATCTTTAATCTATATGACAATTTACCGATGTGGGAAACATTTTCCTAAGTCATACATTTAGGGCAGATGATTTCTGATAAAACTATATTACAGCCCTCATGTAAGCAGTCACAAATAGGGGAAAAAAAAAAAAAAACGGTGGTCAAATATTTTAAGTGTGATGCATGTTTGCATCATTATTTTACACTAGATATCGCATCGGGAAGGCGGTAATGTCACGATGGGGCAGTCTTTGCAGCGTTGAGAATCTCTCTGCCCCATGTGCTCACCCAACTATCCACACTCTCTTTGCCCATGTGCTGACTTCTCTCATCTGTGCTCTCTTCTTTGACCTGTCTACCCCATGTGCTATCCCGCTTGTCTGTTGTCGCTCTCCTTCCTGTGCTGTGTTCTCCCCTCAGGTGCTGTCCAATTTGAGCTGTCTCCGCCTGTGCTCTGTCTCTCACCCCTGTGTCTGACCATGTACAGAACATACCCCAGCTCCTGGGCAGGGGAGGAAGCAAAAGACAATACTGACATTACAGCAGGAGATTGCAGAGGATACATTTTGTGAGGTAAAATATTGTTTAAAAACAGTCAGTGAAATATTTTAACTCACAAAATGAATCCTCTGTTATCCCCAGCTGTAATGTCAGTACTGTCTTTTGCTTCCTTCCCTGCCCAGCAGATGTGGTATGCTACGTACACGGTCAGACGCAGACAATTTTTAAAATGAACTTTCGTTCGTGGGAAAACCCCTTTAATGTGACTGGCATTCCTCTGCCTGTAGACACGTCGCGCATTTCCCGGTGGAACAGCCGCATGATTCACGCAGGCGCAGTGCGACGGTGTTCCTTGGTGGTACCGCACAAGAGGCTGCGAGAGAGAGCGCGCGAGTGTGTTGTGACGGTGTTCCGCTGGTGGTACCGCGCAATAGGTTGGTACCAGCAGCAGTTTCCATATTGAGACACCCATCACTTGGGTGTCCCAATATGGCGGTCAGCGAACTTCCTCCGCTTGGAATTCTGGGACATGGTGCAATCTGGACAGAACAGGAAATGAAAACATTACAAGGCAATTACATAAATAGATAGCTATATTGTGGCGGTTTTTGTAAGTATTCGCCAATATTTTCGCCTTGACTCATGCCCATGTCTTCTGACTGACAATTGACTGCCCCCACTGCATTGGCTTAGGTACGTCACATAGCGTATATACTATTTGCCTTAAAAAAGAGGAGTTATCCTTGACTATTTTTTTTTTTACTATGGGCCTAAAATTAAAACAGGCAGTTAGTTGCTGACCACTTCCTGTTGTGCCCAGCATCAAACTCTGCCGGCAGAAAGCAGCAAGTGACTGCTCCTTCCAGCAATTCAGTGGCACCTGGTTACATCACGTCAGCAGAGCAGGTGCCTCTCTTCTGCTCTGCTGACAGGGTGTAACGGCTGGTGTCGTGATGATTGACAGTTGGCTCCCTGCTGCCCAACTGTGGGGAGCTGACTGACAATCAGTATGACGTTGGCAATCATGCCCCGTTGAACGAGCAGCACGGAAGAACAAGACCTGTTCTGTTGACGTTGAGCAACTTAACTGCCGGTGACCACTTCGACCCGGCGCACTGGGCAGAACAGTCAGGTAGTTAGCAAATACCAGTTTGTTTTTTGCTATGGGCTTAAAGACTAAGGCCTGGTAGATCCTTTGACAGACCCTTGCTGTAAATACAGCTGAGATTTATGAACTATAAGGAAGACTTGGGTGACCAGCCAGGCAGGACGCCAAACTCCGCGAGCAGTGAAACACAAGGTTTCAGCGTGCATGTACTGAGGTTCTGTAGTCAGGAGACTGCGGAGGTGAACAGTTTCTAGTTATAAACTTGCATTATGGTCCTTTCTGGTCACAACCGCTGCAGCAGCCAATTCCCGGATCAGGGTAGCCAACGAGTATTGCTAGGCAATGTTTAGACTTTGCTTTCCTCTTATTAGTTGATTGCAGACTTGTTTATCGCATACTGAAATTTAAGATGTAAGAATGTATATTTTGCATCGCTTAACTCTTGCGATCCATGCGAGATCAAAATGCAGATATATACCAAGCAAGCTAACGAGGAACTTAACTGGCAGATGCCAAAATAAAACCCATCATACTCCTATTTTCTCTGCTAAGTCTTAATATCACAGTTATCGTAAACGCCATTAATCCAGAGACAGACGGTCGTGAATTATTGCTTACTCAGCACTTAGTAGCTCCCGTGCCAAAATAGCAGCAGACTGCCGACCTTTTCATGGTCCAAACCCGGCCATATAAATCATGGAAGAACAACTCAAAAGAGCAGAAAATCAGAGTCTTGGCTAAAATGCGTCTGGGGAAGCACAAAAGGTGACACATTTATAACAATCCCTCTAAGCTCTGGAAATAATAGGGCTAAAGGGAATCTGTAACCATGAAAATACCGCAAAATCTACCACGTTATAGAGTAGGGGGCGCCGAGCAGAATTACATACAGTTGTATGAGAAAAGGTTCAGTATAATGCGCAATTTCATCATTTAATCCCCTGCTCTTTCTGGGATTTTCAGTCCAGTGGGCGGTCCCATCAGTGACTGACAGCTACTCTGTATGTACACTTATACAAAAGAAAGCTGTCAGTCACTGACAGGACCACCCACTGGACCCCAAAAATCACAGAAATGATTAAAACATAGGTTATACTGAATCAATTCCCACAAAACAAGATCTCAGTCTGCTCAGCTTTCTCTGCTCTATAACGTGGGGTCTTAAATTTAATTTTGACAGGATCTCTTTTAGGGTACGTGCACACGCTGCAGATTGGGGTGCGGATTTGGCTGCGCGGATTTTGTAAAATCCGCAGGTAAATCTACAGGTCAAAAGACCTGCAGTTTTACCTGCGGATTGCTCTGCGGTTTTTCATCTCCTCAATAGAGGAGATGGCAAACCGCAGCAGAATCCGCAGAAAGAACTGACATGTCAATTCTTTCTGCGGTTTCAAAACTGCGTGGAAAAATCCGCACCGTCTGCACTGCGGTTTTTTATTCCCATAGGGAATAATGGTACTGTACACTGCAGCAAAAACTGCTGCGGACCCGCAGCGGCCAAAACCGCTGCGGAACCGCAGCAGAATCCGCAGCGTGTGCACACAACCTAAAAATACTAAAACCCTGCAGGCAGGTACGAGTACCCAGCTTGTTAATCTCATAAGAGTGCTGTTTTATACAGATTCCACTGTAGGTAAATACATTCTTCACCTGTAATTAGCCATCTATTACAACTTTCTAATAAAGATCACCCTTAACACTTCAGGCTCCGGAGCTCAGTTTTGTCAGCATTCCCTGCTTGTTCAGTGGCTGTTCATATCTTGCGATTGGCTTTTTGATTAGCAGGAACTTTACCATAACCTCATGCTGCAAAGGTAACCATTGAATAACACTGTAAACATTACATTTTAAGAGATCCATTAAACTATTCAGAATATACCCCATGACTGGCTCCAAAAGCAGCCGGAACATTTAGTGTGGATTATAAAATAAGATCTGTAAAGAATAGTAAATTCTTCAGGGTTCATCTAATTATAACCACTGAAATAAAAGAGTTCAAGAGAACAGAAATATTAGGAAGACCTATGGAAGGGAATTCATTCTATACTAAAACATGCTCAGCCGAAACTTAAAGGGAATCTGTCACCTATTTTTTCACATATAAGATGCGGCCACCACCATCAGGGGCTTATCTACAGCATTCTGTAATGCTGTAGATAAGCCCCCGGTGAAACCTGAAAGAGAAGAAAAACGAGTTATATTATACTCACCGGGAGGGAGGGGGGCGCGATGAGTGTCACGGTCCGGGGCCTCCCATCTTCTAGCGTCCTCTTCCTTGCTTACTGTTGCGGTTCCGGCGTAGGCGTACTGCTCTGCCCTGTCGAGGGCAGAGCAGAGTACTACAGTGCGTAGGCGCTGGACCTCTCTGACCTTTGAGTCTTCAAACTGCAAAACTCTGCCCTCAACAGGGCAGAGCAGAACGCCTGTGCCGGAGACGCGACGGGAAACAAGGAGGAGGACATCATCGCTAAAAGATGGGAGGCGCCGGACCCGGGCCGCAACCGGACCGCCCCCCCCGCTGAGTATAATATAACTTGTGTTTCTCATCTTTCAGGTTACATTGGGGGCTTATCGACAGCATTACAGAATGCTGTAGATAAGCCCCTGATGGCGGTGGCCGCATCTTATATGCTAAAATATAGGCGACAGATTCCCTTTAAAAATAGTCCAAATTTCAGGGAAGCAAGCATTACATTTTACTTAGACACACCCCTCCAAAAAAAAAAAGTGAAAGTACAGTTACATAGATAGCCAATTCATGAGTTGTTTGCAATGGGTGCTTTACAACAGGGCTGTGGAGTTGGTAGGCCAAACATCTGACTTGACCCCACAGCACTGGTCACTACTGAGCATGTCCATAAAGTGCAGCACAGATTCATCTCAGCTATGACTCCACAGCACTGGTCACTACTGAGCATGTACATACAGTGCAGCACAGATTCATCTCAGCTATGATTCCACAGCCTCACTACTGAGCATGTCCATAAAGTGCCGCACAGATTCATCTCAGCTATGACCCCACAGCACTGGTCACTGCTGAGCATGTCCATAAAGTGCAGCATAGATTCATCTCAGCTATGACCCCACAGCACTGGTCACTGCTGAGCATGTCCATAAAGTGCAGCATAGATTCATCTCAGCTATGACCCCACAGCACTGGTCACTACTGAGCATGTACATAAAGTGCAGCATAGATTCATCTCAGCTATGACCCCACAGCACTGGTCACTACTGAGCATGTACATAAAGTGCAGCACAGATTCATCTCAGCTATGACCCCACAGCACTGGTCACTGCTGAGCATGTCCATAAAGTGCAGCATAGATTCATCTCAGCTATGACCCCACAGCACTGGTCACTACTGAGCATGTACATAAAGTGCAGCACAGATTCATCTCAGCTATGACTCCACAGCACTGGTCACTACTGAGCATGTACATAAATTGCAGCACAAATTCATCTCAGCTATGATTCCACTACCTCTCTACTGAGCATGTACATAAAGTGCAGCACAGATTCAGCTCAGCTATGACCCCACAGCACTGGTCACTACTGAGCATGTACATAAAGTGCAGCATAGATTAATCTCCGCTATGACCCCACAGCACTAGTCACTACTGAGCATGTCCATAAAGTGTAGCACAGATTCATCTCAGCTATGACCCCAGCACTGGTCACTACTGAGCATGTACATAAAGTGCAGCACAGATTCAACTCCGCTATGACTCCACAGCACTGGTCACTACTGAGCATGTCCATAAAGTGCAGCACAGATTCATCTCCGCTATGACCCCACAGTCTCACTACTGAGCATGTCCATAAAGTGCAGCATAGATTCATCTCAGCTATGACTCCACAGCCTCACTACTGAGCATGTACATAAAGTGCAGCTCAGATTCATCTCAGCTATGACCCCACAGCACTGGTCACTACTGAGCATGTACATAAAGTGCAGCACAGATTCATCTCAGCTATGACCCCACAGCACTGGTCACTACTGAGCATGTGCATAAAGTGCAGCACAGATTCATCTCAGCTATGACCCCACAGGACTGGTCACTACTGAGCATGTGCATAAAGTGCAGCACAGATTCATCTCAGCTATGACCCCAGCACTGGTCACTACTGAGCATGTACATAAAGTGCAGCACAGATTCATCTCAGCTATGACCCCACAGCACTGGTCACTACTGAGCATGTACATAAAGTGCAGCACAGATTCATCTCAGCTATTACCCCACAGCACTGGTCACTACTGAGCATGTAGATAAAGTGCAGCACAGATTCATCTCAGCTATGACCCCAGCACTGGTCACTACTGAGCATGTACATAAAGTGCAGCACAGATTCATCACAGCTATGACCCCACAGCACTGGTCACTACTGAGCATATACATAAAGTGCAGCACAGATTCATCTCAGCTATGACCCCACAGCACTGGTCACTACTGAGCATGTCCATAAAGTGCCGCACAGATTCATCTCAGCTATGACTCCACAGCACTGGTCACTACTGAGCATGTACATAAAGTGCAGCACAGATTCATCTCAGCTATGACCCCACAGCACTGGTCACTACTGAGCATGTACATAAAGTGCAGCACAGATTCATCTCAGCTATGACCCCACAGCACTGGTCACTACTGAGCATGTACATAAAGTGCAGCACAGATTCATCTCAGCTATGACACCACAGCACTGGTCACTACTGAGCATGTACATAAAGTGCAGCACAGATTCATCTCATCTATGACCCCACAGCACTGGTCACTACTGAGCATGTCCATAAAGTGCAGCACAGATTCATCTCAGCTATGACCCCACAGCACTGGTCACTACTGAGCATGTACATAAAGTGCAGCACAGATTCATCTCAGCTATGACCCCACAGCACTGGTCACTACTGAGCATGTCCATAAAGTGCAGCACAGATTCATCTCAGCTATGACCCCACAGCACTGGTCACTACTGAGCATGTACATAAAGTGCAGCACAGATTCATAACTCTCCCAAATTCCTATGAAAACATTTACAGCAAATCCTCCATTGTTCTGCTGAATGCAATTTATTATATTTCAGACATTTGCCTCCTTTCAGTTGCAATCCATATTTTAGGTGGATTAAAAAAATGTATTCTACACAACTCTTTGTCCGACAAAACAAAATGGATAGCAACTGTTTGGTTTTTTTTGTTTGTTTTTTTCACATTGGAGTTTAGGAGAAGCAGATCATAGCAAATGGTCATTTGATGGGACATCCATTAAAAGATCAGTTCTCCAAGCAAAACACATACCCAGAACACCTTTAGTGAAAATGGATCCATCACAAAATGAAAGAAAAACAGATCCGAAACGGAAATCAAACTGTGCATCCGTTTTAACACTGTAAGGTTGTAGAACACGGCCGAGTGCTATGTGATAAAACCTGGCATAGCACTCGACCAGTGTTACTCTATGGGGCAGCTCAGATCTTATTTTCTTATGCCGATTTGTCATGACAGAACAATGGCAGCATCCGGAGATTGGCAGCGAGGCTCGGCGCACTCGCACCCATACAGGTCTATGGGTGAGAGAGACACATCGCACTGAACTCGGAAATCACCTCAGTGCAGTGTGATTCCAGCCGACACCGGCAGCAGAGGAGGTGGAGAAATTACTTTCTCCGTCTCCTCCGCAGCTGTGCTCCGATCACGTGAGAGGGTCGGCGCACAGAGCACTGACACTCCGCTCCTGATCGCAGCAGGGCAGGAGCCGAGGGTCATTAGCAGATCACATCCGATGCCAGACGATGGTGTGACTCCAGCCTTACAGTTCAAGTAATTTTAGTACTGATCAATAACAAACAGATGACTGGACATAAGAACAGCATCCAAGTGTATGTGCACACTCCGCTTTTTTGAGTCAGTCAAAAATCAGGTGTTCAAAATAGAAACCGTAAAATGTTGTTTTGAAGAGTTTCTGCAGACTTTTCTTTTCCTAATAAAACGATGTTTGCAGCCTTTTGATTTGACAGTGGCTAGTTTGGGGCATTTTCCATCAGGAGAAGCTTCAAAGAAGTGACATGCACTTTTTATTTTCTCCCACCAGACATTTTTCAAAAATTGAAGCAAAAGTAAAATGCTAAAAATAATAATAAAAAAAAAATAACAGGAGACCCAGTAAAGTGGTTTTACAATAGAAAAAAAATTGTTATGGTCTAACATTTTTTACTTAAATTTTCAAGCTTTTTTCAGAGTGTACTTGTTCCAAAAAACACCTCAGAAAACCGTGCACATACCTGAAAAAGATTGATGACCTAGATGTGCTGTGATGTCCATATGAAAAACAAAAAATAAACCCTATTGTCTGTTTTGTTACTAAGTAGAGTAGTAGACTATCAGTCTATAAAATGTCATTATGAAAACAAGAACGTATTACAAGGTTCCATATCTGCCTGTATACAGCATCAGTTATATAACTTAAAATCCTCATTCAAGTGGGACCTGATACACGATTCATAATGCCCAAACTTCAAGCCACACATGTACATCAGCCAGGTATACCAGCCACGATGCCCAAACTGCGAGCCACACATGTATACCAGCCATGATGCCCAAACTGCGAGCCACACATGTATACCAGCCATGATGCCCAAACTGCGAGCCACACATGTACATCAGCCAGGTATACCAGCCACGATGCCCAAACTGCGAGCCACACATGTATACCAGCCATGATGCCCAAACTGCGAGCCACACATGTATACCAGCCATGATGCCCAAACTGCGAGCCACACATGTACATCAGCCAGGTATACCAGCCACGATGCCCAAACTGCGAGCCACACATGTATACCAGCCATGATGCCCAAACTGCGAGCCACACATGTATACCAGCCATGATGCCCAAACTGCGAGCCACACATGTATACCAGCCATGATGCCCAAACTGCGAGCCACACATGTACATCAGCCAGGTATACCAGCCACGATGCCCAAACTGCGAGCCACACATGTATACCAGCCATGATGCCCAAACTGCGAGCCACACATGTATACCAGCCATGATGCCCAAACTGCGAGCCACACATGTATACCAGCCATGATGCCCAAACTGCGAGCCACACATGTATACCAGCCATGATGCCCAAACTGCGAGCCACACATGTATACCAGCCATGATGCCCAAACTGCGAGCCACACATGTATACCAGCCATGATGCCCAAACTGCGAGCCACACATGTACATCAGCCAGGTATACCAGCCACGATGCCCAAACTGCGAGCCACACATGTATACCAGCCATGATGCCCAAACTGCGAGCCACACATGTATACCAGCCATGATGCCCAAACTGCGAGCCACACATGTATACCAGCCATGATGCCCAAACTGTGAGCCACACATGTATACCAGCCATGATGCCCAAACTGTGAGCCACACATGTATACCAGCCATGATGCCCAAACTGCGAGCCACACATGTACATCAGCCAGGTATACCAGACACGATGCCCAAACTGTGAGCCACACATGTATACCAGCCACGATGCCCAAACTGCGAGCCACACATGTACATCAGCCAGGTATACCAGCCACGATGCCCAAACTGCGAGCCACACATGTATACCAGCCACGATGCCCAAACTGCGAGCCACACATGTATACCAGCCACGATGCCCAAACTGCGAGCCACACATGTATACCAGCCATGATGCCCAAACTGCGAGCCACACATGTATACCAGCCATGATGCCCAAACTGCGAGCCACACATGTACATCAGCCACGATGCCCAAACTGCGAGCCACACATGTACATCAGCCACGATGCCCAAACTGCGAGCCACACATGTATACCAGCCACGATGCCCAAACTGCGAGCCACACATGTACATCAGCCAGGTATACCAGCCACGATGCCCAAACTGCGAGCCACACATGTATACCAGCCACGATGCCCAAACTGCGAGCCACACATGTATACCAGCCATGATGCCCAAACTGCGAGCCAGACATATACAGTACAGACCAAAAGTTTGGACACACCTTCTCATTCAAAGAGTTTTCTTTATTTTCATGCGACCAGCTGCTTAGTACCAGAGTCCCAAGGAAGTGTTCAGCTTCTGCCACGAAGTCAAGCATGCTTGAGTCCAGCTCAGCGGCCAAGTCCCACATGGTGAGTGCCACTCTCCATAGTAGCCACTCCACCGGACCATGCAGACACTTCCCGCTGACTCCATCACTGCGACCCCACCACGCCATGCCAGCCCTTCGTCCAGACACCATAGCTGCAACACGTCCCCCCTGGCTAAGCTGCGCAGGACTCCTCACCAGCTCCATCCTTCCTCCAGGCTCTCCAAAAACAGAGTGAACACAATATCACAGGCCGTGATTGCACACCTCTAGCACACCTTTATAGGGTGTCACACCTGATACCTAATTAAGTGCACAAAAACCCAAAGTGCAATACCACAACCACCACCGGGGACAGTCAAAACACCTTTGAACTTAACCAAAGTAAAAAAAGTTCACTTTGTGCTTTTAATACTGCCAGATCCAACACTGGATCATGACAGAATGGACATTAGACCAGTGGAAATCTGTGCTTTGGTCTGATGAGTCCAAATTTGAGATCTTCGGTTCCAACCACCGTGTCTTTGTGCGACGCAGAAAAGGTGAACGGATGGACTCTACATGCCTGGTTCCTACCGTGAAGCAAGGAGGAGGAGGTGAGATGGTGTGGGGGTGCTTTGCTGGTGACACTGTTGGGGATTTATTCAAAATTGAAGGCATACTGAACCAGCATGGCTACCACAGCATCTTGCAGCGGCATGCTATTCCATCCGGTTTGCGTTTAGTTGGACCATCATTTATTTTTTCAACAAGACAATGACCCCAAACACACCTCCAGGCTGTGTAAGGGCTATTTGACCAAGAAGGAGAGCGATGGGGTGCTACGCCAGACGACCTGGCCTCCACAGTCACCAGACCTGAACCTAATCGAGATGGTTTGGAGTGAGCTGGACCGCAGAGTGAAGGCAAAAGGGCCAACAAGTGCTAAGCATCTCTGGGCACTCCTTCAAGACTGTTGGAAGACCATTTCCGGTGACTACCTCTTGAAGCTCATCAAGAGAATGCCAAGAGTGTGGAAAGCAGTAATCAAAGCAAAAGGTGGCTACTTTGAAGAACCTAGAATATAAGACATACAGTATTTTCAGTTGGTTCACACTTTTTTGTTAAAATTATATAATTCCACATGTGTTAATTCATAGTTTTGATGCCTTCAGAGTAAATCTACAATTTTCATAGTCATGAAAATAAAGAAAACTCTTTGAATGAGGTGTGTCCAAACTTTTGGTCTGTGTTGTACACCAGCCACGATGCCCAAACTGCGAGCCATACTTGTACACCAGCCAGGTATACCAGCCACAATGCCCAAACTGTGAGCCACACAGATACCAGCCATGATGCTTACACTGCCAGCCAGACACATACCAGCCATGATGCCCAAACTGCAAGCCGGACATATATACAGTTGTGGCCAAAAGTATTGACACCCCTGCAATTCTGTCATATAAAACTCAGTTTCTTCCTGAAAATGATTGCAAACACAAATTCTTTGGTATTATCTTCATTTAATTTGTCTTAAATGAAAAAACACAAAAAGAATTGTCCTAAAGCCAAATTGGATATAATTCCACACCAAACATAAAAAAGAGGGTGGACAAAAGTATTGGCACTGTTCGAAAAATCATGTGATGCTTCTCTAATTTGTGTAATTAACAGCCCCTGTAACTTACCTGTGGCACCTAACAGGTGTTGGCAATAACTAAATCACACTTGCAGCCAGTTGACATGGATTAAAGTTGACCCAACCTCTGCCCTGTGTCCTTGTGTGTACCACATTGAGCATGGAGAAAAGAAAGAAGACCAAAGAACTGTCTGAGGACTTGAGAAACCAAATTGTGAGGAAGCATGAGCAATCTCAAGGCTACAAGTCCATCTCCAAAGACCTGAATGTTCCTGTGTCTACCGTGTGCAGTGTCATCAAGAAGTTTAAAGCCCATGGCACTGTGGCTAACCTCCCTAGATGTGGCCAGAAAAGAAAAATTGACAAGAGATTTCAACGCAAGATTGTGCGGATGTTGGATAAAGAACCTCGACTAACATCCAAACAAGTTCAAGCTGCCCTGTGGTAGGAGACCCAGGAAGACCCCACTTCTTACCCCGAGACATAAAAAAGCCAGGCTGGAGTTTGCCAAAACTTACCTGAAAAAGCCTAAAACGTTTTGGAAGAATGTTCTCTGGTCAGATGAGACAAAAGTAGAGCTTTTTGGGCAAAGGCATCAACATAGACTTTACAGGAGAAAAAAAGAGGCATTCAAAGAAAAGAACACGGCCCCTACAGTCAAACATGGCGGAGGTTCCCTGATGTTTTGAGGTTGCTTTGCTGCCTCTGGCACTGGACTGCTTGACCGTGTGCATGGCATTATGAAGTCTGAAGACTACCAACAAATTTTGCAGCATAATGTAGGGCCCAGTGTGAGAAAGCTGGGTCTCCCTCAGAGGTCATGGGTCTTCCAGCAGGACAATGACCCAAAACACACTTCAAAAAGCACTAGAAAATGGTTTGAGAGAAAGCACTGGAGTCTTCTAAGGTGGCCAGCAATGAGTCCAGACCTGAATCCCATAGAATACCTGTGGAGAGATCTAAAAATGGCAGTTTGGAGAAGGCACCCTTCTAATATCAGGGACCTGGAGCAGTTTGCCAAAGAAGAATGGTCAAAATTCCAGCAGAGCATTGTAAGAAACTCATTGATGGTGACCGGAAGCGGTTGGTCGCAGTTATTTTGGCTAAAGGTTGTGCAACCAAGTATTAGGCTAAGGGTGCCAATACTTTTGTCTGGACCATTTTTGGAGTTGTGTGTGAAATGATCAATGTTTTGCTTCTTGCTTCATTCTCTTTTGTGTTTTTTCATTTAAGACAAATTAAATGAAGATAATAATACCAAAGAATTTGTGTTTGCAATCATTTTCAGGAAGAAACTGAGTATTACCTGACAGAATTGCAGGGGTGTCAATACTTTTCCAGCCAGATAAACCAGCCATGATGCCCAAATCATAAAGCAGAGCCCGGTTGCACGATTGCAGAACGTGTTTCAGAGAAAATATTGGTAGAAGATTCTGCTGTGGACTATAGGGAGTAAGGAGACTAGTCCAGTGCTGCCCCCACTGCCACTCCAGGTGACTGACAAGTGTTTCACTATGCAAGAGACCTGTCAATCAGATAGTGATTATAGCCGGGCTCGGACTCATGCGTCCGGTGGTATGAGCAGCATGAATAGCGTTCCCTTCGAGAACCACACATGTAGAGGGGTTTCACAAGTAACAATCTTGCTACACATATGCACTGAGTGACATGAGATCAGTGGTAGTCATGAAAAGCTTCACTTGACAGTAGTTCAAGACTGGTCATAATTTCGGGCATAATCCCTGATAAACTCCCTATGATCAGGTATGGACAAGCACTGTAAGCTCTTTAAGACCGGGGTCACAATATCGTATGGCACTGGATGCAATGTGCTAATGACACTTGGATCCAGCTCTGCTACGAGTGTGGTCCGTATGTCAGTGCTCTGATCCTCTCGCATCACAGAATCCCAGCACAGGTACAGAGAAAATAATTTCTTTATCTTCCCTGCTGCCGGTGTTGGCAGGAATCGCACTGCACTCAGGTGACATCAGAGTGCAGTGCGTTGCTTCACATGCACCCATAGACTTGTGTGCAACCCAAATTTCACATGCTGGTTTTTTTTTTTTTCTAGTCTGATCTTGATCCGATCAGAGCTGGAACAAACAAACAAAACATGCAGTCGAGCACACAATCATAGCATAACATTGGTCCAAATGCAATCCGATTTTTTTTTTTTTTTTATCGGATTGCATTCATCAGATTTAGTCTCCAAGAGCTGGTGCGTGGCTTTATGCAGGATTTTTCCCTCTGTTTGGTAAATAGTAGTAAAACCCCTGTACTGCGGCAATCAGCATCTGCTGAAGGTCCGGATGGGCCGAAACATTAAGGCTGTGTGCACACGCTGCGGAAAAGGTGCGGATTCATCCGCGCGGATTTTGTACAATCCGCAGGTAAAACCGCAGGTCAAAAGACCTGCGGTTTTACCTGCGGATTGCTCTGCGGTTTTGCCCTGCGGTTTTTCATCTCCTCAATGGAGGAGATGGCAAACCGCAGGAGAATCCGCAGAAAGAATTGACATGTCAATTCTTTCTGCGGATTGAAAACCGCAGATAATCCGCGCGGAAAATTCCGCACCGTCTGCACTGCGGTTTTTGATTCCCATAGGGAATCATTGTACTGTACACCGCAGCAGAAACTGCTGCGGGTCCGCAGCGGCCAAAACCGCTGCGGAACCGCAGCAAAATCCGCAGCGTGTGCACACAGCCTTAATATTGTTTTGGATTGTCACTAGAAACTTTTTGTTCACTCACTGCAAGAGAGGGCAGAGTTTCTCAGTACATTTATGGAGTGGACCCCTACTTGAGCGCCACTTTCTTCTTGATGGAGTGCCGTATATTTCTACAGCAATGTGTAAATAATTGTGGGAGCCACATCAGATGCTCTGTACTAAGCCAAACACCTAGAGCAAAAGGAAACACGGCCTTTCACAAAGCAAAGAACCTCTCGGCACACATCACTCACCGAGGTGTATACCTCTGACAACTTGTAGAACAGATCTGCTGAGCCCGCTCAGTTATTACTCAGCATTTTATGAAAAGCTACCACCAGTTCAGACGCTATGTGCGCATTTGCATTTTTGCGCCATTGTGAACAGTTTGGAAACCAAAAGGGGCCTCACGTTATATTTGCAGGTTTGTTGGTTTCTTAATGGAGGAAAAAACAAGTTTGGAGGAAATCTGAACACAGTCCAGCGCTGGCCATACAGACAAATACAGCGACTCCACCACAGGCAAGGCCAACCATCTAACATGTATGGGCTCCTAGCACCAGACCCACCACAGGCACGGCCAACCATCTAACGTGTATGGGCTCCTAGCACCAGACCCGCCACAGGCACGGCCAACCATCTAACGTGTATGGGCTCCTAGCACCAGACCCGCCACAGGCACGGCCAACCATCCAACGTGTATGGGCTCCTAGCACCAGACCCGCCACAGGCACGGCCAACCATCTAACGTGTATGGGCTCCTAGCACCAGACCCACCACAGGCACGGCCAACCATCTAACGTGTATGGGCTCCTAGCACCAGATCCACCACAGGCACGGCCAACCATCCAACGTGTATGGGCTCCTAGCACCAGACCCACCACAGGCACGGCCAACCATCTAACGTGTATGGGCTCTTAGCACCAGACCCACCACAGGCACGGCCAACCATCCAACGTGTATGGGCTCCTAGCACCAGACCCACCACAGGCACGGCCAACCATCTAACGTGTATGGGCTCCTAGCACCAGACCCACCACAGGCACGGCCAACCATCTAACGTGTATGGGCTCTTAGCACCAGACCCACCACAGGCACGGCCAACCATCTAACGTGTATGAGCTCCTAGCACCAGACCCACCACAGGCACGGCCAACCATCCAACGTGTATGGGCTCTTAGCACCAGACCCACCACAGGCACGGCCAACCATCTAACGTGTATGAGCTCCTAGCACCAGACCCACCACAGGCACGGCCAACCATCCAACGTGTATGGGCTCTTAGCACCAGACCCACCACAGGCACGGCCAACCATCTAACGTGTATGGGCTCCTAGCACCAGACCCACCACAGGCACGGCCAACCATCTAACGTGTATGGGCTCCTAGCACCAGACCCACCACAGGCACGGCCAACCATCTAACGTGTATGGGCTCCTAGCACCAGACCCACCACAGGCACGGCCAACCATCTAACGTGTATGGGCTCTTAGCACCAGACCCACCACAGGCACGGCCAACCATCCAACGTGTATGGGCTCTTAGCACCAGACCCACCACAGGCACGGCCAACCATCCAACGTGTATGGGCTCCTAGCACCAGACCCACCACAGGCACGGCCAACCATCCAACGTGTATGGGCTCTTAGCACCAGACCCACCACAGGCACGGCCAACCATCTAACGTGTATGAGCTCCTAGCACCAGACCCACCACAGGCACGGCCAACCATCTAACATGAATGGGCTCCGAGCACCAGACCCACCACAGGCACGGCCAACCATCTAACGTGTATGGGCTCCTAGCACCAGACCCACCACAGGCACGGCCAACCATCTAACGTGTATGGGCTCCTAGCACCAGACCCACCACAGGCACGGCCATCCATCTAACGTGTATGGGCTCCTAGCACCAGACCCACCACAGGCACGGCCAACCATTTAACGTGTATGGGCTCCTAGTACCAGACCCACCACAGGCACGGCCAACCATCTAACGTGTATGAGCTCCTAGCACCAGACCCACCACAGGCACGGCCAACCATCTAACATGTATGGGCTCCTAGCACCAGACCCACCACAGGCACGGCCAACCATCTAACGTGTATGGGCTCCCAGCACCAGACCCACCACAGGCACGGCCAACCATCTAACGTGTATGGGCTCCTAGCACCAGACCCACCACAGGCACAGCCAACCATCTAATGTGTATGGGCTCTTAGCACCAGACCCACCACAGGCACGGCCAACCATCTAACAAGTATGGGCTCCTAGCACCAGACTCACCACAGGCACAGCCAACCGTCTAACATGTAGGAGCACGGGGCAGCTGGATTTCAAGATACCAGAATCTTCTTATGATCTACAGGGGAAATAATCAGCTGAAATGTCCGTATTGTGTAAATCAGGCTTTTGTGCAAAGTGTATTTCTTTAACATTTTGGCAATGTGTTTTTTTACCTATCACAATCTATATTGGAAATAAGAATTATAAATCTTACAATTTTCACACTGACCACTGGAGCTTTTTAGACTCCAACGTCCTGTTGTTTCAGGAACATCAACCACAAAAAAAAAAAACACAGACTCTGACCCATATTTTGCTTTAAAGCATCTAATGAGCATGTGCAAAAGACATTGTGAAGACAACCAGCTGTGGCATCACCTATTGTGATTGTGATTGGAGGATTCTGCATTACCAACCGTGTATAGAGGGGTTACCGGTCAGTGTAATCCTGACTCTATTAATAAAGAAACTGCTGTAAATGCTCCCTGAAAAGACAGAAGGCAGCATTTTATTCCCCTCTCCCTATTGAGAATATATGAACACTCAAACAAGTGCGCCTGTGAATGGCGGGGATTACAGCCGACGGCCGGAGGATCTAATGTGTATGAGCAGCCTTGGAGGATATTCACACAAGACAGATGCCATTCATATAGATGGAGCATGGGTTTCTTGCAGGCCCTTACTGCTAAAGCCACCTCAGTCTCATGCATGGAAAGGATTTTTGGAGACGTTTCCGCAATGTCTCTGGCAATTAAAACACCACCTCACAAAACCAAAGTGGACGAGTGAACACAGGGGCGCACAGGTGTCCAAGAGGGAAGGGGCCACTATCCCTTCCAAAGCATGTGAGGCCACATATCTTATACAGCCACATATTGTTCTTACATAGGGGCCACATATCTTATAGAGCCACATATTGTTCTTACATAGAGGCCACATATCTTATAGAGCCACATATTGTTCTTACATAGGGGCCACATCTCTTATAGAGCCACATATTGTTCTTACATAGAGGCCACATATCTTATAGAGCCACATATTGTTCCTACATTGGGGTCACATATCTTATAGAGCCACATATTGTTCTTACATAGAGGCCACATCTCTTATAGAGCCACATATTGTTCTTACATAGGGGCCACATATCTTATAGAGCCACATATTGTTCTTACACAGAGGCCACATATCTTATAGAGCCACAAATTGTTCTTACATAGAGGCCACATCTCTTATAGAGCCACATATTGTTCCTACATAGGGGCCACATCTCTTATAGAGCCACATATCTTATAGAGCCACATATTGTTCTTACATAGAGGCCACATCTCTTATAGAGCCACATATTGTTCCTACATAGGGGCCACATCTCTTATAGAGCCACATATCTTATAGAGCCACATATTGTTCTTACATAGAGGCCACATCTCTTATAGAGCCACATATTGTTCTTACATAGAGGCCACATATCTTATAGAGCCACATATTGTTCTTACATAGAGGCCACATATCTTATAGAGCCACATATTGTTCCTACATAGGGGTCACATATCTTATAGAGCCACATATTGTTCTTACATAGAGGCCACATCTCTTATAGAGCCACATATTTTTCCTACATAGGGGCCACATCTCTTATAGAGCCACATATCTTATAGAGCCACATGTTGTTCTTACATAGAGGCCACATATCTTATAGAGCCACATATTGTTCTTACATAGGGGCCACATATCTTATAGAGCCACATATTGTTCTTACATAGAGGCCACATATCTTATAGAGCCACATATCTTATAGAGCCACATATTGTTCTTACATAGAGGCCACATCTCTTATAGAGCCACATATTGTTCTTACATAGGGGCCACATATCTTATAGAGCCACATATTGTTCTTACATAGAGGCCACATATCTTATAGAGCCACATATCTTATAGAGCCACATATTGTTCTTACATAGGGGCCACATATTGTTCTTACATAGAGGCCACATCTCTTATAGAGCCACATATTGTTCTTACATAGAGGCCACATATCTTATAGAGCCACATATTGTTCTTACATAGAGGCCACATATCTTATAGAGCCACATATTGTTCCTACATAGGGGTCACATATCTTATAGAGCCACATATTGTTCTTACATAGAGGCCACATCTCTTATAGAGCCACATATTTTTCCTACATAGGGGCCACATCTCTTATAGAGCCACATATCTTATAGAGCCACATGTTGTTCTTACATAGAGGCCACATATCTTATAGAGCCACATATTGTTCTTACATAGGGGCCACATATCTTATAGAGCCACATATTGTTCTTACATAGAGGCCACATATCTTATAGAGCCACATATCTTATAGAGCCACATATCTTATAGAGCCACATATTGTTCTTACATAGAGGCCACATCTCTTATAGAGCCACATATTGTTCTTACATAGGGGCCACATATCTTATAGAGCCACATATTGTTCTTACATAGAGGCCACATATCTTATAGAGCCACATATTGTTCTTACATAGGGGCCACATATTGTTCTTACATAGGGGCCACATATCTTATAGAGCCACATATTGTTCTTACATGGGGGCCACATCTCTTATAGAGCCACATATTGTTCTTACATAGGGGCCACATCTCTTATAGAGCCACATATTGTTCTTACATAGGGGCCACATCTCTTATAGAGCCACATATTGTTCTTACATGGGGGCCACATCTCTTATAGAGCCACATATTGTTCTTACATAGAGGCCACATATCTTATAGAGCCACATATTGTTCTTACATAGAGGCCACATATCTTATAGAGCCACATATTGTTCTTACATAGAGGCCACATATCTTATAGAGCCACATATTGTTCTTACATAGAGGCCACATCTCTTATAGAGCCACATATTGTTCTTACATAGAGGCCACATATCTTATAGAGCCACATATTGTTCTTACATAGGGGCCACATATCTTATAGAGCCACATATTGTTCTTACATGGGGGCCACATATCTTATAGAGCCACATATTGTTCTTACATAGAGGCCACATATCTTATAGAGCCACATATTGTTCTTACATAGGGGCCACATATCTTATAGAGCCACATATTGTTCTTACATAGAGGCCACATATCTTATAGAGCCACATATCTTATAGAGCCACATATTGTTCTTACATAGGGGCCACATATTGTTCTTACATAGGGGCCACATATTGTTCTTACATAGGGGCCACATATTGTTCTTACATGGGGGCCACATCTCTTATAGAGCCACATATTGTTCTTACATAGGGGCCACATCTCTTATAGAGCCACATATTGTTCTTACATAGGGGCCACATCTCTTATAGAGCCACATATTGTTCTTACATGGGGGCCACATCTCTTATAGAGCCACATATTGTTCTTACATAGAGGCCACATATCTTATAGAGCCACATATCTTATAGAGCCACATATCTTATAGAGCCACATATTGTTCTTACATAGGGGCCACATATCTTATAGAGCCACATATTGTTCTTACATAGGGGCCACATATCTTATAGAGCCACATATTGTTCTTACATAGAGGCCACATATCTTATAGAGCCACATATCTTATAGAGCCACATATTGTTCTTACATAGGGGCCACATATTGTTCTTACATAGGGGCCACATATCTTATAGAGCCACATATTGTTCTTACATGGGGGCCACATCTCTTATAGAGCCACATATTGTTCTTACATAGGGGCCACATCTCTTATAGAGCCACATATTGTTCTTACATAGGGGCCACATCTCTTATAGAGCCACATATTGTTCTTACATGGGGGCCACATCTCTTATAGAGCCACATATTGTTCTTACATAGAGGCCACATATCTTATAGAGCCACATATTGTTCTTACATAGAGGCCACATATCTTATAGAGCCACATATTGTTCTTACATAGAGGCCACATATCTTATAGAGCCACATATTGTTCTTACATAGAGGCCACATCTCTTATAGAGCCACATATTGTTCTTACATAGAGGCCACATATCTTATAGAGCCACATATTGTTCTTACATAGGGGCCACATATCTTATAGAGCCACATATTGTTCTTACATGGGGGCCACATATCTTATAGAGCCACATATTGTTCTTACATAGAGGCCACATATCTTATAGAGCCACATATTGTTCTTACATAGGGGCCACATATCTTATAGAGCCACATATTGTTCTTACATAGAGGCCACATATCTTATAGAGCCACATATCTTATAGAGCCACATATTGTTCTTACATAGGGGCCACATATTGTTCTTACATAGGGGCCACATATTGTTCTTACATAGGGGCCACATATTGTTCTTACATAGGGGCCACATATTGTTCTTACATAGAGGCCACATATCTTATAGAGCCACATATTGTTCTTACATAGGGGCCACATATCTTATAGAGCCACATATTGTTCTTACATAGAGGCCACATATCTTATAGAGCCACATATCTTATAGAGCCACATATTGTTCTTACATAGGGGCCACATATTGTTCTTACATAGGGGCCACATATTGTTCTTACATAGGGGCCACATATTGTTCTTACATGGGGGCCACATCTCTTATAGAGCCACATATTGTTCTTACATAGGGGCCACATCTCTTATAGAGCCACATATTGTTCTTACATAGGGGCCACATCTCTTATAGAGCCACATATTGTTCTTACATGGGGGCCACATCTCTTATAGAGCCACATATTGTTCTTACATAGAGGCCACATATCTTATAGAGCCACATATCTTATAGAGCCACATATCTTATAGAGCCACATATTGTTCTTACATAGGGGCCACATATCTTATAGAGCCACATATTGTTCTTACATAGGGGCCACATATCTTATAGAGCCACATATTGTTCTTACATAGAGGCCACATATCTTATAGAGCCACATATCTTATAGAGCCACATATTGTTCTTACATAGGGGCCACATATTGTTCTTACATAGGGGCCACATATCTTATAGAGCCACATATTGTTCTTACATGGGGGCCACATCTCTTATAGAGCCACATATTGTTCTTACATAGGGGCCACATCTCTTATAGAGCCACATATTGTTCTTACATAGGGGCCACATCTCTTATAGAGCCACATATTGTTCTTACATGGGGGCCACATCTCTTATAGAGCCACATATTGTTCTTACATAGAGGCCACATATCTTATAGAGCCACATATTGTTCTTACATAGAGGCCACATATCTTATAGAGCCACATATTGTTCTTACATAGAGGCCACATCTCTTATAGAGCCACATATTGTTCTTACATAGAGGCCACATATCTTATAGAGCCACATATTGTTCTTACATAGGGGCCACATATCTTATAGAGCCACATATTGTTCTTACATGGGGGCCACATATCTTATAGAGCCACATATTGTTCTTACATAGAGGCCACATATCTTATAGAGCCACATATTGTTCTTACATAGGGGCCACATATCTTATAGAGCCACATATTGTTCTTACATAGAGGCCACATATCTTATAGAGCCACATATCTTATAGAGCCACATATTGTTCTTACATAGGGGCCACATATTGTTCTTACATAGGGGCCACATATTGTTCTTACATAGGGGCCACATATTGTTCTTACATAGGGGCCACATATTGTTCTTACATGGGGGCCACATCTCTTATAGAGCCACATATTGTTCTTACATAGGGGCCACATCTCTTATAGAGCCACATATTGTTCTTACATAGGGGCCACATCTCTTATAGAGCCACATATTGTTCTTACATAGGGGCCACATCTCTTATAGAGCCACATATTGTTCTTACATGGGGGCCACATCTCTTATAGAGCCACATATTGTTCTTACATAGAGGCCACATATCTTATAGAGCCACATATTGTTCTTACATAGGGGCCACATATCTTATAGAGCCACATATTGTTCTTAAATGGGGGCCACATATCTTATAGAG
Source organism: Dendrobates tinctorius (assembly GCF_039654945.1). Classification (NCBI taxonomy): domain Eukaryota; kingdom Metazoa; phylum Chordata; class Amphibia; order Anura; family Dendrobatidae; genus Dendrobates; species Dendrobates tinctorius. The sequence continues at coordinate 11,518,870 of NW_027361765.1, forward strand.
CCACATATTGTTCTTACATAGAGGCCACATATCTTATAGAGCCACATATTGTTCTTACATAGGGGCCACATATCTTATAGAGCCACATATTGTTCTTACATAGAGGCCACATATCTTATAGAGCCACATATCTTATAGAGCCACATATTGTTCTTACATAGAGGCCACATCTCTTATAGAGCCACATATTGTTCTTACATAGGGGCCACATCTCTTATAGAGCCACATATTGTTCTTACATAGAGGCCACATATCTTATAGAGCCACATATTGTTCTTACATAGGGGCCACATGTTTTATAGAGCCACATATTGTTCTTATATGCTCTCATCTGTGTCTTGACAATGGGTGACATCTCCAGAAACATATTTGGAAGAGATGGATCCAAACGATCGTTCATGAGATGGAGCAATTTACGGTCCATAAGAGCCATGTGCCACCTCCAGGCCTCATGTACCATGGACAGTGCCTAGGCCATGCACACCAGACGCCAGCCGACATATTACATGGTGATCTGGTTGATGTAGGGGACACCGGCCACAATCGAGGTATCCCAAGACCTGCTGGCATCTGCATTCGGTCTACATGTAAATGCCCAGACAAGCCTGTACGTCATTACCGGTCAGGCTGGCACAGCGGCAGGTAGGGTTGCCACCTGGCTGGCATTTTTCTGCAGTGACGACAGAGCCGTATGCCACCATTATAAACAGGGCACAAGTCTGGCAGTGCCCTCAGTACATGTACGCCACACACCCGATATGACGAGGGCATGTGACGGCGACAATGTGACCCTCATTTAGCATCACGTGACGCCACAAGAGCTACAGAAATTCCACACAGCACCCTGATGGCACCACAAGTACCATGTGACACCCACAATGGACGTGCAGACAGCTCCCTGGCACCGTGGATGGGGCTGACACGGCAAACACAGGAGGTGTTTACACAGGATCCTGTGATGTGACATGTGCAGGATGGCTGTCCCTGCTGCAGCTCACATGTGAGCACCACACATGATGGAGGTCACAGCCCCGGCACTGCAGCTCAGCCCAAGGTGATCACACAATGCGGAGTGACTGCACTGCAGCCCCGGGACTACAAAGCCCAGCATCCCTGCCCAGCTGCGGACGCGGCTTACCGGATCATGCGTCCTCCCCATCCTCCGTGCAGCGCATCCAGCTGGTGCAGCGGGCTCCAATCCCAGGCGCGTACACAGCATCCGAGCCCGTCTCACTTCACCCTGCAGAACCCAGAGCTAGCCCCCTTGTCTTCAAGACGTGTGACATCACCGGGCTGGACTCCTCCCTCCCTCCCTCCCGGGCGCTACAACGCGGTGAAGGAGAAGAACCGGTGAATGACACCAGCGAGCTCCGGAGCATTGGCTCAGCCACCTGCCTATCACGGCGCGGTGGTAGTGAACACAAGCGCCCAGCAGGTGGCGCGGCTGAGCGAGCCAGCCAATAGGGGGCGGGGTCACATGGGAGATGGGGAACGTGTGGCGGCGACGTGTAGGCTGGGATAGAAGGCGAGTTGTGATTGGCTGTCGGTTTAAACCTCTCAGCTGGTACTGAGCGCCGCATCCTCTCAGGGGCCGGTGCGTGCCCGCCTCACAAACACTTACCGGGCAGCGGTGCAGTCGGCTCTGACTCAGGAACAGAAGAGAACGGCTTTCTGTGTTTTAACCCCTTCTGTGCCGAGAATTTTTTATTATTATTATTTGCTTGCTTTTGCTTTGTTTTTTTCCCTCCCCATCTTTCAAGAGCCATTTTTTTCCCGTCATTGTAGCCCTATGAGGGCTGCTTTTTGTGGGGGTAGGTGGCTTTGCGGGGGGAGTTATACTTTTGAATGACACCACCATATATTGTGCTGAATTGGAGTGTGAAGAAAAGTCTAATTGCTGTGAAATAGTGAAAAAAAAGCTTTATATATTTTTTTGTGGTTAAAAAAAATTCAGCTATTGTGTCCCTATTTTCTGAGACACAGAAATGTATTTTTCTGTGACAAAAGCTGTATGAGGGCTTGGTGTTTTTGGGAGGCAGCTGTAGGATATTTTTGAATCCTACAAAAAATTGCAGTACTCTGCCCCACACCACACTTAGGCCGGGATCACACGTGCGACGAATACGGCCAAGTCTCGCATGTTAATATCCGGCACTGCCGCCGGCACTCAGGAGTGGAGCATGCGGCTGCATGTATTGCTATGCGGCCGAGTGCGTGTGTGATCCCAGCCGGAGAGTGAGAGTAACCATCATTTTATTTATAAAATTGCAAAACTTTATTGATCGTTCATGTAAAAAGATATATAGAAATACAAAACATTGTTCGATGGGAAAATGTTAAAGACAAAAGCAGGCGACACCATGGAAAATAATACAAGTCACTATAACTGGGTCGCCCTCCCAGGGCTGTGGGGCACTCGGTACTGGGCCGGTCTCTCAGAGGGGATTGTCACAGCAGCGGTGACCCGGTCCGTGGCCCTGGGCGCCCATGTAAAAGGGGTTGAGTGATGGGAATAAATTTTGAGTGGATGATTCGTGACTAGTGTTGAGCGATACCGTTCGATACCCAAAAATATCGTATCGGATGGTATCGCCCGATACGAAAAAAATATCGGGTATCGCCGATTCCGATACCGGAAGTCCCATTCAAGTCAATGGGACTTCCGGTATCGGAATTAAAAAAAGGCCTTTATTTCCTTGTTGGCTAATTCTACATAATTGAAAACAAATAAGAATCATGTAGAATGTACTGTGGGAGGTGGAGGAGACATTAAAAGCATAGTGGTTTATTCAAATCACATGGCATAGCATTAATTCCAATTTTTTTTTTCAAGACGTTCGGAGTTAAAAAGATATTGACTATGTTAACTTTTTTATATTTAGTCAGATATGTATGTTTCGCAACTTCCATGCTCTTCACCTTCTTTTGTACTTCTCCCACACTTTCTCCTTCATGATCCGCAGCAGTAGCATTTTTTTCATCAACTTTTTCTTCACCTTATTCATCTTCTTCTTCTTCACCTTCTTCCCATTAACTTTTTTTTTCCATTCTTCATATTCTTCTTATTCAGCTATTATTAATTTTCATATGCTATTTCTTCATCTTCTTCCTATTCTTCTTTTTCTTCATTTTCTTATGGTGACAGGCATTCCTGTAGTACTTATCTATAAAAGTTATAAGATTACACCTTACGTTCTGCCTGTCACAAAAGATTTACAACAGGATTTGTCCGCGTTCAGTTTGGCCTGCAGCAGCAGGCATTTTCCAGGGGCACCACGAGGAGGAACGGACTCACCCCCATTTACTGCTTAGTCTTCTTCTGCTTATAATTTTGATTTCTTCTATGCTGATTTTTTGTCTTATGCTTAATGTTCTTCTGCTTTCTGTTCTTCTACTTTTGCTTCTTCTGCTTCTTGTTCTTCTGTCTTTTGTTCTGTATCTTGGTGGTTGTCTTCATGTTCCTTGTCCTCTTGGTCTTATTATTTAGGGTCATATTTCTGGTCTTCTTTGGTGTGGTCTTCAGGGTCGTCATCATCAGGGTCATCGTCATGGAGATCAATAAGGATTACCAAAGACAATTTCAAAAAGCTTGATCTTGGAAATGTAGCAGAAGGTACAAGAAGGCTGAGAAACTGGCGAGAACCAGCAGACAGTGCTGGCACCCGGATGGGTAGCAGAAGGAACAAGAGCCAATGGCACTACCGAGGACCAACTGACGGTGCTGGACCATGGTTACTAAGCAGAAGGTACCTGTGCTAAAAAGCACTACCAAGGACCAGCTGATGGTGCTGGACCTCGGATACCGAGATGGAGCCACCTAGGCCAAAGGCTGTGGCGAGAACCAGCAGACAGTGCTGGCACCTGGATGGGTAGCAGAAGGAACAAGAGCCAATGGCACTACCGAGGACCAACTGACGGTTCTGGACCACGGTTACTAAGCAGAAGGTACCTGTGCTAAAAAGCACTACCAAGGACCAGCTGACGGTGCTGGACCTCGGATACCGAGATGGAGGCACCTAGGCCAAAGGCTGTGGCGAGAACCAGCAGACAGTGCTGGCACCCGGTTGGGTAGCAGAAGGAACAAGAGCCAATGGCACTACCGAGGACCAACTGACGGTGCTGGACCACCTGACGGTGCTGGACCACGGTTACTAAGCAGAAAGTACCTGTGCTAAAAAGCACTACCAAGGACCAGCTGACGGTGCTGGACCTCGGATACCGAGATGGAGGCACCTAGGCCAAAGGCTCTGGCGAGAACCAGCAGACAGTGCTGGAACCCGGGTGGGTAGCAGAAGGTACCCATTGAAAGCAAAGTAGCCAGGCCGCAAGCCGGCCGCAGTTACCGAAAACCACAGTCCTACAGGGGGTCCATGTCCCATTTGCACTACGGATCCAGCCTTCAGTGCCAGTTCCCGCAGCCCACATAGGAGTCACCTAAACTGCAGGCACCGTAGAGTCGGCTAACCCGACCGCAAGACGACAGGACAACGGATTGGTGGCATAGAGACCTTGACACTACCCGGAAACAGCAGGCGTGCTGGAACTAGGCTGGGCAGCAGGGAGTCCCCGTGCCAAAGACACTGCCGAGAACCAGCTGACGGTGCTGGAACCCAGATGGGTAGCAAAAGCTACAAGAGCCAATGGCACTACCGAGGAACAGCTGACGGTGCTGGACCACGGTTACTAGGCAGGAGGTACCTGTGCTAGAAAGCACTACCAAGGACCAGCTGACGGTGCTGGACCTCGGATACCGAGATGGAGGCACCTAGGCCAAAGGCTGTGGTGAGAACCAGCAGACAGTACTGGCACCCGGATGGGTAGCAGAAGGAACAAGAGCCAATGGCACTACCGAGGACCAACTGACGGTGCTGGACCACGGTTACTAAGCAGAAGGTACCTGTGCTAAAAAGCACTACCAAGGACCAGCTGACGGTGCTGGACCTCGTATACCGAGATGGAGGCACCTAGGCCAAAGGCTGTGGCGAGAACCAGCAGACAGTGTTGGCACCCGGATGGGTAGCAGAAGGAACAAGAGCCAATGGCACTACCGAGGACCAACTGACGGTGCTGGACCACGGTTACTAAGCAGAAGGTACCTGTGCTAAAAAGCACTACCAAGGACCAGCTGACGGTGCTGGACCTCGGATACCGAGATGGAGGCACCTAGGCCAAAGGCTCTGGCGAGAACCAGCAGACAGTGCTGGAACCTGGGTGGGTAGCAGAAGGTACCCATTGAAAGCAAAGTAGCCAGGCCGCAAGCCGGCCGCAGTTACCGAAACACACAGTCCTACAGGGGGTCCATGTCCCATTGGCACTACGGATCCAGCCTTCAGTGCCAGTTCCCGCAGCCCACATAGGAGTCACCTAAACTGCAGGCACCGTAGAGTCGGCTAACCCGGCCGCAAGACGATAGGACAACGGATTGGTGGCATAGTGACCTTGACACTACCCGGAAACAGCAGGCGTGCTGGAACCAGGCTGGGCAACAGGGAGTCCCCGTGCCAAAGACACTGCCGAGCACCAACTGGCGTTGTTGGAGCCCAGGGACAATCATGGTGTAGGCCGAGGCCTACTTGGTGGCAGTTTTACAGTGTTTATAGGCTACAACAGACTGTCAACGTGCTCCAATTAGGCATCTGTCTCCACTCTGTTTCCAGGATTTCACGTGACTACCAACACCGCCAGTTTATGCGTACAGTAGCCGTCTGCCCAATCCACACGTGTTGCTGTGTTACTGGGATTCTGTAATGTCAGCAGATCCCCTGATGTGTGTCTGCCACTGTCTCCTGCTCTGTCCACCTTCCCACCGCTTGCAGTGGGAAGGTGGACAGCGCAGGAGACAGTGGCGGACACATATTGGGGGATCTGCTGACGTTACAGAACCCCAGTAACACAGGAACACGTGTGGAATGCGTGGACGGCAACTGTGAGCAGGAACTGGCGGTGTTGGAGGTCAGGGGAAGTACTAGAGACAGAGTGGAGACAGAGGCCAAATCAGAGAATGTTTAAATCTGAAGTAGTTACAATTTGGAGGCAGCAGCAGTTTGCCCTCCACACAGCAGCGGATCAGCTGACGTTACCGAACCCCACTTTCACATGAACGAGTGTTTTTTTCTGTGTGGACAGCACTTCCGAGCACCAACTGGCATTGTTGGAGCCCAGGGAAAATCAGGTAGTAGGCCGAGGCCTACTTGGTGGCAGTTTGCGATTGTTTCTAGACTGCTACTAACTGTCAACGTACTCCAATTAGGCCTCTGTCTTCACTCTGTTTCGAGTATTTCCGCTGGCTTCCAACCACGCCAGTTGCTGCTCTGAAATGCCGTCTGCACAACCCACACTTGTTCCTGTGTTACTGGGGTTCTGTAACAGCAGCTTCTCCCTAGAGGTGAGTCAGGCAATGTCTCCTGCTCTGTCCACATTTCCACTACAAGTAGTGGGAATGTAGACAAAGCAGGAGACATTGCCGTGCTCAACTCTGGAGATGAGCAGATGTTACAGGACCCAGGTACCACAGGATCAAGTGTGGATTGTGCAGACGGCACTTGAGAGCAGAAACAGGCGGTGTTGTAGGCCGGAGGAAATACTCAAAACAGAGTGGAGACAGAGGGCAAATCAGAGAACATATTAAATCAGAGGTAGTCAGAAGTTGTAAGCAGCAGGAGAGTTTGCCGTACACACAGCAGGGGATCAGCTGACGTTACTGATCCCCACTTACACATGAGCGAGTGTTTTGTCTGTGCGGACAGCACTTCCGAGCACCAACTGGCGTTGTCGGAGCCCAGGGAAAATGAAGTAGTAGGCCGAGGCCTACTTGGAGCCAGGTGTAAATCTGAGGTTGTTTGACTGTGGAGGGAGCAGGACACTTTGCCATACACACAGTAGGGGATCAGCTGACGTTACCGAACCCCACTTACACATGAGCGAGTGTTTTGTCTGTGCGGACAGCACTTCTGAGCACCAACTGGCGGTGTCGGAGCCCAGGGAAAATCAGGTAGTAGGCCGAGGCCTACTTGGTGGCAGTTTGCGATTGTTTCTAGACTACTACTAACTGTCAACGTACTCCAATTAGGCCTCTGTCTTCACTCTGTTTCGAGTATTTCCGCTGGCTTCCAACCACGCCAGTTGCTGCTCTGAAATGCCGTCTGCACAACCCACACTTGTTCCTGTGTTACTGGGGTTCTGTAACAGCAGCTTCTCCCTAGAGGTGAGTCAGGCAATGTCTCCTGCTCTGTCCACATTTCCACTACAAGTAGTGGGAATGTAGACAAAGCAGGAGACATTGCCGTGCTCAACTCTGGAGATGAGCAGATGTTACAGGACCCAGGTACCACAGGATCAAGTGTGGATTGTGCAGACGGCACTTGAGAGCAGAAACAGGCGGTGTTGTAGGCCGGAGGAAATACTCAAAACAGAGTGGAAACAGAGGGCAAATCAGGCAAATTCAGGTGAGATCCAGGCCTTGTTCATTTTCACAAAAGTAAGCCGGTCAACATTATCGGCGGATAGTCGCGTGCGACGGTCTGTTACCACACCACCTGCAGCACTAAAGACACGTTCCGATAATACACTGCCAGCAGGGCAAGCCAGCACCTCCAATGCATACTGGCTAAGCTCTGGCCATGTATCCAGCTTAGAGACCCAATACTTGAACGGGGAAGAGCCGTCTGGGAGAACACTAACAGGGCACGACAAGTAGTCTGTCACCATCTGACGGAAACGTTGCCTCCTGCTGACTGGAGCCGTCTGTGATGGTGTAGCCGTTTGTGGCGGTCCCACAAAACTTTTCCACATTTGGGCCATACTGGCCTTGCCTTGTCCTGCGGCACTGCCTCTGCTACCTCTTTGCGCAGAGCTTCCTCCACTGCCTCTACCCACATGGCTGCTTTGAAAAGCACTACCAGCAACACTTGTGGGGGGAATGGAGAACATGATGGCCTGCACAAGTGTTTCTTGTTACTCCCGCATTTTTCGCTCCCGGTTCAACTGTGGTATGAGGCTTTGTAAGTTGTCCCGGTAGCGAGGATTTAGGAGGGTGTACACCCAATAATCAGCCGTGTGGAGAATGTTGGCGATGCGGCGGTCATTTAACAAGCACTGCAGCATGAAATCAACCATGTGCTGCAGACTGCCAACTGGACCGGAAACGCTGTCCCCAGCTTGAGGCAGCATCTCTGCCTACTCAGCATCACCCCACCCTCGCTGTACACACTGACTACTAGAGCCTTGTGTACCTCCCTCCTCTGGAGAGATGTGTTCCTCCTCCTCCATTGACTCCTCGTCATCCTCCTCACTAAGTGTCCCCTGCCTGGGCCTTTGTGTGGAAGCACGTTGCGCAGACTTGCCAGAAGCAGATGGCATTTCTGACTGCTCATCCTCGACCTCTTCAAAAACCTCCTCACTTAGTGCTTGTAAGGTTTTTTGAAGCAGACAGATGAGGGGGACAGTCATGCTGATTAGTGCATCATCTGCACTGGCCATCCGCGTGGAGTCATCGAAGGCACGCAAAACTTGGCAGATGTCCCTCATAGTGGCCCACTCAGTTGTGGTGAAGTGTGTCCGGCGCACAGTGCGACTTGTTTGCGCCTGATGCAGCTGGTACTCCATTACTGCTGCCTGCTGCTCACACAACCGCTCCAACATATGTAACGTTGAATTCCACCTGATGGGGAGGTCACATATGATGCGATGTTCTGGCGGGCGGAATCGGCGTTGCAGAGATGCAATGCGCGATCTTGCCATGCTGGAACGCCGCAAGTGAGCACACTCTAGGCGAACCTTGTGCAGCAGTGCATCAAGATCCGGATGGTCCCTCAGAAAGCTCTGCACGACCAAATTGAGCACGTGTGCCCGACATGGTATGTGAGTGAGGTTGCCTAGGCCCAGAGCTGCCACTAGATTTCGGCCATTGTCACTCACTACCAAACCTGGCTGGAGATTCGCTGGCACAAACCACACATCGCTCTCCTGCTTGATGGCATTCCAGAGCTCCTGTGCTGTGTGGCTCCGATTCCCCAAAGAAATTAATTTAAGGACGGCCTGTTGACGTTTGGCCACACCTGTGCTCATATCTAGCCTATCAGGCTCACGCAGTGCTGATTCCGAGGAACTAGAGTATGAGGAGGACTCAATATGTACAGACTGCATTCCTGCAATCCTTGGAGTTGGCAGAATACGTACAGAGCCACTCTCCAGATCTGTACCCGGCTTCACAACATTGACCCAATGGGCAGTGAGGCAAAGGTATCGTCCCTGTCCATGGCTACTGGTCCACGCATCGGTGGTCAGGTGGACCTTGCTACTGACGGCATTTAGTAGCGCATTTTTAATTTTTCCCTCCACATGCTTTTGCAGGGCAGGGACAGCTTGCCTGCTGAAATAAAAGCGGCTTGGCACATTGTATTGTGGAACTGCCAATGACATAAAGTTCCGGAAGTGTCAGTCTCCACCAGCCTGAATGACAGCATCTCAAGGGCCAGTAGTTTGGCAATGCCAGCATTCAGATCCTGTGCTCGGGGCTGGTTTGCCGAGTATGGCCGCTTTTTCTCCCATGCCTGTGCTACCGATTGCTGGTGAGTGGCCTGGGTGCTGATGACTGCGAACGTGGTTCAGTGGGTGGAATTTCACTGGGTCTCTGGACAACAGTGGCAGTGGTTCTTCCATGGCGTTCCAGTGAGGAAGCCGAACCAGCTGTGTGTGAGCTGGAGGAAGAGGCCCCAACACGAGCTGAAGAGGTGGTAGGTGCTGCTGAAGGTTGGCCTACATCTTCAGTGTGTCTGTGTAACTCCACCTCGTGCTTGGTACGCACATGTTTCCACATATTTGTGGTATTGAGGTTGGTCACATTTTTGCCTCGTTTCACTTTCTGATGACACAGCTTGCATTTGACAAAGCAAATGTCATCTGCAACTGTGTCAAAAAAAGACCACGCACTGCAAGTCCTGGGAGCGCCCGTTTTGTGTTTTGGAAGAGGATTGCTCCTCACGGGTGCCAAAGTGGAGGCTACAGGCAACCAAGTCTGCCCCCGCCCTATCTCCCTCCTCTTTTGGCCGTTCGGGGAATCTCTTCCTCAGAGCTGCTCCCACCACCTTCCTGTGGCTGACGCCATGATGGGTCAAGGACCTCATCATCTCCACTCCCCTCTTCAAGCACCGGCTGGTCCTGGGTTGTCTCGCCAGCACCGTACGCACCAGAAATTGGCAACTGAGTCTCATCATCATCTGATGCATACTGAGGTGTGCTGACCATAGGCACTGGCCCACCCGCCTCTTCAGATTCAGAGGGACAAAGCAGTTGCGCATCACTGCATACTCCCTCTTCACGCTCTAGAATGCTGCTTGGCTGGCCACCTCTTTCCAAGCCAACAGATTCTGAGAACAGAAGTAAAGATTGTGATGGCTCCTGTCCAGGGCTCTCAGACTGTCTGGGCAATTTGGCAGGTGGTGAAGAGACAGATGGTTGCTCTTCAGTGCTCTGGCCTTGGGAGGATGCGGAAGTCATTGAAGTGGATGCGTTAGCTGCCATCCATCCGACAACGGCTTCAATTTGTTCGTCACGCAGCAGTGGGGTACGGCGAGGTCCTACAAAGCTGCGCATGAAGGACTGTTGCCTGGTAAAAGTGGGGGATGCCGGGTCACTGGTGGCCGCAGCAGATACCGAATCCCCACGTCCTCTCCCCGCTGAATCCCCCCGTCCTCTCCCTGCTGAAACTCCACGGCCACAACCACGTGCCTTACTCCCTGCCTTCTTCATCTTGGTAGACTGATAAAAATAGGCAGAAAAGTAAAAAAGGGGTGGCTTAGTGTTCTTATTCCTGAACACCTGCTAACCAGTATAAGAAACACTAATTTGGCTAAGAGTGTGTGTACTACACTTTAATATGATCTAATGTGGCCTAGACAACTGTAAAGTGGAGTGTTTGGTGAACTTTATTTCCTTTTTTTTTTTTTGGGTGGGGGGAAAGGAAAGGATGTGACCAAAGTTTGAAAGCTATAGTATCACAAACTTTTTGGAGCGATTACAATGCAGGAAGCTAACCTACAATGCAATTGATGAGGCTCCAAAAAATAGGGTGATACTAGCCTGGCTGGCCCTGAAGGGCACAAGCCAGCAAAAAGGCTCCTCTATCTAATCCTATATAGTGTTTGCAACCAACCAATGACAATGGATGCGGTTGGAAGCACACTAATATAGGAGCAAAAATCTGGCTAAATTTGCTGCAAAAAAAGGACTATATATGAGGCAGTGACGCACGCTGAGCGGACTACAGCTAGCGGTGGCTGTAGAACACACAGCAACGTGAGCTGCACTCACACACAGAGAGACCTATCAGACAGCCAAAAACAGTGCAGAGAAATGGGCTATAGCACTGAAAGGCTGCTGAAAGGCTCCGCTGTCCACTCCTTTAGTGTTTGCAACCAACGTATATGGATACGTATGGAAGCACACTATACAGGAGAAAAAAAAAACAGCAATAAAAGAAAAATGTGTATGAGGCAGAGACACACGCTGGGCGGCCTACAAGCAGACGTGCCTGCAGGACAGACTACACAGCGTAGGTCTGCACTCACACAGCCCTTGCAGACAGCTGTGAAAACAGCGCTGCTAGGGAAAAGCAAGCTACAGTGGTGGTTTATGTAGCCTGGATAAAGCACAATATTGTTTTTAGAATCGCTATTTCTAACTGTCCCTCAGTCTTCAACAGCAGCCTGTCCCTAACTGAATTCACAGCAGAGTGACCAGAAATGGCGGCTGCAGCGCTTTTTATAGTGCATCATGACATCATTTCAGCAGCCAATCACAGCCATGCCAGTAGTTAACATGCCTACATGCCTAACAGGATATGCCCACACTTCTGAGGATCCCCATTGGCTGAATCAAATCGAGCGGGCTCCTAGCATTATGGGAACTTCCGATTCCGGTAATCGATATGAAAAAAGTATCGGAACTAAGTATCGGAATTCCGATACAGCTAATATCGGCCGATACCCGATACTTGCGGTATCGGAATGCTCAACACTATTCGTGACGCCACCTGTGGTGTTCGGCGAGCGAGGTGTTAAGCCGACGCTGCAGACAGATCCTCTGGGACAGATGGTGGGGTGCAGCAATGATGGTGTAGCCCTCCACAGGCAGGGCTGTAGTCCCAGGGCAGTAAGGATAGGTGTTTAGGAAGAGGGTGCAGTGTTTGGCACAGAGATGTAGCAGTGCTGAAGAGGTTGCAGGAAGGAGGCAAGGACACAACAGGGTGTAGTTTCTTTACCTTTACTTTGTAAGTGCAGTCCAGGGTCCAGATTACAGATGGCACAGGAGCGGATTAGCCTGGAAGCAACTTAGGAATCTATCAGATGGGTGGTGTAGTCTCCTCTCTAGCGCTTACTTGAGGTACATGCAGTACTGTGTTACACTGACATTCCTCCTTCTTCCCTCTCAGATCTACCTCGTATGGCAGACAGCTGTAGCCTTCTATCTCTTCTCTTGGCTCGCCCTTGCTGTTGTGCCTCCGAGTCTTAGGTGGGAATAGAGCATTTACAGCTTCCTATTCCTCTGGTTTCTGTGGCAGGACCTTCAGTATCCATACAACCTTGGAGACCAGGCTCCAGATCATGTGCTCCAGCTGGGAACGAGCTCTCAACTCCGCTCAGTCTCCCAGCTTCTCTCTCCACGTCTACACACTTCGGCCTCCTCACACTAACTGACTGATTTCCCCTCCTGGCCCCCAGAGAGAAGCTCTTCCCCTTAGTATTGGTTCAGAGCTCCCTCTGCTGGCCTGGAGTGGGAACTGTGTTGCATGTTATGGTTAACTGCCAGACCCTTTATTGCTTCCAAGCCTGACATCATCCTCCCTGGAGGAAGGCAATGCCAGTGTGGCGACCATACTCCTGGGGGCGCCACATTCCCCCTAGTGCAATTCAGTATTCCTGGACTCATAAAAAAAAACCATATGAACATATAAACAAATTGTCATGATCCAGGACGGGGTTTCACTTTGGCCCGTCCTGGTCAGACTGGAGGTTAATTGTTCTGCCTCTCTCTGGCAGAGGGCGGCTATTTAATGCTCACTGGACCTAGGTCCAGTGTCAGTTATACTCCTGCCCTCGGCTGAGTTAGTTGACCTCTTGTATACGTATGCCTTGTGCCTGATTACTTGTTGCTTCTTTGGTTGTGATCTGGTTCTGTCCCTGTTACGAGTTCTGCCTGCCCCTCTTGTACCGCTCCGCTCTCTCGTGTATGACTCTCTGCTTGTGACTCGACTTCTCTCTGCCCGTCCCTTTGGTACCGTACCGCCCTCTTGTGTATGACCTTTGGCTTTGTCTGACCTCCCGTCTATTTATCCCTCCTGTACCTTGTTGCCTGTACTGTGTATGACCTCCATTTTGCCCGACTCTGAGTTTTCTACTTTCTCTGAAAGCAGGATGCTAAGCCCTGCCCCTTTCAGTCACATGACCGTAGGTCCCGTGCCGGCTTGCTAAACTTCAGTGTTCAGGTCCTGTGCATCTGTATTTTCCGGCTGTTCTTGTCCCCAGGGGTCCCTGCAGAACTGGTGAGTCACTGATTAGCGGAGGCTGTACGCCTGCGCTGTCAGGACCTTGATATTATAACTGACCCACATACCATTTTTTTTTTTTCTGCTCCCCTTCTCCTGAGGGTGTGATGGATCCTATGCATGGTCTTTCTGAGCAGGTAAAGCACCTGACTCGGATGTCTCAGAAACTCCTTGGAGAACAACGAGTCCTGGCTCAGTCTCAGCAGCTGATCGCTGACACTGTGCAGGGGGTTTGTTCGTCAGGGGCTCGGGAGGTTACATTAGTTTCCCCTGAGTCTCCGGTTAAGTTACCGGATACCTTTGCTGGAGACAAAAAAGAATTCAGAGTTTTCAAGGAGGGCTGTATGCTTTTTTTTTCTTTAAGACCACACTCTTCTGGAGATGAAAGTCAGAGAGTGGGGGTCATTATGTCTCTGTTAAGGTGAGTCCCCCAAGCTTGGGCTTTCTCCCTTCCGACCATGGCCCCTGAGCGTAGGACTGTGGATGCATTTTTTGAGGCCCTGGGGCATATTTATGATGAGCCTGATCGGATGCGTATGGCTGAGGGCATGGTGATGAGTGTGTGGCAGGGGAAGCACTCAGCCGAGTGGTTTTGCTCAGAGTTCAGAAGATGGGCTGCTGAGGTCTGCTGGAATGATGCCGCCCTCCGGGGTTTATTCCATAGAGGCCTGTCTGAACATCTGAAAGATACCATGGCTCTCCACCCTCCGCCTGATTCCCTGGAGGAGGCTATGACACAGGCCGTCCGAATGGATCGCAGGCTACGGGCGAGGGGAGTGATGCAACTGGAGACACCGTTATTTTCCCAAGGAAGGGGAGCCAGTCCTACATTGGAAATCACGGAGATGGGGACCATCGACCTCAAAAAGAATGAAAGGAGACAACGGCGCGTGGGAAAATGCTGTTTTCACTGTGGCGATTCTGGACATTGGAAAAAGGATTGCCCCTCCCGTCCACTAACCAACAAGCGACTGAGCTCAGGTGATTATCGTGGAGGTCACCCAGGCTCTCAGGTACCCTTTTCTGCCTTCTCTAAAATGTTGATGCCAGTGGAACTTTGTTGTGGGAGTGTCTCCACATCAACTTCTGCCTTCGTGGATTGCGGATCATCATTGAATTTTATTGACTCTGACTTGGTGTCCAGGTGTAAGTTAGGGACAGTTAGGTTGGAGACTCCTATGCACATTGTTGTCATTGACAAAACACCATTGGTTAAGAATGACGTTATGTTTCGTACTGAAGAGTTTCTCCTTAAAGTGAGTTGCTTGCACCAGGAACATGTTTTGTGATGGACAACCTGCCTGCGAGACTGGTGTTGGGGTTCCCCTGGTTACAATTGCATAATCCTGTGATTAATTGGGAATCTCGGGACATTGTTAGATGGGGTCCCTATTGTTCTGAAAATTGTCTGGTTACTGTGTCTGTGTCATCCGTGGGTCTGGAAGGTATTCCAGAGTGCCTGAAAGACTAGGCTGAGTTTTTACCACCACACCGGCCATTTGATTGTGCCATTGACCTAGTTCCAGATGCTAAATTGCCCAAAGCCCGCTTGTATAACCTTTCGGGTCCTGAACGGGCTGCAATGAAGGAATATATTTCTGAGAGTCTCCGTAAGGAACACATTCGTCCTTCTGTTTCTCCCGTGGCAGCGGGGTTCTTTTTTGTAAAGAAAAAAGATGGTGGTTTACGCCCATGCCTTGATTTTCGTGAGTTAAATAAGATAACTGTGAGGAATACGTATCTCCTTCCACTTATTCCTGATTTAAACAACCAGTTATCTGGAGCTAAGTGGTTTTCGAAATTAGATCTACGAGGAGCATATAACCTTATCCGAGTCCGGGACGGAGATGAGTGGAAAACCGCTTTTCTCACTACAGAAGGGTTGTTTGAAAATTTGGTCATGCCTTTCGGCCTGACCAATGCTCCAGCAGTTTTCCAAAATTTCATAAATCACGTGTTTTCTGATTTTATTGGACATTTTATGGTGGTATATTTGGATGATATATTGATCTACTCTCCTGATAAACAGGCTCACATTGGTCATGTTCGGGCAATTCTCCAAAGGCTCCGGGAGAACTGTCTCTTTGCCAAATTAGAAAAATGTTTATTTTTTGTTCAGGAACTGTCTTTTCTGGGGTTCATCGTGTCTGCTGAAGGGTATCGCATGGATCCTAATAAGGTGCAGGCCATTGTCGAGTGGGTTCACCCTTGTGATTTGAAGGCTCTGCAGCATTTCCAAGGATTCGCCAATTATTATTGTAAATTTATAAGGGGGTTCTCACAGGTGGTTAAACTCCTCACAGACATGACTCAAAAGGGGGACGATATTAAGAATTGGTCTACCGCAGCGGTAGCGGCATTTCAGTTTTTGAAAAAATGTTTCATGACTGCCCTGGTTCTTGTTCAACCGGACCCGTCTGAACCATTTATTGTTGAGGTGGACGCCTCGGAGGTGGGGGTGGGGGCGGTGTTGTCCCAGGGACCCGCCACTTTGACCAATTTGAGACCTTGCGCCTTTTTCTCAAAGAAGTTCTCCCCTGCGGAGAGAAACTATGATGTGGGGAATCGTGAACTTCTGGCCGTAAAGTTGGCCTTTGAAGAATGGAAGCTTTTTTGGAGGGGGCTGTCCATCCTATAACCGTAATTACGGACCACAAAAACCTAGCTTACATTGAGTCAGCTAAAATGTTGACTCCCAGGCAGGCTAGATGGTCATTTTTATTTTTCTCGATTCAATTTCTCGATCACTTTTCGGCCAGGATCTAAAAATGTCAGAGCTGATGCCTTGTCACGCAGCCTAGATCCAGTGTTTCCCCCCGAACCTCCATCCTTCAGCCTGGGGTGGTGGTGGCAGGTATTTCTAATATGTTGGAACGGGAGATTCAGGAAGCCCAGTCTCTTGCACCTCCGGCTAAGCCGGTGGATAAACTTTTTGTGCCAGCTCAGTTTCGTCTCAAGGTCCTCCGAGAGTTCCATGACTCAGTTCTGGGTGGACATCCAGGGATATCGGCTACCCGGAGGGCCATTGCTAGAGTATTCTGGTGGTCGTCTTTAGCCTCTGATGTTGGGGAATTTGTGTCTGCATGTGATGTTTGTGCCCGTGCAAAAACCCCCCATAACCGGCCGGGGAATTGGTACCACTGCCAATTCCTGAGAGACCATGGACTCATCTGTCCATGGATTTCATTACTAATCTTCCCCCCTCCAAGTGTAATACTGGTCTGGGTCTGGGTTGTGGTGGACAGGTTTAGTAAGCAGGCACATTTTGTACCTTTGCCAGCTCTACCTAATGCGGAAACATTGTCCAGATTGTTTGTTGAGCATGTGGTGCGGCTGCATGGGGTACCCTTGAATGTGGTGTCTGATAGGGGAGTGCAATTTGTTTCCAGATTTTGGAGAGCTTTTTGTAAAAGGTTAGGTATTGGTCTGTCCTTTTCATCCTCTTATCATCCAGAGACTAATAATAATAATAATAATTTTTATTTATATAGCGCCAACATATTCCGCAGCACTTTACAATTAAGCGGGGACATGTACAGACAATAAATTCAATACAAGTTAAGACAATTCAAACAATGACATTAGGAGTGAGGTCCCTGCTCGCAAGCTTACAATCTACAAGGAAATGGGGGGACACAGTAGGTGAGAAATGCTTGTTAATTCAGGTCTGGCAATTATAATAGGGCAGACTAATGGGCAGACCGAGCGGACCAATCAGTCTCTGGAACAAATTCTGCGTTGCTTGACCTCAGCCCGACAGGATGATTGGTGTTCTGCGTTACCGTTGGCCGAGTTTGCATTTAACAACCGCATTATCCAGTCTACGGGTACATCTCCCTTTTTCTGCAATTATGGGTTTCATCCTCATTTTGGAGAATTTTCCCGTTTGAATTCTGGGTGTCCTGGGGCGGATGAGACTATCCAGCGGTTGGGGGAGGTATGGCGGGAGGTCCAGAGTAACATTACGAAGGCCCAGGACAAATTTAATTTTTTTGCGGACAAAAAACGATCCGTGGGACCGGTGTTTCAGATTGGGGATAAGGTATGGTTGTCCACCAAGAATATAAGGCTCAAGGTCCCCTCTGCGAAGCTTGGACCCAAGTTTATAGGTCCCTATGAAATTACCAAAGCAGTTAACCCGGTGGCTTTTCGGTTGCGTCTCCCGCCAGCTCTGCGGATCCCAAATGTTTTCCATAAGGTCCTTTTGAAATCGGTGAGGTCTGGTGGGGAGGGATCATCAGCTTCCCTGCCACCGGTTTTGGTAGACGGGCAGTCGGAGTACGAGGTGGAATGAATTGTCGACTCCAGATTGGTCCGTCGTGCCCTTCAATATCTGGTACATTGGAAAGGCTACGGTCCTGAAGAACGCTCGTGGGATCCGGCTCGATCGGTTCATGCGGATCGGTTGCTCCAGGCCTTTCACGTCAAGTACCCTGAGAAACCTGGGGGTCCGGTGGCCCCCCATTGAGAGGAGGGTACTGTCATGATCCAGGATGGGGTTTCACTTTGGCCCGTCCTGGTCAGACTGGAGGTTAATTGTTCTGCCTCTCTCTGGCAGAGGGCGGCTATTTAATGCTCATTGGACCTAGGTCCAGTGTCAGTTATACTCCTTCCCTCAGCTGAGTTAGTTGACCTCTTGTATACGTGTGCCTTGTGCCTGATTACTTGTTGCTTGTTTGGTTGTGATCCGGTTCTGTCCCTGTTACGAGTTCTGTCTGCCCCTCTTGTACCGCACCTGTTGTGAGTTCATTTTCTGGTCCACCAGTTGTGAGTTCTCCTTCCAGGCTCCCTCTGGTGGTAACAGGAGGTAGTGAGGCTGACTTAATCAGTAGAGATCTGCCACCTGATAATGAGGATGATGATTGGACCTCAGGAATCTCAGACTGGATTTAAGACAGGTGACGCCCTATTCTGGTGCTGGTGATTCCTTCTGGCTTGTCAGGTCTTGGTTTTCAGCTCTGTTCCAGTCATCTAAAGCTAAGTTTTTCTGCTAATGTTCACACTTGATTTTGTTGGTCTATTCAGTTTTTTGTGTGGTCAGCCAGCCCCGGCTGGGGCTGCGCTAAATTTCCACTCTTATTTATCTGTATTTGCCAATTTGCTTTTTGTCCCTTATTAGATTGGCCTCTTTTTGCTCTGTCTCAGAATATTTCAGAGTGCTGATATAGTGGGAGAAGTCTAGTGACTTCAGGGTTAATTTTGCTATCAGAAGTGTTGGACTTTATTTTTGTAGGGTTTTTTGCAGATTGCAGACAGTGTCTTTCCTTTCCTATCCTTTCTAGTTAGTTTGGGCCCCATCGTTTGCTCAGCCTATTTTCCTGCCTGTGTTTGTGCTTTCATCTTGTTTCACCGTCAATACATGTGTGGGGGCTGTCTTTCCTTTTGGGGTCTGCTCTGGGGCAGTTAGTTTTCCCCTTTTCTTGCTTCAGGCTTATTTAGTCCTCCGGCTGTGACGAAGCATCTAGGACCATCGTAGGTACGCTCCACGGCTGCTGCTAGTGTTGTGGTTAGGATCAGGGATCTGCAATCTGCATAGTTACCAACCTCTCTGGTTTTCTGTGACTTAGCTTGTTTTGTTTTTTTTCCTCCTCGGTGACCCATTCATAACACGCACCGCTCTCTCGTGTATGACTCTCTGCTTGTGACTCGACTTCTCTCTGCCCGTCCCTTTGGTACCGTACCGCCCTCTTGTGTATGACCTTTGGCTTTGTCTGACCTCCCGTCTATTTATCCCTCCTGTACCTTGTTGCCTGTACTGTGTATGACCTCCATTTTGCCCGACTCTGAGTTTTCTACTTTCTCTGAAAGCAGGACACTAAGCCCTGCCCCCTTGCAGTTACATGACCGTAGGTCCCGTGCCGGCTTCCTAAACTTCAGCGTTCAGGTCCTGTGCATCAGTATTTTCCGGCTGTTCTTGTCTCCAGGGGTCCCTACAGTACTGGTGAGTCACTGATTAGCGGAGGCTGTACGCCTGCACTGTCAGGACCTTGATACAAATGAACAATTATAAATGTGCAAGATTTAGAAAAAATGAAAAATACAAAAACCCAAAGCTCCAAAAATAGTCCTGTGATGATTAGTCCATGGTCTATTCCTGGGCAAATGGATAAACTATATACAAGGAGTTCTTACAGAGTCTCTGTAGGCACAAAACTTAAAACGTTACCTATATACATGTACAGGTTAACATTTACATGAACTTATTTAGACACGATATCTGATGGGTGGTATGCCTTGCGTACTACGGACAGACCTACGTGGCTCTGGTCTGTGTAAACTGGGTAGTAGCCGTCTGTGAACTCTTAGACTCACCATGGGCATGACAGATTCACCACTGGCAGGGCGAGGATTCTCTGGCTCCACTGCTGTTGTGGCATCTGCTACCTGAACTTCCTGATTTTCAGAGTTCTCTTGAGTCACTTCTTGTACTACCAGTTGGGGAAAGGTCAAAACTGGCACCACTATGTCATTATTTGCTCTAGTCCAATTTACAGGGAATTCTTCAAGTACAGTGCTGACCTTTTCTTCTTCTTCTATGGGTTGGATGTTGTTTTGCTCTTCCATTCTTTCTTTTAACTGGTCAGGGCACAATTTAAAATGATCCCATGATACTGCTGCTGAGGTTTCTCCCCCATCCTTACTGATAAGGCACACCTTGGTGTTATCGAAGTTTGATGCTAAAAAAAGGTGCAGGGTTCAGCTTCCCATTGGTCATCTAATTTATGCATCCTCCTCTTCCTCTTTAGGATTTGTTCTCCTGGTGACAAGGGAACTGCAGTTGCATGTTGATTGTAGTGCCTTTCTTGTTTTTGTCTTCCCTGAGCTAGACTCTTTTCTACACACTCTTGTACTCTTCGATACTGTTGCTGCCTCTCTGTGTCCCAGTCAGCATCTGGTGACGTCACCTCAGGTGTAAGGACTCCCATATCCAAATCAATAGGCAGCTTACCAGGCCTCGCTCTCATTAGGTAGGCTGGAGTGCAGTTGGTGGAATTCACAGGAATGTGGTTGTAGAGGTCTACCAGATCTGGCAACTTTTCTGGCCACAGATTCCTCTCTTCCAAAGGCAAGGTCTTCAGTAGGTCGATCACCACCTGGTTCATCTTTTCACACATGCCATTGGTCTGTGGATGGTACGGTGTTGTCCTGATCTTCTTGCAACCGTACAAGTTACAGAATTCCTGGAACACTTCTGCCTCAAAGGCTGGACCTTGGTCTGTAAGCACTCGCTCGGGGTATCCGTGTGGTCGACAAAAGTGCTGTTGCAAGGCTCTGACTGCTGTCCTGACTGTTTGATCCTTGACAGGCACAACTACCAAGAATCTTGAGTAGTGGTCAACGATGGTAAGAGCATAAATGTAGTCCAGGGCGACCAACTCAAGTGGCTGCTTGGTTATTATTGGCTGAAAAGGAGCTCGCTGGCTGTTATGGTCCTTTCTGCGCAGGTTGCATTGTCCACACTCCCGGCACCAATTTTCAATGGCTTTCCTCATACCAGCTCAGTAAAATCTCTCCCGGAGCATGGCTTCCAACTTCTTCCATCCGAAGTGTCCAGCTCCATTATGGTATGCTTCCAAGACCATTGATGCTTCTCTCTTTGGGACTACCACCTGCCAGACCAGCTCATGAGTGGGGGCATTGATACTCCTCCGGCACAACTTTCCTTCATAGATGAACAGCCGACCTCTTTCCTTCCACAACTGTTGGGTTTCTTCAGGAGCATCCGACTCTGGGCGTGAGTCAGCTTGTGACAGTAGCTCCTTCACCAGGCGGACTGCGGGGTCGCTATCCTGCGTTTCTGCCCAGTCATGATGAGGCAATGGATTTAGGGTGGCCTCTTTCAAGCCAGACCGTCTGTTTCTCACTCCTTGGGCATGTTGGGCTGCAATTGGCCGGTGGAAGGCAGGTAACTCGATTTCTTCAAGTGCCTCAGGGTCTTCTCCTGCATCTGGCATATTAGGTATTCTGGACAGTGCATCAGCATTGGCGTTCTTGTGCCCCGCTTGGTACTTGATGGTGAATTCATAGTTAGAAAGCCGAGCCATCCATCGCTGCTCCAGTGCACCTAGTTTTGCAGTTTCCAAGTGAGTCAACGGGTTGTTGTCCGTGAAGATGGTAAACTTGGCTGAAGCTAGGTAATGCTTGAATCGTTCAGTCACAGCCCAGACTATGGCAAGGAACTCCAGCTTGAAGGGACTGTAGTTGTCAGGGTTCCTTTCAGTGGGACGAAGCTTCCTGCTGGCGTAGGAGATCACTCTTTCTTTGCCATTCTGTACCTGTGACAGTGCTGCTCCCAGTCCCACATTGCTGGCATCAGTATACAACCCAAAGGGTTGGTTATAATCTGGGTAGGCCAGAACTTCATCTCCTGTGAGAGCCATCTTCAGTCGAGTGAAGGACCTCTCCAGCTCCTCATTCCATTCGAATGTAGGACTCTGCTTTCTGGCCTTCTTGGGCTGACCCACTAGAAGATTTTGCATAGGAGTGGCTATCTCAGCGAAGCCTTTGATGAACTTTCGGTAGTAGCCTACCAGCCCGAGGAATTGACGTACTTCATGGAGGTTGCTGGGCTTCTGCCAGTCCTGGATGACTGTGTCTTTATCAGGATCCAGTGCCACACCTGCACTCACTACATGACCGAGGTACTGTACCTTGGGCTTCAGGAGGTGGCATTTGGAAGGCTTCACCTTCAGGCCAAAGTTGTACAAGGCTTCAAACACCTCAGCCAGGTGCTTCAGATGGTCTTCATAAGTCTTGGAGAAAACAATGACATCATCAAGGTACAACAGGACTGTCTCGACGTTCTTGTGTCCAAGACAGCACTCCATCAGTCGTTGGAATGTCCCAGGGGCGGTGCAGAGCCCGAATGGCATGTAGCTGAACTCGCAGAGACCCATTGGGGTGGTACACGCTGTTTTCCCCTTGTCTGCCTCTGCCACGGGAACCTGCCAATACCCACTAGTGAGATCTAAGGTGGAAAAATAGCAGTTTTAAGTGCAGCTAATGACTCCTCAATTCTGGGTAATGGGTAGGCATCCTTGTGTGTAATGCTGTAAATTTTTCTGTAATCAACACACATTCTCATGGTACCATCTCTCTTTTTCACAAAGACTATTGGAGCTGCCCAGGGGCTACAACTGTCTTTGATCACCCCAGCCTCCTTCATTTCCCGCAACATACCTTTGGCACACTGGTATTGTGTTGGGGGTATAGGCCGGTACCTTTCTTTTATGGGTGGATGATCTCCAGTGGGGATATGGTGTTGAACACCTTTTGCCTTCCCAAAATCTAGAGGGTGTTTACTGAATACCCGCTCATACTCCTGAGTCACTCGGTAAACCCAATTCTTTTGGCATGAAGGGGTGGAGTCAGTCCCCACCTGCAGTTGCTGACACCACTCCTCCAGCTGCTTTACAGAGCCATTGTCCACCTTGTTGGATGAGACCAAGGGCTCTGCTGCCTGTATGGCGTTGTTGCTGATAGTAAGCAACTTAGCAACCGTGGCATACCAAGGTATTGTGGCCTCCTCTTCCCCACAATTCAAGAGGCGTACAGGTACCCTCCCTTTACGGACATCAACTACCCCTCTGGCTGTCAGGACAATGGTCCTACTGTCAGAGTAAACTGGTTCTACCAATGCCTGGTAATCTTTTCCTCTGAGGCCTATGGCTGCCCGACACCAAATCAACATTTCACATCTGGGGGGTATTGCAATGGGGAAAGAATCACTCACTTTGACGCTGCCAATTTCTCCACCAGAGAGTTCTACCAGTTGTCTTTTCATCAGGGCCTTGATCTACTTCTGCAGGACTCATTGTTCACTGGAACCAGCAGTCTCAGCCACCTGTTGCAACAAGACAATAACCTCGGAAAGACAATTTTCAATCACATTGGTACCAAGAGTCATCATTGGGTTACATTCTTGTCGATCAATATCTACAACTATCAGACTTTGAGATTTTAACTCTACTCTACCCACTTTAACAGTAATTTCTTTACATCCCACTTGCGGCAAAGACTGACCATTACTGGCAACTACTGTGAGTTCATCACTTGGGCTGCGAGTAAGTTCAGAATCAGCCCAATACCGCTTGTAAAGGATATAGGGCATAGTTGTCACCTGGGAGCCAGTGTCCAGCAAAGCGTTCATGAGGATACTGTCAATCACCACTGGGAGGACTGGTCTCCCTCCAACATACTTGGCTCGCCAGTTCTTTGGGCCTTGTGGTCCTACTCCTGGGGGTTGGCCCTCTGCCCCAGGGGATGCTCGTTTAAATAACAGAATCTTGAAATGTGGCCTGCCTTGTGGCAGTGACAACAGATGGGACGTCCGTCCTGGTCATAGCGATCGTGTTCCTTCCTCAGAGTGGCGGGATCCTCTTCTTCTTTAGCCACGGGACATTCTCTGGACTGGAGACGAGCTGGATCTTTTCCTTGGAGGATACCTGCAGGGACTGCACGGTTTTAGCAAGTGTAGCCATACCCTTGGTCAACTCCTGGAACTGAAGATGCAGTTCTGCAGATGGATCTTTGTCCAGAGTCTGTGCATCAGCCTCCACAGGGATGGAAGGGAAAGATGTTTCCTGGTGGTATGTAATCGCTGGGCGCCTAGGGGGCGCTGGACGGCTGACATTTGGTTCATGCAGCACCCAGATAGCCCTGTCTTTGAAATCAGCAAAGTCTAGGTCAGGGTTTTGTAGAGCTATGATGCGCAGCTGTGCTCTGTGGGTACTGGATAGGAGTCCCTCAATGAATTGCTCCTTTAACAGTCCGTCTCCATCTTTCACACTGTCTGGATCAATCTGCTTGACGGCCCGCAGCGCCTCCTGCAGGTTAAGAGCATAGTCCCGTATACTGTCCTGCGCTTTCTGCTTACATCCAAAGAATCTCATCTTGATTTCAGCGTCAGGTGCCTCTTAGCTTAGCCAGGATCTTTTTAACAGTCTCCTTATCAGTGTCCTGCCAGGCTTTTACCTCTCTCTGTGCTGCACCTGTTAGCTGCCCAATAAGGATGTTCACCTTCTGGCTTTCAGACAGAGGATACACTTCAAATAAACTGCACAGTCTCTCTTTGAAGTCACTCAGGGTATCTGACTCCCCTGAATACTGCGGTAGCCATGCTGCTCCTGGTATGTAAGGCATAGACAGCGGCATTATGGGGACCGCTGAGATGGGTGCTATTGGAGCTGCAGCCGCGTTGGGCCCTGCATCTTGCGGTACTGAGGGGTTGGTGGGGGCATCCGCCGCTGCATCGGCGCGTGCCTCCGACATTCTCTTCCCCCCCCCTAGTTAATGTTAGCCAGGCCCTGGGGTTGAGCAGGCTTACCGGCTGCAGGCCTCAGCTCCTCACTTCTCGCGCGCTGTCCTCTTCCCGCACGGTACTTCACTGTTTCGTGCTCTTCGGCAGGCTCCGCCCACGACGGCCCACCTCGTTGGTTTCCCATGCGTGCCAAGCAGCGGGGTAATGGCGGCACTTTCACAAACAGTCTATAGCACACAACACAGTCTCTGGCACACAGGACCCGGACACACCGGGCTCCATAAATCCTGTTTGTGACGCTAAAATGGGTCGCCCTCCCAGGGCTGTGGGGTACTCGGTACCGGGTCAGTCTCTCAGAGGGGATTGTCACAGCAGCAGTGACCCGGTCCGTGGCCCTGGGTGCCCATGTAAAAGGGGTTGAGTGATGGGAATAAAGTTTGAGTGGATGATTCGTGACGCCACCTGTGGTGTTCGGCAAAGGAGGTGTTAAACTGACGCTGCAGACAGATCCCCTGGGACAGATGGTGTAGT
Source organism: Dendrobates tinctorius (assembly GCF_039654945.1). Taxonomy (NCBI): domain Eukaryota; kingdom Metazoa; phylum Chordata; class Amphibia; order Anura; family Dendrobatidae; genus Dendrobates; species Dendrobates tinctorius. The sequence continues at coordinate 11,544,204 of NW_027361765.1, forward strand.
GCAGCAATGATGTTGTAGCCCTCCACAGGCAGGGCTGTAGTCCCAGGGCAGTGAGGATAGGTGTTTAGGAAGAGGGTGCAGTGTTTGGCACAGAGATGTAGCAGTGCTGAAGAGGTTGCAGGAAGGAGGCAAGGACACAACAGGGTGTAGATTCTTTACCTTTACTTTGTAAGTGCAGTCCAGGGTCCAGATGGCACAGGAGCTGATTAGCCTGGAAGCAACTTAGGAATCTCTCTATCAGATGGGTTGTGTAGTCTCCTCTCTAGCGCTTAATTGAGGTACATGCAGTACTGTGTTACACTGTATTTCCTCCTTCTTCCCTCTCAGATCTATCTCGTATGGCAGACAGCTGTAGCCTTCTATCTCATCTCTTGGCTCACCCGTTGCTGTTGTGCCTCCGAGTCTTAGGTGGGAATAGAGCATCTACAGCTTCCTATTCCTCTGGTTTCTGTTGCAGGACCTTCAGTATCCATACAACCTTGGAGACCAGGCTCCAGATCATGCGCTCCAGCTGGGAACGAGCTCTCAACTCCGCTCAGTCTCCCAGCTTCTCTCTCCACGGCTACACACTTCGGCCTCCTCACACTAACTGACTGATTTCCCCTCCTGGCCCCCAGAGAGAAGTTCTTCCCCTTAGTATTGGTTCAGAGCTCCCTCTGCTGGCCTGGAGAGGGAACTGTGTTGCATGTTATGGTTAACTGCCAGAGAGACCCTTCATTGCTTCCAAGCCTGACATCACCCTCCCTGTACCTCTCAAGCTATCAGCCTACAGTTAAATGAACAAACCCGTCTCTCCTGGGTTATGAGCCTACAATTCAAATTGGTAAGTAGAACTGATATACAAGCAGTTTTTGTCCAACAGTACAATCAGATAATATATTCAAAAAAGTGTATAAAACATGGTCTGAAATGTCTTAGCATAAGTAAAGTGCTAGTAATAGTGCTTCCCCATGTGGGAAATAAACTGGTGAGCGCACGTGCGATAGCCCCGATGCACGTTTCGCATTATGGGCTTCATCGGGGGGCAGTGTGGGCTGCTGTAGATGTGGTACTGTAAATATTCCCTGCACAGGTGTATTCAGGCATCGCCGCAGTTAATGAGCACATGAGGGTTGGGTCCACATCCTCGGTAGCATCACTTCTGGCTATCCCGGCAACCGTGTGGGTCAAAAGAAAAAGTTCCTGTGACATCCACAGCCCACACTGTGCCAAAAGGGTGACTTCTGGGACACGTGTGGATGCAGGAACTGACACGCATGCATGCAACATGGCGGCTATTTTGAATCAGGGAACAAGTTTGAGAACAACAGAGGACAGATTTATCAGTAGCCTTCATAGAAATGGAACAAAGGAGAGCTTCCCATTTAAGCCATAAGGGGACATGGTCCCCAATTAGACTATGCAGCAGCATTCAAGCCCTGCCAATGTCCATTTTAGGTCACCACCTCTGATGCCACAATGCACCCTCTTTATGCTACGTATTTTGAGTCCATTCGGATTGCAATCATGACAGAGCTTGAAATGCCTAATCGTCTTAAGGTCAGAGACCTGGCAGCCCTAATGTCCCTGACATGTTCTCTTGCCTAATACGAAATTCACGAGAGGTGAGACCTATCTAAATCAAGTTGAATGTACAAGTAGCATAATAAATGACATAGCTAGTGTTGCATGAGATTTAGCTTGACTATCACCTGCGGTAAGGCTACCGCCGGTACCGCCGGTCACAGCGCTGCGGGATCATGCTGGCAGATGTCGGCATGATCCCATAGCTGTGACTGTCACCCGCGGTAATGTTACTGCAGACTGTCGGTTAGAGCACTGTGGGATCATGCTGGTAGATATCAGCATGATCCCGCAGCTGTGACTGTGACTTGCGGTAACACTACCGCAGACCATCGGTCAGAGTTCTGTGGGATCATGCTGTCAGATATCAGCGTAGCTGTGACTGTGACCTTCAGTAATGCTACGGCATACTGTCGGTCACAGCGCTGCGACATCATGCTGTCAGAAATAATGTAAATTAATAAACCAACATATACTCACCTGTCCACCGTAGTCCACGTAATCCAGAATGTCCCACGGTGATCTCACATGTAAAACAACTACATCGGGAGATGTGACCGCTCTACCTGGCCACCAGCGGTACACTCTGGTGACCTCTCTCACTGCAACTCAGTGATACACTGACAGGAGTTAATTGCTTCCGCAGTGTATCGCCAGCTGTCTTTGAGAGCAGTCACACCACTGATTTGACTGCTCTCAAAGTGATCAGGATCGTCGTGGGACATTATGGATAATCTTCTCTGTGGACAGGTGTGGGATAGTGTGGTTTATTTTATTTTTGTTGCAGGAAGTGTTGGCTTCGGTTGATTAGGCGTTCCATGAGTATGTTTTAATTAAGATTCAATAAAGGAGTCTGTGTCATTATTTCAAATAAAGGACTTTATTCTCGGTCTGGGTTTTTATACAATATCACTATGGGGTTACTAATGTATAGGTGTCTTACTAATGGCTTGATGTCACCTGAAAATACAAAGGTGACATCATCTGCACAAATATGAACCCCACTTGCCACCACTACAGGGAAAGTGGGATGAGCGAGGCTAAGGTCGGGGTCACACTTGCGAGTGCAATGCGAGAAACTCACGCTAGTTTCTCGCCTCAATATCCAGCACTGCCTTCGGCACTTGGGACCGAAGTGGCAGTTGCATGTCTTTCTATGCAGCTGAACGCTCCGATCCGAACCGCCGGCGACAGTGCTGGGTATTGAGGCGAGAACTCAACGCATCCTCCATTTTAATAGCCAGTACAGTCTAAGCAAACAGCTGTGAGCTGATATTAAGAGCGTGGGAAGCTCCATATGTATTACCCACTTCCCAGGCTATAAACATCTGCCCTCAGCCGTCAGCTTTCCCTATGCTGGTTATTAAAATTACGCGGGAGCCCACGCCATTTTATTTTCTTTAAAATTGACAGTTGCTGTCTGGTTACAGCCTATGTACGCTCATTCTGTTAATGCTCCTACATAGGCTGGTGACAATGTGTGTGTGTAGGTTTGTGTGTATTTATGTGTGTGTTTGCGTTTACTTATTGGCTTAGTAATAAGCCTAGAGCTAGGTGCAAAAAAACGCACTAGGAGAAGCGGCAGGAAACACCGCAAACATTCCTTCTATATTCAAGAACAGATTGAGAAGTCAATCCAAGACCTCTCGTTAGACGTAATTAATTTATCTTCTATTGTTCTATCTGAAACTGAAACTAGAGTGTTATCGTTGGGGTTGAATTTTGCTCCAACAAATACAGATTTGAATATTTTTTTCTACCTTAAAAGACATTAATAAATTTGTTAGGGATCTGACAGTGAAAAAACGTTTTTTTACAGAAGAGAAAACGCAGGTCCCAACATCGACTTGTGTTACCAATGAGTTTGTTGGAAAATGTTTTTTGGAATAAAATGGATTGTTATCCCTTATGGATTTGGATACCACTGACATGACCGTAAAAAATGACAGTGATTTCCACCTTTAAGACCAGAAATCCTTCTTTTTATCCGGTACACACCAGAACTGATTCTATGGAACGTTTCCAGAACAATATTGAACGAGATTTGCGTATTCTCGCATCAGAGATTCCTTCTCGTCCTCATAAACATAATTTGTCAAAAGATGAACGAAATGCTTTAACTAAATTGAAAACAAATACCGACATCATTATTAAGATGTCGGACAAAGGTGGATCTGTAGTGGTTCTCAATAAATCTGATTATGCAAATGCCATTCATAAAATGCTATCAGATAGTGATATTTATTTTTTTCTTGAAGCGGATCCTTCGAATTTTCAAAAATGTGTAAATATGTAATTGATGAGGGATTCAGTCTGGGTTTTCTCACCAAAAAACAAGCTGAATATTTGCATGTATTAAATCCAGTCATTCCGATTTTGCATGCATTACCAAAAACCCATAAAAACATTTTTCCACCCCCCATGCGTCCCATTGTATCGGGGATAGGATCCATCAGCGAACATTTAGGAGAATAGCTAGATACAATTTTAGTTCATAGAACTGGTTACCTGAAGGATTCTAAGGATGTATTAAGCATGTTCAATGGGGTAACGTGGGACCCTGAATGGTCATGGTTAACTTGTGATGTAGTTGCCCTGTACACGTCCATTCCACATAAAATTGCTTTGCACGCTGTCCAGTTTCATTTGCATAAATACAGTTCAGACAATCATGAGTTACAGGTGTATATCATTTCAGTGCTTGCTTTTCTTTTATCTCATAATATTTTTATGTTTGATAAAAAAATTTTCTCCAGAAAAATGGAATTTCAATGGGAGCTAAATTGTGCCTGTCAGTAGCGAATTTAGTCATGGCGTGGTGGGAAGAACAGTATATCTTTTGCACAGAAAATCCATTGTTTATTAACATCAAATGGTATTCTGGGTATATTGATGACCTGCTACTAGTGTGGCAAGGTGATTTCGTTTCTTTAGAATTATTCCAGCTTTATATTAATAATAATCCTTTTAATCTTAAATTTACCCATACATTTGATAAAAAAAAGTATTAATTTTTTGGATCTGTGCTTGATCGGTACCCCTTTCAATATCATCAGTAGCTGTACGTATCGCAAAAAGACTGCAGGAAACACCATACTTCAGGCACGTAGTTTCCACCCACCACATACTATTCAATCAATTCCAGTGGGTGAAGTCATTAGAGCCAAACGAAATTGTAGCGACAATGTAGTTTTTGATAGTGAAAAAAGGAATATTGAAAAACGTCTTAAAAATAGAAAATATCCTGATTGGACTGTGAATCGTGCTTTCAATATAGTAGATAAAAAATCCAGAGCTGAACTCATTACACCGACTGTTGAACCAAATTCTGAGTGTCCGATCGAATCTAAAAGTAACAACCCTAATTTCTGTTCAGAACAGCCGGTTCTAGTTCTCACATATAGTACTTAAACTATGTCAGAAATTGACTTAAAATATCGAAATCTAAATATTTTGAGAGATGATGATATCATGGATACTATATTGAAAGATGGTATCAGGAATGTATCCAGACGTGCTCCGACTTTAGCCAATTCATTATTCCATAGCCTTTATGGCGCTGTTCAGACAAAAAATGTCTCCACTTGGTTGTCCACCACAGGGTTTTTCAGATGTGGGCAATCTCCTTGCAAAACATGTCTATGCTCCAGAAAAACATCTGTTTTTTCTTGTTCAAAAAATCTAAAGAAGTTTAAAATAAAGAGTTTTCTGAATTGCAACTCAGATTATGTTGTATACATAATAGAGTGTTCAGCGTGCAGACTACTATATGTAGGCTCCACGATCAGAAGATTAATAGACAGGATTAGGGAGCAACTTTATGATATTACTCAGCCCACAACCCGTCATACATCTAATGCATCCAACCATTTTGTAAACCTGCACAACAGACAAGTTGCACATTTTAATGTTTATGCAATAGAACAGGTGCATGGTAATATACGCGGTGGAGATAGAGAAAAGAAATTGCGGGATAGGGAAGCATTTTGGATTTATTAAATACCCGAGTAACTTTGGGTCTGAATTTGAAGAAGGAATTTATGTTGCACTACTGATTGTCTGTTTTTCTTATAAGTGTCATGCATTGTTGCAGTTTAAACATGTTATGTGTTTCTTGCCATGTCATTTAAAGGTACTGTCACACTTAGCGATGCACCAGCGATCCCGACCAGCGATATGACGCGGTCAGGATCGCTGGTGCATCACTACGTGGTCGCTAGTAAGCTGCCACACAGGCAGATCTCACCAGCGACATCGCAGGGTTCGCTACTTACCTATCAGACGCGGCGATCCTGACGTCCTCTCGCCCGCGTTCACGCGTCGCTCATCTCCACAGCAGGAAGCGCCCGACGAGAAACGGTCCAGGATGTTCTCGCACGATCAGCGATAACCAGCGGGGGAGCGGTCGTAGGTAAGTATCAGACATAGCGATATCGCTAGCAATATCGCCATAATGTCACAAAAACCAGTGACGTTATAGCGATATTGCTAGTGATATTGCTTAGTGTGGCAGGCCCTTAAGTGTCAAACTTTTTTTTTTGGTGGAGCAATCATGTTCATTTGTTTACCACCTGCTTGGGGCGTATTTTAACTTTTGCAAGACTGCTCATTGTGAAACTGAGGACTAAGAGCACTACACGAGTTCGAAACGCGTCCAGTCGCTCAGGACATTCCTTCCTTCAGTATATACTGGTTATCAAGCAGCTTATTTTTTTAATTTGTTTCAATAAAGATTTTGGATTTTATTTCTTGAGCTGGATACCTTCTTTTTTCTGTCAATGACAGCTGCTGACACCAAGCCCTAATCCCATTCTTCTGATGCCACTGCCTCAGCATGAAAAAGGTGGTGTTGAACCAATAAAATACATCACAAAACTTTTCTTTTTAAATATCTTTATTTAGCTCAAAAAAGCATTAATTGTTGTACAAAAACGCATACAAAAATGGATGTTTTTGCCGCAGCTTTTTGCCTGCCAAGAGATGCAGAAACCTGGCAGAAATTTCCACAAGCAAATCTCAATGTGCGCACATAGCCTTAAGGTTCGTGCCTCTTCTTGCAGTAAGAAGTGGGCGGTCCGGTAAGATTTGGTTTAGAGTAGATTCTGTTTTTAGCACTGACCAATGTTTCTGCATTATCTGTCGATCATGTGCCAGTGCCACTGATTGTTAAATGTCGAAATTAATCTAAGTGGTGGGTCCTTTTTAACACTAGTTGGTGCCCTACAGAGTAACTGTTCTCGTGGAGCCCTCCTGGCAAATTAATAGCCCTTCTTGATGTTTCTATTACTATAGCCTCGCTCCTGGAACCGATTGAGAGGTCCTGGGCCTGACCCTCAAAAATCCCATCCATTGAACATATCCATTTCATCCTCGAAAATTGTCCAATAGGGACCGCTTGCATTGTTGAGGATGTTTGTGCTGATGTTGCATGAAGTAATGTGTTCACTGATGTTTCCTTACAGAATACATCAGTTTGGATGGCACCATCAGTATGCACCATGATTTTAATATCCAAAAAGTCAATCTCGCTTATAGCGATTTTTTTATGTCAATTTGATGTTTTGATTATTTTGATTCAAGAAATTCCAAAAGTCAGGCTCGTTACCCTGCCAGATAATGAATACATCATCAATGTATCTGTACTAGTACTGTGCCCGGGAGGCAGCGCACACGTCGTCTCTCAAAATCTCTCTCTCCCAGGAACCGAGAAAGAGATTTGCGTATGACGGCGTGCTCGCTACGTCCATCACGGTGTCACAATTTTGAAGCAAAAAACGGTCCTTAAAGGTAAAAAAGTTATGAGTCAAAACAAGACTGAATAGCTGCAGGACCCAGGATGGCAGTGCTATGTTCAGGCTACTCATGCAAAGGAAAATTTCACAGCTTACAGTCCATCCATGTGTCTAATACTGGTGTATAAGGACTCGTCCTCCACAGTAGCAAGAAGCATACCTTGTTCAAGACTGAGGCCGTCGAGTTTCCTCAGGACGTCCGTAGTGTCCCTGACATAGGAGGGCAGTGTCTCCACTATGGGAAGTACATATGGTAATATTCGATGAATTTACAAGTGGAATCACAAAGCCCTCCTATGCGAAAGACAATCGGACGCACTGGGGGTTCAACAGGATTTTTATGGACCTTTGGTAGAAGGTAGTAAGTAGGCACTATTGGATTCTATGCAGCCGCATGCTCCAGTCCGAGTGCCGGCTGCAGTGCCATGTTTTCATGCGAGAGACTCACACGAGAATCGTGCGAGCCTCTCGCAAGTGAGTATGAGCCCTAAATCAGAGTGCTGTGTGTGTACATACTGTATATACAGTATATAGACAGACACTCACTCGCTCACACGCAGATACATACATACACATAATATAGGTGAAACTGTGACTGCGGTAAGTATGCTATATAGGTGATACCACTGTGTGTATATACACTGCGACCACTGTGTATAGCTCATATAGGACAGCCACAGTGTGTGTATGTTTGCATGTGTGTATATATATATATATATATATATATATATATATATACACACACACACATACACAGTGGGTTCGGAAAGTATTCAGACCCCTTTACATTTTTCACTCTTTGCTTCATTGCAGCCATTTGGTAAATGCAAAAGAGTTAATTTTTTTCTCATTAATGTATTGTACACTCTGCACCCCATCTTGAGTGAAAAAACCCCAGAAATATAGAAATTTTTGCAAATTTATTAAAAAAGAAAAACTGAAATATCACATGGTCATAAGTATTCAGACCCTTTGCTCAGTATTGAGTAGAAGCACCCTTTTGAGCTAGTACAGGCATGAGTCTTCTTGGGAACACCTGGATTTGGGGATCCTCTGCCATTCTTCCTTGCAGATCCTCTCCAGATCCGTCAAGTTGGATGGTGAACGTTGGTGAACAGCCATTTTCAGGTCTCTCCAAAGATGTTCAATTGGGTTTAGGTCAGTGCCCTGGCTGGGCCTGTCAAGAATGGTCCCACAGTTGTTCAAAAGCCACTCCTTTGTTATTTTAGCTGTGTGCTTAGGGTCATTGTCTTCTTGAAGGGTGAACCTTTGGCCAAGTCTGAGGTCCAGAGTACTCTGGAAAAGGTTTTCATCCAAGATATTTCTGTGCTTGGCCACATTTATGTTTCCTTCAATTGCAACCAGTCGTCCTGTCCCTGCAGCTGAAAAACACCCTCATAGCATGATGCTGCCACCACCATGTTTCACTATTGGGATTGTATTGGGCAGGTGATGTGCAGTGCCTGATTTTCTCCACACATACTGCTTAGAATTATCACCAAAAAGTTCTATATTCATCTCATCAGACCAGAGAATCTTATTTCTCATAGTCTGGGAGTCCTTCATATGTATTTTTTTTAGCAAACTCTATGCGGGCTTTCATATGTCTGGCACTGAGGAGAGGCTTCTGTCGGGCCACTCTGCCATAAAGGCCCAGCTGGTGGAGGGCTGCAGTGATAGTTGACTTTGTGGCAGTTTCTCCCTACTGCATCTGTGGAGCTCAGCCATAGTGATCTTGGGGTTCTTCTTTACTTCTCTCACCAAGGCTCTTCTCTCACGATTGCTGAGTTTAGCTGGACTGCCAGGTCTAGGAAGACTTCTGGTGGTCCCAAACTTCTTCCATTTAAGGATTATGGAGGCCACTGTGCTCTTAGGAACCTTGAATACTGCAGAAATTATTTTGTAACCTTGACCAGGTGTGTTTCTTGAACCAATTATGTCTCTGAGCTCCTTGGCCAGTTCCTTTGACCTCATGATTCTCACTTGGACTAATATGCAATGTGAACTGTGAGATCTTATGTAGACAGATGTGTGCCTTTACAAATCAAGTCCTATCAGTTTAACCCCTTTCTGCCATTAGACGTACTATCCCGTCCATGTGCCCTGGGACTTAATTTCCAAGGACGGGATAGTACGTCTAATGCGATCAGCGGCGCCCACATGGTAAGCGCCGCTGATCGCGGCCGGGTGTCAGCTGATTATCACAGCTGACACCCGGCACAATGTGTCAGGGGCGGTCACGGACCGCCCCCGACACGTTAACCCCTTGTACACCGCGATCAAACACGATCGCGGTGTACCGGGAGTTAAAGGGAAGCTTCGGCAGGGAGGGGGCTCCCTCCGTGCTTCCCTGAGCCCCCCACGGCAGCGCAATGTGCAGCACTGCTGCGGGGGGCTCTTTCCCTACAGGCCCCCGGATCCAAGATGGCGATGGGGGCCTTCGGGGGCCTGTAGGGAGCTGACTTGGGACTATGTGATAAAGTAAAAAAAAAAAAAAAAAAGTGTAAAAATAATTTTTTAAAAATCGCTAAATAAATTAGTAAAAAAAAAAAAATATTCCCAAATAAATTCATTTTTTGAAAATAAAAAAACCCAAAACAATAAAAGTACACATATTTGGTATCGCCGCATCCGTAGCGACCCGCCCTATAAAACTGTCCCATTAGTTAACCCCTTTAGCGAACCCCTTAAAAAATAAAAATAAAAAACAAAGCAAAAAATAATGATTTATTATCATACCACCGAACAAAAAGTGCAATAACGCGCGATCAAAAAGACGCATATAAATATCCATGGTACCGCTGAAAACATCATCTTGTCCCGCAAAAAACGAGCTGCCATACAGCATCATCCGCAAAAAAATAAAAAAGTTATAGCTCACAGAATAAAGCGATGCAAAAATAAATATTTTTTATATAAAATTGTTTTCATTGCAAAAAACCGACAAAACATAAAAAAAGACCTAAATGAGGTATCGCTGTAACCGTACCGATGCGAAGAATAAAAGCGCTTTATCAATTTTACCGCACGCGGAATGGTGTAAACGCACCCCCCCAAAAGAAATTCATGAAACGCTGGTTTTTGTTCATTCTGCGTCCCAAAAATCTGAATAAAAAGCGATCAAAAAATGTCACGTGCCCAAAAATGGTACCGATAAAAATGTCAACTCGTCCCGCAAAGAATAAGACCTCACATGACTCGGTGGGTCAAAATACGGAAAAATTATAGCTCTCAATATGTGGTGATGCAAAAACTATTTTTACAATAAAAAGCGTCTTTTAGCGTGCGACAGCCGCCAAACATAAAAACCGCCATAAATAGTAAATCAAACCCCCCGTTATCACCCCCTTAATTAGGGAAAAATAATAAAATTAAAAAAGTATTTATTTCCATTTTCCCGTTAGGGTTAGGGCTAGGGTTAGGGTTAGGGCTAGGGCTCAGATTAGGGTTAGGGGTGTGTTGGGGTTAGGGTTGGAGTTATAATTGGGGGGTTTCCACTGATTGGGCACATCAGGTGCTCTCCAAATGCAACATGGCGTCTGATCTCAATTCCAGCCAATTCTGCGTTGAAAAAGTCAAATGGTGCTCCTTCCCTTCCAAGCTCTGCCATGCGCCCAAACAGTGTTTTACCCCCACATATAGGGTATCAGCATACTCAGGACAAATTGTAAAACAACTTTTGGGGTCCAATTTCTCCTGTTACCCTTAGGAAAAAAAAAATTGGGGGCAAAAATATCATTTTTGTGGAAAAAAATGATTTTTTTATTTTCACGCCCAGGCGTTATAAACTTCTGTGAAGCACTTGGGGGTTCAAACTGCTCACCACACATCTAGATAAGTTCCTTAGGGGGTCTAGTTTCCAAAATGGGGTCATTTGTGGGGGGTTTCCACTGTTTAGGTACATTAGGGCCTCTCCAAAGGCAACATGACACCCGCAGACCATTCTATCAAAGTCTGCATTCCAAAACGTCAATACTTCCCTTCCGAGCCCCGACGTGTGCCCATACAGTAGTTTTCTCCCACATATGGGGTGTCAGCGTACTCAGGACAAATTGGACAACAACTTTTGGGGTCCAATTTATCCTGTTACTCTTGGGAAAATAAAAAAAATGGGTACTAAAAGATGATGTTTGTTGAAAAAATACGATATTTTTATTTTCACGCCCGGTCGTTATAAACTTCTGTGAAGCACTGGGGGGTTCAAAGTGCTCACCACACATCTAGATAAGTTCCTTAGGGGGTCTAGTTTCCAAAATGGGGTCACTTGTGGGGGGTTTCCACTGTTTAGGTACATCAGGGGCTCTCCAAAAGCAACATGACACCCGCAGACCATTCCATCAAAGTCTGCATTCCAAAACGTCACTACTTCCCTTCCGAGCCCCGACGTGTGTCCATACAGTAGTTTTCTCCCACATATGAGGTATCAGCGTACTCAGGAAAAATTGGACAACAACTTTTGGGGTCCAATTTCTCCTTGTACCCTTGGGAAAATGGAAAAACTTTGTGACTAAAAGATCATGTTTGTGGAAAAAATACGATTTTTGTATTTTCACGCACGGGTGTTATAAATTTCTGTGAAGCACTGGGGGGTTCAAAGTGCTCACCACACATCTAGATAAGTTCCTTGGGGGGTCTAGTTTCCAAAATGGTGTCATTTATGGGGGTTTCTACTGTTTTGGTACATCAGGGGCTTTCCAAACGCGACATGGTGTCCGATCTCAATTCCAGCCAAAAACGTCAAATGGCGCTGCTTCCCTTCCGAGCTCTGCCATGCGCCCAAATAGTGGTTTACCCCCACATGTGAGGTATCAGCGCACTCAGGACAAATTGCACAATATCTTTTAGGGTCCTGTTACCCTTGGAAAAATAAGAATTGAGGGTGAAAAGATCATTTTTGTGGAAAAAATATGATTTTTTAATTGTACGGCTGTATGTTATAAACTTTTGTGAAGCCCTTGTGGGTTCAAAGTTCTCACCACATATCTAGATAAGTTCCTTGGGGGGTCTAGTTTCCAAAATGGGGTCACTTGGGGGGTTTCCACTGTTTAGGTACATCAGGGGCTCTCCAAACACGACATGGCGTCCGATCTGAATTCCAGCCAATTTTGCATTGAAAAAGTCAAATGGCGCTCTTTCCCTGCTGAGGTCTGCCATGCGCCGAAACAGTGGTTCCCCCCCACATATCAGGTATCGGCGTACTCAGGACAAATTGCACAATAACTTTTGCAGTCTAATTTCTCCTGTTACCCTTGGTAAATTAAAAAAAATTGAACCTGAAGTATTTTTTTAGTGAAAAAAAGTTAAATGTTCATTTTTTTTTAAATATTCAAAAAATTCCTGTGACGCACCTAAAGGGTTAATAAACTTCTTGAATGTGGTTTTGAGCACCTTGAGGGGTGCAGTTTTTAGAATGGTGTCACTTTTGGGTATTTTCTATCATATAGATCCCTCAAAGTGGCTTCAAATGTGATGTGGTCCGTAAAAATAAAATGGTGTTGCAAAAATGAGAAATCGCTGGTCAACTTTTAACCCTTATAACTTCCTAACAAAAAAAATTTTGGTTTCAAAATTGTGCTGATGTAAAGTAAACATGTGGGAAATGTTACTTATTCAGTTTTTTGTGTGCTATATCTCTGTGATTTAAGGGCATAAAAATTCAAAGTTGGAAAATTGCAAAATTTTCAAAATTTTCGCCAAATTTCTGGTTTTTTCACAAATAAACGCAAGTTATTTGAATGAAATTTTACCACTACCATGAAGTACAATATGTCACGAGAAAACAATGTCAGAATCACCGGTATCCATGGAAGCGTTTCAGAGTTATTACCTCATAAAGGGACAGTGGTCAGAATTGTAAAAATTGGCCTGGTCCTTAACGTGCAAACCACCCTTGGGGCTTAAGGGGTTAATTAAATACAGCTGGACTCCAATGAAGAAGCAGAACCATCTCAAGGAGGATCACAAGGAAATGGACAGCATGTGCCTTAAATACGAGTGTCTGAGTAAAGGGTCTGAATACTTATGACCATTAGTGATGGGCCAGCACTAAAATGCTCGGTTGCTCGTTGTTCGGGTGGAGCAAATTGTAATACTTGGGTACTCGGACAGAACAACGAGCTCAATGTAAGTCTATGGGAGACCCGAGCATTTTTACCGTGATCCCCCCCCAGGGGTCCTTTTAGGCTCTAAAAACGTCTGAAAATGATGGAAACACTGCTAAGATGACAAGAGAACAAAAGGGGATCGACCCTGGAAGCATTCCTGAGTCCTAGTTCACAGCTTTACACAATTTTTTTAGAGTTTCATGCCATTTTTACCGATGCACCAAAAAACATACCAAAACGAAACCAAAACGTATTTTGCTTGGAAATATGTTAAGGAACATCCTTTCCAGGATAATGACTTGTATATAAGGCAAAATAATTAACCCCAGACCAAAATGTTCCTCCACCACTTGGGCTATGTTCAGACGCAGTGTTTTTGAAGCGTATTTCAACTTTAACATTGCCTTCAACCAATAATAATGCATTCACTGTGAAATGTCATTGTAACCTTTAACAACCCTAGCTGGCCATGTGTTGTGTGACACATAAGGAGACACATCTTGTTTAATTTCTGAAGGAGGGACTGTTAAAGTCACAAAGGCTATTTTTAGAGGGGCATCAGGTGGCATTAATCTGCTTAAAAGGCCTTTATTAAACAGTGTGTCTCCTATGCTGTTATTGCCTATGCAGTGAGTGGCTGGGCTGCCAAGAATTACAACACACCCCAATACCCCTTTCACGAGAGGTACAGGAGGGTCTCCTGAAAAAATGTTGCATTGAATGGAAGGTCTGCCCTGATATCAAGTCATATGCCCCCCAATAAGCCTTTGAACCCAGATACTGGAAGGTCACATGAAAACCCACTTCACAGTCTTCAGTTGGTCCTGCCATACAGTTTCCTTATGCACTGAATGCAAAGGCCGCCTTGACCTAAATTTGCACGCACCTCAATCCCCCCTTGGATGAAACATGGAGGAGGGCCTCGTAAAAAAAAATGTCCCATTACAAAGGAGCGGGTCTCCTAGACTCATCATGCCCATACAGTAAGTGTATGGGCTGACAAACATTTCCCCATGGGGGGTACATTTTTTAAAAGTATAATATGGGCATCAGAGACAACCTTGCCAAAAATTAGACTGCCTGTAGCAGCACAGAAGATGTTAACCCTGGTGCTCTTGTGACGGAGAATGAGGAGACATTGATGAAGGCCTCATCAAAACCTAGGCCCAATGTAAAGGAGCGGGTCTCCTAGACTTGTAATGCCCATGCATGCATTGCATGGACTGACAAACATTTCCCCATGGGGGTATGTTAGGTGTCAGGTTTCTGCCTCTGCACAGGAGGAATCCTGAGCCTTGCCTTCTGCGGTCTCCCATTCAGTCCCGACAACAGAGGCTGCTCAGCAAAGGAGTCGATCCCAGCGCCTTGCTCAAGCTAGTGCTGTCACGTTGGTTGCTGCTGCCACCTCTGGTTCAGCTTTAGCAATCCGTACTAGCCAGCAGTGAGCAGCTCCAGAGGCTAGGTACTTTTGCAGCCTACTGAGCATGCTCGTGGGACAACCGCTCTTTGGAGGTCGGAGGTCACATGCTCAGGTCCTCAAGCAGCTCGGATTGGACAATCAGGAAGGAACCGGAAGGACACTGCTAAAAAAGGCTCACATGGCCGCTCCACCATGCGCTAGTATAGACTCTTTATGCTAATTGTGTGAGTGACGATGGATGCATGAAACTGGTGACAGACTCATTATAACACCCCTCCCTTGGATACACATGTTTGTAGGGTTTAGGGTTGTATCGCATCTACTGTAGCGCCTGTCAGAGCAGTGCCATGCACACGTCTGTATTATTAAAGTGTGCTTTCCAGTCCTAAGTCTAGGCTGGTTAGTGGCGTCCTCCAGTGTGGCACTGTATGCACTTTAGTGCGGTTTCTCTTTAGTTAGTCCTCCTTGGCACCACAGCTGCGGCGCCGAGTGCTGGTGAGTCTAGAGGGACTCCGACCCTGTATTTTGTGGCTGAGTCCTGTGACTTTACACCAGCGCTCACTACGCCGAGTTCTGTGAGCTTAACAGGCTTCGGCATCTATATTCTGTGGTAGTGCGGCTCTGTGAAGCAATAGAGTCTGCCCCCGTACACATCGGGTGACATTAACCAGTGTTTGTTCATTTACTATACCGCCATATAGCGTCCTCCATTACCGAGCAGCAGTTACCATCTCTGCACGGTGGACCCCGAGCTGCGAACGCACCTAAATACCTTCTTTATTATTTGGTGCGTTCCGCCAGCCCTTAACATTATACTAGCGCCAATTCATCCCCCACTCCTCAACGTTGGTAGCCCCCTTGGTGGCACGCACCAAGAAGGGAGCAAATGCCAAGTTGTGGTCGGAACCAGTCTCCAAGGCCTTCTCCTAAATCAAGTCCCATTTCGCTAGCGCTCCCATTCTACATCACCCCAATGTAGATAAACCCTTCATCTTGGAGGTGGATGCCTCTTCCGTCGGTGCCGGAGCGGTCCTCTTCCAGAAGGACGCTCAAGGTCGGAAGCAACCCTGCATCTTTTTCTCTAAGACCTTTACACCGGCGGAGAGGAACTATTCCATCGGGAACAGGGAGTTGCTAGCTATGAAGTTTGCCTTCTCGGAGTGGAGACACCTCCTGGAAGGGGCGCTCGGTACCCTTTCCAGGTGTATACCGACCACAAGAACTTGGTGTATTTGCAAACAGCCCAGCGGCTAAATTCTCGCCAGGCCAGATGGTCCCTTTTCTTCTTTTGGTTCCACTTCACCCTCCACTTTCTTTCCGGAGAGAACGTCCGGTCCGATGCTCTCTCCCGCTCCATGGTGTCATCGGAGGAGGACCCTGGGCTGATTGTCCCATCCGAGAGCCTGAGGACCGTGGCTCCAGTCGCCCTCGAGTCGGTGCCTCCGGGCAAGACATTCATTCCTGCCCATCTGCGACCGGAGGTCTTTTCTTGGACTCACTCGTCCAGGGTGGGTGGACATTTTGGGACAAAACGGACCTCTGAGCTTCAGGCAAGGACATACTGGTGGCGGCATATGGCCCGTGACGTTGGAGACTATATTCGGGTGTGCGTCTCTTGTGCCCAGAATAGGTCTCCTCGGCAACGGCCCGCTGGGCTACTTTACCCCCTGCCGGTGGCAGACAGGCCCTGGGAGATGGTCGGCATGGACTTCGTGGTGGGACTGCCCATGTCCAGTGGCAGCACGGTCATTTGGGTGGTCACCGACCATTTTTCCAAAATGGTACATTTGGTGCCTCTCTCTCGGCTACCTTCTGCACGGGCCTTGGCAGCGTTGTTCATTAAGCAAGTCTTTTGCCTACACGGCATGCCGGACAAGATTGTCAGTGACCGGGGTACTCAGTTTATGTCTTGGATCTGGAGGGAGCTCTGTTGTTTCCTCAGCATTGAGCTAAATCTCTCCTCGGCCTATCATCCCGAGACGAATGGGTTGGTAGAGAAGGCCAACCAGACCCTGGTCACATACCTACGACATTTTGTCTCGGCCAGGCAGGATGACTGGGCATCCTTGCTACTGTGGGAGGAGTTTGCTTAGAACAATGCTGTGGCCGATTCCACCGGTCAGACCCCGTTCCTCCTTAATTACGGCCAGCATCCGCGCATCCCTGTGCCCATGTCATCCGCCGACTCTAGGGTGGCAGACTGGGCGGTGGAGGCACGTAATATTTGGGATCGCACTCAAGATGCCATCTGGGCCTCCAAGGAGAGTGAGGGTCTCCTGTTGTGAGTTCACGTTCCCCTTCACCGTCGATGTCTGATGAACTCCCTCTTCTGGTGAAGGAAGGTAGTGAGGCTGATTACCAAACACCTGATCTGGTAGATGATGACTGGGTAACAGGAAATTCTGACTGGATATAAGGCAGCCGACGCCCTTCTGAGTCGCTGGTGATTTCTCTGCTGGATTCTTGGAGACCAGTCTGATTCCTGCTTCCAAAAGATAAGTTTTTGCTCTGCTATTGAACTTATTAGTTTTGTTTTGTTTACCTTGTTTTTTGGAGTTCAGCCATCCCCGGTCGGGGGAGTGCTGAGTTCCATTTTTGTCTCTGATCAGTTTGTCTCTTTGCTCTGTCTTCAAAATTTACCTGAGTGCTGATATAGTCTTTTTGAAGTCCTAGCGACTTCAGGGCCTGTTTTTCCTATCAGACGGTTGGGACATTTTTTGGTAGGGTTTTTTACGGATTGCAGACAGCAGCTTTTCTATCCTGTCCTTTTTAGTTAGCTTGGGCCCCATTGTTTGCTCAACCTATCTTGTTAGTGTTTTCATCTTGCTTCACCGTCATTATATGTTGGGGGCTGCCTATTGCTTTGGGGTCTGCTCTGGGGCAGTTTAGATTTCCCCTTTCTTTCTTTAGGCCTATTTAGTTCTCCGGCTGTGTTCGAGGGGTCTAGGGCATCGTAGGAACCCCCCACGGCTACTGTTAGTTGTTGTGGATAGGATCAGGGGTCTGCAATCCGATAGCTACCAACCTCTCCGGTTTTCTGGACTTAGCTTGTATTTTTGTTTTTTCCTCCTTCAGTGACTCATTCATAACAGAATCACCAGCCATACCGCAGATCCTAGGGTACTCAATAGCAGGAAAGAATTGTAAAAAAAAAAAAAAAGAGTTTGTCAGAATTTTTTTTTTTTTTGTGTATATTTTTTCCTCTGTCTCTGAGGCCGTAGGGGGAATTTTTTTTTTCTCTTTCTCAATGGAGATGAAGCAATTGTCTGATCGTGTGGAGCAGCTCACTGCTGAAGTGCGGGGAATTTCCGCCTATCTTGATCATTCACATGCTGCTGAACCAAAGATCCCTACTCCTGATGTGTTTTTTGGGGATCGGTCTAAATTTTTGAATTTTAAGAATAATTGTAAATTATTTTTTGCCTTGAAGCCTAACTCGTCGGGGAGCTCCGCGCAGCAGGTTAAAATTGTCATCTCTTTGCTGCGCGGCGATCCCCAGGATTGGGCGTTTTCTTTGAAACCTGATGATCCTATTCTTACTAATGTGAACGTATTTTTTCAAGCCTTGGGGTTGTTGTATGATGAACCTAATGCTACTGATCAGGCTGAAAAGGCCCTGTTGGCATTGAGCCAGGGTCGGGATTCTGCAGAGTTGTACTGTCAAAAATTCCAAAAGTGGGCAGTCCTTACTACCTGGAATGATGGTGCCTTGGCAGCTCTCTTTCGGAAGGGTTTGTCAGAAACCGTAAAAGATACTATGGTGGGATTTCCTGTTCCCTCTGGTCTTGACTATTCTATGTCATTAGTCATTCAGGTTGACCGGCGTTTGCGTGAACGCAAAACCGCACGAGAGGTGTTGCCACCTGTTGAACAAATGTCTGAACCTATGCAATGTGATAGAGTTTTGTCTAGGGCGCAACGTCAGGAGTTCAGAAGGCGTAGTAAGCTGTGTTTCTTCTGTGGTGATGCCTCTCATATTATTTCTGTCTGCCCTAAACGAGAGAAACATTTTGCACACACATTTGTTGTGGGTGGTGTTCAACCTAAGTTTCTTCTGGCAATTACTCTGATCTGCTCCCTGTCCACATTTTCCGCTAAAGCTTTTGTGGATTCGGGAGCAGCTCTGAACCTGATGGACTTGGATTTTGCTAACCGTTGTGGATTTCCTATGACACCTCTGCAGATGCCTATCCCTTTGAGGGGTATTGATACTACTCCTTTGGCGAAGAATAATCCTCAGTTTTGGACCCAGGTGGTAATGCGGGTCGCCCCAGACCATCAAGAGAATTGCAGATTTTTGCATGATACCTTTTGTCACGGGGCTGGATACGGGGGCAAGAGTGGACTCACTGGACCGTGACGCCGAACTCTCCCTGAGCGAGCGCACCAGGTGGACCGACCCCTATACAGGGACCGTTTGGGAGCAGGCTCAGGAAGCTCAAACGTCACGGCGGCCAGGACCAGGGGTCGGCTCAAGAGGATGAGCAGCGGAGAGGAGGAGGAGAGATCCGGGGTAACCAGGGTCCAGGGAACGGAGGTAGTTGCGGAAGGGTGAGGAGAGCAGCGGAAACCAGGCGGAAGCGGGGCACAGGAGGCTGAAAAAGGAAGACACAGGGAGGTTAGCAGGGAGACAATGGCTGATGCAGCTACAGGAGCCGGGAGAGCGAGCGAGAGCAGGAGCCAGTGAGCGCAAGCAGGGCCTGAGCGCAGTGAGGAGAACTCGAGAGTCAGGCGCCTCCCCTAAGGGAGGGCGGCCTGAAATACCTGCTGGTATCCCCCGATTGGCCAGGCGGAGGGTCAGGCTCAGGTCAGGCAGCGGGCGTCCATACGACAGAGCGCGCGGTCAGGCCCCCCGGCGCGTGCGCAGAGGCACAGTGCGCGCGGCCGAAGGCAGAGGAGGAACGCGCCGGAAGACCGCCCGCCGGAACGGAGGACGACTGGCGGTGCGAGCAGGGAGCGAGAGACCAGAGGAACCCGGGCCGGACGCCGACGCAGCAGCGGTGAGTATGGGGACGGCAGGGACAGTGGGACCCAAAGTAGCAGCGGTGCTAACAGTACCTCCTCCCTTACACCCCCCTCTACTGTGTCTGGAAAGGAACCTTTTAAGAATACGTGGAGCATTGATGTTCTCGGACGGTTGCCAAGACCTCTCCTCGGGGCCGAAACCCTCCCAGTCGATGAGAAAAAATGTTTTACCCCTTACCCTTCTTGAGGCCAAAATATCTCTCACCTCAAAAACATCATCAGAGCTGACTGGTGGAGGAGAAGAGTTTGGAGCAGGGTGGAAACGATTCAGGACAACTGGCTTAAGGAGAGAGACGTGGAAGGTGTTGGGAACTCGGAGCGAGGCGGGCAACTCCAGCTTGTAGCACATGTTGTTGATGCGCCTGAGAATCTTGAAAGGCCCAATGTAGCGGGGTCCAAGCTTGTAAGACGGGAGCTTTAGCCTAATATACTTGGCCGACAGCCAAACTTGTTGTCCCGGGAGGTAAGTCGGGGAGTCCAAGCGCCTCTTGTCAGCATGTCTCTTCATGTGCTCCCCGGACTTCTTGAGAGCTTCTTTAGTCTCGGACCAGACCTTGGAGAATTCAATGGCCAGGGAATCCGCTGCAGGCACACCGGAAGCAGTGGATATCGGCAGTGGAATACCGGGATGCATCCGAAATACTACAAAAAATGGAGACTTAGCTGAGGACTCGCTGGAATGATTATTGTAGGAGAATTCTGCCCAGGGGAGAAGATGGACCCAGTTATCCTGGTGCGCATTCGAGAACAGGCGTAAATATGAGGCTAGTACCTGATTGACACGTTCCACTTGCCCGTTAGACTGAGGATGGTAGGCGGAAGAAAAGTCCAATCTGACCTCCAGAAGTTTGCATAAGGCTCTCCAAAATCGAGAAGTGAATTGTACACCACGATCCGAGACAATATGCTGCGGGAAGCCGTGAAGGCGGAAGATATGCTGGATAAAAATCTTCGCCAACTCTGGAGCAGAGGGCAGCGCTGGAAGAGGAACAAAATGGGCCATCTTAGAGAAGCGATCCACTGCCACCAGGATAGTCGTACATCCAAAAGATTTAGGCAAATCGGTGACGAAATCCAATGCTATATGTTGCCACGGAACCGAGGGGATCGGCAAAGGAAGCAGAAGACCGGAGGGTGGACGTCTAGGAACTTTGACCTTGGCACACGAGGAACAAGACGCCGTGAAGTCAATTACATCCTGACGAAGTGAAGGCCACCAATAAAAACGAGCAATGAAGTCCAGTGTCTTCTTGACTCCGACATGCCCGGAAAGTTTAGAGGAATGTCCTCAATGCAGCACCTCTCTTCTGTCCGCCTCAGAAACGTAGGTCTTGCCTGGAGGAGGAGTGATTAGACTCACAGGAGCCACCGTGATGATCTTAGCCGGATTGATGATGTGAGTCGGTTCCTCTACCAAATCTGGAGACTGCAGAGAACGGGACAATGCATCAGCCTTGACGTTTTTAGGTCCGGGACGAAAACGCAGCTCAAAATCGAACCGGCCAAAAAAGAGAGACCATCGGGATTGTCGGGGATTCAGTCTGTGGGCTGACTGGAGGTATGCCAAATTCTTGTGATCGGTAAAGATGGTAAACGGGTGGACCGCTCCCTCAAGGAGATAGCTCCACTCCTCCATGGCCAATTTTATGGCTAACAACTCGCGGTCCCCGATGGAGTAATTACACTCGGCAGGGGAGAAGGCCTTCGAGAAAAACCCACAGGTAACCAGTCGTCCGGAGGAAGATCGTTGAGAGAGCACTGCACCCGCTCCTGTGGATGAGGCATCGACCTCCAAAACGAATGGCTTGTTGGCCTCGGGTCAGTGGAGCACAGGGGCTGTTGCAAAGGCTTGTTTTAACCTGGAGAAGGCCTCTTCAGCCTCAGCTGGCCAGGACGAGGAGTTGGTGCCCTTGCGAGTAAGACTGGAAATGGGTTTGATGAGAGAAGAAAAATGTGGCACAAACTGACGATAATAATTGGCGAAGCCAAGAAACCGTTGAATCGCCTTGACCCCTACCGGACGAGGCCATTGAAGAATTGCCGACAATTTCTCAGGATCCATCTCCAGCCCAGAATCCGAAACAATGTAGCCTAAGAAGGGCAACGATGACTGCTCAAAGAGGCATTTCTCAAGCTTCGCGTAGAGGTGATTCTCTCGCAGGCGCTGCAGTACCAGACGAACACTCCTCCTGTGGGATACCAGATCCGGGGAAAAAATAAGGACGTCATCTAGGTACACGACCACGCAGGAGTACAGCAGATCTCGGAAGATGTCATTCACGAACTCCTGAAACACCGCGGGAGCATTGTAGAGGCCAAAGGGCATAACAAGATATTCATAATGCCCGTCCCGGGTGTTAAAGGCCGTTTTCCATTCGTCACCGGAGCGGATGCGAATGAGGTTGTAGGCTCCGCGCAGATCCAACTTCGAGAAGATGCGGGCTCCATGTAAGCGGTCAAAGAGCTCAGGAATGAGAGGCAAGGGGTATTTATTCTTTATCGTGATATCGTTTAATCCTCGGAAATCGATGCACGGGCGGAGCGAACCGTCCTTCTTTTTCACAAAGAAGAATCCGGCTCCGGCTGGAGAAGAAGACTTCCGTATGAACCCTCTGGCAAGATCATCACGAATGTACTCGGACATGGCAGTAGTCTCCGCTGGAGAGAGAGGATAAATTCGACCCCTGGGCGGAGTAGTCCCCGGCCGTAGGTCAATAGGACAATCATATGGGCGATGCGGGGGAAGTGTCTCTGCCTCTTTCTTATCAAAGACGTCCGAAAACGACCAGTAAGCGGCAGGCAAGCCTGCAGGACCCGAGGAAACTGGATGAGGAGTGACAGGGAGCAGGGCTGTGGAGTCGGTAAGCCACAGTTGCGACTCCGACTCCTGGATTTTATCAGGCTCCGACTCTGGCTCCGACTCCGGCTCCGACTCCGACTCCTTCATAAATGGCCAATTCATAACAACAAATTTACTGTTGTAAAATATTAAACATCGTGCTTATTCAGTTTCTTACCATCATATAAGTAATCAGACCACTTAGAGCAAAAACTACATTTATTAGAATACAATTAGAATATAGCAAATAACTTTTATAAACTTTTCTAAACTGTAAGTAAATATGCAATAAACACTTTTATGCAGTTAATAAGAAGAAATCTATAAATTTGTCCTCAGAAAAAGTATTGCCTCTGTCAGATCCTCCTTCATGGATGCCCTCAAATCTGATCTAATTATTTTGAGAGCAGAGAACAACCTCTCTACACTAACTTGTGTTGGTGGCAAAGCAGTAACCACTCGGGCAACATCTCTGACAATGTCAGGATACAGAGGAATCCCTCGTTGCACTGTTATTTTTGATGAACGGTCAAATTTCTCAATTTCTTTTAGTGCACATGAAAAATTCTGCTGAAATGTACTGGCTGTGTTCCTTGATGGGGATGACTCTTCTTCTATGCGGGAACGCTTTGCACGGTCCTTGTGATCCAAATATTTTTCGAAATTAAATTTTTCATCAGTTGATGATGAGGGTGAAGATGTGGCAGGACGACCAAATTCTTCCTGTTCCTCCTGACTGTTCTGCAACCCTTTCATCCTTACTGCTATTTCAAACAGAGCTTCTTTTCCTTTACTTAGCTGTTGATCATCTAGAAGAATCCGATGCATTGGGTCTACATAAACAGCTGCCAAAAGAATGTTATTTTGTAATAGTAACTCCTCTCTCCGTTTCATTGATGTAGCAATGCCACTTGCAATTAACCCTCCTCTTTGGGACAGGCGAAACATCAGGTTCTTCCACTCCTTTAAGAAAATACCTGGAGTTAAGTCCTCTGCTTGTAATTTTTTAGTCACTGTAAATGGGTGCTCTAGCAATTTTTCCAGCTCAGTCACCTGATTCCACTGACTTTCATTTAGCGTCAGTTGAGGGTTAGCCATGTCTACAAGAAAGGTTTTCAGTTCAACCAAGCGCTGAATCATTAAGTAAGTACTGCCCCATCGTGTGGCTTGATCAATAATTGCCCCTTTTCCAGCACGTCTCTTCAAAATTGAGTCAACTTTAGGGGTTCAGGCAACAGTAGCCAATTTTCTCACCTTGCCAATCAGTGCAGCAGCATGTCCTTCTTGCAGACTGTCTCTTATAGCCAGCTGTAGCGTATGCACAACACAGCGCATGTGATGAATGAAAGAACATATTGACACTGTTTCAACAAGATCATCTAAACTATCATGTTGCTGATCATCTGAAGCAACTTCAGTTTGCTCCTCAGTTACAATACTGTGTTCCTCTATTTCAAACATTTCTGTGTCTGTGGACCCAGAATGTTCTTCTAGCTGCTGGTCACCATCATTACTCTCATTCATTAGCTTAATAGTACTTATCATATTTGAAGCATTGTCAGTTACGACAGAAAGAACTTGCTCTTTTTTAAGTTCATAGTCTTGCAGAACCTTTTCCACCAAGACCTGGAGAAACTCACTGGTGTGATGAGCTTTGGTGTCTTTTACTGCCAATGTCTTGGTAACTATTTCATTTTTGTCACAAACAAATCGGACATTGATGGCAAAATAGTTCACTCTGTGACGTGTGCAGGCATCCATTTTAAGAAACAGAAAGCGTCCCTTGAGAGTTTTTTTAAGTTCTTCCTTTTGTTTAAAAGCTTCTTCGATTACTAATTTTCTAATACTCTCTCTCTCCAGAGAAACACCAAGCTTGCGGGCCATTTCCCCATTCAGACACATAAAAGCTGGTCATGAAAATAATGAAATAGGCACACTATCCTTTACAGCAAGCTCTATGATCTGTTTTTTAAATGTATCTACTGTCATTGTCACAGTAACTTTGTCACTGACAAAATATCTTTCAACTGATGGCTGCAAAGTTCTCTGCTCCTTTGTTTGGCTGGAAGAGCTGGGCACTGGTTCATTGGTTTGGATGCAGTCTTTCTCATCCACTGCTTTCAGTACTTCTGGATAAAAGCGCTGTAAATGTCTCTTTAGATTAGAAGCTCTGGTAGGAACATTTTTATCTTTGCCTGAATATGCACTCATCTTGGCTTCACAGCATTTGTTTTCGTCTGGATCATTTGTCATACACTGACAGACATAATGTTTTCTATCTTGAGTGATGGTGAAATGTTCAAATACAGCTGATTTAATGTGATGCTTCTTTGACATTCTCAGGTTTTTAATTCTGCATTCACAATCCAAATGACAATTGTTTTTCCTAAAAACAATTGTACAAAATTATTGCCAGGTCGTACAACTGATATAGTGGTCAGTAATACTGTTATTATTCCTCATGTACTCACAGTTAACTGATGCAAAGTTTGTTGAAAGGATAATACTTCTTACAGTCTTCCTCTTCTGAGTAGCAGGCAGCTGTGAGATGCTTGGAAGACGCACACCTAGTATGATCTAGTCTAGAGGAGGAGCTTTACTACTAAGAATTTGCAACACATTTTCACTTTCAGTTTCATACATTGTAAGTAGGGGGGTTGGGGCAGCATGAGGTTAACCAAGTATAAGATTAGATAAGGGCAGTGGAGAACAGTGACACACAAGAAGTAAGAAATGTCTCTATCTCCAGCAGAACTGCTTATCACTGTTGTTCATAGTTTGATAGAACATATATATTTGAGTAACATTTATAAAATTCATATGAAAGTTCAATTATGAAATATTAATACATTTTTTTTAAAGCTGGAGTCGGAGTTGGTACATTTCTACCGACTCCGACTCCAACCAAAACTAACTCCGACTCCGACTCCGACTCCACGACTCCGACTCCACAGCCCTGACAGGGAGGACGGGAGCTAGGCACCTTTCTTGGCAAGGGTGCCCCCAGCGGAGAACTTCACCGGAACGCCAATCCAATACGGGTTCATGTGTCCTAAGCCAGGGGAGACCAAGTAGCAGAGCGTGGGACAGGTTGGGTAGGACATAGAACGAGATCAGCTCCTGGTGCAATGCCCCGATGCGGAGACGCACCTCTTCCGTAACCAGAGACACCGACACTTGTAAAGGTCTCCCGTCAACCAAGGCGATAACCCGTGGAGTCCTCAGGGTAATAACGGGAATCCGGTACTTCTTCACCTCCTTCAACCGGATGAAGTTCCCCGTCGCGCCCGAGTCCACGTAGGCCACCTCCGAACCACGTCTCGGACCAAAAACCAGCTGCACAGAAAGAGTAAGAGGATGAGAGGAGTGAGACACACCTAGGACAGCCTCTCTTACCTGGCCTAGGTGGAGGAGTTTCCCGGCCTCTCAGTACAAGAACGCAGGAAGTGAGACGCGCTGCCGCAATACAAACCCATCCGTCAATCTCTCCCTCCGGCGCTGTTCCGCTAACTTGACCCGATCTACTTGCATCGGCTCTGGCGCCGGACAGGAGGACGACCCAAGGGAACGTGGACTGGATGGCCTGTGGAGAGAAGCAGAAGGTCTAAGCGGTCTCCTCTCCCTAGCGGCCTCGCGGGCGCGTTCCTGAAACCGGAGGGCAATCCGAGTAGCCAAGGAAATGAGATCCTCTAAGGTAGCCGGGGTATCACATCCTGCCAATTCATCCTTAATCTTGCCCGAGAGACCACGCCAGAAGGCCCCGACCAGAGCCTCATTATTCCACCCCAACTCAGAGGCCAAGGTGCGGAACCGGATGGCGTATTGTCCGACCGTAAGAGAACCCTGAGTGAGGCAGAAAAGGGACTCTGTAGCGGAAGCCAACCGGCCGGGCTCATCAAAAACTTTCCGAAAAGTGTCCGTGAAGATCTGGAGACTAGAGACTATGGGGTCGTCCCGCTCCCACAGGGGATTCACCCAAGAGAGGGCCTCTCCCTCCAAATGGGACACAATGAAGGCCACCTTGGCCTGGTCAGTGGGATACTGCTGGGGCAGGAGTTCAAAATGCAACCTGCACTGATTCAAAAAACCCCTGCACAGCTTAGGGTCGCCGCCATACCGTGGCGGTTTTCCAAGCCTAGGGGACGGGACAGGATCTGGGCTGCGAGACGGCTCACGTGCGGCTGCAGACTGAAGGGAGAGCAGCCGATCGTCGACCGAAGCCATATAGGACAGAATATGGGCCAGGGTATCTCGCTGTTGACCCAGCTCCTGCTGGAGACTGGCCAATTGGGAAGCGTTACTGGGATCTGCGGCCTGCAAGGCCGAGAGGCGGGAGTCCATAGTCTTCATAAAAGACATTATACGGGTCTGGTTTTCCCGTAGGAACACTAGCTCCTTTTGGCCGGCGGCCCCGGCGGGGTCCATGGCCTGACTATTCTGTCACGGGGCTGGATACGGGGGCAAGAGTGGACCCACTGGACCGTGACGCCGAACTCTCCCTGAGCGAGCGCACCAGGTGGACCGACCCCTATACAGGGACCGTTTGGGAGCAGGCTCAGGAAGCTCAAACGTCACGGCGGCCAGGACCAGGGGTCAGCTCAAGAGGATGAGCAGCGGAGAGGAGGAGGAGAGATCCGGGGTAACCAGGGTCCAGGGAACGGAGGTAGTTGCGGAAGGGTGAGGAGAGCAGCGGAAACCAGGCGGAAGCGGGGCACAGGAGGCTGAAAAAGGAAGACACAGGGAGGTTAGCAGGGAGACAATGGCTGATGCAGCTACAGGAGCCGGGAGAGCGAGCGAGAGCAGGAGCCAGCGAGCGCAAGCAGGGCCTGAGCGCAGCGAGGAGAACTCGAGAGTCAGGTGCCTCCCCTAAGGGAGGGCGGCCTGAAATACCTGCTGGTATCCCCCGATTGGCCAGGTGGAGGGTCAGGCTCAGGTCAGGCAGCGGGCGTCCATACGACAGAGCGCGCGGTCAGGCCCCCCGGCGCGTGCGCAGAGGCACAGTGCGCGCGGCCGAAGGCAGAGGAGGAACGCGCCGGAAGACCGCCCGCCGGAACGGAGGACGACTGGCGGTGCGCGCAGGGAGCGAGAGACCAGAAGAACCCGGGCCGGACGCCGACGCAGCAGCGGTGAGTATGGGGACGGCAGGGACAGTGGGACCCGAAGTAGCAGCGGTGCTAACACCTTTGTTCTGGGGTTTCCCTGGTTGCAAATCCATAATCCAGTTTTGGATTGGAAATCTGTGTCTGTGGTGAGTTGGGGTTGTCGGTGTGCCCTTAGTGATGCTCCTGTTTTCTCCACCTCTCCCCAGTCGCATGATGTTCCTGACTATTTGGCTGATTATTATGATGTATTTAGTGAGAATGAGTCTGCGTCTTTGCCTCCTCATAGGAGTTATGACTGTGCAATTGAGCTGAGCCCTGGGTGTAAATTTCCCAAGGGTCGACTTTTCAATTTATCTGTACCCGAGCACGAGGCTATGCGATCCTATATTAAGGAGTCGTTGGAGACGGGTCATATTAGACCATCCTCTTCACCCTTAGGTGCTGGGTTTTTTTTCGTGGCTAAGAAAGATGGGTCATTAAGGCCTTGTATTGACTATCGTTCCCTCAACAAAATTACTGTTAAATATCAGTATCCGTTACCCCTGATTTCTGATCTATTCTCCAGAGTTAAAGGTGCTTGCTGGTTTACAAAGCTTGATCTCAGGGGGGCGTATAATCTTATTCGCATTAAGCATGGGGATGAATGGAAGATGGCGTTTAATACTCCGGAGGGACATTTTGAGTACCTGGTGATGCCTTTTGGGCTCACTAATGCCCCTTCTGTCTTCCAGTGCTTCATGAATGATATTTTCCGAGACTTGGTGGATAAATTTTTGATAATCTATCTAGATGATATTTTGATCTTTTCCAAGGATTGGGACTCTCATGTGGAACATGTTCGGACTGTGTTCCAGATTTTGAGGGAGAATTCCCTGTATGTCAAGGGATCGAAATGCCTTTTTGGTGTACAGAGGATTTCATTTTTGGGATTTATTTTGTCTCCGTCAACTATTGAAATGGACCCAGCCAAGGTACAGGCCATTTATGTTTGGGTTCAGCCCACTTCTTTGAAGGCCCTCCAGAAGTTTTTGGGTTTTGCTAATTTTTATCATAAATTTATAGCTAATTTTTCTGGTATTGCCAAACCATTGACTGATTTGACTAAGAAGGGTGCTGATGTGCTGAATTGGTCTCCGGAGGCTGTTTCTTCCTTTCAGGAGCTGAAGCGAAGGTTCACTTCTGCTCCTGATGGTCGATGATGCTTCGGCGTATCAGCCGCTGGGCCCAGCCGACCATCCTCTAATTATGTCCCCAGGAAACAGTCCCCCTAGGAACCTTGGTGACGGCCCCCTTGGTTGCAGCCCGGACACACAGTGGGGACCCTTCCTCCTACACTCCCCCTTCCTGTATGCTCGGGCAAGGGTTTGGGGAGGCCTGGGCCAGCTTCTCGAAACGAAAGCTTCCTCTGCCATACAAACTGATCTGTTCGCAGCGTTTGGTGGGTTTGCCAGCTGTTGACCGCTTGGCGCATCTTGGTTCGACTGTGGTGGAGTCTTCTGGGGTGGTGGAAGGTGGCGGGTCGGACGGGCCTGGTGTGTCGACTGGGTCCGCTGGGATATTATTCTTTGAAGTGTCCATTTGTACTGCCGGGAGGTCTTCCTCGTCGTCCTCATCCCATACTGCTGGCAGAGGTTCTGAGACCTGAGGCGTGGTCTCGGGTTGTGTGGGGTTGGTGGAAGTACAGGGCCGCAACATATTACTGTGCACGGTACGGGTAGGGAGATCCCCGTCTTTTTCAGGTTGTATTTCGTACACTGTCCCGTCGGGGCTTACTCGGCTCAAAACTCGATATGGACTCTCTTCCCAGCGGGGTTCCAGCTTGTTCTGAGCACGCTGATCTCGTACGAGTACCGGATCCCCGGCCCGAAGGTCGGTGGGTTGAGGCAGAGTACCCCCTGGATGATCCAGGTCCTGGAGTTTTGTGTGGACGATTCAGTGCAGGGTTTGTAGCCGATGCTGGTGGTTCCGGACCCACAATGAGACCCCTGTCCACGGTTGTTGCTCTTCCTGATTTAATTCCACCTCCGTGATCCCCTTGCCTTCCCGGCCAAATAGCAGCGAGTAAGGGGTGTAACCGGTGACTCGGTGTACCAGGTTGTTATAAACCCACACCAGTTCAGGGATGTACTCAGACCAGCGGGCCTTCCAGTTGCTCTCCAGGGTGCGTAACATTTGGATTAGCGTACGTTTAAATCATTTGCAGGCCCCATTCCCTTGTGGGGGGTATGGAGTGGTCCGGGATTTAACGATACCATACAGATTGTGTAGTACTTCCATGACTTTTCCCAGGAAACACGCACCCTGATCTGAATGTATCCGTTGGGGGCAGCCGTACACTTGGATAAAGTTTTTACAAATCGCGTAGGCGGCCGACTCTGCAGTTTGATCTCGAGTAGGGGTTACCACGGTGAATTTGGTGAAATGGTCCACCATGACGAGACAATGTTCATACCCCTGGTGCGTGTGGCCAATGGTCAAATAGTTAATCATCAAGAGTTCGAGGGCGCTGATGTTACTAAGGTCTGTACTTGGGCCCGTTGTGCGGGTGGTTTAGTTAGCTCGCATAGGCGGCACGCACGGCAAGCTTCTTCCACTGCGGTCTGCAAGCGAGGATGGTAAGTTATTGTGACATCCGACCGCGGATCTGGACTGCAGTAGGGACAGCACCCCGAGAAACCCTGAGACCCTTAATCCGTATACAGGGATCTGGAATTGTAGCAAGGCCCAGGGGGTGGCTGTCTAGAAGCAGTGCGCCAGAGCAGGACGGTCACCAATAGGGAAGAAGGCAGGGAGCCAAAAAACGTAGTCAGAAACCGGGCAAGCAGCGGAGGTACAGAAACAGCAGGCAGTGGCAGAGTCGAGAGTGCAGGCCAAGGTCACAAAACGGGAGGGCGGTAAAGGTACAATAACGGCAGGCAGTAGCAGAGTCGAATATCCAGGCCAAGGTCACAAACCGGGAGAATAGCAGAGGTACAAAATCGTCAGGCAGTAGAGGGGTCTGAAATCCAGGCTGAGGTCAGAGTCAAACAATAGCAAATCACACGGTAGCACAAAGGGGAACCAAGATTATATCCGGCGGCTTGCAAGACCAGTCCCAAGGTATTTGAGGGATCAGGTCATCCCTCACAGGCTCCCGGACTGATGATGTCATCAGGATCGCCCCCAGGACCAGGCCAGATGGCGATGCACCAACCCCTCCATGACCGACCGAGCAGCGGAGCCTGCGTCCATCAGATGCCTGCGCAGGAGCCCCTACTCTGTCGCCGCCATCACTCGGGGCGAACCATGGCGCCTCCCAGTGGCCGAGGCAGGAACAGCAGGCCCACCCTGTACCCCCCCTCTAAGAGGGGCCTCCGGACCCTCAAAACCCAGTTTGTCAGGATGAAGGAGATGAAATCCCCTAATTAATGCTTTAGCATGGATGTTCCCCGCGGGGACCCAGGACCTTTCCTCTGGGCCATAGCCCTTCCTCCAGTGTACAAGATACTGTACGGAGCCTCTCACAAGGCGGGAGTCAAGGATACCCCGGACTTCATACTCCAAGGTCCCCCCGACCGAAACAGGAGGAGGAGGGGACTGGACAGGGTGAATTGGGGAGCGATACAGCTTGAGGAGAGACTTGTGGAACACCTTGGGTAAGTTAAATGACTGAGGAAGTTTTAAACGGAAGGCTACCGGGTTAATCACCCCTATAATTTCGGATGGGCCAATAAATCTGGGACCCAGTTTGGCAGACGGCACTTTAAGCTTGATGTTTTTGGTAGAGAGCCAAACCTTGTCTCCAACTCCCAGGTGCGGCCCCTTAGATCGCCATCTGTTCGCAGCCGAAGCCTGTCTAACCTGGGCCACTTTCAAGTTCGAGTTTACCTCAGACCAAATCGTTTTTAAGTGATGTATATTTTTCTCTACCCCAGGGAGCTCCGACATCCTGGCCGAGAACGAACCAACGCGCGGATGCAGTCCATGGTTCCAGAAAAAGGGGGTAGTCTTAATGGAGTCCTGGTATCGATTATTTAGGGCAAACTCAGCTAGTGGCAGATGTTGCACCCAATCGGACTGATGTTCTGACACATAACAGCGGAGGTGTTGCTCCAGAGCCTGGTTGGTACGCTCGGTTTGACCATTGGTTTCGGGGTGGTAGGCAGAGGAGAAGGACAACTCAATCCCAATGCATTTGCAGAAAGCCCTCCAGAATTTTGAGACGAACTGGGTACCTCTGTCGGACACAATATTCACCGGAGCACTGTGAAGATGTACAACATGCACAATGAACAGTTCACTCAAGGTTTTGGAGTTAGGTAACCCAGACGTGGGGGGACAAAATGACACTATTTGCTGAACCTGTCCACCACCACCCAGATACACGTTTTCCCATCTGAGGGCGGCAGGTCCGTAATGAAGTCCATGGAGATGTGGGTCCATGGACTTTCAGGGGTGGGCGAGGACTGGAGCCAGCCGGGGGGGGGGGGACTTGGCGCAGGCACAGACTTCAAACGCTAAAACATAGTCTTTACAGTCCTTAACCACTGTCGGCCACCAAAAGTTCCTAGTTACCAGTCTGGTGGTATTATTGAGACCAGGATGGCCTGCCAGAACAGAGTCATGTGATTATTTAAGAACTTGTGGGCGAAACGTAGCCGGGACGAACAATTTTTGGGGTGGCGTAGTGTCAGGAGCTTGTTCTGGGGACCTACGGATCTCCTCCAGAAGGTCCAAAGACACTGCCTACACAACGATCCCGTTGGGCAATATCGGGACTGGCTCACAGTCCTCGACTTGTGAGGGGCAAAAACTGCGAGAGAGGGCATCGGCCCTTACATTTTTAGTACCAGGGCGAAAGGTGATTAAAAAATCAAACCTAGAGAAGAACAAGGCCCACCTTGACTGTCTAGGATTTAGTCTTTTAGCTGACTCCTGGTAGGTCAGGTTCTTGTGATCAGTAATTACAGTGATCTTATGTTTGGCGCCTTCGAGGAAGTGGTGCCATTCCTCGAAGGCCCATTTGATTGCCAATAATTCCCGATTACCTATATCATAGTTTTTCTCAGTGGCAGAGAATTTGCAGGAAAAAAAGCACATGGGCGAAGCTGAGTGAGGGATGCAGTGCCTTGCGACAGCACTGCTCCCACTCCGACCTCAGAGGCATCTACTTCTACAATAAGTGGGCGGTCCAGATCAGGCTGAACCAAAACCAGGTTGGCCACAAAGCACTCTTTTAGCGTAGAAAATGCCTGAATTTCCTCAGGGTTCCAATTGGCCACGTCTGACCCTTTCCGGGTCAAATACGTGAGTGGTTTGGCAATTTCAGAGAAACCCCTGATGGACTTGCGGTAGTAATTAGCAAACCCTAAAAATCGCTGCAGCGCTTTTAGCGATTTGGGTTGCACCCAAGCTTTAATAGGTTGGATCTTGGCAGGATCCATGTGGAACCCTTTGCCTGAGACCATGTACCCTAAAAACTGGACCTCCTCAGCAAAAATAACACATTTCTCCAGTTTAGCAAACAAGGAGTGTTCTCGCAGTCTCTGCAGCACAGAACAGATGTGTTGAGCATGTGTCACAGGGTCAGCAGAGTAAATCAAAATGTCATCTAAATACACGACGACATACACCCCACAAATGTCTCTGAAAATATCATTAGCAAAGTTCTGAAACACAGCAGGTGCGTTACTGAGTCCGAACGGCATTACAAGGTACTCAAAATGGCCAAGAGATGTATTAAACGCAGTTTTCCACTCATCACCCTCTCTTATGCGGACCAGATTATATGCCCTCCGGAGGTCAAGTTTAGTAAACCAACGGGCTCCCATTAACTGATTAAAAAGATCAGGGATGAGTGGAAGCGGATACTGGTTCTTTATAGTGATTGCGTTTAATTCCCGGTAATCAATGCAGGGTCTGAGACCACCATCTTTCTTCTCTACAAAGAAGAACCCGGCTCCAACTGGTGAAATGGATGGTCTAATAAACCCTTTTTTTAAGCTGTCTGCTATATAGTCATTCATGGCCTGACGCTCTGGACCGGAGAGATTAAATATTCTCCCTTTTAGGAGACGGGCATCTGGAATCAGGTCTATAGGGCAATCATACTCTCTGTGAGGGGGTAGCTTCTCAGATTCTACAATAGAAAAGACATCCTCATAGTCTCTGAAAGCAAACGGTATGAGGGGGTTTTTAACCTTAACTTGGTTTACTGCTAATGATATGCAGTTATCCTGACACTGCGAACTCCAGTGTACATCACCCAGGTGCCAGTCGATGACAGGATTGTGCTGGCGTAACCACGGCATCCTCAAAATAACTGCAGAAGATAAATTATCCATCACAAAAAATGACATAAGCTCGGTATGTAATGCTCCCACAGACATAGCAATTTTGGCAGTAACAAATTTAACCCCCTCCTGAATAATAGATGTGCCATTAATAGCCGTGGTTTTAATAGGGGCATTAAGTCTTAGTAGCGGTACACCAAGATTCCTAACAGCCAAAAGAATCCATAAAATTTCCTTCAGATCCACAATCCACATAAGCTTTTAAACACAGAAATTTCTGACCAAATGAAAGAGAGATAGGTAATAAAACTTTAGCCGCATCTGCAGGCAGTACCTGAGCCCCTGGGCAACCATGGCCAGAGCTGTCCAGGGGCCGATGTCCCAGGAGTATGGATCTCTGACATTCAGCTTTCTCCCTGAAGTCTCCAGACTGCAGCATGCTTGTGCAGGAAAATGAGAGTGATCCTCCAGGCTGTGCACTGAAGTAAGTAACAGGTGTTCAGGCCAAAAATGTGCTCAGGCAGGAGATGGAAGTAAAAAAAAAAGTTCAGGGAGACTGCTTTTGTATATGTTGGATATATACACAAGAAGCAGTTTTTCGGGCCGGATATAATGTGACGTCCGTCCTCGGATCAGGACTGCAGTAGGGACAGTGAACATAAGGATGAGTGACCTCATGGAGATCAACATCCAACACTGCGGAGACACCATCACATGTTTCTCAACGCAGTGATCTAGAGCAATGCCCCCATCCCTTATGGGAAATATGCAAAAGCATGTAAATCAACAGCCGCGGAGACACCATCACATGTTTCTCAACGCAAGCAATGACTAGCCAGGTCTTTCCCCGGGAAGGAACAACCACGGGAAGGGCAGTCTCCAATGAAGGAAACCACCTATGCCAAAACATGGTATCCATCCACAGACAGCTGTTTCGGGGTATTGCCCCTCATCAGTGTGGAGTAGGAAACTGGCTAGTAGGAGCAATGCCTAGTGAAAGGCTATGAACATAAGGATGAGTGACCTCATGGAGATCAACATCCAACACTGCGGAGACACCATCACATGTTTCTCAACGCAGTGATCTAGAGCAATGCCCCCATCCCTTATGGGAAATATGCAAAAGCATGTAAATCAACAGCCGCGGAGACACCATCACATGTTTCTCAACGCAAGCAATGACTAGCCAGGTCTTTCCCCGGGAAGGAACAACCACGGGAAGGGCAGTCTCCAATGAAGGAAACCACCTATGCCAAAACATGGTATCCATCCACAGACAGCTGTTTCGGGGTATTGCCCCTCATCAGTGTGGAGTAGGAAACTGGCTAGTAGGAGCAATGCCTAGTGAAAGGCTATGAACATAAGGATGAGTGACCTCATGGAGATCAACATCCAACACTGCGGAGACACCATCACATGTTTCTCAACGCAGTGATCTAGAGCAATGCCCCCATCCCTTATGGGAAATATGCAAAAGCATGTAAATCAACAGCCGCGGAGACACCATCACATGTTTCTCAACGCAAGCAATGACTAGCCAGGTCTTTCCCCGGGAAGGAACAACCACGGGAAGGGCAGTCTCCAATGAAGGAAACCACCTATGCCAAAACATGGTATCCATCCACAGACAGCTGTTTCGGGGTATTGTACAGTAGGGACAGCACCCCGAGAAACCCCGAGACCCTTAACCCCTATACAGGGATCTGGAATTGTAGCAAGGCCCAGGGGGTGGCTGTCTAGAAGCAGTGCATCAGAGCAGGACGGTCGCCAATAGGGAAGAAGGCAGGGAGCCAAAAAATGTAGTCAAAAACTGGGCGAGCAGCGGAGGTACAGAGACGGCAGGCAGTGGCAGAGTCGAGATTCCAGGCCAAGTTCACAAAACGGGAGGGCGGTAAAGGTACAAAAACGGCAGGCAGTAGCAGAGTCGAATATCCAGGCCAAGGTCACAAACCGAGAGAATAGCAGAGGTACAAAATCGTCAGGCAGCAGAGGGGTCAGAAATCCAGGCTGAGGTCAGAGTCAAACAATAGCAAATCACACGGTAGCACAAAGGGGAACCAAGATTATATCCGGCGGCTTGCAAGACCAGTCCAAAGGTATTTGAGGGATCAGGTCATCCCTCACAGGCTCCCGGACTGATGATGTCATCAGGACCGCCTCCAGGACCAGGCCAGATGGTGATGCACCAACCCCTCCATGACCGACCGAGGAGCGGAGCCTGCGTCCATCAGATGCCTGCGCAGGAGCTCCTTCTCTATCGCTGCCATCACTCGGGCGAACCACGACGCCTCCCAGTGATCGAGGCAGGAACAGCAGGCCCCGAGTCTGACGGCGATGTGACAGTCCGGCACCTCCTAGTGGCTGAGGCCGGGACAGGAGGCCCCGAGTCTGACGGCAACGTGACAGTCCGGCGCCTCCTAGTGGCCGAGGCCGGGACAGCAGGCCCCGAGTCTGACGGCGACGTGACAGCTATTTGTTATAACCACTGAAAAGTCTTTTGAGCCCCAAAATGAGCCCCTTTTTCATGGGCCTCTAGAGCTAGTTCATTGAGTTGGGCTCCTGGTACGACTACTTGCCAAGCTATTGCTGATGTCATCCGCGATACCGACTTGCGGTACAATAGTCCTCCTTTGATTACCAAATTCTCCCATTGGCGTAACATTAACAAAGTGTCCTGAGTCAAAGTTTGTCTCTGAGTGTCGTTAGGTATTTTGCCGGTGGCCACCCATTGGCGCAGGTTCCCAATCTCTCCATCTTCTTGTTGCTGCTGGATCCACTTGTCCCGGGATTGTTCTAGCATGCCTCTAGTGAGTCCTATGTGGGATTGTTCTCGGGTCGTGGCTGTGGGCCCGGCGGGGGTTAGAGCGAGCGGCGTCTCTTCTCCTTCCAGTTCGTCGTCTCGACTGTGCCCCGGGGTTGTACGTCGAATCCTGGAGAGGGCGTCAGAATGTACATTCTCTGCTCCCCTTTTATAGATGATCTTGTACTTGAACTTGGCCATCCAGGCCACCCATCGTTGCTCCAGGGCCCCTAATTTGGCATTTTCGAGG
The DNA here is from genome assembly GCF_039654945.1 of Dendrobates tinctorius. NCBI lineage: Eukaryota > Metazoa > Chordata > Amphibia > Anura > Dendrobatidae > Dendrobates > Dendrobates tinctorius. Next base: position 11,581,371 of record NW_027361765.1, read on the forward strand.
TGGGCCAGCAGATTGTTGTTGGTTCGTACCACCACCTCGGAGCCCGCCAGGTACTCTGCAAACTGCTCCATCATGGCCCACCCTACTGCGAGGAGCTCGATCTTAAAGGAGCTGTAATTGTCGGGATTACCTTTGGAGTCGTGGAGTGATCGACTGCCATAAGCGAGCACTCTTTCCTGGCCATCCTGGACTTGCAACAATACAGCTCCTAGCCCGTATAGGCTCCCGTCAGTGTGCAGTACAAATGGCTGCGAGAAATTCGCATAAGCTAACATCGGGGTGTCCGAGAGTACGGCTTTGAGATCTCGGAAGGCCTCTTCCAGCGGTTCTCGCCACTGAATCTTCCATCCATTCACTCCGGCAGGGGCCCCCTTCAGCAGGTCTTGCAGGGCTCGGGCTCGATGTGCAAAGTTCTTTACGAAGCGATGGTAATATCCGGCCAACCCCAGGAAGGCTCGTACATCTTTTACCGTCTCGGGAGTAGGCCACCCTTGGATTGCGGTGACCTTTTCCATGGACGGTCTAAGGCCTTCGGCAGAGACGGTATGTCCCAGGTATTCGATCTGTGTATGAAACAGGTGGCATTTCTGGGGCTTTACCTTCAACCCGTACTTCTGCAGCTGCGCGAGCACCTGCCCCAACCGCCGCAGGTGGTCCTCAAATATGGCAGCATAGATGATGATGTCATCCAGGTATATCAACGTGGCCTTGAAGTTGAGATCTCCAGACACCACTCCATCAGCCGTTGGAAGGTCCCAGGGGTGTTGGCCAGCCCAAACAGCATACGATTAAATTCAAACAGTCCCATGGGTAACATGAACTCAGTCTTGGCACGGTCTTCCTCTGACATTGGCACCTGCCAGTACCCGCTGGCCAGATCCAGAGTCGAAAAGTATGTAGCCTTCCCCAGGGCGGATAGGGACTCCTCTATCCAAGGCAGTGGGTACGAGTCTTTGATGGTACAAGTGTTCAATTTTCGATAGTCCACACAGAAACGCAAGGTGCCATCCTTCTTGCGGACCAACAAGATGGGGGCTGCCCAGGGGCTCTGGCTTTCTCGGATAACTCCTTTCCACAGCATTTGGCCCAGTAATGTTTTTACCTCCTGATTTAGTTGCAGGGGAATCTGTCGGTATCGTTCCCTGATGGGAGCCGTTCCTGCAGTGGGGATGCCATGCGTGATGGCTGTGGTACATCCAAAATCATCCTCATGGTTGGCGAATACCTCCTGGTACTGGCCCAAAAGCATTTCTACCTGGAGGATTTGGGCTGGGGTAAGGCCAGAGAGTTCAGCTCGCATTCTCTCCAGGATGGCTCGGCCTTTTTCTTCGGTCGAGGACCCGGTGGTCTGAAGAGACCAGATAGATAACGCCCAAGGGTCCCCTGCCTGCACTTTTAAATGGAACGCAGGGGTTGGAAGCACCTCTTCCTAAGGTCTCACCAGCTTCGCCATTTCGGCCCATGGTTTCAGGACGATGTCTTGGTCTTCTAGGTTGACGCAGCACACGAGGACGGTCCCTTTCCGCACAGTGGCCAAGGTGCAGCCACCAGGACTCCAGGGGGTAGGCGCTCCGAAAAGCACGGCTCCACCTGCATCTCCACTCCCTCCAGGGGCCTGGATAGGCAAGGCCACTACTGTCTGCCCGGGCGGCAGCACGAGTGGAGGAGCCGCCGGTGCGATCACCTTCCCCAGTACCTCGCCCTCCTGGCAGTCCTGGAGGACTTGTGCTCCCCGCACCAACTGCTGGAAGACCCGCCCTTGGGGCATGCAGGAGCCCCACTGGCTCAGAGTCTCTTGCATGGGCTCATTGAGGAGTAGGTTGCCAAACTCTCGCAGTATGTTCATACCCAGGGTAACCGGATGTTTGTCGTTTGTGTCTCCCTGGTTTAGGATCACTCCCCGGTGGCCGAGTGATTTGCCACATAGCGAAATCTGCATCCAGACTACTTCAATAACAGGAATCGGTAGCTGGTTGGTGGCTACCAACTTTATCACTGACCCCCACTGAGGTCTCACTGCTTCGGGAAAATGCTGCCGAAAATAAGTGTCTGGCATGGTCGTTACTTGCGACCCTGTATCTACTAAGCATCGTACGGCACGGCCTTCGACCTCTGCCCATACCACTGGATACTGCGCGATCAGATCTTCATGACTTCCACCACCCCGTGTGGTGGGCTCTGGTTCCGAGCGGCGTTCTCCCAGCTCAGGGTCCTCTGATTGTAATGGCCGGTGGGGCAGGTTCCTCCTGCAATGTGGGCACTCTCGGGCGGAGTGTCCCAATCCTCCACAATCGTAACAGGCGAGTGGTCGTGGGAACCGACTCTGGTGAGGGCAGCGATGGTTCGTGCCTTCTCTGCCCGGCCCCAGCCGACTTCTTGTGGCCTCTTTCTTCGCTTCGGCCAATTCACCTTTAATACTTTGTAGCTCTTGCCTCATCTCTTGTACCCAGTGGGGTTCTTCCAGGGTGCTTACGGATGCTTCGATACTCCGAGCCATCCTCACAGGGACCTTCACCCATTGCTCCTGTTCCCAAACACATGCCTCCTTTCCTATCTCCAAAAAGGTCATATGCGGGTCCACTCGCACCCGCTCTCGCAGTGACTGTTTTGTCAGGGTGTCTCATAGATCGGTCACTAAAAGGTCACGTAATGTTTTGTCCACAGTCCCTACGCCGATCCCGTCCTTCCTTTCAATGGCTACAAACAATTCCTGCAAAATATTCATATATTGCTTCACTGTTTCCCCCTCTTTCTGCATGCGACTAAATATCCGGGTTCTCAGTTGTCCCACATCAGTCGGGTCCCCATGGGTCTTCTCTAAGTTCTGCAACACCCTGACAAAGGTATTTCGCTGCCCCGGGGGCCTCAACATTACGGAATCCCGGACCTCCCCGTCCAACGCCATTAGGGCCACTTCTGCCTCTAGGTCAGGGGTCAGCGAATGCATCTTAAATAGCCCTTGCATTCGCTCCGTCCAGTTCCACAGTATAGTATCTCTGCCGGAAAACCTGGGTAGATTGCTCAGCATAGCCCCCAAGGATAGGCTGGGCCGGGGCCCACCATTGCCCCCCTGGCCCACACCATCTCTGCTCGCGCTCGGAGACTGCATCCTGCCGACTACGTCAAATATAGTAATCGCAGGTACGCGGGATGCAGTGACGAGACGGGATGAACTTTAAGATGTAACTTTTATATAAATATAGATGCCTATAGGGGCTATCTCAAGCAACCAAACAAGCTAACAGCAGTTATCCTCGCAGGGATCAAAACAAGAATACACTGGTGACACAAACACGACTAACCCGGCAAAGACCGGTCACTATAGGACCGCGATATGGCCGACTACGGGTCCAGAATGTTAACTATAATGTGTCACTTATCCTCTCTGACGTCCGGCAGTGCCATGGTCGATGATGCTTCGGCGTATTAATCGCTGGGCCCATCCGACGAGGATTTGGCGGAGACTTCGGGCGTTCCTATGCCCCGGCGAAGATGGGGGAACAGCAGGCCCCTGAAGAGTTCCTCTGCTTCGCACCTCCCGTCGGAGGTGGGACAGCGTTGCCCGGGGACCGGACGGTGTAGGCCACAGTCACCAGCTGGGGACGGGCAGCGGCAGCCGCAGGTGGCGGTAAACAGGCCGCAGCCGCGGGGTGGAGTTGGGCGGCAGCGGACGGGCCACACCCGCGAGGTGGAGTCAGGTGGCGGCCGCACCCGCTGGGTGGAGTCGGGCGGTGGCAGCCGCTGGGAGCACGGGCAGGCGGTCGGTGCCTCTCCGTTGGACGGGTCAGTGCATCTCCCTTCTGTCGGCGGTGAGTCTCCCTTCAGTCTCTCCAGTCGCTGCTCTGCTCTCCTTGCTCTGGCTCTCTGGCACCCTCTAGCTTCCTTGCTTCTTCTCTTCTGCTTCGTCGACTGCCCTCTGCTGGCGTTCTCAGCCCCTTTTATATTAGCTCCTCTCCCAACCTTTCTAGAAGTCTCTGCGATCCGTCCTCTAATTATGTTCCCCGGAAACAGTCCCCCTAGGAACCTTGGTGATGGCCCCCTTGGTTGCAGCCCGGACACACAGCGGGAACTCCTCCTCCTACACATGCACCATCAGCATCATGCCCACTTCCCCATCCCTTGCCCCTTGCCTTGCCCATTTTAAATGGACTACTGAAAGATTTCAAAACCTCAATACAAATGGATTTCTTGGGAGAAAAATTAGATGTGATAATATGCCTGCAAAGCAAACAATTTTCCACCACAGATACACCAGGCCTCAGCCTGAGATAACTGACTGTATTAATTTTTTATTATTTTTTGGATACAAAAGACTGCTGGATATAACAACTGTGACAGCCAGGCCAAAAAAAGGAAACCAACGTAAACTGGTCAAACTTTCACCACGTACAGTTAAGAGCTGGCATGAAGATACCGCACCAAAAATGGGTGGCCTTTTTTTTGGCCTAAATACTGCTTTATTTAAGCAAAACTAACAGCCAGGCAAAAAAGAGAAAAAAGCTGTAAACTGGCCAAAATTTCAGCACGCACAGATATGATACATGCAATGCTTTATATACACACCTACAGTGCCTGCAGGCCTTGCACTGATGTGTATACAGCGACGTACACTCCCCTGCCTGCCTAACACTGGAACCTACATTACCGTTCAAAAGTTTGGGGTCACCCAGACATTTTGTGTTTTCTTCCATGAAAACTCATACTTTTATTAATCAAATGAGTTGCCAAATGAATTTAAAATCTAGTCTAGACATTGACAAGGTTCGAAAAAAAGATTTTTATTTGAAATTAGCTGAAGAGCCCAGCGTTGCCTGGGCATAGTAACCAACTGTGGTTAGTTATAACAAATTATAATGATTATATTGCACATAAAAACATTTCACATCATGTATTCAACACTACGGATTTGCAACACAAATTAACTAAATGATTACCCAAGTATTGATAGTATTTTATTTTCAACTCGTTCAAGAGCCTTTTGATAAACAACATGTTTGGTTTTTCCTTTCGGTGCAAAGATGAACAGATTTTTGGCAGTTCCAACTCTTGAACAGATCACGTAAAGTTGACCATGAGAAAAGCATGGAGATTGCAAATCGATCCCTACTACTTAACCCCTTAACCCCCAAGGGTGGTTTGCACGTTCATGACCGGGCCAATTTGTACAATTCTGACCACTGTCCCTTTATGAGGTAATAACTCTGAAACGTTTCCATGGATCCAGGTGATTCTGACATTGTTTTCTCGTGACTAGTGTTGAGCATTCCGATACCGCAAGTATCGGGTATCGGCCGATATTAGCTGTATCGGAATTCCGATACTTAGTTCCGATACTTTTTTCATATCGAATACCGGAATCGGAAGTTCCCATAATGCTAGGAGCCCGCTCGATTTGATTCAGCCAATGGGGATCCTCAGAAGTGTGGGCACATCCTGTTAGGCATGTTAACTACTGGCATGGCTGTGATTGGCTGCTGAAATGATGTCATGATGCACTATAAAAACCGCTGCAGCCGCCATTTCTGGTCACTCTGCTGTGAATTCAGTTAGGGACAGGCTGCTGTTGAAAACTGTGAGGGACAGTTAGAAATAGCGATTCTCAAAACACATATAGTGCTTAACCCAGGCTACATAAACCACCACTGTAGCTTGCTTTTCCCTAGCAGCGCTGTTTTCACAGCTGTCTGCAAGGGCTGTGTGAGTGCAGACCCACACTGTGTAGTGTGTCCTGCAGGCACGTCTGCTTGTAGGCCGCCCAGCGTGTGTCTCTGCCTCATACACATTTTTCTTTTATTGCTGCTTTTTTTTTCTCCTGTATAGTGTGCTTCCATACGTATCCATATACGTTGGTTGCAAACACTAAAGGAGTGGACAGCGGAGCCTTTCAGCAGCCTTTCAGTGCTATAGCCCATTTCTCTGCACTGTTTTTGGCTGTCTGATAGGTCTCTCTGTGTGTGAGTGCAGCTCACGTTGCAGTGTGTTCTACAGCCACCGCTAGCTGTAGTCCGCTCAGCGTGCATCACTGCCTCATACATAGTCCTTTTTTTGCAGCTAATTTAGCCAGATTTTTGCTCCTATATTAGTGTGCTTCCAACCGCATCCATTGTCATTGGTTGGTTGCAAACACTATATAGGATTAGATAGAGGAGCCTTTTTGCTGGCTTGTGCCCTTCAGGGCCAGCCAGACTAGTATCACCCTATTTTTTGGAGCCTCATCAATTGCATTGTAGGTTAGCTTCCTGCATTGTAATCGCTCCAAAAAGTTTGTGATACTATAGCTTTCAAACTTTGGTCACATCCTTTTCTCCCCCCCCCAAAAAAAAAAGGAAATAAAGTTCACCAAACACTCCACTTTACAGTTGTCTAGGCCACATTAGATCATATTAAAGTGTAGCACACACACTCTTAGCCAAATTAGTGTTTCTTATACTGGTTAGCAGGTGTTCAGGAATAAGAACACTAAGCCACCCCTTTTTTACTTTTCTGCCTATCTTTATCAGTCTACCAAGATGAAGAAGGCAGGGAGTAAGGCACGTGGTCGTGGCCGTGGAGTTTCAGCAGGGAGAGGACGGGGGGATTCAGCAGGGAGAGGACGTGGGGATTCGGTGTCTGCTGCGGCCACCAGTGACCCGGCATCCCCCACTTTTACCAGGCAACAGTCCTTCATGCGCAGCTTTGTAGGACCTCGCCGTACCCCACTGCTGCGTGACGAACAAATTGAAGCCATTGTCGGATGGATGGCAGCTAACGCATCCACTTCAATGACTTCCGCATCCTCCCAAGGCCAAAGCACTGAAGAGCAACCATCTGTCTCTTCACCACCTGCCAAATTGCCCAGGCAGTCTGAGAGCCCTGGACAGGAGCCATCTCAATCTTTACTTCTGTTCTCAGAATCTGTTGGCTTGGAAAGAGGTGGCCAGCCAAGCAGCATTCTAGAGCGTGAAGAAGAGGGAGTATGCAGTGATGCGCAACTGCTTTGTCCCTCTGAATCTGAAGAGGTGGGTGGGCCAGTGCCTATGGTCAGCACACCTCAGTATGCATCAGATGATGATGAGACTCAGTTGCCAATTTCTGGTGCGTACGGTGCTGGCGAGACAACCCAGGACCAGCCGGTGGTTGAAGAGGGGAGTGGAGATGATGAGGTCCTTGACCCATCATGGCGTCAGCCACAGGAAGGTGGTGGGAGCAGCTCTGAGGAAGAGATTCCCCGAACGGCCAAAAGAGGAGGGAGAGGGCGGGGGCAGACTTGGTTGCCTGTAGCCTCCACTTTGGCACCCGTGAGGAGCAATCCTCTTCCAAAACACAAAATGGGCGCTCCCAGGACTTGCAGTGCGTGGTCTTTTTTTGACACAGTTGCAGATGACATTTGCTTTGTCAAATGCAAGCTGTGTCATCAGAAAGTGAAACGAGGGAAAAATGTGACCAACCTCAATACCACAAATATGTGGAAACATGTGCGTACCAAGCACGAGGTGGAGTTACACAGACACACTGAAGATGTAGGCCAACCTTCAGCAGCACCTACCACCTCTTCAGCTCGTGTTGGGGCCTCTTCCTCCAGCTCACACACAGCTGGTTCGGCTTCCTCACTGGAACGCCATGGAAGAACCACTGCCACTGTTGTCCAGAGACCCAGTGAAATTCCACCCACTGAACCACGTTTGCAGTCATCAGCACACTCCCAGGCCACTCACCAGCAATCGGAAGCACAGGCATGGGAGAAAAAGCGGCCATACTCGGCAAACCATCCCCGAGCACTGGCTCTGAATGCCGGCATTGCCAAACTACTGGCCCTTGAGATGCTGTCATTCAGGCTGGTGGAGACTGACACCTTCCGGAACTTTATGTCATTGGCAGTTCCACAATACAATGTGCCCAGCTGCTTTTATTTCAGCAGGCAAGCCGTCCCTGCCCTGCAAAAGTATGTGGAGGGAAAAATTAAAAATGCGCTACTAAATGCCGTCAGTAGCAAGGTCCACCTGACCACCGATGCGTGGACCAGTAGCCATGGACAGGGACGATACCTTTCCCTCACTGCCCATTGGGTCAATGTTGTGGAGCCGGGTACAGATCTGGAGAGTGGCTCTGTACGTATTCTGCCAACTCCAAGGATTGCAGGAATGCAGTCTGTACATATTGAGTCCTCCTCCTACTCTAGTTCCTCGGAATCAGCACTGCGTGAGCCTGTTAGGCCAGATATGAGCACAGGTGTGGCCAAACGTCAACAGGCCGTCCTTAAATTAATTTCTTTGGGGAATCGGAGCCACACAGCACAGGAGCTCTGGAATGCCATCAAGCAGGAGAGCGATGTGTGGTTTGTACCAGCGAATCTCCAGCCAGGTTTGGTAGTGAGTGACAATGGCCGAAATCTAGTGGCAGCTCTGGGCCTAGGCAACCTCACTCACATACCATGTCTGGCACACGTGCTCAATTTAGTCGTGCAGAGCTTTCTGAGGGACTATCCGGATCTTGATGCACTGCTGCACAAGGTTCGCCTAGAGTGTGCTCACTTGCGGCATTCCAGCATGGCAAGATCGCGCATTGCATCTCTGCAACGACGATTCCGCCTGCCAGAACATCGCATCATATGTGACCTCCCCACCAGGTGGAATTCAACGTTACATATGTTGGAGCGGTTGTGTGAGCAGCAGGCAGCAGTAATGGAGTACCAGCTGCATCAGGCGCAAACAAGTCGCACTGTGCGCCGGACACACTTCACCACCACTGAGTGGGCCACTATGAGGGACATCTGCCAAGTTTTGCGTGCCTTCGATGACTCCATGCGGATGGCCAGTGCAGATGATGCACTAATCAGCATGACTGTCCCCCTCATCTGTCTGCTTCAAAAAACCTTACAAGCACTAAGTGAGGAGGTTTTTGAAGAGGTCGAGGATGAGCAGTCAGAAATGCCATCTGCTTCTGGCAAATCTGCGCAACGTGCTTCTACACAAAGGCCCAGGCAGGGGACACTTAGTGAGGAGGATGACGAGGAGTCAATGGAGGAGGAGGAACACATCTCTCCAGAGGAGGGAGGTACACAAGGCTCTAGTAGTCAGTGTGTACAGCGAGGGTGGGGAGATGCTGAGCAGGCAGAGATGCTGCCTCAAGCTGGGGACAACGTTTCCGGTCCAGTTGGCAGTCTACAGCACATGGTTGATTTCATTTTGCAGTGCTTGTTAAATGACCGCCGCATCGCCAACATTCTCCACACGGCTGATTATTGGGTGTACACCCTCCTAGATCCTCGCTACCGGGACAACTTACAATGCCTCATACCACAGTTGAACCGGGAGAAAAAAATGCGGGAGTACCAAGAAACACTTGTGCAGGCCATCATGTTCTCCATTCCCCCCGCAAGTGTTGCTGGTAGTGCTTTTCAAAGCAGCCATGTGGGTAGAGGCAGTGGAGGAAGCTCTGCGCAAAGAGGTAGCAGAGGCAGTGCCGCAGGACAAGGCAAGGCCAGTATGGCCCAAATGTGGAAAAGTTTTGTGGGACCGCCACAAACGGCTACACTATCACAGACGGCTCCAGTCAGCAGGAGGCAACGTTTCCGTCAGATGGTGACAGACTACTTGTCGTGCCCTGTTAGTGTTCTCCCAGATGGCTCTTCCCCGTTCAAGTATTGGGTCTCTAAGCTGGATACATGGCCAGAGCTTAGCCAGTATGCATTGGAGGTGCTGGCTTGCCCTGCTGCCAGTGTATTATCGGAAAGTGTCTTTAGTGCTGCAGGTGGTGTGGTAACAGACCGTCGTACGCGACTATCCGCCGATAATGTTGACCGGCTTACTTTTGTGAAAATGAACAAGGCCTGGATCTCACCTGAATTTGCCAGTCCTCTTCCAGAATAAATAATTGGCTGGCAACAGGATCCAGGTCTCCTGTTGTGTTCATGTTTCTATGACCTGAACTTTATTTCCTGGGCTACAGCAACGCCCGTTGTTGCTCAGAAGTGCTGTCCGCACAGACAAAACACTCACTCATGTGTAAGTGGGGTTCGGTAACTTCAGCTGATCCCCTGCTGTGTGTATGGCAAAGTGTCCTGCTCCCTCCACAGTCAAACAACCTCAGATTTACACCTGGCTCCAAGTAGGCCTCGGCCTACTACATGATTTTCCCTGGGCTCCGACACCGCCAGTTGGTGCTCAGAAGTGCTGTGCGCACAGACAAAACACTCGCTCATGTGTAAGTGGGGTTCGGTAACGTCAGCTGATCCCCTGCTGTGTGTACGGCAAACTCTCCTGCTGCCTACAACTTCTGACTACCTCTGATTTAATATGTTCTCTGATTTGCCCTCTGTCTCCACTCTGTTTGGAGTATTTCCTCCGGCCTACAACACCGCCTGTTTCTGCTCTCAAGTGCCGTCTGCACAATCCACACTTGTTCCTGTGTTACTTGGGTCCTGTAACATCTGCTCATCTCCAGAGGTGAGCACGGCAATGTCTCCTGCTTTGTCTACATTCCCACTACTTGTAGTGGAAATGTGGACAGAGCATGACCGCGTACGGCCAATATGGGTTTTTTCCTTACCGAGAAACCATCTTATGCCCACCCGAACTGGTAGGCAACACCAACTTACCTTTAAAATAACAACACTACACAAAATAATATTTTTGGATAATTTTGGCCACAGCGGCCAGTTTATTAACAAACAAAACATAACCATGTTTAACAATAAATATTAAATATTAATATGTCATATGTAATGACATGAAGGGGAGGGTTCTTGGAGCCCATAAAAATCTGGCTTAAAATATTTTGGCAAAAATTGTCCAACGATAACTCCAACCGCCAAGTTACCCCCAGCCGTACACCACCAGCTCGAGGGCACCATAAATCCCGTTCCGGGAAGGCCAACCACCAAACAGCTCCCAGGGTAAAACCCCCATCCAGAGCCCGTAACCAAAATGCCAGATCACCCACAGAATTTTAACTGTCCGGAATTTTACCTAAAATTCCTTTTTACGCTGAATCAGCGTCAACTCCAAGAACCCCACCCCCCGCCACCTGCCACTGTGACAAAGTAACTTTCCCCACAGAATATACCCAGACTACATTGCCCAGGCACCCCATTACGACTCAAACAAACCCCCCACCCCATCCCGCAAAACGAGGGGGGCCCAAAAAATAAAAGGGGAGGGCGGGTGGGTCTTCCCTCGGCGTTCTCTTCCAGCCAGAATGCGGTTTTCCCGCACTTTCCTCACCCCAGTAACATCTGTCCCTCCCCCATACTCCTCCCATCATCTGCCTCACCCAATCCCCTCCCAATCCACCCTTATTTAAAAAAAAAAAACCTTGACCTGCCCAACGCAGTCATGGGGGGCCTCCATCTAGCTGGGCTTACTTCCAGCCACCTCCTTGACCGCGTACGGCCAATATGGGTTTTTTCCTTACCGAGAAACCATCTTATGCCCACCCGAACTGGTAGGCAACACCAACTTACCTTTAAAATAACAACACTACACAAAATAATATTTTTGGATAATTTTGGCCACAGCGGCCAGTTTATTAACAAACAAAACATAACCATGTTTAACAATAAATATTAAATATTAATATGTCATATGTAATGACATGAAGGGGAGGGTTCTTGGAGCCCATAAAAATCTGGCTTAAAATATTTTGGCAAAAATTTTCCAACGATAACTCCAACCGCCAAGTTACCCCCAGCCGTACACCACCAGCTCGAGGGCACCATAAATCCCGTTCCGGGAAGGCCAACCACCAAACAGCTCCCAGGGTAAAACCCCCGTCCAGAGCCCGTAACCAAAATGCCAGATCACCCACAGAATTTTAACTGTCCGGAATTTTACCTAAAATTCCTTTTTACGCTGAATCAGCGTCAACTCCAAGAACCCCACCCCCCGCCACACACGAACAGCCCTGACCACCTCAGGCTCGTGAGTGCCCCAACACCGCCACAGCCCTCTCAATTCCTTCTTGCATTGCAAGTGACCACAAATCCATCCCTATCTCATTCAAATGAACCCCATCATTTCTCCAAAAATTACCCACCCCAGCTTCCAATTCGAAATGTCGCACACTTATACCCCCATTCCTTGAAACAAAACTCGACACAGCCCTATTCAACTTCACCCTAGCCCTATTGATACCCTTCACAGATCGGGCAGCTCTCCATGTCAGCCTTGGGACGATATCCGACCATACAGTAACGACCCCAGGAAAAGACGACCACAACCGAAGGAAGTCAAACCGGATATCCCTGATCAACTCCCTAACAGGTCTAACGCCTAAATCATTCCCTCCCAAATGCACCACCAAGATGTCGGGCGCTTTATCCAAACGAGCAAACTTGGCAAAACTCAGGTAACGCCCTGCTCCACACCATCCCCGAACACCCAACCAACGAATGACGACCAGGTCCCTGTTAAAACCAAGCTGCCTGCCATCCGGCCTCACGTCTGCCCGAAGCGCACCCCAATGAACGAACGAGTGTCCAAGAATCCAAGCCAAGTAGGGTTGCCGACCTGAAATACATAACCACAACAACATCGTTAAATCCCCCCAGTCCGAGCCATGCCGCTCCAATCAATGACGTACATATGTTCGGTAGCAGCCCGAACTCCAACGACCAATCCACTTAATCGCGGCCTCCCCCATTCCAAGGCTATCTGCCTCAGATGCTGCCCCAATCCTAAAGGAATGTGATCCATACATGCCTGGTGGAAGGCCCAACTCTCCCAAACTCCTTTTTAGCAGCGCAATAAACTGAAAACGAGACAAGAACGCCCCGTCTTCGTGGCACAACAATGGGCCGACCCGACCCGGCCACAAACTCCAATACAATTCCAAACAGCGTTTTGGGCACATCAACGCACCCCCCACGCTCCCCAACACCACACGCTTCCCTTTCCCGAGCTGATCAGTTTTCGAACGCCGAATCCAAAAAGAAACACCTGACGACCCCAATTCAACATCCTCCGCAAGCAGGCCACCTGCCCTGCCCCTACTGAGCGACACTAGTTCACCCAATCTCATCGCCCCAAAGAACGCCAGAGAAAAAGCTAATTTGAACAATGCCGACTCAAAAGTAGAACAGCAAACCACCTCCAGGACTCCACCTAATCGTTCCAAAATACTAAAAGAAATTGGTCTACGCCTATCAAAAACCCGGTTACACCTCCGAAAACCTTTGAGAGCCTGCTTGACCCGAAAATCATTCGTCACATCCACCGAACCCTCCAACTTAAAGCCAAAAGCAAGGCCAGCCATAAATTTGTTAACCCTTGAAACAGACCACCGCAGTTCCTCTGCCCTAGCAACCAAAAACAAAACCCCCGACGTCTTCTCCTCTACAGACCCCAAACCTCCCCAATGGGACTCCCAACTCCGCCATATTTTCCATGATGCCTCGTACGACGCCCAAGTCTGGCTTGTAACAGACTCCCGAATTAACCTTCCTGCTCCTCCGTAACAATCCGCCACAAGTGAGAAGGGCATTCCGTTCCGGAAATCTCCGCGCCTGGTGCCAGCTCCCGAAACCGCTCCCACTGTAAACGAGACAAAGCATCCGCTATAGAATTTTGCACTCCCGGCACATGCACAGCCGAAATCCACGCATTCAACGCCAGACACCGCAAAACGAATTCTCTCATGAGCTTAACAACCGGGGGGGAAGAAGCGGACAAAGTGTTGATTACTGACACCACACTCATATTATCACAGTGAAACCTAACTCTGCGGTTCTCAAACATTTCACCCCATATTAACACCGCCACAACAATGGGGAACAACTCCAACAAAGCCAGATTTTTCGTGAAGCCTCTCTGCCGCCACCAATCCGGCCAGCTACCAACGCTCCAACGCCCCTTACAAAAAGCCCCGTAACCAACGCCACCTGCCGCGTCCGTATAGATTTCGCAATCAAAATCATTCAATATCTCTTGTTGAATCAGAGATCTACCATTGTAAGTCTCCAAAAATCGCTGCCACACCGCCAAATCATCCCGGTGCTCCTGTTTTAACCGGATAAAGTGGTGCGCCGACCGAGCTCCCGCCGTCGCGCCCGACAACCGTCGGCAAAAAATCCGGCCCATGGGCATAATCCTGCAGGCAAAATTCAACCTGCCTAGAAGTGACTGTAATTCTTTTAACGTCACTTTACGCAATCTCATGATTCGCCGCACCTCCAGCCTCAGCAACGACAATTTGTCCTCTGGCAACCGACACTCCATTTTTTCAGAGTCAATCAGTATACCCAAAAAACTTAAGACCGTGCAAGGACCCTCCGTCTTATCTCTCGCCAATGGTACCCCAAAAAACTCCGACACCCATTCCATTGCGGCCAACGTATTCTGACACAAAACCGAATCCGGTGGGCCTATGAACAAGAAATCGTCCAAATAATGAATCACGGACGAAACACCAGCAACGTCCTTAACCGCCCATTACAAAAAAGTACTGAACGTCTCAAACAGTGAACACGAAATTGCACAACCCATTGGCAAACATCTATCCAAATAATAACCTCCGTTCCAAAAACATCCCAACAAGGGAATGCTATCCGGGTGTACCGGTAGCAGCCTGAAGGCAGACTCAATGTCAGTTTTTGCCAGCAAGGCCCCCTTACCGTACCTGCGAACCCATTTCACCGCCGTGTCAAAGGAGGTATAAACAACCAAACATAACTCCTGATCAATGCCGTCATTTACCGACAACCCCTTTGGGTAAGACAGATGCTGAATCAACCTGAATTTATTCGGTTCCTTCTTGGGAACAACCCCCAATGGGGAAACAACCATTCCTTCCACAGGAACCTCCGTAAATGGACCTGCCATCCTACCCAATTCAACTTCTTTCAGTATTTTTGCACTCACCACCTCAGAATGCAGTTCAGCCGACCTCAAATTCTTAACCGAAAAGGGGACCGTATGGCTAGGAGAAGGGATTATAAAACCATCCGCAAAACCATCCCGTATCACACCAGCCTTTTCTTGATCAGGGTACCTACTTAGAAAGGGGGCCATCTTTTGAAGCCACACCGGTGTCTCCCCCTTGACCGGCTGCTGGCTTCCCCCTTGTTTTCCTAAAACATTTGGATGCTCCATGCGAACTACCGTTGCAATGGGAGCAAACATGCTTAAACTTGCAGGTACTGCCATACTTGCATTGACCGTCGTTAAACTGCCAGCACGCTCCTGATTTCTCTTTTCCCCCTGACGCCCCTTGACTGCCGCTCCCTTGTGCGGCCTGCTGATTGCCACTCCCTCCGCCACCAAGAAAGGGCTGCCCATACCTAACCGGTGCCATCACCTTTAACCAATGCCCGATATCCTTTTGGTCCCACCGAATCTCCGGCCGCACCGCCTTCCGCTGCCTAAATTGCTCATCGCAAAACAAGCCAGAACAATTGCCCGGAGACCTCTCTCCAATCACACTTGCCAATATCGCAAACGCCTGCAGCCAATTGACAAATGTCTGCGGGATCAACCGCCATCTCCGCTTTTCGTCCTCCTCCTTCTTACTATCGTCCTTCTTTCCTTTATCCAAATTAAACTTTTCCAATGGAAGGGAGAAAATCTCCACAAACTCATCCCGCCAGATCTTCTCTTTCACTTCTTTCTTCAAATGTGCACCCAAAGGCCCCTCAAAACACACATATACCTCCCCTTTCGCTCGGTCATCCAATCTCACCGAATCCCCTTTTTCAGTTTCTGTCTGGACCGACACAGATATACCCGCCACTGGTATTTGGCCGCCTCCAACCGGCCTCCTTGCCTCGCTCGCCACATGCGCCCCTGCCCCCATCCCCGGGATCCATGCCCCCGCTGGCGACACTGCGGACACGGGTACTCCCCCTGCAGCTGCTCGCACCCCTCCCACAGGCCCCAATGCGTCCCCCGCCAAGGCTGGGCCATGCCCCGCCCCCGAGATCCCCGCTCCCGCTGGTGACATCCCAGACCCGCACGCCATCCCACTTTGCAGCCTCTCCAACATTTGCGACACGCTAAGCAAAAGATCCCGCAGGCCGGGCCCCTCCGCTCCATTCGCTCCCCCCATCCCTCTCACGCCCGATTCAAACCCCCGACTCACACCCGCTACATCAGATACAGCCCCTATGGGTGACAGACAAAACATGGACTCATACTCACCAAGCTGCGCGGGTGCTGTGTCCCCGCCAGCCGGACATCCGGAATCCTGCCGCTCTCCGTCCTGCCGTTGCTCGCTGTTAGAGTCTGAATCTTCCGTGCCGCTTGGCTGCCCCAGGCCCGCGCCCCTGGCCTCCTCGTCACCAGGGGGGACCGGAGCGCCCGCAGCACCACGCACCCCCGACCCCAACCCTGATCGCGAGCGAGTTCGCCCGCGAGACCCAGGCAGGTTTGCCTGGTCCGATCCACGACCCCTGCCAGACAGCACGTCCTTGCTGCCCGCCGCTCCCCCCGCAATCTGTTGAGTGCCAGGGCCTGGCAGCAGGGCATCCCATTCCTGCTGCCCGCCCGCCGAAGTCCTCCTCCTCGTGGTCCTCCTTGCAGGGCCCCCCCCACGGCCTCCACTAGGGGTGCCCGCTGCGCCGCTGCTCCCGGCGTCCCCGACACCGTCTGTGCCGGCCGTCGCTGTCCTCCCAGCCTGCACCGCCGCTGGTCCATCCCTCGATGAATCATCCCTCCTCCCGGGAGCGCCGCGGGCCCGAGCCGCCGCCCGCCGCGCTGCGACAGGCCGCACTTCCGGTACGGCCCTCACTTCCTGCCCAGGCCGCACCGTGGTGACCCGCCGCCTCTGAGCGCCAGCCGGCCGGCTGGGCGGATTCCTGCCGGAGCTGGGGCAGCGTGGAGAAGCCGCGCCGCTGCACCCAGCCTCCGCAGGGTCCCCGGAGGGGCTCCGGAGCCTGCGCCTGCTACGCGTAGCTACCTCCGGGGAAAGTCTCTCTGGGGGCCGCGTCCTTCTCCTGCCCGCGCTCTCCTGGGTCCCGGCCTCACGAAGCAGCGAGGACAGCTGCGCCTGGAGCCAGCCTCCCCTCCTGGACCTCGCCACGTCCTGCAGCCTGCCTACGAGCGCCTCCACCGACTCCATCAAGACCGGACGGCGAAGTGTGGGATCAGGATCCTCTGGTAGGTCTTCCCTCGGCGTTCTCTTCCAGCCAGAATGCGGTTTTCCCGCACTTTCCTCACCCCAGTAACATCTGTCCCTCCCCCATACTCCTCCCATCATCTGCCTCACCCAATCCACCCTTATTTCAAAAAAAAAACCTTGACCTGCCCAACGCAGTCATGGGGGGCCTCCATCTAGCTGGGCTTACTTCCAGCCCCCTCCTGGAGACATTGCCTGACTCACCTCTAGGGAGAAGCTGGTGTTACAGAACCCCAGTAACACAGGAACAAGTGTGGGTTGTGCAGACGGCATTTCAGAGCAGCAACTGGCGTGGTTGGAAGCCAGAGGAAATACTCGAAACAGAGTGAAGACAGAGGCCTAATTGGAGTACGTTGACAGTTAGTAGTAGTCTAGAAACAATCGCAAACTGCCACCCAGTAGGCCTCGGCCTACTACCTGATTTTCCCTGGGCTACAGCAACGCCCGTTGTTGCTCAGAAGTGCTGTCCGCACAGACAAAACACTCGCTCACGTGTAAGTGGGGTTCGGTAACGTCAGCTGATCCCCTGCTGTGTGTATGGCAAAGTGTCCTGCTCCCTCCACAGTCAAACAACCTCAGATTTACACCTGGCTCCAAGTAGGCCTCGGCCTACTACCTGATTTTCCCTGGGCTCCGACACCGCCAGTTGGTGCTCAGAAGTGCTGTGCGCACAGACAAAACACTCGCTCATGTGTAAGTGGGGTTCGGTAACGTCAGCTGATCCCCTGCTGTGTGTACGGCAAACTCTCCTGCTGCCTACAACTTCTGACTACCTCTGATTTAATATGTTCTCTGATTTGCCCTCTGTCTCCACTCTGTTTTGAGTATTTCCTCCGGCCTACAACACCGCCTGTTTCTGCTCTCAAGTGCCGTCTGCACAATCCACACTTGTTCCTGTGTTACCTGGGTCCTGTAACATCTGCTCATCTCCAGAGGTGAGCACGGCAATGTCTCCTGCTTTGTCTACATTCCCACTACTTGTAGTGGAAATGTGGACAGAGCAGGAGACATTGCCTGACTCACCTCTAGGGAGAAGCTGGTGTTACAGAACCCCAGTAACATAGGAACAAGTGTGGGTTGTGCAGACGGCATTTCAGAGCAGCAACTGGCGTGGTTGGAAGCCAGAGGAAATACTCGAAACAGAGTGAAGACAGAGGCCTAATTGGAGTACGTTGACAGTTAGTAGTAGTCTAGAAACAATCGCAAACTGCCACCAAGTAGGCCTCGGCCTACTACCTGATTTTCCCTGGGCTACAGCAACGCCCGTTGTTGCTCAGACGTGCTGTCCGCACAGACAAAACACTCGCTCATGTGTAAGTGGGGTTCGGTAACGTCAGCTGATCCCCTGCTGTGTGTATGGCAAAGTGTCCTGCTCCCTCCACAGTCAAACAACCTCAGTTTTACACCTGGCTCCAAGTAGGCTTCGGCCTACTACCTGATTTTCCCTGGGCTCCGACACCGCCAGTTGGTGCTCAGAAGTGCTGTGCGCACAGACAAAACACTCGCTCATGTGTAAGTGGGGTTCGGTAACGTCAGCTGATCCCCTGCTGTGTGTACGGCAAACTCTCCTGCTGCCTACAACTTCTGACTACCTCTGATTTAATATGTTCTCTGATTTGCCCTCTGTCTCCACTCTGTTTTGAGTATTTCCTCCGGCCTACAACACCGCCTGTTTCTGCTCTCAAGTGCCGTCTGCACAATCCACACTTGTTCCTGTGTTACCTGGGTCCTGTAACATCTGCTCATCTCCAGAGGTGAGCACGGCAATGTCTCCTGCTTTGTCTACATTCCCACTACTTGTAGTGGAAATGTGGACAGAGCAGGAGACATTGCCTGACTCACCTCTAGGGAGAAGCTGGTGTTACAGAACCCCAGTAACACAGGAACAAGTGTGGGTTGTGCAGACGGCATTTCAGAGCAGCAACTGGCGTGGTTGGAAGCCAGAGGAAATACTCGAAACAGAGTGAAGACAGAGGCCTAATTGGAGTACGTTGACAGTTAGTAGTAGTCTAGAAACAATCGCAAACTGCCACCAAGTAGGCCTCGGCCTACTACCTGATTTTCCCTAGGCTCCGACACCGCCAGTTGGTGCTCAGAAGTGCTGTCCGCACAGACAAAACACTCGCTCATGTGTAAGTGGGGTTCGGTAACGTCAGCTGATCCCCTGCTGTGTGTACGGCAAACTCTCCTGCTGCCTACAACTTCTGACTACCTCTGATTTAATATGTTCTCTGATTTGCCCTCTGTCTCCACTCTGTTTTGAGTATTTCCTCCGGCCTACAACACCGCCTGTTTCTGCTCTCAAGTGCCGTCTGCACAATCCACACTTGTTCCTGTGTTACCTGGGTCCTGTAACATCTGCTCATCTCCAGAGGTGAGCACGGCAATGTCTCCTGCTTTGTCTACATTCCCACTACTTGTAGTGGAAATGTGGACAGAGCAGGAGACATTGCCTGACTCACCTCTAGGGAGAAGCTGGTGTTACAGAACCCCAGTAACACAGGAACAAGTGTGGGTTGTGCAGACGGCATTTCAGAGCAGCAACTGGCGTGGTTGGAAGCCAGAGGAAATACTCGAAACAGAGTGAAGACAGAGGCCTAATTGGAGTACGTTGACAGTTAGTAGTAGTCTAGAAACAATCGCAAACTGCCACCAAGTAGGCCTCGGCCTACTACCTGATTTTCCCTGGGCTACAGCAACGCCCGTTGTTGCTCAGAAGTGCTGTCCGCACAGACAAAACACTCGCTCATGTGTAAGTGGGGTTCGGTAACGTCAGCTGATCCCCTGCTGTGTGTATGGCAAAGTGTCCTGCTCCCTCCACAGTCAAACAACCTCAGTTTTACACCTGGCTCCAAGTAGGCCTCGGCCTACTACCTGATTTTCCCTGGGCTCCGACACCGCCAGTTGGTGCTCAGAAGTGCTGTGCGCACAGACAAAACACTCGCTCATGTGTAAGTGGGGTTCGGTAACGTCAGCTGATCCCCTGCTGTGTGTACGGCAAACTCTCCTGCTGCCTACAACTTCTGACTACCTCTGATTTAATATGTTCTCTGATTTGCCCTCTGTCTCCACTCTGTTTTTAGTATTTCCTCCGGCCTACAACACCGCCTGTTTCTGCTCTCAAGTGCCGTCTGCACAATCCACACTTGTTCCTGTGTTACCTGGGTCCTGTAACATCTGCTCATCTCCAGAGGTGAGCACGGCAATGTCTCCTGCTTTGTCTACATTCCCACTACTTGTAGTGGAAATGTGGACAGAGCAGGAGACATTGCCTGACTCACCTCTAGGGAGAAGCTGGTGTTACAGAACCCCAGTAACACAGGAACAAGTGTGGGTTGTGCAGATGGCATTTCAGAGCAGTAACTGGCGTGGTTGGAAGCCAGAGGAAATACTCGAAACAGAGTGAAGACAGAGGCCTAATTGGAGTACGTTGACAGTTAGTAGTAGTCTAGAAACAATCGCAAACTGCCACCAAGTAGGCCTCGGCCTACTACCTGATTTTCCCTGGGCTCTGACACCGCCAGTTGGTGCTCAGAAGTGCTGTCCGCACAGACAAAACACTCGCTCATGTGTAAGTGGGGTTCGGTAACGTCAGCTGATCCCCTGCTGTGTGTACGGCAAACTGCTGCTGCCTCCAAATTCAAAATACCACAGCTTTACACCTGGCTCCTAGTAGGCCTCGGCCTGCACCCTGATTGTCCCTGGGCTCCAACAACACCAGTTGGTGCTCGGAAGTGCTGTCCACACAGAAAAACACACTCGTTCATGTGAAAGTGGGGTTCGGTAACGTCAGCTGATCCCCTGCTGTGTGGAGGGCAAACTGCTGCTGACTCCAAATTGTAACTACTTCAGATTTAAACATTCTCTGATTTGGCCTCTGTCTCCACACTGTCTCTAGTATTTCCCCTGACCTCCAACACCGCCAGTTCCTGCTCACAGTTGCCGTCCACGCATTCCACACGTTTTCCTGTGTTACTGGGGTTCTGTAACGTCAGCAGATCCCCCAATATGTGTCCGCCACTGTCTCCTGCGCTGTCCACCTTCCCACTGCAAGCGGTGGGAATGTGGACAGAGCAGGAGACAGTGGCAGACACACATCAGGGGATCTGCTGACATTACAGAACCCCAGTAACCCAGGAACACGTGTGGATTGGGCAGACAGCTGCTGTATGCATAAACTGGCGGTGTTGGTGGTCACGTGAAATCCTGGAAACAGAGTGGAGACAGATGTCTAATTGGAGCACGATGACAGTCTGTTGTAGCCTACAAACAATCAAAAACTGCCACCAAGTAGGCCTCGGCCTACACCCTGGTTCTCCCTGGGCTCCAACAACGCTAGTTGGTGCTCGGAAGTGCTGTCCACACAGAAAAAAACACTTGTTCATGTGAAAGTGGGGGTCAGTAACGTCAGCTGATCCCCTTGCTGTGTGGAGGGCAAACTGCTGCTGCCTCCAAATTCAAACAACGTCTGATCTTAAACTGCCTCCAAGTAGGCCTCAGCCTACAAAATGACTATCCCTGGGCTCCAACATCGTCAGTTGTTGCTCGGAAGTGCTGTCCACACAGAAAAAAACACTTGTTCATGTGAAAGTGGGGGTCGGTAACGTCGGCTGATCCCCTGCTGTGTGTATGGCAAAGTGTCCTGCTCCCTCCAAAGTCAAAATACCTCAGCTTTACACCTGGCTCCTAGTAGGCCTCGGCCTGCACCATGATTGTCCCTGGGCTCCAACAATGCCAGTTGGTGCTCGGAAGTGCTGTCCACACAGAAAAACACACTTGTTCATGTGAAAGTGGGGTTCAGAAACGTCAGCCGATCCACTGCTGTGTGTACGGCAAACTGCTGCTGCCTCCAAATTCAAAATACCACAGCTTTACACCTGGCTCCTAGTAGGCCTCGGCCTGCACCATGATTGTCCCTGGGCTCCAACAACACCAGGTGGTGCTCGGAAGTGCTGTCCACACAGAAAAACACACTCGTTCATGTGAAAGTGGGGTTCGGTAACGTCAGCTGATCCCCTGCTGTGTGGAGGGCAAACTGCTGCTGACTCCAAATTGTAACTACTTCAGATTTAAACATTCTCTGATTTGGCCTCTGTCTCCACACTGTCTCTAGTATTTCCCCTGACCTCCAACACCGCCAGTTCCTGCTCACAGTTGCCGTCCACGCATTCCACACGTTTTCCTGTGTTACTGGGGTTCTGTAACGTCAGCAGATCGCCCAATATGTGTCCGCCACTGTCTCCTGCGCTGTCCACCTTCCCACTGCAAGCGGTGGGAATGTGGACAGAGCAGGAGACAGTGGCAGACACACATCAGGGGATCTGCTGACATTACAGAACCCCAGTAACCCAGGAACACGTGTGGATTGGGCAGACAGCTGCTGTATGCATAAACTGGCAGTGTTGGTGGTCACGTGAAATCCTGGAAACAGAGTGGAGACAGATGTCTAATTGGAGCACGATGACAGTCTGTTGTAGCCTACAAACAATCAAAAACTGCCACCAAGTAGGCCTCGGCCTACACCCTGGTTCTCCCTGGGCTCCAACAACGCTAGTTGGTGCTCGGAAGTGCTGTCCACACAGAAAAAAACACTTGTTCATGTGAAAGTGGGGGTCAGTAACGTCAGCTGATCCCCTTGCTGTGTGGAGGGCAAACTGCTGCTGCCTCCAAATTCAAACAACGTCTGATCTTAAACTGCCTCCAAGTAGGCCTCAGCCTACAAAATGACTATCCCTGGGCTCCAACATCGTCAGTTGTTGCTCGGAAGTGCCGTCCACACAGAAAAAAACACTTGTTCATGTGAAAGTGGGGGTCGGTAACGTCGGCTGATCCCCTGCTGTGTGTATGGCAAAGTGTCCTGCTCCCTCCAAAGTCAAAATACCTCAGCTTTACACCTGGCTCCTAGTAGGCCTCGGCCTGCACCATGATTGTCCCTGGGCTCCAACAATGCCAGTTGGTGCTCGGAAGTGCTGTCCACACAGAAAAACACACTCGTTCATGTGAAAGTGGGGTTCAGAAACGTCAGCCGATCCACTGCTGTGTGGAGGGCAAACTGCTGCTGCCTCCAAATTCAAAATACCACAGCTTTACACCTGGCTCCTAGTAGGCCTCGGCCTGCACCATGATTGTCCCTGGGCTCCAACAACGCTAGTTGGTGCTCGGAAGTGCTGTCCACACAGAAAAACACACTCGTTCATGTGAAAGTGGGGTTCGGTAACGTCAGCTGATCCCCTGCTGTGTGGAGGGCAAACTGCTGCTGCCTCCAAATTCAAAATACCACAGCTTTACACCTGGCTCCTAGTAGGCCTCGGCCTGCACCCTGATTGTCCCTGGGCTCCAACAACGCTAGTTGGTGCTCGGAAGTGCTGTCCACACAGAAAAACACACTCGTTCATGTGAAAGTGGGGTTCGGTAACGAACAGCTGATCCCCTGCTGTGTGGAGGGCAAACTGCTGCTGCCTCCAAATTCAAAATACCACAGCTTTACACCTGGCTCCTAGTAGGCCTCGGCCTGCACCATGATTGTCCCTGGGCTCCAACAACGCTAGTTGGTGCTCGGAAGTGCTGTCCACACAGAAAAACACACTCGTTCATGTGAAATTGGGGTCGGTAACGTCAGCTGATCCCCTGCTGTGTGGAGGGCAAACTGCTGCTGACTCCAAATTGTAACTACTTCAGATTTAAACATTCTCTGATTTGGCCTCTGTCTTCACTCTGTCTCTAGTATTTCCCCTGACCTCCAACACCGCCAGTTCCTGCTTACAGTTGCCGTCCACGCATTCCACACTTGTTCCT
The DNA here is from genome assembly GCF_039654945.1 of Dendrobates tinctorius. Taxonomy (NCBI): domain Eukaryota; kingdom Metazoa; phylum Chordata; class Amphibia; order Anura; family Dendrobatidae; genus Dendrobates; species Dendrobates tinctorius. The sequence continues at coordinate 11,605,251 of NW_027361765.1, forward strand.
GTGTTCCTGGTGTTCTGTAACGTGAGCTGATCCTCCAATGTGTGTCCGGCACTGTCTCCTGCGCTGTCCACCTTCCCACTGCAAGTGGTGGGAATGTGGACAGAGCAGGAGACATTGGCAGACAAACATCAGGGGATCTGCTGACATTACAGAACACCAGTAACACAGGAACACGTGTGGATTGGGCAGATGGCTACTGTACGCATAAACTGGCGGTGTTGGTGGTCACGTGAAATCCTGGAAACAGAGTGGAGACAGATGCCTAATTGGAGCACGTTGACAGTCTGTTGTAGCCTACAAACAATCTAAAACTACCACCAAGTAGGCCTCGGCCTACACCATGATTGTCCCTGGGCTCCAACAACGCCAGTTGGTGCTCGGCAGTGTCTTTGGCACGGGTACTCCCTGTTGCCCAGCCTGTTTTCAGCACGCCTGCTGTTTCCGGGTAGTGTCAAGGTCACTATGCCACCAATCCGTTGTCCTGTCGTCTTGCGGCCAGGTTAGCCGACTCTACGGTGCCTGCAGTTTAGGTGACTCCTATGTGGGCTGCGGGAACTGGCACTGAAGGCTGGATCCGTAGTGCCAACGGGACATGGACCCCCTGTAGGACTGTGGGTTTCGGTAACTGCGGCCGGCTTGCGGCCTGGCTACTTTGCTTTGAATGGGTACCTTCTGCTACCCACCCGGGTTCCAGCACTGTCTGCTGGTTCTCGCCAGAGCCTTTGGCCTAGGTGCCTCCATCTCGGTATCCGAAGTCCAGCACCGTCAGCTGGTCCTTGGTAGTGCTTTTTAGCACAGGTACTTTCTGCCTAGTAACCGTGGTCCAGCACCGTCAGCTGTTCCTCGGTAGTGCCATTGGCTCTTGTAGCTTTTGCTACCCATCTGGGTTCCAGCACCGTCAGCTGGTTCTCGGCAGTGTCTTTGGCACGGGTACTCCCTGTTGCCCAGCCTGTTTTCAGCACGCCTGCTGTTTCCGGGTAGTGTCAAGGTCACTATGCCACCAATCCGTTGTCCTGTCGTCTTGCGGCCGGGTTAGCCGACTCTACGGTGCCTGCAGTTTAGGTGACTGCTTTGAATGGGTACCTTCTGCTACCCACCCGGGTTCCAGCACTGTCTGCTGGTTCTCGCCAGAGCCTTTGGCCTAGGTGCCTCCATCTCGGCATCCGAAGTCCAGCACCGTCAGCTGGTCCTTGGTAGTGCTTTTTAGCACAGGTACCTTCTGCCTAGTAACCGTGGTCCAGCACCGTCAGTTGGTCCTCGGTAGTGCCATTGGCTCTTGTTCCTTCTGCTACCCATCCGGGTGCCAGCACTGTCTGCTGGTTCTCGCCACAGCCTTTGGCCTAGGTGCCTCCAGCTCGGTATCCGAGGTCCAGCACCGTCAGCTGGTCCTTGGTAGTGCTTTTTAGCACAGGTACCTTCTGCTTAGTAACCGTGGTCCAGCACCGTCAGTTGGTCCTCGTTAGTGCCATTGGCTCTTGTTCCTTCTGCTACCCATCCGGGTGCCAGCACTGTCTGCTGGTTCTTGCCAGTTTCTCAGCCTTCTTGTACCTTCTGCTACATTTCCAAGATCAAGCTTTTTGAAATTGTCTTTGGTAATCCTTATCGATCTCCATGACGACGACCCTGATGATGACGACCCTGAAGACCACACCAAAGAAGACCAGAAATATGACCCTAAATAATAAGACCAAGAGGACAAAGAACATGAAGACAACCACCAAGATACAGAACAAAAGACAGAAGAACAAGAAGCAGAAGAAGCAAAAGCAGAAGAACAGAAAGCAGAAGAACATTAAGCATAAGACTAAAAATCAGCATAGAAGAAATCAAAATTATAAGCAGAAGAAGACTAAGCAGTAAATGGGGGTGAGTCGGTTCCTCCTCGTGGTGCCCCTGGAAAATGCCTGCTACTGCAGGCCAAACTGAACGCGGACAAATCCTGTTGTAAATCTTTTGTGACAGGCAGAACGTAAGGTGTAATCTTATAACTTTTATAGATAAGTACTACAGGAATGCCTGTCACCATAAGAAAATGAAGAGAAAGAAGAATAGGAAGAAGAAGAAGAAATAGCATATTAAAATTAATAGCTGAATAAGAAGAATATGAAGAATGGAAAAAAAATTAATGGGAAGAAGATGAAGAAGAAGAAGATGAATAAGGTGAAGAAAAAGTTGATGAAAAAAATACTACTGCTGCGGATCATGAAGGAGAAAGTGTGGGAGAAGTACAAAAGAAGGTGAAGAGCATGGAAGTTGTGAAACATACAGAACATATCTGTCAAAATATAAAAAAGGTTAACATAGTCAATATCTTTTTAACTCCGAACGTATTGAAAAAAAAATTGGAATTAATGCTATGCCATGTGATTTGAATAAACCACTATGCTTTTAATGTCTCCTCCACCTCCCACAATACATTCTACATGATTCTTATTTGTTTTCAATTATGTAGAATTAGCCAACAAGGAAATAAAGGGCTTTTTTTAATTCCAATACCGGAAGTCCCATTGACTTGAATGGGACTTCCGGTATCGGAATCGGCGATACCCGATATTTTTTTTGTATCGGGCGATACCATCCGATACGATATTTTTGGGTATCGAACGGTATCGCTCAACACTACTCGTGACATATTGTACTTCATGTTAGTGGTAAAATTTCATTCAAATAACTTGCGTTTATTTGTGAAAAAAACGGAAATTTGGCGAAAATTTTTAAAATTTCGCAATTTTCCAACTTTGAATTTTTATGCCCTTAAATCACAGAGATATGGCACACAAAAAACTTAATAAGTAAGATTTCCCACATGTTTGGTTTACATCAGCACTATTTTGGAACCAAAATTTTTTTTGTTAGGAAGTTATAAGGGTTAAAAGTTGACCAGCGATTTCTCATTTTTGCAACACCATTTTATTTTTATGGACCACATAACATTTGAAGCCACTTTGAGGCGTCTATATGATAGAAAATACCCAAAAGTGACACCATTCTAAAAACTACACCCCTTAAGGTGCTCAAAACCACATTCAAGAAGTTTATTAACCCTTCAGGTGCATCACAGGAATTTTTTGAATATTTAAAAAAAAAGGAACATTTTACTTTTTTTCACAAAAAAAATACTTCAGGTTCAATTTTTTTATTTTACCAAGGGTAACAGGAGAAATTGGACTGCAAAAGTTATTGTGCAGTTTGTGCTGAGTACGCTGATACCTGATATGTGGGAGCAAACCACTGTTTCGGCGCATGGCAGAGCTCAGAAGGGAAGGAGCACCGTTTGACTTTTTCAATGCAAAATTGGCTGGAATTCAGATCGGACGCCATGTCATGTTTGGAGAGCCCCTAATGTACCTAAACAGTGGAAACCCCCCACAAGTAACCCCATTTTGGAAACTAGACCCCCCAAGGAACTTATCTAGATATGTGGTGAGAACTTTGAACCCACGGGGCTTCACAGAAGTATATAACGTACAGCGGTACAATTAAAAAATCATATTTTTTCCACAAAAATGATCTTTTCACCCCCAATTTTTATTTTTCCAAGGGTGACATGACCCTAAAAGTTATTGTGCAATTTGTCCTGAGTACGCTGATACCTCATATGTGGGTGTAAACGACTATTTGGGCGCATGGCAGAACTCAGAAGGGAAGCAGCGCCATTTGACTTTTTTGGCTGGAATTGAGATCGGACACCATGTCGTGATTGGAAAACCCCTGATGTACCAAAACAGTGGAAACCCCCCACAAATGACACCATTTTGGAAACTAGACCCCCAAGGAACTTATCTAGATGTGTGGTGAGCACTTTGAACCCCCAAGTGCTTCACAGAAGTTTATAACGCCCAGGCGTGAAAATAAAAAAATAATTTTTTTCCACAAAAATGATATTTTTGCCCCCAATTTTTTATTTTCCTAAGGGTAACAGGAGAAGTTGGACCCCAAAAGTTGTTTTGCAATTTGTCTTGAGTAGGCTGATACCCTATATGTGGGGGTAAAACACTGTTTGGGCGCATGGCAGAGCTTGGAAGGGAAGGAGCACCATTTGACTTTTTCAACGCAGAATTGGCTGGAATTGAGATCAGACGCCATGTTGCATTTGGAGAGCACCTGATGTGCCCAAACAGTGGAAACCCACCAATTATAACTCCAACCCTAACCCCAACACACCCCTAACCCTAATCTCAGCCCTAACCCTAGCCCCAGCCCTAGCCCTAACCCTAGCGGGGCATTTTCTTTTAATTTTATTATTTTACCCTAACTAAGGGGGTGATTGATTTACTATATATGGCAGGTTTTTATGTTTGGCAGCTGTCACACGCTAAAAGACGCTTTTTATTGTAAAAATAGTTTTTGCATCACCATATTTTGAGAGCTATAATTTTTCTATATTTTGACCCATCGAGTCATTTGAGGTCTTATTTTTTGCGGGACGAGTTGATGTTTTTATTGGTATAATTTTCGAGCATGTGACATCTTTTGATCGCTTTTTATTCCGATTTTTGCGACGCAGAATGAACAAAAACAAGCGTTTCATGAATTTCTTTTGGGGGGGTGCGCTTACACCGTTCCGCGTGCGGTAAAATTGATAAAGCGGTTTTATTCTTTGGGTCAGTATGGTTACAGCAATACCTCATTTAGGTCGTTTTTTTATGTTTTGGTGCTTTTATGCAATGAAAACAATTTTATATGAAAAAAATTTTTTTGCATCGCTTTATTCTGCAAGCTATAACTTTTTTATTTTTTTACTGATGATGCTGTATGGTGGCCCATTTTTGCGGGACAAGATGACGTTTTCAGCGGTACCATGGATATTTATATGCATCTTTTTGATCACGCGTTATTGCACTTTTTGTTCGGCGGTATGATAATAAATCATTATTTTTTGCTTCGTTTTTTATTTTTATTTTTAAGGGGTTCGCTAAAGGGGTTAACTAATGGGACAGTTTTATAGGGCGGGTCGTTACGGACGCGGTGATACCAAATATGTGTACTTTTATTGTTTTTTTCCGTGCGCGCCAAAATCCGAAAAGTTTGACTTTGGCGCGCACGGCGCACCATCAAAAGTGCGCAGCGCAGGTCAAAGCGCAACTAGCGCACGGCCTGCGCACGATCTGCGCACCCTATGCTAAAGATAGGGTGCGCCGATCGCAGGCGCCGCTGTGCGCTAGGAGGCGGCGCTACAAGCAAGGGGCGGGCACGCCGGGCAGAGAGCCGGCTCGGGGGCGGAGCTACCCCCGGCCGTGCGTGCGCTTAAAAAGCGCTAATGTGAAACCAGCCTTAGCGATTTTTTTTTAATTATTTTTATACTTTTTTTTTTTTTTAGCTTTATTACATTGTCCCAGGGGGGACATACCTGTCACGATCTGTCACAGGCACTGCACTTGGCTTCCTCGTGCCTGCTCTTTGCAGGCACTGAGGAAGCCAGCTCCCTGCAGGCCCCCGAAGGTCCCCGTCGCCATCTTGGATTCGGGGACTTGCAGGGATGGAGCCCCCCGCAGCAGCGCTGCTGTGGGGTCCTCAGGGAAGCACGGAGGGAGCCACCTCCCTGCCGATGCTTCCCTTTAACCCCCGGTACACCGCGATCGTATTTGAACGCGGTGTGCAAGGGGTTAACGTGTCAGGGGTGGTCCGTGACCACCCCTGACACATTGTGCCGGGTGTCAGCTGTGATAATCAGCTGACACCCGGCCGTGATCAGCGGCGCTCACCATGTGGGCGCCGCTGACCGCTGTGATGTACTATCCCGTCCCTGGGACATTGCAAATAGCAGTTGAACTGGAAACTGGAGGCGTTTAAAATCAAAAAACAAATCAGATGGAATGAGTGGAATTCTTGGAATGAAAATGTCCTCTCCTTTGGCACAATCTGTTTCTGAGCTGCGTATCTAACCCTATCCTGTGTGATAATGTCTGCTGAGCTGTGTACCTAATCCTATTCAAAATATTACTAAGGGGGTCCCTGGGTGATTCTTTCTGGTAACGACTCTTATCAGCATGCTACCAATGGAGCCACGAGGTATTATTTTTTCACATCTATCCTTACTCTCCTTATGAATTTATATTTACAATTTTTGTACAACTTTTTACATTGTGGGATATTTCCCTTTTGGAGAAGGATGAGATGGGAGAAACTAGTAATATTTTGAATATTTGGGTACATTTTTTAATGCATAAGGTGTATTTTTCACATTCATCTAAATTTACAAAATAATTTTATTATAATTGTGTATTGTGGGTTATCTCCCATATGGGGAATGATTGAATGTGAAGAACCAGCAATGTCCAGAAAATACATGTATGCTCTTTAATGCAAGTAATTTTTTTGCTAAAAATATGTGCTCTATGAGATTTATGTGATCATTTATTGCCAGTTTGCACATTTATGTGTAAAAGTACATTCTACCTTATTTATGAAAAAGTGTTTCTCACCCAGAGGCTGTGTGTTTTGTCGCTATTTCATTTCAAGTATGGTTTGCCGACTCTGTTTTATATCATGACATATGTTTAAATAAAAATGTAAAAAATTGTATTATTATTGGAGGAAATTTCTTTTTGTTCTTCATATGTAATTTCACAGTCCTCCGTGTTATAATTTTCATTTGTGAGTGTCTACAAAGAAAACTGTTGCTGATAGCAACCAATCACAGCTTTCATCTTTTAAACAGCTCTGGGACAGCGTGGCGAGTTTTGAGTGGCGACTTTTGTGTTTCGACTTTTATGTGGCGAGGTTGGTGTATGTGTGGTGAAATGTGTGCTGAAGGTGGTATATGTGTTGGAGCATGTGTGTTATGAATGGGTAAACGAGGAAGATAGCAGGCCCAGGCTAAGCCACAGAAAACCAGAGAGGTTGGAAGCTAAGTGGATTGCAGACCCCCTGATCCTGTCCACACAACTAGCAGTAGCCATGGAGCGTACCTACGATGATCCTAGACGCCTCGGCACAGCCGGAGAGCTAACTAAGCCTAAAGCAAGAAAGGGGAAATCTAAACTGCCCCGGAGCAGACCCCAAAGGAATAGATAGCTCCCAAACACATATATTGTCTGTGAGACAAGATGAAAACACAAGTGCAGGCAGAAAAATAGACTGGCCCACACTGACTAGACAGGACAGGAAAGGAAAGACACTGCAATCACGCAAAAAACCCTGCAAAAAGTCCAACACGTCTGATGCACAAAAAACACTGAAGTCACACAACTTCGCCACCACTATATCAGCACTCTGGTATATTCTGAAAGCAAAGCAAAAAGAGACCAATATAAAAGGGGACAAAACAAACTGGCACAAGCATTAACATATGGGTGGTGATTCAGCACAGCACAAGCCGGAGCTGGCTGACCCGCACAAAGCTGAGATAAACAAAACCAGATCAAATTACTATTATTATTATTATTATTATTATTATTATTATGCATTTATATAGCGCCATTTATTCCATGGCACTTTACATGTGAAAAGGGGAAATATAGACAAGTATAGTAAACATGTGTAAGATAAGGGACACACAAGTACATAAGGAGAGGGGACCCTGCCTGTGAGGGCTCACAGTCTACAGGAATGGGTGAGGATACAGTAGGAGAGGGTAGAGCAGGTAATGCTGTGGTTCAGTAGACCGAGGATCATTGCAGGCTGTAAGCTTGTCGGAACAGGTGGGTCTTCAGGTTCTTCTTGAATGTTTCCGTTGATGGTGAGAATCTGATGTGTTGCTGCAAGGAGTTCCAGAGTATGGGGGAAGCATGGGAGAAGTCTTGTATGCGGTTGTGGGAAGAAGAGATAAGGGGGGAGTAGAGAGCAGGAGACATCAGACCTCAGAAGGCACAGCAAGAAAATCACCAGCAGGGATAGAGGGAGTCAGCTGTCTTAAATCCCAATCAGAAACCCCAGATCTCCAATCGTCCTCCTCATCATCAGGTGGCAAGCCTCTGTCAATCAGATCAGATCCACTACCTCCAGTAACCACCAGAGGGAACCCAGAAAGAGAACTTGCAACCCTTCTGTCAATCTGACCAGCTCCACTACCTTCAGTAAAGCCAGAGAGAGAACTCACGATACACATGGTAGTGTGTGGCATAATTTTGTGTGTGTGTTCATATCCCCATGTGTGGTGAGTATCCCATGTCAGGGCCCCACCTTAGCAACTGTACGGTATATACTCTTTGGCACCATCACTCTCATTCTTTAAGTCCCCCTTGTTCACAACTGGCAGCTGTCAATTTTCCTCCAACACTTTTCCTTTCATTTTTTCCCCATTATGTAGATAGGGGCAAAATTGTTTGGTGAATTGGAACGCGTGGGGTTAAAATTTTGCCTCATAACATAGCCTATGACGCTCTCTGGGTCCAGACGTGTGACTGTGCAAAATTTTGTGGCTGTAGCTACGACGGTGCAGATGCCTATCCCGGACATACACACATACATACACTTTTCCCCTATTATGTACCTAGGAGCAAAATTGTTTGGTAAATTGGAAGGTGCAGAGTTAAAATTTCGCCTCACAACATAGCCTATGACGCTCTCGGGGTCCAGTCGTGTGACTGTGCAAAATTTTGTAGTTGTAGCTGCAACGGTGCAGATGCCAATCCCAGACATACACACATACATACAAACATACACACACATTGAGCTTTATATATTAGATAATAATTTTCTCCTTCAAACTGCTTTCGTCAAAGAATGCTCCCTTTGCAGCAATTACAGCATTGCAGACCTTTGGCGTTCTAGCAGTTAATTTGCTGAGGTAATCTGGAGAAACTTCACCCCATGCTTCCAGAAGCCACTCCCACAAGTTGGTTTGGCTTGATGGGCACTTTTTGCGTACCATACGGTCAAGCTACTCTCACAACAGCTCAATGGGGTTGAGAACTGGTACCTACGCTGTCCACTCCATTACAGATAGAACACCAGCTGCTTGCTTCTTCCCTAAATAGTTCTTGCAAAATTTGGAGGTGTGCTTTTGGTCAAAGTCCTGTTGTAGGATGAAATTGGCTCAGATTAAGCGTTGTTCACAGGGCAGGCCCAGAATGGTAATCTGCCGAACCGGGCAGATTCCCGGTGGGCCGGCGGCTCTGAACTAGTAAATGGGCTGCCGGCCCTTTAAAACCTTTGACTAGGCCCTGTGTGCGTGCTCCCTCTCGTTGCACGCGCTGACAAGGGCCTCGCCTGCCGGCATCAGTGCGTGAGCGCGCCCCACGTCCGTGACTGTGTGCGTGGCTGCTGCCCTCCTCAGTGCAGGCAAACAGGAGAGCGTGCGCAGCACACAGGACCTTGTCAGAAGTTTGAAAAGGCCGCCGCCACAGCAGCACGCACAGGACTCCTGCCTCTCTGTCTGACGCTGGAAAGTATCAGCATCAGAAAACAGTGGAGAGAGCCAGCAGCACGCAACATAAAAGGTAATACCATACCTGCCTGTGTGTGCTGTGCTTCCAGGGAGAGCTAGGGAAGCAGCTCAAGTCAGCACGGTGACTTCGTCTTCTGCTCTGATCTGCATCATGGGAGGTGACGAGACAGAGCTGCTGTGAGCACTAGAACCTGAAGAGCTGCATATGGATATCAGCCTCCTCTGCACCACAGAAGCGAGAGTGTGTGTGTAAGTAATACTTGTGTGTGGTATCTGTAGTGTGTGTGCGGTATCTGTAGTGTGTGTGCGGTATCTGTAATGTGTGTGCGCTATCTGTAGTGTGTGTGCGGTATCTGTAATGTGTGTGAGTGAGTATGTAATGTGTGTGCGGTATCTTTAATGTGTGTGTGGTATCTGTAGTGTGTGTGTAATGTGTGTGCGTTATCTGTAGTGTGTGTGTAATGTGTGTGCGTTATCTGTAGTGTGTGTGTAATGTGTGTGTGTGCGGTATCTGTAGTGTGAGTGTGTAATGTGTGTGCGGCATCTGTAATGTATGTGAGTATGTAATGTGTGTGCGGTATCTGTAGTGTGAGTGTGTAATGTGTGTGCGGCATCTGTAATGTATGTGAGTATGTAATGTGTGTGCGGTATCTGTAATGTGTGTGTGGTATCTGTAGTGTGTGTGTAATGTGTGTACGGTATCTGTAATGTGTGTGCGGTATCTGTAGTGTGAGTGTGTAATGTGTGTGCGGCATCTGTAATGTGTGAGTATGTAATGTGTGTGCGGTATCTGTAATGTGTGCGTTATCTGTAGTGTGCGTGTAATGTGTGTGCGGTATCTGTAGTGTGTGTGTAATGTGTGTATGGTATCTGTAATGTGTGTGCGGTATCTGAAGTGTGAGTGTGTAATGTGTGTGTGGTTTCTGTAGTGTGTGAGTGTGTAATGTGTGTGCAGTTTCTGTAGTGTGTGTTCGGTATTTGTAGTGTGTGTGTAATGTGTGTGCGGTATCTGTAGTGTGTGTGTAATGTGTGTGCGGTATCGGGAGTGTGTAATGTGTGTGCGGTTTCTGTAGTGTGTGTTTAATGTGTGTGCGTTATTTGTAGTGTGTGTGTAATGTGTGTGCGGTATCTGTAGTGTGTGAGTGAGAAATGTGTGTGCGGTATCTGTAGTGTGTGAGTGTGTAATGTGTGTGCGGTATCTGTAGTGTGTGAGTGTGTAATGTGTGTGCGGTTTCTGTAGTGTGTGAGTGTGTAATGTGTGTGCGGCTTCTGTAGTGTGTGAGTGTGTAATGTGTGTGCGGTATCTGTAGTGTGTGTGCGGTATCTGTAATGTGTGTGCTGTATCTGCAATGTGTGTGCGGTAACTGTAATGTGTGTGCGGTATATGCAATGTGTGTGCGGTATCTGTAATGTGTGTGAGTATGTAATGTGTGTGCGGTATCTGTAATGTGTATGTGGTATTTGTAGTGTGTGTTTAATGTGTGTGCGTTATCTGTAGTGTGTGTGTAATGTGTGTGTGATATCTGTAGTGTGTGTAATGTGTGTACGGTATCTATAATGTGTGTGCAGTATCTGTAGTGTGTGAGTGTGTAATGTGTGTGCGGTTTCTGTAGTGTGTGAGTGTGTAATGTGTGTGCGGTTTCTGTAGTGTGTGTTTAATGTGTGTGTGGTATTTGTAGTGTGTGTGTAATATGTGTGCGGTATCGGTAGTGTGTGAGTGTGTAATGTGTGTGCGGTTTCTGTAGTGTGTGTTTAATGTGTGTGCGGTATCTGTAGTGTGTGTAATATGTGTGCGGTATCGGTAGTGTGTGTGTGTAATGTGTGTGCGGTTTCTGTAGTGTGTGAGTGTGTAATGTGTGTGCGGTTTCTGTAGTGTGTGAGTGTGTAATGTGTGTGCGGTTTCTGTAGTGTGTGTTTAATGTGTGTGCGGTATTTGTAGTGTGTGTGTAATGTGTGTGCGGTATCTGTAGTGTGTGTGTAATGTGTGTGCGATATCGGTAGTGTGTGTGTAATGTGTGTGCGGTATCTGTAGTGTGTGTGCGGTTTCTGTAGTGTGTGAGTGTGTAATGTGTGTGCGGTTTCTGTAGTGTGTGTGTGTAATGTGTGTGCGGTTTCTGTAGTGTGTGAGTGTGTAATGTGTGTGCGGTTTCTGTAGTGTGTGTTTAATGTGTGTGCGGTATTTGTAGTGTGTGTGTAATGTGTGTGCGGTATCTGTAATGCGTGTGCGGCATCAGTAATGTGTGTTCGGTATCTGTAGTGTGTGTGCGGTATCTGTAGTGTGTGTGCGGTATCTGTAATGTGTGTGCAGTATCTGAAGTGTGTGAATGTAATGTGTGTGCAGTGAGGACATTCATTGTATGTGGGCTGGTGAATTTTTTTGTGCCAGGGCTGCTTTTTGGTCCCAGTCCGGCCCTGTCACAGGGTATGGCATGGCGTTGCAAAATGGAGTGATAGCCTTCCTTATTCAAAATCCCTTTTACCTTGTACAAATCTCCCACTTTACCAACACCAAAGCAACCCCAGACCATCACATTACCTCCACCATGCTTGACAGATGGTGTCAGGCACTCTTCCAGCATCTTTTCAGTTGTTCTGCGTCTCACAAATGTTCTTCTGTGTGATCCAAACACCTCAAACTTGGATTCGTCTGTCAATAAGACTTTTTTCCAATCTTCCTCTGTCCAATGTCTGTGTTCTTTTACCCATATTAATCTTTTCCTTTTATTAGCCAGTCTCAGATATGGCTTTTTCTTTGCCACTCTGCCCTGAGGCCAGCATCCCGGAGTCGCCTCTTCACTGTAGACGTTGACACTGGCGTTTTGCGTGTACTATTTAATGAAGCTGCCAGTTAAGGACCTGTGAGGCGTTGATTTCTCAAACTACAGACTGTAATGTACTTGTCTTGTTGCTCAGTTGTGCAGCGGGGCCTCCCAATTCTCTTTCTACTCTGGTTGGAGTCTGTTTGTGCTCTCCTCTGAAGGGAGTAGTACACACCGTTGTAGGAAAGTTTCTTGGCAATTTCTCGCATGGAATAGCCTTCATTTCTAAGAACAAGAATAGACTGTCGAGTTTCACATGAAAGTTCTTTCTTTCTGGCCATTTGAAAGTTTAATGGAACCAGCAAATGTAATGCTCCAGATTCTCAACTAGCTCAAAGGAAGGTCAGGTTTATAGCTTCTCTAATCAGCCAAACTGTTTTCAGCTGTGCTAACATACTTGCATAAGGGTTTTCAAGGGTATTCTGCCCATCCATTAGCCTTCTTACACAGTGAGCAAACACAAAGTATCATAAGAACACTGGAGTGATGGTTGTTGGAAATGGGCCTCTATACACCTATGAAGATATTGCATTACAAACCAGACATTTGCAGCTAGCATAGTCATTTACCACTGATAAGAACTGAATGAGTTAAATGAATTCTGCTGAACTTTATCTTTTCTTCGAGGAGATGTCTCAGACATCTCCCTTGTGAACCAAGGTCAAATATTTCCTGCTTACATGGCAAAGCTGTTGTAGAAGTAACTATTTTTCTTTTCTTTATTGCGCATGTCTGTAAATGTCTAAATTCTTTGCTATAAAAGATGGAAGCCTAACTGATAAGCCAGAGGCGTCTTGGCAGGCATCCAGAGTCGTATCATACAGCTTATGTCTGTGTTATTCTTCTCGACGGAGCAATCAATTAGAGACATATGGTGCCTTACACCCAAGAACATCGGTCCTTCAGATGAAAGAGATATCTGAGGGATCCCGACAGTTTCCTGGCGCCCGAACAGGGACCTGATATAGGCACCTCTCCAAGACTACCCGATCTACAGACCACTCCAGTTACTGATGAAATTGTGAACAGCAGACCTAAACACCTGGCCAGGTAAGAGATCAATTCTTCTCTTCTCTGCTCTTCATAATCTATCATTATAACTAAGGTCCGTATCAAGGGGAATCTAGTAGAGGATGGGGCCGTAAAATCAGGTCCATATAAGAACTCTGAGGAAATCGGGTGTGACACGCATATGTAATTTCTGCTCGAATGAGAGGTTACTGTAGGTTCTGTCTGTGCACAGCTATTTTTAGAAAAAGAGCTGATGCAAATCGAAATGGGAGAGGTCTGACATTACGGAATATAAGGCTGGGTGAACAGTTCATGCTGCAAAGCCCCGACGGACAAGTTCTCCACAATAGAAGATTCCGTGTTAGGAATCAGGGAGGTTGTTGAATGGCTACTTTGATTTGAAAGGTTGTGGAAAGTAGAAAAATAAGCTGCACAGTAGGTATTCGTTCAAAGAGTGGTGATATTGCCTAACTGGGTTATGTGACAGCGTCCTTTCGGGGAGGTCACCGCCTAAGCTTAAATCAACACCCTTTACGAATAAACCTTGTGACAGATAAGAGTGTGACCGAATGAGCACAGGACCACGAAATGAGCCTGTGACAGGATATGACTGAAGAACCCCGATAAATGGATACTTTGTTTACAATCCTGTGTGTTGTGGGAGTGTTACTGTTCGGATGCTACCTAGCATATAAGTACACGAGACACATAGTACAAGGAGGAACAGACACCCCGTTTAACCTGTTGGCACCTTAGGAAGAAGGTAACGAGGTATAGTAGAGCCTAGTCTTGAGCTTACCCAATACACCACCTAAGGAAGAGAGGATTAACAGGAAAGAAACAAGAAAAACAGGATAAGAATAAAAGATAAAATGGGGAACAATCAGGGAAAGACACCCGAAGAAGGAGACCGGTTATGTGATATAATTGAGGATAGATATGGAAGTAGTGCAGCAAAGAACCTGGAAAAAGTATTAATCAAATCCAAAGTGCAAGATAGGCAGGCTGTGTGAATCCTTGTATATATGTCTATGAGAACCTCTGAATAAGATGAGAGATGAGTAATTGAGTATAAAAGTAAAAAAAAAAAAAAAAAATCAGTGAATGAGCACGTATGAATGAATCATCACACATCATTTTTGTGTCAAGAGATTTGTGACCTTTCTAGTTGTGGTGGAATCCCGGACAGATGCGTTATAGATATTTCAAATCTACATCTGAGACTGAATGAATTGAGTAATGATATAGTTCGTGTTATATGTGGCATTACATTGTAAAGTTTCCTGAATGCATTTGGCCAGAAAAAGGGCAAGGCATGGTTAATCTCATTATACAGTTATCTGCCCTTACAGTGAAATCCCGTGATTTTGAGTTTCTTTGTAGAAATTGATTTTGATAAGTCTAAAGAACTACATAATTCTGTGAAGGACGACGCTGCATTCTGACGGGAGGGAGGAAGGATGGCGCTGCGCAGTTTTTCTTCTCCCTTCGCTCTTATCTCTGCTGAGTGTGAGCTGTGCTCAAAATTCTCTGTAATTCTATCCGTAAGGTACGCGCTGAAAGATTTGTGCATTTTAAAGCAACAGTACTTAATTGAAGATTGGAAGTTAAAAGTAAGATATGGTGCCTAATTTAGAAGGGAATTGTAAGTGATTGTTTGGTCATTGTAAGTGATTGCTTGGTCATTAATGTGTTTGAACCTGCTTCTAGTTGTGTGATTGATTTGTATAGCAAATTGTGTCAAATTACAAAAGACAGAGAAGGAAGGAAGCAGTAAAACAAGTGGGACAAATATTGAAAAAGGCAAAAATACCAGAGTGTGAATGTTTGGATGTACAAAAAGGCACAGACAAGGGAAGAAAATAGCAAGTGAATAAATGATGCTTGAGAATGTGCAGCAGTATGGAAGGTGTATTATGAATGTTTGATTGACAAAGTGTAACCAGAGACCCAGACAAAACAGATGGACTTGTAAACACTGTGGTCAGACTCAGACAAACCCAGACTGAATAGCTACTTGTGTGACCTGTGCTACTGACCTAAGCGAATTGCACTAAATCCTATCCAGACAAGATCATAAGAAGCTGACATAATAGTGCGGATAGTGGGTAGTGGGGACATTGGCCCTTGAGGAGTAAGCTGACAGTAGACATCAGACGACCAACCCCATCAGGACCTAGAAGTGTGACTAGAATAAGAAAGATACAGGTGTATTATCCCTGGAGCCCCTCTGACCAGCTAGCTTTGCTGAAGCAGCTGCCTGACCCTGAAGACCAACCATTCCCGTTTTACAGACACATAAAGGAAGTACAGCAGACATATAAGTGTACCTGGGCAGACCTAGAGAGGTTGGTGAGTTTAAAGGCAGGTGACGCACTAGGACATATAATTAAGACACACAGATGTGACAAAGGATCAGGCTTGGGGCATGGATGATAAATCTGCACGATCTGGGGAGACGTACTGTGAGTCACTAAGACAATGGGCTGCAGTGGAACAATCAGAACAGTCTGTACTCCTGACTAATGTGACACAGCAAAAAGGAGAGAGGGTAGAGATATACCTTGGACGGTTACAGCTGAAATGGGCAGACATGGGGTACATTTGCATAAACCCACTTGATGTTAGAATACTGGTGAATGCATTCATTGACGGTATGAACAAAGACTTACTAGACGCAGTACAGACAGCCAGACCTGAATGGAGACATGTAGATCCGAAAGACCTCCTTAAGGTAGCTAAAGAAATTGAGCAAACAAGGACAATAAGACAACCTGTCATGTATGCTGGAGCACAAGGAAAAAAGTGGAGACGTAATAGGGAAGGCATGTGAGATCACACTGACGTTTCTTTTGACAATCTATTCCCCACATGACATCCATGCCATACTCCTACAAGTTCAACCAAAACATCTGTCTATGGCCAGACAGCTCCGACTTGAGTGTGCTCTACTAATTCCTGAGTATGTCACTCCTCAAAAGATGTAACGTTCTGAATCCAGCCACCCTCCTGCCTGTGGATTCAGAAAAGCGGGAATTGGTGACCATATTAGTGAGTGAGGAAGGATACTTTGACATGACGCATGAACATGTCTGCATAGAACTGATGAGTCAGGAGACAGTTGGGTTTGCACACATTCATGAAAAACCTGTTCCTAATGCAGACTTTGAGTTTCTTTTTTGTAGATGGCCCCAGATACCACCAGGATGGACGATTCTACACTGGATATGCAGTAGTATCCTCACATGAGGTAATCCGAGCGGAACCACTCTCTCCTCACATGTCGGCGCAGGAGGCAGAGTTGAAGGCACTCACTGAGGCGTGTAGAGCCGCTGCAGGTAAAGTCGCTAATATTTTCACAGATTCAAAACCCATTAAAAATGCAGAGCTGGTGAAACAATTGATGGAGGCATTGATGTTACCAGTCCAGGTTGGCATTGTCAAGGTAAAAGCACACACAAAGGTGACTCCGTGGAGGTAGAGGGCAATAGAAGGGTGAACGAGGCTGCTAAAATAGCACAAGGCGGCCTAGAGAGAGCAGTGGACGGTGGCGGGGAGTCAGCGTATTCCAGCCACATTGGGTCTAGATGTCCTGAAATCCCTCCAGCATAAAGCTGCCCAAACAGAGAAGGTACACCGGGGGAGACTGGGAGCTGAGCTGAACTCAAATGGAGTATGGGAGAATAAGGATAAAATGTGCCCACCAAAGTCCCTGTTCCCAATCATGGCGCAAGCAGCACATGGCCCCAATCACACCTCAAAAAGTCACATGTGTGCCATGGTAGATGCCTTCTAGATCGCTCCTGGCTTCAGTTACGCAGCCGCGAAACTTGTACAATCATGCCTCATCTGTGCACAGCACAACCCAGGTAAAACAGTAAAAGTCCCTAAGAAAGCGACACCTAGGCCTCTCTACCCGTTTCAGAGACGGCAGATTGACGACATACAGCTACCAAGGTAGGAGTGTATGCAAATATCCTAGTATGTGTAGATCTCTTCTCTGGGTGGCCGGAAGCCTATCCGGTAAAACGTGCAAATGCTAAAATGACTACAGACAAACTGATGAAAGAACTGATCTGCAGGTATGGTGTCCCAGAAACCACAGAAACAGATAGGGGTGCACACTTCACGGGAGAAATAAAGAGGGAAGTCATGCAGGCCCCGGGCGTATAACAAACATTTCATACACCATATAGGCCACAAGGTAGTGGGAAAGTGGAAAGACTAAATGGGACACAAACTGAAAATTCAAAAGGCCATGGCAGACACAGGAAAGAGCTGGGTGGAGTGCTTGCCTCTTGCACTCTTTTCAGTCAGACGCACTCCAAATAGAAACACTGGCTTGTCTCCTTCTGAAGTCCTGAGACTTAGAGATCAGTACGATAAAGACAATAATCGTACTAAGGACAGTTGGTGGTCAGACACCTTCTCTTTTCTTAATCCAGCTAATTGGTTTAAGGGTATTGGAGGCTGGATAGCTGGGATTATACTAAGTTTATTACGTATTGCCGTTTGTCTCCTTATAATATATGTGTTACTGAAACTTGTTTTTTGGTGTATCTCTGTATGCAAGAAAAGATGTAGAAATAGATAAGGAAGTTTGACTGTAAACAACAAGAATTTAACTATTATTCCTTTGACATCTCATTTCTGGCATGAAGGAGCGTACTCTTGCAATGATGGACGTGGCTTCAGTGTCTGGGGGATGGAGAAGGTAGAAGACCTGTCTCCCTTGGGCAACCCGTCGGCCTGGGATAGTACCTGGTGAACGAGCCACTATCCGCTGTTGTTGCAGGATCCAGTGTTCCAGATTGTGGAAAATGAAGATGTCAAAGTGGGGGAATGATAAGAACTGAATGAGTTAAATGAATTCTGCTGAACTTTATCTTTTCTTCGAAGAGATGTCTCAGACATCTCCCTTGTGAACCAAGGTCAAATATTTCCTGCTTACATGGCAAAGCTGTTGTAGAAGTAACTATTTTTCTTTTCTTTATTGCGCATGTCTGTAAATGTCTAAATTCTTTGCTATAAAAGATGGAAGCCTAACTGATAAGCCAGAGGCGTCTTGGCAGGCATCCCGAGTCGTATCATACAGCTTATGTCTGTGTTATTCTTCTCGACGGAGCAATCAATTAGAGACATATGGTGCCTTACACCCAAGAACATCGGTCCTTCAGATGAAAGAGATATCTGAGGGATCCCGACACCACATTAACAATGTATAGAGTGTATTTCTGAAACATTTAATGTAAACTTAATTGGAAAAAACAGTGCTTTTCTTTCAAAAATTAGGAAATTTCTAAGTGACCCTAAACTTTTGAACAGTAGTGTATATTTTTCAGAATTAGTCCTTACAAGGACTGTTGGTTTAGCTGGATGTGAGTATTTAGGATTGTAGACCTTACACTAACTGAGAAATGCCTAATTCTGACCCTATCAAGGCAGCCGCTCTCCCTACACTCTCTCAATCTGGAGCTGAATGCGCCGAGCAGGGCGGCGTCCGGTCCCTTATACTCCTGATAATGCTGTGCAACTAGCCAATCACTGCATGACCACGAGAAAGATGGCTGGTGGTGTTTCGTGGCCTGGCAGTGTGGTGCTAATAAAAATATGGATATCTTATAGCCTACATATTGTAATATATTGTTTATATGCTTTGATATAGTGTGGTCATTAGACCAAGGATGGAAAGTATTGCAAATATGAAATATGGTTGTTTGAATCTAAAACACTATATTGCAATATACTATGGTGTAATATCATCAATGCTGAACTTTGACACTGAGCCACAAAGCGTTTGCTCTGTGTCAATACCGTAAGACAAGGAATTGTTCTGTGGTCTTTGAAGCTCTGTGTTTCAAAGATTCATTATCCTGATTTGTACACAAGTGACCACTGTGATATTTGCGTTGACAAACAGTGATAGATATTGAATACTTTCACTTGGGGGGTGGTTGATGGGAATTCTACAAGGAGCTTTCCAACTAATTCTGTGTGGTGTATTCTTACAATAGGAATAACAACTGTATAGATAATGAATATTTATGCTGCTTGAACAAAGAAGTCTTGTGCTCAATAATAGTATGATTCTCGATTGACAAGAGAGACCAAAATGTTATGGTCTCATGTAGCAATATTGGGTCATGCATGACATCAATAATCGAGGACCGATTGTGATACACATCTTGACATGTATGCGTGTGTGCCTGGGTTACGATAGGTATCCAGTTTTCAGAATAGGTGATTATGGAAGTCATGCTGCCCAATGCTACCATCTTAGAGCATTATGCTATGAGCATGAAGAGTTAACTTTGTAACAAGCAACATATGTTGAACTTTGAACGGTGATAGACATCTTTGACAAGTTGACCAGAGGCAAACAGATCCTGGGTTATAATCAGTAGCAAAACATTGTGCTATTGTTAAGAGACATGCTAATGGAAAACTAATCTCTGGTTGGTGCAAACAAGCTAAGATTGTAGTAGTCTATAACAAACAGACCTTGAAGTCTTGTGCTGTTATCAAGACAACAACGTACTGTGCAGATTCAAGATTCTGATGCAGACTAAACATACTGCACAGTTGTAATGTGGGAGTGCTGTGTATAAAAAGGTGGACCCTATGTCAGTGAAGAGAGGGGACATTTCCAGGAAGGGACATTTCCAGAAGCTATCACGGTTTCTGTGATGACAAGACCAGAGTATTTTCCTTCTCGACACGGTGGTCCCTCCAGTAGAGAAGTGATGCTACAATGCTTGGTAATGTATAGTATGGATACTTATTTCTCTATGTACTATAATTCATAATAATTGTATGATTAACATGAAATTAATTAACAAGACAGGGTAATATTATATCTGCCATTCCATTAATTTGGTGTTTTATAATCATTGTATAATAAAATTGTGTTATATCCAAGTAGTAGCCTTCTTTAAAGCCATATCCGAACCTTATTGCTGAACAGTTGGCAATACAGGCAGACAATCTGTGCACCATGATTGGGTCTCTAAAGTCTGCCAAAATTGCTGGGTGGAGACCCGAGTTCCCGCCGAGTAATCCCGGAAATACTCGATGCTCGCCGAGTACCCTGAGCACAGTGATACTTGGGCGAGTACCGAGTAGTGGCGAGCACGTTCGCTCATCACTAATGACCTTGTGATATTTCAGTTTTACTTTTTTAATAAATTTGCAAAAATTTCTACATTTCTGGTTTTTATCAATCAAGATGGGGTGCAGACTGTACATTAACCCCTTCACGACCTTTGACGCCACGTAGGCGTCATGAAAAGTCGTGCCAGAACGACCCATGACGCCTATGTGGCGTCATGACTTTAAAGCCCCCCTGCGGGTCGGGTGACCTAGGTCACTGAAAGGTCACCCGACCCGCAGATACAGGGGGCTTTGTTCTTCGCCACAGGGGATGTGGCTTCGCCCCCATGTGGCTACGATCGCTCTGATTGGCTGTTAAAAGTGAAACAGCCAATCAGCACGATAGTAATATTTCATCAATGAAAATTGATGAAATATTACAATCCAGCCATGGCCGATGCTGCTGTAGCATCGGACATGGCTGGTGACACTGATCCGACCCCCCCACTGGCGATCACCCCCCCGCAACTGAATGACAGCGGCGATCTGCCGCCGCTGTCATCATCTGCCCCCCTCCCATTCCCTCTGCTCCCCGCCAGCTTCCGATAACCCCCTCACCCCCTCTCACCTCCCCCGACACCTTCTAAGTCCCCCTGTCGCTCCCGGTGTCCGGCGGGTCCGGTTCATGGGCGCCGCCATCTTGGAAAATGGCGGGCGCATGCGCAGTGCGCCCGCCCGAATCTGCCAGCTGCAGATTCCATTCTTTCATTTTGATCACTCTCACAGTGATCAAAATGAAAGAAAAAGTAAATGAACCCCCCGATTATCACCCCCATAGGTAGGCACAACTAATAAAGTAAAGAAAATATTTTTATTTTTATTTTTCCATTAGTTTTAGGGTTAGGGTTAAAAAGAGGGTTAGGGTTGAAAAGAGGGTTAGGTTTAGGGTTGGAAAGAGGGCTGGGTTGGAAAGAGGGTTAGGGTTAGAGTTGGAAAGAGGGTTAGGGTTGAAAAGAGGGTTAGGGTTAGGGTTGGAAAGAGGGTTAGGGTTAGGGTTGGAAAGAGGGTTAGGGTTGGAAAGAGGGTTAGGGTTAGGATTGGAAAGAGGGTTAGGGTTGGAAAGAGGGTTAGGGTTGGAAAGAGGGTTAGGGTTGAATTAGGGTTAGGGTTGGAATTAGGGTTAGGGTTGGAATTAGGGTTAGATTTAGGGTTAAGGTTGGAATTAGGGTTAGCGTTGGAATTAGGGTTAGGCTTGTGGTTAGGGATGTGTTAGGGTTAGGGCTGTGGTTAGGGGTGTGTTGGGGTTAGGGTTGGAGTTAGAATTGAGGGGTTTCCACTGTTTAGGCACATCAGGGGGTCTCCAAACGCGACATGGTGCAACCATTGATTCCAGCCAATTTTGCGTTCAAAAAGTCAAACGGTGCACCCTCCCTTCCAAGCCCTGACATGTGCCTAAACAGTGGTTTACCCCAACAAATGGGGTATCAGCGTACTCAGGAAAAATTGCACAACAACTTTTGGGGACTAATTTCTCATGTTACCCTTGGGAAAATAAAAAATTGGGGGCTAAAAAATTATTTTTGTGGAAAAAAATGATTTTTTCATTTTCACGTCTCTGCATTATAAACTTCTGTGAAGCACTTGGGGGTTCAAAGTGCTCACAACACATCTTACATACGTTCCTTGGAAGGTCTAGTTTCCAAAATGGGGTCACTTGTGGGGGGTTTCCACTGTTTAGGCACATCAGGGGCTCTGCAAACGTAATGACGACCGCAGACTATTCCATCAAAGTCTGCATTTCAAAACGTCACTACTTCCCTTCCGAGCCCTGACGTGTGACCAAACAATGGTTCCCCCCCACATATGGGGTACCAGCGTACTCAGGACAAACTGTACAACAACTTTTGGGGTCCAATTCATCCTGTTACTCTTGTGAAAAAAAATTGCGGGCTAAAAATCTTTTTTTTTGAGGAAAATTTTTTTTTTATTTTCACGGCTCTGCGTTATAAACTTCTGTGAAGCACTTGGGGGTTCAAGGTGCTCACCACACATCTAGATAAGTTCCTTGGGGGGTCTAGTTTCCAAAATGAGGTCACATGTGGGGGGTTTCTACTGTTTAGGCACACAGGGGCTCTGCAAATGTAACATGACACCCTCAGACCATGCCATCAAAGTCAGCATTTCAAAATGTCACTACCTCCCTGCTGATCCCCGACGTGTGCCCAAACAGTGGTCCCCCACATATGGGGTACCAGTGTACTCAGGACTAACTGTACAACAACTTTTGGGGTCCAATTTATCCTGGTACCCCTGTGAAAATAAAAAATTGCGGACTAAAAATATTTTTTTTAAGAAAAAAAATATTTTTTATTTTCACGGCTCAACGTTATAAACTTCTGTGAAACACCTGGGGGTTCAAAGTGCTCACTATGCATCTAGATAAGTTCCTTAGGGGGGTCTAGTTTCCATAATGGGGTCATTTGTGGGGGAGCTCCAAAGTTTAGGCACACAGGGGCTCTCCAAACACGACATGGTGTCTGCTAACGATTGGAGCTAATTTTCATTTCAAAAAGTCAAATGGCACTCCTTCCCTTCTGAGCCCTGCCGTGCGCCCAAACAGTGGTTCCCCCCACATATGGGGTACCAGCGTACTCGGGACAAACTGGACAACAACTTTTGTGGTCCAATTTCTCCTGTTACCCTTGTGAAAATAAAAAATAGCGTGCTAAAAAATCATTTTTGAGGAAAAAAAATGATTTTTTATTTTCACTGCTCTACGTTATAAACTTTTGTGAAGCACTTGGGGGTTCAAAGTGCTCCCTACACATCTAGATAAGTTCCTTAAGGGGTCTAGTTTCCAAAATGGTGTCACTTGTGGGGGAGCTCCAATGTTTAGGTACACAGGGGCTCTCCAAACGCGACATGGTGTCCGATAACGATTGGAGCGAATTTTCCATTCAAAAAGTCAAATGGTGCTCCTTCCCTTCCGGGCCCTGCCGTGCGCCCAAACAGTGGTTTATGACCACATATGAGGTATTGGAGTACTCAGGAGAAATTGTCCAACAAACTTTAGGATCCATTTTATCCTGTTGCCCATGTGAAAATGAAAAAACTGAGGCTAAAATATAATTTTTGTGAAAAAAAAGTATTTTTTTTTTATGGATCAATTTGTGAAGCACCTGGGGGTTCAAAGTGATCACTATGCATCTAGATAAGTTTCTTGGGGGGTCTAGTTTCCAAAATGGGGTCACTTGTGGGGAAGCTCCAGTGCTTAGGCGCACAGCGACTCTCCAAACGCGACATGGCAAGCGCTAAATATTCCAGCATATTTTCCATTCAAAAAGTCAAATGTGCTCCTTCCCTTCCGAGCCCTGCCGTGCGCCCAAACAGTGGTTTATGACCACATATAAGGTATTGGTGTACTCAGGAGAAATTGCCCAACAAATTTTAGGATCCATTTTATCCTGTAGCCCATGTGAAAATGAAAAAAATTAATGATAAAAGAAAATTTGTGGTGCAAAAAATAAAATGTCCATTTTTTCCTTCCACGTTGCTTTAGTTCCTGTGAAGCACCTGAAGGGTTCATAATCTCCTAGAATGTAGTTTTGAGTAGCTTGAGGGGTGCAGTTTTTAGAATGGTGTCACTTTTGGGTATTTTCTGCCATATAGACCCCTCAAAGTGACTTCAAATGTCAGGTGGTCCCTAAAAAAAATGGTTTTGTAAATATTGTTGTAAAAAAAAAAAAAAAATTGTTTCCAAAATTGTGCTGATGTAAAGTAGACATGTGGAAAATGTTATTTAGTAACTATTTTGTGTCACATCACTCTCTGGTTTAACAGAATAAAAATTCAAAATTTGAAAATTGCGAAATTTTCAAAATTTTCGCCAAATTTCTGTTTTTTTCACAAATAAACGCAAAAATTATAGACCTAAGTTTACCACTAACATGAAGCCCAATATGTCACGAAAAAACAATCTCAGAATCGCTAAGATGCGTTGAAGCGTTCCAGAGTTATTACCTCATAAAGGGACACTGGTCAGAATTGCAAAAAATGGCCAGGTTATTAAGGTCAAAATAGGCTGGGTCATGAAGGGGTTAATGAGAAAAAAAATGAACTTTTTTGCATTTACCAAATGGCTGCAATGAAACAAAGAGTGAAAAATCTATAGGGGTCTGAATACTTTCCGTACCCACTGTGCACTGCGGCTGGCTTATATGGGCTATACACAGAAGTGGCAGTATATATATATACAGCAGTATCACCTATATGATGTATATAGATTGCTGTACATATATTGCATAGGTGATATAGTGATTATATACAGCAGTATCACCTATATATTGTATATACAGCAGTCTACATACATTATATAGGTCAAACTGCAAATGCTGTATATACATAAAAGATGCTTTCATCTTGGTACTCACCTGAGATGGGGGAAGTATGAGGTGGGTCCACTGTCCAGCCAGCGTCAGAGGCGGAGCGGATGCTAGCCAGGGATTGGTGAGGAGAGCCCTGCTGGGCCATGTATGAGATGTCAGGGTCTGGACCAGCATTTACAACTTTGAATTGAAGTTTCAATGAGGACATAGTGGTTAAGGGAGCAGTGTAAGTCTTCTTTGCTGGGAGTCCAGATACCTAATGGAACAGCTCAATTTTTTTAGTTTCCCAACCACTCTCAGGTGGCACAAACATCAGTTTCATAAACTACTATTGGTAGAAAAATGTAAGGATAGTAACACAGGTAAGTGACTGATCAATTGAACCACACAGTAGAACATTTTATAATGGCACAACAGCAGTCAGCAATAGGCCATGCATGTTGTGTCAGGGACTGAGTCAGCATTTAGACCTTTGAATTTAAGTTTAAATTAAGATGAGATTGGTGAGGGACCAGTGTAGGCTGGCTGTGCTGGAGCCCTGATACCTCATGCAACAGCTCAAACTACTTTTTGCTCAGCCACACTCAGGTGACATAAATATCAACTTGGTAGACTATTATTGGTAGAAAAATTTAAGGATAGTAACACAGGAAGTTGACTGATCAATTCATCCACAGTAGACATTTTAGAATGGCACAGCAGCATCCAGCAATAGGCCATGCATGCTGTATCAGGGTCTGGGCCAGTTTTTAGATTTAGGAGTTTCAATGAAGATGTGGTAGTTAAGGGAGCAGCAGTATAAGCCTTCTTTGCTGGGAGCCCTGATACCTGATGCAAGAGCTCAATTTTTTTCCCCAGCCAGACTCCCTAGGTGGCACAAATATCAGCTTGGTAGAGCACTAATGTTAGAAAGTGAAAGGATAGTAACACTGGTAGTTGACTAAAAGTAAATGCAGGTTTGCCGGTCTGGGAGTCATACTGCAAAAGGAATCACACAGGAAGGAGACCCAATTTGCAGCACAAATATTTCTCAAATTTAGGGTCAGACAACAGGAAACGTGGAATCAATTTACCTACAGTAGAAATTTGATAATGGCACAGCAGAAGTCAGCCATGTGCCATGGATGAGAAATCAGAGTGTGGGCCAGCATTTAGAGCTTTGAATTGAAGTTTCAATTAAGACATGGTGGCTAAGGGAGCAGTGTAAGCCTTCTTATCTGGGAGCCCTGATACCCTATTCAACACCTTTATTTTTATTTTATTTCCAGCTACACTCAGATGGCACACACATCAGTTTCGTACAGTACTATTGGTACAAAAATGTATGAAAAGTAACACAGATAGTTGACTGAAATTGAGTGCAGGCCTGCCTGTCTGGGAGCCCTACTTACACAGGCAACCCACCAGATGAAGACCCAACTTGTAGTCTCCACAGTTTAAAAAAAAATTGTCACACGCCACTAAAGTGGCATCAATTTCACAGAGTAGAAACAGTATAATAGGCCTCTGACACACTTTCTACCACAGGCAACCAACCAAATGGAGACCCAACTTTTTCCACATCTCAAAAAAATGTTTGCAACATCAGCAGCAGTAGCAACAGCAGGCACAGAAGAAACCACAAAGATGGCACAGACTTCAATAACGCAAGATCAATACATGACACTAAAAATGACACCATCGCCTAGTCTGCTCAATCTGTCTGGGGTGCAAAAGTCATTGGAGATCCATGACTTGTTCATTTTGATGAAAGTTCAGCGGTCTACATTTTAAGGGGACAGCTGGATGCGCTTACCATCAGGACATCACCAGCAGTGCTGAAGACATGTTCTGAGAGAACACTGGTTGCCGGGCATGACAAAACCTCCAAGTCTTGACAGGCAAGCTCAGGCCAATCTTCCATTTTTCAAGACCAAAATGCAAAAAGGTTCAAACCCTCACTGATGGCATTGATATTGAGCTCCAGATACTCCTGCACCATTCTCTCCAGTCATTCAGAACATGTCAGACTTATACTCTATTGCGCTGGTGCACGAGCTGGTCTAAAAAATTTGTGAAACGACTCACAGAAATTGCTTATGCCACATACAATGCTGCTGTTGCTAACGTTTTTGTGACGTTCCCGGGGTTGACCGTCTAGATCTGTGATGCACACTGTGTGCATCACTGCTGTCTTTTGCAAAACCACTCTTAAAATTGACTACAAGTGTGTATTGATACTCCAGCATGCATTCATCCCTTTCCATGGGGGAAAACATCTGGCAAAATTTACTCTTGTACCGTGGATCTAACAGAGTGGCAACCCAGTAGTCAGGACTATTTCTAACCCTAAGAATATGGGCATCGTGTTGAAAATAGTGCAGTAAAAAGGCACTCATGTGTCGGGCACTTCCATGAGGTCCAAGTCCATGGTATGTGTAGCACTCATGGTTGCTTCTTCCATCCCCTCCCGCCAACCACAGACAACACAGAGCGGAACATTATCCTCTTCATCTCCTGACTGTTGCCCGTCCATCACTCTGTCCTCCTCCATTTGTCCCTCAGCTCCTGCGTCTTCACTGGTTTGTCTTGTACCATGAGCCCCCCCTTAACTGCTGTAAGCCACCCTCCCATGGCACCTACCTGTCTGACCACAGTTTGGATATTTGAGATATTGTTATCCCTTCTGCATCCTCCTTTTCTTCCACCACCTCTTCTTTTATGACCATCACCTCCTCATGCAGACTATTCAAAGTGTGCTCCAGCATGTGTATGACTGGAATAGTGATGGTGATGACGGCATCCTCAGCTTACTAACATCTTAGTAGACATTTTGAAACTGTCAGAAGGGAGCGGAGGTCCTTCATCTGTGCTCACACCGCAAGCGTGATTTGCACCATGTTTGTACCGCGTTGGCCCAGGCTATGCAAAAGGACATACTGTACCAGGGCTCATCGCTGTTGCCACAGCCGCTGCAACATGTGCAGAGTGGAGTTTCACCATGTTGGAACATTGCTAATCAATCAAATGGTTAACCAGTAGGCCGAAAGACCTCTGTAGCGATGCAAGTCAATGACCTGCGGAGTACGATCGGAAGTGAGCACACAGCGACCGTGCTTTGGGCAGCAGCGCATCCATGCCGGGATAGTGACAGAGAGATTGCTATACCACCAGGTTGAGGATGTGAGCCATGCAAGGCAGATGTGTGAGGTAGCCATGGCATAGGGCCCCCACTAGGTTTGCATCGTTATCGCACATGGCCTTGACTTAAGGTTAAGTGGGTGGAGACAGCTATTGCTCTAACTCGGCTTTTTTTTTTGGCATATGAAGGAGAAAACATTAATTTACATGACCACAACTGTGGGACCAAGGGCTGGCAGCTATACTGAGAGAGGGTGGAGTACGGAGAACAGGACAAATTTCTGGACTGTGAGTGAGGTTCAAGCGGAGATTTTATGGTGGATTAAGAAAGATGTGTTGTGCTAGGTGACACAAAAGCAGCAGTCATGTCTACTTCTGTAACAGTTGACAGCTCACTTACCCTGTCTGTAGGGGGTAAACAAGTGTCGATTCCAGGGGCGGACACAGACTGTAGTGGGCCCCTGTGCAAGAAATTTTTCGGGCCCCCCAACCCTTCATAGGGCAACAAAGTTATTTATTTGTTGTTATCTAATATTGAGGCTATGCAGGGCTGGATATAATATCTGTATAGAACATAATGTAACCCCCCCATAGCATATAATGCATTCCCCCCCATATAGTATAATGCAGCCCCTCCATAGAATATATGGCAACCCCCCCATAGGATATAATGCAGCCCCTTATATAGTATAATGTAGCCCCTCCATAGAATACAATGTAGCCCTCATCATATAGTATAATGCAGCCCCCATAGAATATAATAAATATAATACAGCCCCTCTGTAGAATATAATGTAGTCCCAAATAGAATATAATACAGCCCACCTCCCCATAGAATATAATGTAGCCCCCCATATTATATAACACAGCCTCCCCTTATAGAATATAATGCAAAATGTACCCCCCATGGTATATAACACAGCTGCATAGTATATAGCCAAGCACCACATGGGTATATAGCCCAGGCCACCATGGTATCTAGCCCACCATGGTATAATACAGCCCAGCATGGTATATAGCCTCCCAGAATGGTATAATACAGCCCAGCATGGTATAATACAGCCCAGCATGGTATATAGCCCCCCCAGCATGGTATAATACAGCCCAGCATGGTATATAGCCCCCCAGCATGGTATAATACAGCCCAGCATGGTATATATCCCCCCCAGCATAGTATAATACAGCCCAGCATGGTATATAGCCCCCCAGCCTGGTACAATACAGCCCAGCATGGTATATAGCCCCCCAGCATGGTATATAGCCCCCCCAACATGGTATGATAAAGCCCAGCATGATAAATAGCCCCCCAGCATGGTATAATACAGCCCAGCATGATATATAGCCCCCCAGCATGGTATAATACAGCCCAGCATGGTATATAGCCCCCCAGCATGGTATAATACAGCCCAGCATGGTATATATCCCCCCAGCATGGTATAATACAGCCCAGCATGGTATATAGCCCCCCAGCATGGTATAATACAGCCCAGCATGGTATATAGCCCCCCCAGCATGGCATAATACAGCCCAGCATGGTATATAGCCCCCCCAGCATGGTATAATACAGCCCAGCATGGTATATAGCCCCCCCAGCATGGTATAATACAGCCCAGCATGGTATATAGCCCCCCAGCAAGGAATATATCCCCCAGCATGGTATATAGCCCCCCCAGCATGGTATATAGCCCCCCAGCATGGTATACAGGCCCCCCAGCATGGCCCTACAGTCCAGCATGGTATATAGCCCCCCAGCATGGTATGATACAGCCCAGCATGGTATATAGCCCCCCCAGAATGGTATGATACAGCCCAGCATGGTATATAGCCCTCCCAGCATGGTATAATACAGCCCAGCATGGTATATATCAAACCCCAGCATGGTATAATACAGCCCAGCATGGTATATAGCCCCCCAGCATGGTATGATACAGCTCAGCGTGGTATATAGCCCCCCCAGCATGGTATAATACAGCCCAGCATGGTATATAGCCCACCAGCATGGTATATAGCCCCACCCAGCATGGTATATAGCCCCCCCAGCATGGTATGATACAGCCCAGCATTATATATAGCCTCCCAGCATGGTATATAGCCCTCCAGAATGCTATATAGCCCCCCAGCATGGTATATAGCCCCCCAGCATGGTATGATACAGCCCAGCATGGTATATAGCCCCCCCAGCATGGTATGATACAGCCCAGCATGGTATATAGCCCCCCCAGCATGGTCCCACAGTCCAGTACTCACACTGATTTAAAAAAAAACAACACACTCCTCACCTTCTCCTCGTGCCTGCGTTGCTCCCGACTCCAGTCTCCTCTCCTGCACTGCCTGGTACACAGTGATAGCGCGATGACGTCATCGCGCACCCGCTGTGTCAGAGGCAGAGCGGGGAATGATGGGAGAGGGAGCGTCAGCTGACTCTCTCTCCTCCAGGCTCCATCATTGCCTCCTTCAATGCGGGGAGCGGGGAGGGGGGGATAGGGTGGAGTCGGCGTTGGGGGCCCCTTTGCCTCCTGAAGTGCTGCTCTCCTCATTGCTCTACACATGGCTAATTTCAATTTTGACATAATTAGCCATGTGGTGCTAGAGGCTGGAGGGGCCCCCTCTCCCCCGGGGCCTCCGTGCAATGCACGGTCTGCACAGGCGGTAGGTCCACCTCTGGTCGTTTCTGCGGCCAGAGACCTGTGTCAGAAGACTTGGAATGGTGACGGAGGAGGAAGAAGCAGCAGATCATAGAATCATAGAATCATAGAATCGTAGAGTTGGAAGGGACCTCCTGGGCCATCTGGTCCAACCCCCTGCTCAAAGCAGGATTCGCTAAATCATCCCAGTCAGATATCTGTCCAGCCTCTGTTTGAAGACTTCCATTGAAGGAGAACTCACCACTTCTCGTGGCAGCCTGTTCCACTCATTGATCACTCTACCTGTCAAAAAGTTTTTTCTAATATCTAATCTGTGTCTCCTCCCATTCAGTTTCATCCCATTGCTTCTAGTCTTTCCTTGTGCAAATGAGAATAAAGTTGATCCTTCTACAATGTGACAGCCCTTTAGATATTTGTAGACAGCTATTAAGTCTCCTCTCAGTCTTCTCTTTTGCAAACTAAACATTCCCAAATCCTGCAACCTTTCCTCATAAGACAGGGTTTGCAGACCGGTCACCATTCTGGTCGCTCTTTTCTGAACTTGCTCCAGTTTGTTGATGTCTTTTTTAAAATGTGGTGCCCAAAACTGGACACAATATTCCAGATGAGGTCTGACCAAAGAGGAGTAGAGGGAAATAATGACTTCACGTGATCTAGACTGTATGCTTCTGTTAATACATCCTAGAATTGCATTTGCCTTTTTTGCTGCTGCATCACACTGTTGACTCATATTCAGTCTGTGATCTATTAGTATACTCAAGTCTTTTTCACATGTGCTGTCACTTAGCCCTATTCCTCCCATTCTATATATGCTTTTTTCATTTTTATTGCCCAGATGTAGTACTTTGCATTTCTCCCTGTTAAAAACCATTCTGTTAGTTGCTGCCCACTTCTCCAGTTTATTTAAATCTTTTTGAATCCTCTCTCTCTTCTCTAGTATTAGCTATCCCTCCTAGCTTTGTGTCATCAGCAAATTTAATCAGTTTACCCTCAATTCCTTCATCTAAATCATTGATAAAGATGTTGAACAATACAGGGCCCAGGACAGAGCCCTGTGGTACCCCACTTGAGACATTCTTCCAACTGGATGTGCAGCCATTTACGACCACTCTTTGGGTCCGATCACTAAGCCAGTTATGAATCCACCTAACAGTTGCCTTGTCCATTCCATACTTAGTCATTTTTTCAATAAGGATTGTATGAGAGACTTTGTCAAATGCTTTGCTGAAGTCAAGATATACTATATCTACAGCATTTCCTTGATCCACCCAATCAGTGATACCGTCATAGAAGGAAATTAAGTTAGTCTGACATGACTTATTAGCTACAAACCCATGCTGACTCTGTTTAATCACTTCATTCTTATCCAGGTATTGACATACATGTTGTTTAATAATTTGTTCAAAGATCTTTCCTGGTATAGAAGTCAGACTCACCGGCCTATAGTTGCCTGGGTCCACCTTCTTCCCCTTTTTGAAGATAGGAACAACATTTGCTCTTCTCCAGTCTTCTGGCACTTCTCCTGTTCTTCAAGAATTTTCAAAGATTATGGAGAGGGGTTCAAAAATTTCTTCTGCTATCTCCTTCAGTACTCTGGGGTGTAATTCATCTGGACCTGGAGACTTGAATTCATTTAGGTTAGCTAAGTGTTTCCTCACTGTCTTTCTGTTTATAGATATCCTGGATTCTTCTATTCCCTTAATAGAACAGTGAATAACAGTTGATGTTACATTTCCTTTCTGAGAGAAAACAGATGCAAAATAGGAATTTAAAAGTTCAGCCTTCTCAGCATCCTGTCTTACCATTTCATCATTTTCATCTTGTAAAAATCCTATAGCATCTTTGACTTTTCTTTTACTTTTGACATATCCCCAAAATCCTTTATTATTGCTTTTGACATCTCTTGCAAGCTTCAATTCATTTTCAGCTTTAGCTAATCTGATTTGTGCCCTGCAGGTTCTGCAGACAGCATTATATTCTTCTTTAGATATGCCTCCCTCTTTCCATTTTATAAACATTTTTTTCTTCCTTTTTAGCATGTGCTTACGTTCTGTGTTCATCCATCCTGGTTTCCTTAAATGCTTCCTATTCTTCCCTCTTTTCGGAATTGTTAACAACTGTGCTTTGAGAATTTCATTTTTCAAGATTTCCCATCCTTCCTGGACATTTTTGTCTTTAAGGATATCCAGCCATTGGATCCCTCCAATTCTCTTTCTGAATCCCTTAAAATCTGCCTTTCTGAAATCTAATCTTGACGTCTGAGTCTTCACAGGTCTTCCGCCTCTAGTTATCCAAAATTCTAAAATAGCATGGTCGCTACCTCCTAGGGTCCCAACCACTTTTACCTCCTCAACCATTTCCTCCCTGTTTATAAGGATTAGATCCAAGGTAGCAGTTCCCCTTGTTTTCTCCCTTACCTTTTGGAAGATAAAGTTGTCAGCAAGAGAGGATAAGAATTTCCTTGACCTGGTAGTTTTGCCTGAGAGAGATTCCCAACAAATGTCTGGATAGTTGAAATCTCCCATGACAACTATGTCATATTTTTTGGAGAACTTGGCCATTTGATGCATAAAGAGTTCATCCATATCTTCAGCTTGCACAGGCGGCCTGTAGTAAATGCCTACAATGGTGTCCTTTCCATTGTTCTGTCCTTGTATTCTTACCCAAACAGTTTCCACAGAACTCCCAGTCTCTGAAGCTTCAATCTCTGTGCAGATATACGCGTTTCTAAAATACAATGCGACACCCCCTCCTCGTTTATCAAGTCTGTTTCTTGCAAATAAGTTGTAGCCTTCTAGTCTTGTATTCCAATCATGTGTATTGTCCCACCAAGTTTCAGTGATTCCAATGACATCGTATTTCTTTTCCTGTGTTAGTAGTTCCAATTCTCCTTGTTTGTTGCCCATGCTTTGTGCATTAGTATAGAAACATTTTAGTTTGTGATTGGTTTCTCTTTCTCCAATATTTTTATTAATTAGATTCTTTTGTCTTTGTTCTTCCTTTCCACTTCTAATAGCAGAGTTCTCAATAGCATTTGTCAGGTGTATGGCTTTTTCTGGTCTTTTGCTTCCCTTCCCATGTTGTTCTAGTTTAAAGCTCTCCTTACAAGTGTAGCAAGGCGACTTCCAAATACATGCTTTCCAGTCTTCGTAAGGTGCACCCCATCTCTAGCAAGTAGTCCATCGTATAAGTAGTTCATTCTGTGATCCAGAAATCCAAATCGTTGCTGACGGCACCATCGACGTAGCCAGTTGTTCACCTGCAGAATCTTATTCCACCTCCTTGTTCCATGGCCATCCACTGGGAGGATGGAAGAGAAGACCACCTGCACTCCCAGTTCTTTCACTTTCTTGCCTAAGTCTTCAAAGTCTCTGCAGATGGTTTCCAGGTCGTTTCTTGCGGTGTCATTTGTCCCCACATGTAGTAGCAGGAATGGGTAGTCATCTGTAGGTCTGAAGAGTTCTGATATCCTGTCAGACACATCTTTAATTTTTGCACCTGGAAGACAGCACATTTCTCTTGAAGTTATATCCGGTCTGCAGATAGCGGCCTCTGGGATTGATGGGATGGCCGGTGGTTGGCGAGGCCCGCTAGTCTGCATTTTAGCGCAGTAAGATTCCCACACAAAGGCATGTTGATCGCACATGTGATGGTTCATGCATGTAGTTATCAAATTATTGCAATTTTTGCCTCTACTGAGTTTTTTTGCAAATTTGACAGATAACGTGTGTTGGCTCATCCTTTGCGGTCTCAAAATAGGCCCAGGCTAGGCAACCCTTGCTGCCCTTGCGAACTGCACACTCACAACCGGTGCTGGCCACAGCCAGAGTTGGGGCTTAGGATGCAGTGCTTGTCATGGTTGCATCACTTGATGTCTGTGTGGGAAGCCGCAACATAACCTCCTCATCTTCCTCCTCCACCTCCTCTGCTGAGCAACTCAGCTGCATACCTCCGGGTTCACACCAAGTGGGATCTACAACCTCATCGTCATCCTCTCGTTTCTCACACTCCTCACCCTGAGAGTCACCCTCCTCCTCTTGCTGCCCTGACACCACAGTACAGTCCACCAATTCTGGTACCTATGGAAAAGAATGCCTGAACAGCATTGCAGAATGGCCCATATGAGGTTCCCCACAGTCAGTTGAGCGTTTGGAAATTTTTGATGCAGGGGAAACAAGATGACTAGGGTGCCAACTCTGAGGATTGTACTGTGTGTGATGTTAAGGTAGAAGAAGAGGAGGAAAGGCCACTTAATGCAGCGCTTGCCATCCACTGTAGCACATGCTCGTTCTGTGCCTCATCTGCAAGGCATACCGCTGTGCGGCTGCCATAGAAAGATAGTCGAGTAGGCCGGCCAGTAACAGATCTTGTCAGTGGTTTTTGGATAGTACGAGATGGTGTTTGTTCAGTTGAGCTTTCATTTACATTAACACCTAGCTCACGAACACGTCGAACACCAAGCCTATTCCCCTTTCCACCATGACCTAGCTTTTTCCTACTCATGTTGTAAGTAGCCTTCCCTGCTCTTGTAACCTTCTGTTACACAACCTTAAGCCCACAGCTGTCAGTCACCTGTCACTAAATGAACAATCACTATATATTTTCTTAGATAGTGTGCCTGAGCAACACTGCTAAGGGCCCGTTACACATAGCGATATCGTTAGCAATATCGCTGTAACGTCACCGATTTTGTGACGTAGCAGCGATATTGCTAGCGATATCGCTACATGTGATACTTACCTCCGACCGGCTCCCCCGCTGCTCATCGCTGGTCGGGCGAGAACGTCCTGGACCATTTCTCATCTGGCGCTTCCTGCTGGGATTCCTGTGGCGCCGACGAGCGACGCGTGGACGTGGGCGGGAGGACGTCAGGATCGCCTCGTCTGACAGGTAAGTAGCGACCCCCGACCCCTGCTATGTCGCTGGTGAGATCTGCCTGTGTGGCAGCTCACTAGCGACTGCTTAGCACTTAGCGATGCAACAGCGATCCATATCGCTGTCGGGATCGCTGGTGCATCGCTAAGTGTAACGGTACCCTTATACATAACGATTTTTAAGTGGAAATCTGGCCTTCTGATTTGCCACTGAAACACAGTTTTTTTTCACAAACGATTTGAATTAACTAATTAGCCTTCCAGGTTGCACCCCAATATTAGGCCTAACAATTTTTACGTGGAAAACTGGCCTTTTGATTTGTCACTGAAACACAGTTTTATTACATACAGTACAATTTGGTGTAGCTACATGGGCTTTGTGACTGCACCCCAATATTAGGCCTAAAGATTTTCAAGTGGAAATATGGCCTTCTGATTTGCCTCTGAAACACAGTTTTATTACAAACAATTTGAAGTAGCTAATTGGGCCTCGTGGATGCACCCCTATATTAGTCCTAATGATTTTTAAGTGGAAATCCGGCCTTATGATTCGTCTCTGAAATACAGTTTTACCACAAATGATTTGGAGTAGCTAATTGACCCTTCAGGTTGCACCCCAATATTAGGCCTGACAATTTTTAAGTGTAAATCTGGCCTTCTGATTTGCCACTGAAACACCGTTTTATCACAAATGATTTTGAATAGCAAACGGTGTCTCCGGAGACTGCCACACATGCAAAAGCACAATCTACTTCGATGCTGGAAGATCGATTTCACACAGGACAGGATCCTATCAATTTAGCTGACAAGTTCACCTTCAGCACCAGCCACTTCTCTGCACTGTGACACTGAGACAATTACGTCAGCAAAACAAGATGTCCGCTTTTTATATGGCCAAGGACATGTGACTTAGGCAGCTCAACATACAGCATCACTATTCTAGTGAAAGTAATAACAAAAGCATTAGTGGAAACGCGATGATTTAATAAACTGTGACCGACTTTTGCTGACTTTGAGTAAAAATGACTGTGAAAGCAACATGAATCCGAATGTGCTACGTTCATGCTGAATTTGAAATTGATGAACGTTTTCCGAATACGTTCATTCATCTCTAGTCAGTAGTCTTCATTGTCCAGCACTATGTGTGTAGAGACCCCTGTAGGTATTCCCTGTTATTTTAATATTCTGTTTTTATATATTGTCTAAATAAAAATGTGCAAATTGTATGAATCGGCAAGCAATTGTCTCTTCTTGGACCTGAGATATATTCTCTCAGGGTGTGATTATATACTGTATTCTTATATTAAGTGGTACACGCTGATTGTGAAAAAAGACTAGTGTATTAATTATTGTGCAAGATACAATAGCACGGAAACATGGATTTTTGTGATAAACTCACCGTAAAATCCTTTGCTCATTGGGGGACACAGATACTGTGGGGTGTATGCTTCTGCCGCTTGGAGGCTGACACTAAGTAAAAAAAGAGGTTAGCTCCTCCTCCGCCGTATACACCCTCGCCCCCATTGCGGGCGGAAATCAGTTTGGTGCCAAAGCAGTAGGAGGACAACAAAATCAGCCATATACAGGTACAACATGTCCAGAAAAAGACCACCCTCATATCACATAAATAAATGAGTATTAATTAAACAAAACAGACGCCAACTTGGCTATCAGGGTGGGTGCTGTGTCCCCCAATGAGCGTCTCGGAGAAAAGGATTTTACGGTGAGTTTAACACAAAAATAAATGTTTCTCCTTCGCCTAACTAGACTCGGTGTGCCTCTAATGTGGTAGGACTCCTGAATAGTCAAACGAATCCATCTGGCTATGGTAAATTTTGAGGCAGCGAGTCCCTTCCTGCGCCCTTCGGGGAGCACGAACAGTGTGTCCGTCTGACGAAAGGGTGCCGTCCGCGACATGTACCTCCAGAGCGCTCTTACCATATCTAACGTGTGAAGAGCCTTTTCCACATGGTGCACCGGTGCTGGACAAAAATGAAGGCAAGACAACATCCTCATTCATATGAAATGAGGTCACGACTTTCCGCAGAAAAGGAGGGGCTGGTCTGAGCACCACCCTATCCATATGGAAATGAGGAACGGAGCTCGGCAGGATAGGGCTGCCAGCTCCGAAACCCGCCTGATTGAGGTTATGGCCACAAGGAACACCACCTTCCAGGAAAGGTACCTCAAAGAGACCTCCTGAAGAGGTTCAAAAGGAGCTTTCTGCAGAACACTTAGGACCAGGTTAAGGTCCCAGGCGTCCACAGGCGCCCTATAGGGAGGTACCAAATGGGAGACTCCCTGGATGAAAGTCTTCACCTGCAAATTGGTAGCAATTCTACGCTAGAATAGAACGGATAAGGTCGATATTTGTCTCCCGAGGGAGCTTGGGGCTAACCCAGAGTCTAGGCCTGACTGGAGAAAAGCCAAGATGTTGGGGATCGAGAATCTCAGTGGAGAGACACCCCGGCCTCAACACCAAGCAAAGAACACCTTCCAGGTGTGGTGGTAAATTCGTGCTGAAGCAGGCTTCCGGGCGCTAACTGTTCGGGTGGCAAATTGGCCCTTGAGAAAGTAGATCTGGGCGCTCCGGTAGACGCCAAGGGACGTCGGCGAGCAGCTACATTAGATCTGCGTACCACGCTCGACGGGGCCAGTCTGGGGCCAGCAGAATCGCCGGAACCCCTTCTGTCTTGATCTTTTTGATGACTCTGGGAAATAGTGGCAGCGGGGAAAATAGATATGGGAGGCGGAATTGGTTCCATGGCAGAACCAATGCATCCACAGCGATTGCCTGCGGGTCCCTGGCCCAAGCGACATATGTGGGCACCTTGGGGTTCACTCTGCAAGCCATCAGGTCCACATCCGGAGTTCCCCACAGTTGACAAATCAGCTGGAAGACCTCGGGTTGCAGTGACCACTTTCCGGACGCAAGACCCTGCTGGCTGAGAAAGTCTGCCGCCCAATTTTCCACGCCCGGGATGTAGACTGCCGAAATCACCGAGTGGTTTGCTTCAGCCCATTGAAGCACGTGCCCCCTCTCGCGCATGGTTGCTTTGCTGGGTGTGCCCCCTTGGTGATTTATGTAAGCCACCGCCGTGGTGTTGTCTGATTGAATTCGGATGGGGCGGCCTGCTAAGAAGTGATGAAACTGTCACAGAGCCAGCCAAATTGCTCGTATCCCCAATAAGTTGATCGGGAGGTGGGCCTCCTGTGGAGACCATCTCCCCTGGGTCGTGTGGTGGCG
The DNA here is from genome assembly GCF_039654945.1 of Dendrobates tinctorius. Lineage (NCBI taxonomy): Eukaryota > Metazoa > Chordata > Amphibia > Anura > Dendrobatidae > Dendrobates > Dendrobates tinctorius. Next base: position 11,643,772 of record NW_027361765.1, read on the forward strand.
AAACACCGCTCCCCAGCCGAGGAGACTGGCATCGGTGGTCATCACCAACCAATGGTCTGGGGGGAAGGGTTTCCCCTGGGTCAGAGAGGAACTGATGATCCACCACCCGAGTGACCGCCTGACTTGAGGGGACAATCGGCACCGCCGATCGAGCGTGAAAGGATTCTTGTCCCAGGCTGACAAGAGGGCACGCTGCAGAGGGCGAAGAAGGAACTGGGTGAATGGTATTGCTTTCATTGCTGCCACCATTTTTCCTAGAATCCTCTTCCCGAAACGGATGGTATGAGGGACTGGTTGGCGAAGCGTCCGGACTCCCTGCCGGAGAGAGAGCGCTTTGTCCTGAGGGAGAATTACCAACCCTCGGCAAGTGTCGAAGATCATTCCTAAGAAGGAAATCCTCTGAACTCGCACAAGCGATGACTTCTTCGCATTGAGCAACCACCCTAAGCGGGCAAGAGTATCTAGCGTGATGTTGACATTTTCCCCGCATGCCCGTATTGAAGGGCCCTTGACCAAGAGGTCATCCAAGTAAGGCAAGATGACTATGCCTCGAGAATGCAGTAGGGCAATGACAACTGCCATATCCTTTGTGAACACTCTGGGAGCCGTGGCTAGCCCGAAGGGTAGCGCTACGAACTGAAAATGATGACCGTTGATGGCGAAATGTAGAAACCTTTGATGAGGAGGAAAAAAATGGGAATATGCAGATATGCGTCCTGGATGTCGATCGAGGCCAAGTATTCTCCCTGCTTCATGGCCGATATGACTGAACGGAGATACTCCATCTGGAAATGTCTGATCCTGATGAATTTGTTCAGAAGCTTCAGGTCCAAAACCGGTCTGACAGGTCCGTCCTTTTTGGGAACCGCAAACAGGTTGGAATAGAAACCCTGAGCCCTTTTGTGCTCTGGCACGGGAACAATGACCCCGTTGTGCTGGAGCGATTCGATGGCTCCTAACAGAGCCCTTGCCTGGGTATCCACCCTGGGAAGGCGAGAAAGAAAAAAACATCTTGGAGGGCATCTGACAAATTCTATTTTGTAACCTGAGGCCACCAACTCCTTTACCCATGCATCGCATGCGACACTGAACCAGACGTGACGAAACCAGAGTAGTCGGCCGCCCACCTTGCTGGTGTCGTCTGGTAAACGCCTCGAGTCCTTTGGCTGGCGAACTTTGGGATCTGGCTCCCCTTCATCTGGGCTGCTGAGCACGCATTCTCCCCAATGGGGTGGTTCTATATGAGACCTGCCGCTCCCTATCCTGGTTGGGGCGGCTTGAAGCGGCGGAATTGGCTGCTTGTGGTCCCCCTGGGGTTGCGAAAGGCCCGAAAACATGCCTGAAACGGGTGGCAAAAAGGCGGTTTGACCTTTTGTTGAGGGAGAAAACCGCTCTTTCCTCCTGTGGAGTCAGAGATAAGTTGATCTAACTTCTCCCCAAATATCCGGCCGTACTGATAAGGCAGGGAAGTCAAGGACTTCTTGGAAGTAGAATCGGCCCACCATGTCCTTAACCATAGAGCTCTTCTGATAGAAATTGCGTTAGCGGAAGCAAGTGCCGCGCAATTGGCGGTATCCAAAGATGCATTGATTACGTAGTCTCAGGCCATCGCGATCTTGCTCGTGATCTCCGATATCTCTGCAGGTAGTTCTTGCTCCTGCACGATTCTGACCATGAAATCATGGCCTTGGCTACCAAGTTGCTGCGAACGAGGGAGAGAGCGGTGATCCTGACGCCTCATATACTGAGTGAGCCAAGCTCCCTATGAGGCGATCTGTGGGATCCTCAATAAAAGAACCACTAGGTACGGGCAACAGGGTTTTAGTAGCTAGGTGAGGGGGGCCTCAAACAATAGGACGGTGCAGGCACCCTAGCTCCATCTAACCCCTTCAGGGGATGAGGAGAGGGACCGTCCGCCGCCTTGCAGCACCGCAGTATAAGCATTGGTGGAGCAGTGGGGGCCGCACGGTCTAGTCTTGTGCCTCTGTACAGCCCATGGTTTCAATACCTAGGGGTGGTCAGGGCTAAGTCCGGCATCGTGTCCCACGTCGTGGGAGAGGATATGTGGTGGCGACACTCGCACGTACTTGCCCATTGTTGGTTTGGGGAAATCGGACCCTTTCAATAGGATCCGTTGCCCCTGTCTCATCTTCATGGAAAAAATAAAAAAGTCTGGGAAAAAAGACCAGACATGTCCCTCATTGCGGGAGAGGATACGTGGAGGCGATACTCGCACATGCTCGCCCGTTGTTGGTTTGGGCTAACCTCACTTTTTCACTTAATGACAGCCTCCAAGCGGCAGAAGCATACACCCCACAGTATCTTTGTCCCCCAATGAGGCGAAGGAGAAAAGGGGGGTTTCATTTCTGCATTTCCATGAATATAAATGGATATTCCAGAGAGATTTTTGTCTGAAAGGCAAAATGAAAAGGGGGCACTCCCTTGTGTGATATCACGAAAACCAAAGCGGTAAGTAAAAAAAATTGCAAGAATAGGCACAATGTCAGGGAAGGCTTGCCCAGAATAATAAATTTTCTGTTGTTTCTGTTCTGCAGGATTGCAGTCCTGCAAAGCCCTTTACTTTTGCAGGAAAAGGAAATTATTGGGTACAATCCAATGAGCAGGTGCTCTCTATGTGCCAAGCCAGGCTTAATCTATGGCCGGGGTCACACATGCGAGAAACTCACACGAGTCATGCATCTCAATACCCGGCACTGCCGCCAGCACTCGGGCCCGGAGCGCTCAGCTGCATAGAAATACATGCAACTGAGCACTCCGGTCCCGATTGCCAGCGGCAGTGCTGGGTATTGACATGCAAGACTCGTGCGAGTTTCTCGCATGTGTGGCCCCAGCCTAAAGCCTCTTTCAGAAGTCAATGTGTCCTGTATGTGTGGTGACAGTTTTCACAGGTACTGGAGACACTTACATACGTAGATCCATTCTAGTGAATGGGTCTGTGCACATGTCAGAGTGTTTTCATGGACTGTGTGTCCGTTGTGCAAAACATGCTAATAAGTTCATTTTTTAACAGGAGCATGTGCCGCAAAACGTACCGCACACATGCACATGAATAACACACAGGGAAGTCATCTGTGTGACATGTATCCTGAGAAGCAGCGGTACAGTTATCGCTGTTCCCCGGCGCTGGGTGCTGAAGACGGCTCTCATCATTCTCCCTTGCTCTGCTGGTGATCAGTGAGAGCAGGGGAGAATGATGACAGTTATTTTCAAGTGATAACAATGAGTATTCATCACCCGCCGCCTGCGCTATAAATAAATGAATAAATTAAAAATCAAGTTTCCCTGTATTTTCTATAATCAGCCAGGCAAAACTGACAGCTGGGGGCTGCAACTCTCCAGCTGTCAGACTTAGCAAGGCTGGTTATCAAGAATAGAGGGGTCCCCACACTGTTTTTTAAAATTATTTAAGTAAATAATTTAAAAAAATGTCAAGGGGTTCCCCATTTTTGACAACCAGCCTTGCTAAAGCAGAAAGCTGAGGGGTGGTATTTTCAGGCCAGTAAGGGGCCATGGATATTGACCACCTCAGCCTAAAAATATCAGCCCACAGCCGCCCAGAAAAGGCACATCTATTAGATGCACCAATTCTGGCACTTTGCCCGACTCTTCCCACTTGCCCTGTAGCAGTGGCAAGTTTGTTTCATATTTGTGGTATTGATGTCACCTTTGTATTGTCTGGTGACATCAAGCCTATGGCTTAGTAATGGAGAGGCGTCTACAAGACATCTATCCATTACTAATCCTAGAGTTGTATGTGATAAAACAAAAATATCCCTCACCTGTCCAATGTTCTGTCCCATGTCGAAATCCGTGTCTGGGGATTAATAGTTTTCAAGCTGGACCAGAATGTGAGCTGGCATTTACATGCGCTGCTGCAGCACTGCCAGAGCGGCAGCCGCTGTTGTCAACTTGCGGAAATGGGTGCTGATGCGATGTACCTTGACTAGAAGCTCTCTAAAATCTGGGAATATTTTCAGAAATCGCTGAACAACCAAAAATTGAGCAAGTATTCCAAGCTTTGTATTTATGTGAGCTTGCCAAGCTTCACAACCGCCACCAGTTTACACTCATTATCATACACGACCATACCTGTATGGAGGTTCAGCAGCAAAAAACACAGATGTCTGGTTTGTTATTCCTTTTAGTAACTCTGCCGCTATGAGTGGTTTGTCTCCTAGACAAATTAGCTTCAGCAGAACCTATTGCTGCTTCATAGAGGTAGGGCTGCAGAACTTCCTGCTGATGTGGATGATGTGCTCTGAGATAACACATCGGAGATGGAAGGTGAGGAGGAGCAGGAGGGGGTGCAGGAACTGCTGTAGGAGTTGGAGGAAACCCTGATAAAAGTAGGGCCAGCAATCCTTGGCGTTGGGAGCTGTGAGAATCATGTGGGAATAGTGGATGAGGGCAGGTATATCTCGCCCAGATTCCTTTCCTATGTGGCCTAGTCTGGTCAGTATCGCACCTGCTTACTAATGGATAATGGGAGGTGGATATAAAAGGATGCCAGGTGGTTGTGTGAGTGTCTCAGCCTGGGAACACAGAGAGCCTGTCTGTGTGAGAGACACACACGTGAGTGGAAGCAGTGCCCACTGCAACTGTGGTTTGGCTGGACGGGAGAAGCCCACCAGTTGGTAGTTAGGTTGTACTTTGTTTAGTTAGTGCCGGACAGGCAAGGATTTGTTTTATGTTTTATTTCTTTTATGCATTGCTTTCACCGTTAATAAACCTGACCCAGTGTCAGTTATACCCGAATCCCAGCTCTGCGCCTGAGTTTCATGCTGAACGCACGTGACCTTTGACCCCAGCAAAGGCGATCCCGGAGTGTTTTATCACATTGTGGTGGAGAACGCGGGCATCACGTTGCAAGCATGAGCATGGAGGACGTGGTGAAAGCGCTGGTACAGTCCACCGCCGTCCAGCAAGAAGCTAATCGGGTGATGATGGCCCAGCTGAAGGAGTTGGTGGACATGACAGCTACCGATCGTTCGCTTCTCCAGCAGGTGGCGCAGCGCCTGGCAAGCCTACATGAGGTTAACCTGGAAGCCGAGTCGAGAGTGATTCACGTGAGTCGGTACTGGCAGAAGATGACGACCAAAGATGACGTCGAGGCATACCTGACCACGTTTGAACGGACGCCGGTGCGAGAAAAATGGCCGAAGGCACGATGGGCCGGCCTGATTGCCCCGTTTCTTTCCGGTGAGGCCCAAAAGGCGTATTATGACTTGGAACCTGAAGCTGCGCAGGACTTTGACAAATTGAAAGCTGAGATCTTGGCCCGGCTGGGAGTGACGACCGCTGTCTGTGCACAGAGAGTGCATCAATGGACTTATCAGCCGGATAAACCACCGCGGTCACAGATGTTCGACCTGATCCACGTGACGAAGAAGTGGCTACAACCCGAGGTGTTGACAGCGCCAGAGATAATCCAGAGAGTCATCATGGACAAGTACCTGAGAGCTCTACCTCCAGCCCTGAGGAAGTGGGTAAGCCAAGGAAATCCTACGACGGCAGATCAACTGGTGGATCTGGTTGAACGTTACTCCGTGGCGGAAGGACTCCGAGACGACGCTACCCCACCTCGTTCTTCATCATCTCCACGTGGAACCGGTAAGACTGTTCCAGGGAGTAGGGGAGATGGAAAAATCCCTAAGACAGTGGGGGAGGAAAACGGGACTGCCCGCACTGCGAGGCCGAGAGTAACGAACTATGGTCTAAGCAAGGGGCCCGTTAGGTGTTTCCGCTGCCAAGAGATGGGACATATTGCTGCGAACTGTCCGGTCACTACTGAACCCATTCAGTGCGACGTCACAGACTCTAAAAACAGCATTTCGATGGTTGCACGGGTAGTGAGTGTGAATGCCGGTCAAAAGGATGCGGAAAAACACTTGTGTGATTTAACTGTTGATGGCAAAAATGTGGTGGCATTGTTAGACTCGGGAAGTGTGGTGACTCTGGTGAAGGCCAGTCTGGTGTCAGCCCCGACTGGACCATCAGACAAATTTTCTGTAATGTGTGTGCATGGAGACACCTGTTCGTACCTCACCACGGTCATATGCATTACTACTTCCTATGGGTCTGTGCAACATAAAGTGGGACTCGTCCCGGCGTTATTGCATGATGTTATCCTGGGCCGGGATTTTCCCCACTTCTGGCAATTGTGGGAGAATCAGTTGATGCCCTTGGGTAATCGTGTACATGATTCTTCTCCCAGGGCGCGTGGGGGTCCCGAACCCCTGGAAGAGGTCTCCCCGGAAGACTCGGGGGAAGAGTCTGCGGGAAATGACCTGCAGTTCCCGTTTTCAGTCATGGCGGGTGATACGGAGGAGACCGGGGAAGAGGAGGAGGCCGACAGCCGTCCACCTCCCCGTTTGCCGGATTTGGAAGTTCAGAAAGATGACTTCCAAAGCGAGCAAATAAAGGATCCTACCCTTTCTCAGGCTAGGACAAATGTAAAAGTGATAAACGGGGTACCCGTTGAACCTGGCTCTAGGCTGGCATATCCTTACATGGTTCTGGAGAATGATTTACTCTATCAGATAGAGAAAAAGGGGGAAGATACGGTGCAACTATTAGTCGTGCCAAAACCCTACCGGCGGCAGGTGCTGGACCTGGCCCACGGACATGTGATGGGAGGTCACCTGGGAGTCCAGAAAACCACCGAAAGGATATTACACTGTTTTGTTTGGCCAGGCATGCATCACGATATTCGTGTATATTGTGAGTCTTGTCCTGACTGCCAAGCCTCTGCACCTAAGCCCCGGTTCTGTAACCCTTTGGTACCCCTACCTATTATTGAAGTCCCGTTTGAGAGGATTGGGATGGATTTAGTTGGGCCCCTTCCACGGTCTGCACGTGGACACCAACATATCCTGGTCATCTTGGATTATGCCACTCGTTACCCAGAGGCCATCCCTTTGCGTAACACGGCCACCAAGACGATTGCCAAGGAACTGGTGCATGTGTTTAGTCGGGTCGGTATACCGAAACAGATACTCACCGACCAGGGGACCCCCTTTATGTCCAGGGTAATGAAGGAGCTCTGCCGGTTGTTACAAATCAAACCGTTACGCACATCCGTGTATCACCCTCAAACAGACGGGTTCGTCGAACGGTTCAATAAAACTCTGAAGCAGATGCTGAGAAAGGTGATAGACAAGGATGGGAAGAACTGGGACTATTTACTTCCGTATTTGCTTTTTGCCATCAGGGAAGTACCCCAGTCTTCCACGGGATTCTCGCCTTTCGAGTTATTGTACGCCCGACGTCCTCGCGGACTATTAGACGTTGCAAAAGAAACCTGGGAGGGTCAGGTCACTCCGTTTAAAACAGTGATAGATCACGTCACACAAATGCAGGAGCGTATTGCGGCTGTTATGCCTATCGTCAAAGAACACATGATACAGGCCCAAGGAGCCCAAAAAAGAATCTATGATAGGGGCGCCAAGATCCGTACGTTTGCACCCGGAGATAGGGTGTTGATCCTGGTTCCCACGGTGGACAGTAAGTTCCTGGCAAAGTGGCAGGGCCCCTTTGAGATTAAGGAAAGAGTTGGTGAAGTAAACTACAAAGTATACCAGGCAGGTAAACGGAAACCTGAACAGATTTATCATGTAAATCTGATAAAGCCCTGAAAGGATCGGTCTGCCTTGTCAGCGGAGCTGGCCCGTCCTGTCTGCTCGCATACTGTACCGGAGGTACGGGTTGCAGAGACTCTCTCGGAGAGGCAAAAGACTGAGGTCAGGCAGTTTCTACTTCACAACCAAAAGTTTTTCTCAGAAAAACCCGGGCAGACTACGCTAATAAAACATGACATCGTAACGGAACCTGGTGTCACAGTTCACGTAAAGCCCTACCGAATCCCGGAAGCGCGCCGTGAAGCCATTTCCCGAGAAGTGAAGGCAATGTTAGGGTTAGGTGTCATTGAGGAATCGCACAGTGCTTGGTCCAGCCCGATTGTGCTAATTCCTAAACCGGACGGCACCATCCGGTTCTGCAATGACTTCAGGAAACTGAATGCGGTCTCAAAATTTGATGCCTACCCCATGCCCCGGGTCGACAAGTTAATAGATCGGTTAGGAAAAGCCCGGTATATTACGACCCTAGACCTAACAAAGGGGTATTGGCAGATCCCTCTGGTGGAGGCTGCCAGAGAAAAGACAGCATTTGCTACCCCAGAAGGTCTATTTCAGTATGTGTATATGCCGTTTGGACTGCACGGAGCACTGGCGACATTCCAGAGACTGATGGATCGAGTCCTGAGGCCACATAGGCAGTACGCTTCGGCCTATTTGGACGACATTGTCATTTACAGCTTGGACTGGGAGACTCATCTCCAGAAAGTACAAGCTGTGATTGACGACCTGTGGGAGGCAGGTCTAACTGCGAACCCCAAGAAATGTCACGTCGGGCTAGAAGAAGCCCGGTATTTGGGGTATGTAATTGGGAGGGGTGTTGTTAAACCCCAGGTTGATAAGATTCAGGCGGTTCAGGACTGGCCACAACCTGTCAGCAAGAAGCAGGTGCAAGCCTTCCTGGGGATCGCCGGCTATTATCGCCGGTTCATACCCAATTTTGCAGCCATCGCTACCCCCCTGACAGATCTTACAAAAGGGAAAGACTCCGTCATGATTAAATGGAGTTTAGCGGCTGAAGAAGCCTTCCATGGCCTAAAACGGGCACTTTGCTCTCAGCCCGTACTGGTGACTCCGGACGTCCGCAGCGAGTTTGTGGTACAAACGGATGCCTCTGATACCGGTATCGGGCCGTGCTCTCACAAGTGAGGGACGGAATGGAACACCCAGTCCTCTATCTCAGCAGGAAGCTGAATAAACACGAGCAAAGGTATGCAGTCGTGGAAAAAGAGTGCCTAGCCATTAAGTGGGCTCTAGAGGCCCTCAAATATTACCTGGTGGGCCGAAAGTTCAGGCTGATCACTGACCATGCCCCTCTCAAGTGGATGCACTTGAACAAGGAACGGAATAGCCGGGTGACCCGGTGGTTCCTTTCCCTGCAGGCCTACACTTTTACGGTGGAGCACCGCCCACGGGTACAGATGGGGAATGCAGATGCCCTGTCCCGAGTGCACTGTTTGGCGGGTGTCATTGCTCGACCGGAGTGGTCTGAGCAGAGGGGGGGGATATGTGAGAATCATGTGGGAATAGTGGATGAGGGCAGGTATATCTCGCCCAGATTCCTTTCCTATGTGGCCTAGTCTGGTCAGTATCGCACCTGCTTACTAATGGATAATGGGAGGTGGATATAAAAGGATGCCAGGTGGTTGTGTGAGTGTCTCAGCCTGGGAACACAGAGAGCTTGTCTGTGTGAGAGACACACACGTGAGTGGAAGCAGTGCCCACTGCAACTGTGGTTTGGCTGGACGGGAGAAGCCCGCCAGTTGGTAGTTAGGTTGTACTTTGTTTAGTTAGTGCCGGACAGGCAAGGATTTGTTTTATGTTTTATTTCTTTTATGCATTGCTTTCACCGTTAATAAACCTGACCCAGTGTCAGTTATACCCGAATCCCAGCTCTGCGCCTGAGTTTCATGCTGAACGCACGTGACCTTTGACCCCAGCAAAGGCGATCCCGGAGTGTTTTATCACAGAGTCCAGTTTGTCAGTCAGTTTGTCAGTTTGTGACTCGGCCCCAGCCTCCTCAATGTTCACATAGTGTGCCATCAGGGAAATGTAGCATCCCTGTCCACAAGTGCTTGTCCATAGGTTGGTCGTTAAGTGGACAATGCAAATAAGTGCTATAGTAAGGGCACGGGTGATGTTCCTAGACACGTGCTGATACAAGGTGGGGATGCCACATCGGGAGAAAAAATGGTGGCTGGGGACCGAGTACCAAGGAACGTCTGCTGCCATGAATCGGCGGAAATCCTCAGTGTCTACCAGCCTAAAACATGGGGTATGATGCTGATTCTGTTGTGAAACTCACAAAATTCATCCTCACCCACAATTACTTTGTATTTGACAGCAAGAGCTATCTAGAGAAGACTGGCACAGCTATGGGAAGTAAAATGGCTCCACAGTATGCAAATCTTTTCATGGTCAAGCTTGAAAGAGACTTTTTGTCCTCATGTCCCATCAGGCCTCTGGCCTACTACCGCTACTTTGATGATATTTTAATCATCTGGATGGAGTCTGAGCAACAGCTAAAGACTTTCCACAAACAGTTTAATCAATTTCATCCCATCAACTTAACACTCAAGTTAGCTTGGGCCCCGTCTTTGCTCAGTCTATCTTTCTGTCTGTGTTAGTATTTTCATCTTGCTTCACCGTCATTATATGTTGGGGGCTGCCTATTGCTTTGGGGTCTGCTCTGGGGCAGTTTAGATTTCCCCATTCTTTCTTTAGGCCTATTTAATTCTCCGGCTGTGATCGAGGGGTCTAGGGCATCGTAGGAACCCCCCACGGCTACTGCTAGTTGTGTTGATAGGTTCAGGGGTCTGCAATCCGATAGCTGCCAACTTCTCTGGTTTCCTGGACTTAGCTAGCATTTCTGTTTTTGCCTCCTACGGTGACTCAATCATAACAGAATCACGCGCCATACCGCAGATCCTAGGGTACTCAATAGCAGGAAAGAATTGTGTTTAAAAAAAAAAAAAAAAAAAAAAAAAAGTGTGTGTATATTCTTTCCTCTATATCTCTGAGGCCGTAGGGGGAATTTTTTTTTCTCTCTCAATGGAGATAAAGCAATTGTCTAATCGTGTGGAGCAGCTCGCTGCGGAACTGCGGGGAGTTTCCGCCTACCTTGCTCGTTCGCATGCTGTTGAACCAAAGATCCCTACACCTGATGTATTTTTTGGGGATCGATCTAAATTTTTGAGTTTCAAAAATAATTGTAAATTATTTTTTGCCTTGAAGCCTAACTCGTCAGGGAGCTCCGCGCAGCAGGTTAAAATTGTCATCTCTTTGCTGCGTGGCGATCCCCAGGATTGGGCGTTTTTTTTGAAACCAGATGATCCTATTCTGACTAATGTGAACGCATTCTTTCAAGCTTTGGGGTTGTTGTATGACGAACCTAATTCTATTGATCAGGCTGAAAAGACCCTGTTGGCATTGAACCAGGGTCGAGATTCTGCAGAGTTGTACTGTCAAAAGTTCCGAAAGTGGGTGGTCCTTACTACCTGGAATGATAATGCCTTGGCTGCTCTCTTTCGGAAGGGTTTGTCAGAAGCCGTAAAAGATACTATGGTGGGATTTCCTGTTCCCTCTGGTCTGGACGATTCTATGTCATTAGCCATTCTGGTTGATCGGCGTTTACGTGAACGCAGGATTGCACGAGAGGTGTTGCCACCGGTAGAACAGACGTCTGAACCTATGCAATGTGATAGAGTTTTGCCTAAGGTGCAACGTCAGGAGTTCAGAAGGCATAATAAGCTGTGTTTTTTCTGTGGAGATGCCTCGCATATTATTTCTGTTTGTCCTAAACAAGAGAAACGCATTGCACACACGTTTTCTGTTTTCTGTTGTTGGTATTCAACCTAAGTTTCTTCTGGCAACTACTCTGATCTGCTCCCTGTCCACATTTTCCACCAAGGCTTTTGTGGATTCGGGAGCAGCGCTAAACCTAATGGACTTGGATTTTGCTAAACGTTGTGGTTTTCCGATGACACCTCTGCAGACGCCTATCCCTTTGAGGGGGATTGATGCTACTCCTTTGGCTAAAAATAAACCTCAGTTTTGGACCCAGGTGGTCATGCGGGTCGCCCCAGACCATCAAGAAAATTGCAGATTTTTGGTATTGCATGGTCTGCATGATGCCGTTGTTCTGGGGTTTCCCTGGTTGCAAATTCATAATCCAGTTTTGGATTGGAAATCTGTGTCTGTGGTGAGTTGGGGTTGTCGGTGTGCCTTTAGTGAGGCTCCGGTGTTTTCCACCTCTCCTCAGTCGCATGATGTTCCTGACTATTTGGCAGACTTTTATGATGTATTTAGTGAGAATGAGTCTGCGTCCTTGCCTCCTCATAGGAGTTATGACCGTGCAATTGAACTAAGCCCGGGGTGTAAATTTCCCAAGGGTCGGCTCTTCAATTTATCTGTACCCGAGCACGAGGCTATGCGGTCCTATATTAAGGAGGCGTTGGAGAAGGGTCATATTAGACCATCCTCTTCACCCTTAGGTGCCGTTTTTTTTTTTTTGTGGCCAAAAAGGATGGTTCTTTAAGGCCTTGTATTGATTATCGTGCCCTCAATAAAATTACTATTAAATATCAGTATCCGTTACCCCTGATTTCGGATCTATTCTCTAGAGTTAGAGGTGCTTGCTGGTTTACCAAGCTTGACCTCAGGGGGGCGTATAATCTTATCCGCATTAAGCAGGGGGATGAATGGAAGACGGCGTTTAATACTCCGGAGGGACATTTTTAGTACCTGGTGATGCCTTTTGGGCTCACTAATGCCCCTTCTGTCTTCCAGTGCTTCATGAACGATATTTTCCCAGACTTTGTCGATAAATTTTTGATTATCTATCTGGATGATATTTTGATCTTCTCCAAGGATTGGGATTCTCATGTGGAACATATTCGGACTGTGTTCTGGATCTTGAGGGAGAATTCCCTGTATGTCAAAGGATCTAAATGCCTTTTTGGAGTACAGAGGATTTCATTTTTGGGATTTATTTTGTCTCCGTCAACTATTGAAATGGACCCGGCCAAGGTACAGGCCATTTATGATTGGGTTCAGCCCACTTCTTTGAAGGCCCTCCAGAAGTTTTTGGGTTTTGCTAATTTTTATCGGAAATTTATAGCAAAATTTTCTAGTATTGCCAAGCCATTGACTGATCTGACTAAGAAGGGTGCTGATGTGTTGAATTGGTCTCCTGAGGCTGTTGCTTCCTTTCAGGAGCTGAAGCGAAGATTTACCTCCGCCCCGGTTTTGCGGCAACCTGATGTCTCACTCCCGTTCCAGGTAGAGGTGGATGCTTCTGAGATTGATGCAGGAGCTGTTTTGTCCCAAAAGGATCCTGTAACATCTAAAATGAATCCCTGTGCTTTCTTTTCCCGAAAGTTCTCACCATCTGAACGTAACTGATGTGGGGAATCGGGAACTGTTGGCCATGAAATGGGCATTTGAGGAGTGGAGACATTGGTTGGAGGGAGCTAAACATCAAGTTGTGGTCCTCACTGACCACAAGAATTTGATTTACCTAGAGTTGGCTAAACGCTTGAACCCTAGACAGGCTAGGTGGGCCTCGTTTTTTACACGTTTTGATTTTGTGGTCTCTTTTCTTCCTGGAACTAAGAATGTCAAGGCAGACACCCTCTCTAGGAGCTTCTTTGCTGATTCTCCTGTGGTGACCAAGCCTGCTACCATCTTAGGCGAAGGGGTAGTTCTTTCTGCCATCTCACCCGATTTGAGACTTGCTCTGCAAGAGTTCCAGGAGGACAAACCTGAGCGTTGTCCCAGTGGAAAGTTGTATGTTCCTGACCAGTGGAAGAAGAGAGTCATGTCTGAAGTTCATTGCTCTGCATTGGCTGGTCATCCAGGTATTTTTGGTACTAGAGATTTGGTGAGTCGCTCTTTTTGGTGGCCCACCTTGTCTCATGATGTCAGGAATTTTGTGCAGTCCTGTGGGACTTGCTCCCGGTCTAAATCTTGATCTCGCTCTAGTGGGTTGTTGATGCCTTTGCCGGTCCCCAGGAGGCCATGGACCCATATTTCAATGGATTTCATCTCTGATATGCCGGTCTCTCAAAGAATGACTGTTATTTGGGTGATTTGTGATAGGTTCTCTAAGATGGTTCATCTTGTACCACTCCCTAAGTTGCCATCTTCCTCTGAGTTGGTGCCCCTGTTTTTGCAACAGGTGGTTCGCTTACATGGGATTCCTGAGAACATTGTATCTGACAGAGGAGTTCAGTTTGTGTCTAGATTTTGGAGGACCTTCTGTTCCAAGCTGGGAATTCAGTTGTCCTTCTCCTCTGCTTTTCACCCTCAGACCAATGGGCAGACAGAGAGAACAAACCAGACCTTGGAGTCGTATTTGAGATGTTTTATTTCCGCTGATCAGGATGATTGGGTTTCACTTTTGCCCTTGGCCGAATTTGCTTTAAATAATAGAGCTAGTTCTGCCACTTTGATGTCACCTTTTTTTTGTAACTTTGGGTTTCATCCTCGATTTTCTTCAGGGCAGGTGGAGCCTTCTGCCTGCCCAGGTGTTGACACTGTGGTGGAGAGAATGCACCAGATCTGGGACCAAGTGGTGGATAAGTTATCTCTCTCCCAGGAAAAGGCCCAGCGGTTTTCCAATCGACATAGGACCAATGGTCCCCAGTTTAAGATTGGTGATATGGTGTGGTTATCATCAAAAAATATTGCTATGAAGGTGGCTTCTCCTAAGTTTAAGCCTAGATTTATTGGACCTTACAAGATTTTGGAGATTATTAATCCGGTCTCTTTTCGTTTGGCTCTTCCTGTCACATTTAAAATCCATAATGTGTTCCATAAGTCCTTGTTGAAGAGGTTTGTTGAACCAGTTGTTCCTGGGGTGGCACCTCCTGACCCTTTATTGGTTGAAGGTAACATGGAATATGAGGTAGAGAAAATACTGGATTCCCGTCTGGCTAGACGGAGACTCCAGTATTTGGTTAAGTGGAAGGGTTATGGTCATGAGGATAATTCCTGGGTCTCTGCCTCTGATATTCATGCCAAATGATTGGTGCGTGCATTTCATCGGGCTCACCCTGATCGCCCTGGTGGCGTGGTTGAGGGTTCGGTGACCCCTCCTCAAGGGGGAGGTACTGTTGTGAGTTCATTTTCCCCTTCGTCACTGAGGTCTGGTGAACTCCCTATTCTGGTAAAGGAAGGTAATGAGCCTGATTATCAGGCACCTGAGTCTAATAAAGATGACTGGCTGAGTGGAGTCACGGACTGGATATAAGGCTGCCGACGCCCTTCTGCCCTGCGGGTGATTTCTCTGTGGACTTCTAGGACACCAGTCTGATTCCTGCTCCTCTAAAGCTAAGTTTTCTTTTTTGCCTGTTAGCTTTTTTGTTTTGTTTTTTGCTTTCCTTGCTTTTCTGTATTCTGCCATTCCCTGCTGGGGTGAGCTGAATCTCCTTTTGCCTGTAGCTCTGTCTTCAGAATATTCCTGAGTACTGACATAGCTTTTTTGAAGCCTAGCGTCTTCAGGGCCTTTTTCACTGTCAGTCTGTTGGCTCTTATTTTCATAGGGTTTTTCACGGATTGCAGACAGCAGCCTTCCTGTCCTTTTCTATCTAAGTTAGCTTGGGCCCCGTCTTTGCTCAGTCTATCTTTCTGTCTGTGTTAGTATTTTCATCTTGCTTCACCGTCATTATATGTTGGGGGCTGCCTATTGCTTTGGGGTCTGCTCTGGGGCAGTTTAGATTTCCCCTTTCTTTCTTTAGGCCTATTTAATTCTCCGGCTGTGATCGAGGGGTCTAGGGCATCGTAGGAACCCCCCACGGCTACTGCTAGTTGTGTTGATAGGTTCGGGGTCTGCAATCCGATAGCTGCCAACTTCTCTGGTTTCCTGGACTTAGCTAGCATTTCTGTTTTTGCCTACTATGGTGACTCAATCATAACAGCTAAAGATGAAAATAACTGGTGCCTCTAGTGGTCACCTACAATCCAAATTTGGAGAGGTGCGAAGGGGAGCTGCACGGAAGTTACAACTTTTACTATAAAAAGATGCCCGATTACAATCCATATTTCCAGACCCCCCACTACTGGGTTTTAGGCAGCCCCCAAATTTAGGAAGCATCATTGTCCGAAGCTCCTTGCTCTCTCCAACAGCTACAGGAACCTTTCCTTGCAACCAGAACAAAATGTAAAACCTTTCCATTTATAATGACCATGAACAAGATAAAGATCCCCAACTCACATCAGGACTACAAGATCCCAGATACTTTCAGCTGCATCACATCTAATGTGGTATACCTAATTATTTGTACTAAATGTCCAAATGGGGTTTGTATGTGGGGTAGACTGGGCAAAAACTGAGAACAAGGATGAATTCCCATTGCCACACAATAAGAGAAAAAAGAATGGATCTACCTGTTGCAAAACATTTTTGCATCTCCGGTCATAGCATGATGGACATTAAATTGTTAGGGCTGGCGGAACGCACCAAATAATAAAATAATAGTAAGGTGCGTTTGCAGCCCGGGGTCCACCGTGCAGGGGTGGTAAACTGCTGCTTAGTAATGGCGGAAGTATAAAGCGGTGTACAAAGGGTCACACGTGGGTTAACGTCACCCAGTGTGAACAGAAGCGAACTCCGTGAACTCACAGAGCCACGCTACCGCAGAAGGTAAATGTCGGTGCCTGTTTAGCTCACAGGACCCGGCCACGGAGCGCACAGAAAGCGGTCACAGAACTCTGCCCCAAGGACATGGGGTCAGAGTCCTTCTAGACCTTCTGAGCGCGCGGCGTCGCACCTGTGGATGCCACTATAGACGCTGATTATGGAGTGTCGAGCACGTGCACCGTTCTGTGCCGAGCCACCGGTAGACACTGATGCCTGTCTCAGACTCTGTCCTACCTACACCTAATTATTAACAGAAATCCTATATAGATTGCTCAATTACCAATGGGTGATATCAAAACAATTTGTTCACCCACTGTATAAGCCACATCAGCTCCTATAATCCATTAACAACCAGAGAAGAAAGGGAGCAAACGATGATTTGCAAAAATATCGATCATTTTTATTATAAAATAGCATACAAAAAAGTGTACAAGGTCATGTGAAGAGTCAATATAATGCACTACCTACACCTAAGCCTGGGCGCTTAACAGGCTAGGCTGCACAACACATGCGTACCAAGGGTAGGGGTTTCTTAATGAGTCATTCACCAGAGACATTCATACCTGCATACAACACTCACTCATAGTCTGATAATGCAGTCTATACTTGCGCATGGGCGAGCGGCCATGCGAACCTTTTATAGCCGCGTCCTTCCGTGACCTTTTTGACCTTTCTGATGGTCCAATCTGAGCTGGAGAAGGACCTGAGAATGTGACCTCCGATCTCCAATGAAAGATCGTCCCACAGGCATGCTGAGTGGACTGAAAGGAGGACTTAGTCCTTGGAGTAGCTCGCTGCTGACCAGCATGCATTGCTATAGCTGGACCAGAGGTGGCAGCAGCAACCAAACCCACAGAGCTAGTTTGAGCAGAACGCTGGGATTGACGAGTCTGCTGAGCAGGCTCCTATGCGGCTGAGGAGGAATGGGAGACTGCCGGATGCAAGGCTTGAGTTTCCTGCTGTGCAGCGACAGGAACCCGACACCTAACAAATTACTTGTTTTAAAAGGTAACTGTAGTAAAACCTCCACCAGGGGGAGCTGGTGAGGGAAGAGAGGTTGTACACTAAGAGCAGCAACCCTGAGCAACAGCACAGGTGCCACAGGTAACGAGAGAGAATAGTCAGACGAACCGAGTCAGAAACTAGCAGGAGCAGACGTACCAGAAGGAGCAGCAATGCACGTAGTCAAAATACCAAGCCGAGAGTCAGAAAGCCAGAACATGAGCACGGGGTCCAAAACGTGAGACGAAATACGTGGTCGGGGTACAAGCCGGGGGGTCAGATGCCAGAGAGGGAACGTAACAGCAGAGACGAATACCAAGAGACGGGGTCAGAGATCAGTCTGGGTCATACACGTGAATATCAGTCAAAGGCAGGAGAATCACCAAGGT
The DNA here is from genome assembly GCF_039654945.1 of Dendrobates tinctorius. NCBI lineage: Eukaryota > Metazoa > Chordata > Amphibia > Anura > Dendrobatidae > Dendrobates > Dendrobates tinctorius. Next base: position 11,661,459 of record NW_027361765.1, read on the forward strand.
ACAAGGGTCAGAGGCTCTAAACTGAGGGCTTGAGCTATCACTAGCACTGGTCAGCAGGCTGTGAGAGACTGAAATAGCCCAGCTAGCTCCAGAACGAGGCTGAGGAGATTAACCCCCGCATGATCAGTCCGGAGTGAAGACAGCAGAAGATAAACTCTGGACTGGACCATGACAGTAACTTCAAGTCTCAGAGAGACAGGAGGGTCTGGGAGTATAAATTTTTGACAACCTTTGACACACTCAGTGCAGGAATGAATGTGTCGCATGGATTTAAGTCTTTTTACATCAATTAAGGAATTTGTTCTTCAGACCTTGTGGGGGCATCACAACACAGTAACAGACCCCAATCAGAGGACAATAAAACTTTCACAATCCTTATCTATGAACTGTTCCGACATTTATGTTTATCCCTCTCCCATAATGACAATTCTGCTTCACGTCACTTGTCTTATATATTGCGTTATTTCTGTGCTGTTTTGTGCATAAATATGTGATTCTTCAGATGTTGTATTAGTCTTTGCCTGATGAAGAGACCTGAGTAGTCTCGAAAGCTTGCAATTTGTTACCGTCTTTTCAGTTAGCCATTAAAAGGTATCAACCACTGAGGACTCTCAATTCTAAATATTTTTCTACTAGCCTAATTGGCAACATTTCCACGGCAAGATGCCTGGAAATGTGTCTGTTTAGCATTTAGGCTTGTGGGTGGGTGTCTGGAAACTTTTTTTTTCGTTCCAAGGTCTGGGGGAGGTACAGCTGAACGCTGTGCTGGGACAAGGATTTGGAAGTGCCTGATGATGGTGTCACGGCCACCGCCGGTACTCACCCACGCTTCCCTGCTTCTCGGCACGTTCCCGCTCACCGGCGAGTCCCCGCTCACCTGCGAGTCCCCGTACTTGTCCCGCGCCGCTCCCCGACTGTTCACTTGCTGTCTTGGCACATCGGTGCTTTGTGCATGCACGCTTGCACCCTTTCCTCCTCAAGGGTCCCTGGGAGCTCTGACCCGGTGGCTCCGCCCCAAACATGGTGGTGCTCACCGGGTATTTCTACATGGCATCTGCTCAGGTAAGACGCCTGATTATCATTGGGGATTAGCGCTAGCAAGTTTGCACCTGGTAACTACCCTCATCTCAGGTCCCTAACCTTTTGCCTCCTGTCAGTCCTGTGTTCCTGCTGTACCTACCTGCCTGCCTTGTGTCTCAGCCATGCCTGTCAGTCCTGTGTTCCTGCCCTACCTACCTGCCTGCCTTGTGTCTCAGCCGTGCCTGTCAGTCCTGTGTTCCTGCCGTACCTGCCAGCCTTGTGTCTCAGCCGTGCCTGTCAGTCCTGTGTTCCTGCTGTACCTACCTGCCTGCCTTGTGTCTCAGCCATGCCTGTCAGTCCTGTGTTCATGCCGTAACTGCCTGCCTTGTGTCTCAGCCGTGCATGTCAGTCCTGTGTTCCTGCCTGCCTGCCTGCCTGGAGTCTCAGCTGTGGCCATCTGCGTTCCTGTATCCTCCGTTCCTGTGTAACTTCTCCGGCCCAGCAATTCCACTCTCCTGCATACCCACTCAGCTCTGCCCTGAGTCCCCCCTTTTGCTCTGGCTGTGGTTTCACCGCCCTTGGGCCTGCTTCTAACACTCCCTGTGTAGGGTGTGGTCTTCACCGGGTCCGTTCGCCCTCGGGGGCTCAGGAGACACGACCCAGAGGTTTCACTCTCGGATTTTTCTCTAAAGAACCCTAACAGATGGTAAGTCAGAATGTGCAAGGATAGGTGCAGGGCAGGAGACATTTGTGTCAGTGTTTTGGACAGGGAATTGGCAAGCACATAACAAAGGGGAAGAGGCAGTGGTGTCACCCGATAACACCAATCATGGATCCAGGCGTTCGGCCCACCGAGTCAGGTGCTTAGATGATAAGTGCCTGATCCTACTGATGGTCCTTAGGTCCTTAGTAGTCATGCCTCTGCTAATCTTAACGTGGCACACGTTGCAAATGCCACTTTGTTAGTCTCAGAACTTTCATGATTGTTGTCCTATGGACAGACTGCCCCACCTCAGCTGTAGATCTCTGCAGTTCATCCAGAGTGATCATGGGCCTCTTGGCTGCATCTCTGATCAGTCTTCTCCTTGTTTGAGATGAAAGTTTAGAGTGACGGCCGGGTCTTGGTAGATTTGCACTGGTATGATACTCCTTCCATTTCAATATGATCGCTTGCACAGTGCTCCTTGGGATGTTTAAAGTTTTGGAAATCATTTTGTATCCAAATCTGGCTTTAAACTTCTCCACAACAGTATCATGGACCTGCCTTTTGTGTTCCTTGGTCTTCATGATGCTCTCTGTGCTTCAAACAGAACCCTGAGACTATCACAGAGCAGGTGCATTTATACGGAGACTTGATTACACACAGTGCAGAATATTTTCGCAAGGCACTGTAGAGCTGTGAAAAAAAAAAAAATCACATTTTTTCCAGAAAAAAAATTCCTTTAGTCCCAAATTTTTTATTTTCACAACATTACAGGAGAATATGAACCCCAAATAATTTACCTACAGTGATCATATTGACACTACAGGTGGGTCACAGGATGTTATACCATTGGGCAGTGAAAAAAAAAAAAAATTACATTTTTACCACCAAAATTTTGTTTTAGTCCCAGATTTTACATTTCACACTGGTAAATGGGTAAAAATGTCACCAAAATTTGTCCCACAATTTCTACTGAATGTAGCAATACCCTGTATATGGCTGTACACTACTGCTAGCTACACGGCAAGATTCAGGAGGGACAGAGCGCTATTTGCCTCCTGGAGCGCAGATTTTCCTATAATAGTTTGCGGACTCCATACACATAGCACCTAATTGCTACATAGCACCTATATGCAGCCCCTTTTTCTTCAAGTGCCTCCTCATTGTGCATCTTGAAACAGCCACACGGCTAGTTTTCAGAGAGTCCCAGTGTTTCAGCTGATGTTATTTGTGGGTTTTTCTTTGCATCCTGACCAATTTTCCTGGCATTTGTCACTGGTGAGGATGTTACCTTTAGTAGCCATTTAAAGCATGTTATCAGGCCAAAATCACCAGGGTATGTAAACTTTTCATCAGGATCATTTGGATGTTTTGGGTTGTCTTTATAATTTAAAAAGAGAAAACATATTAGTTTGACAATGACTTCACCCAACCACTAACCATGAGTGGAGAAAAAGTTTTGGTGTTATGATTCATATTCTTTGAAAAAAGGCCAAGAAAGCAAAAATTCTGCCGGAGTATGTATACTGTTCTTCTGGCATGAATCACATATCCTAAAAAGATTCCTGATTCCTTCCTCATATTTGCTTTTAGCAATAGTAAAATTAGTCAGTTACACTTTGCACTGAACCTTGCAACTAGGCCACTTTTGCATCAATTGTTGCTCATCTCTGGTCAAGAGCAAACCTATGGTTTTCTAGTGTGATTTACCAAACTTGCTCAATATCCAGAAACTATAAGCTGTGTCTTTTACACTTAGGGGGAATAACCTTGATCATATTGCATTTTTTACTCCTATCGTCCCAAAACACCATTTGTACATTGGACTTCAGATCCTTATAAATCTAATAGAATTGCTCAATTATAGAAGAAAAATTCAAATCTCTAACACAACCCTATTAATTAATATGGGCACAATTTACAATGCTGTCTCAAGGAACAAACACTGAGCAAACATGCTAGAAGACTGGGGACCTTTTTTAGTGCTTTCTAACTTACAAGCTTCTTTACATTATTACATTACAGTAAGACAAGACTCAATTCTTGTTAGCATACATAATATATTGCAAAGAGCTGCTAGCAGTCTAGCATAAAATCATCACACTGGATGGAACCTTTAAACAGAAATTACACTATAACTATGTTAATAAATGAGACTTTAATCAGCTTTACATAATGTGAGCTTCCTTAGACCTCATTCTGTTTGATGGGCTCACCTGCAGTGATCACGTTCTGATATCTGGCGGAATGAAGCCATTTGGCTTGATTACAATGATCACACAATCTGAATACAGGAGACTGAGGTGGAACTTCCAAAAAAGTGATGACAAACAGACATTATTTAGATTTATTTAACCCTTTTATGACCTACAGCATACCTATGCGTCATAGGTCGCCAGAAGCCCAAATCTTTTCAGGCACATGACAGCTGATCTGTTAACATGTTAAATGCCGCTGTCAATCACTGACAGTGACATTAAATATGAACGTGTCGGAATCTCTTCATAAACCACGCCCATCGGCGCCCCTGTCACATGATTGTGGCACGCAGATGGGTTGGCATGACAGCCGGGGGTCTTCAGGAGACCACTATGCTGGTCATTGCAGATCTGCTATGAATGCAGACCTGTGGCCGGTGTTCATAGCAGACGATCATTTCTGCTACACATAGCAGGTGTCACAAACCACAAGGATCAGTCCAGAGGATGGCAAACACCAACAACAGGGATGGAACAAGGGAGACGAAGGTCCTGACAATAGGGAACGAGGGAAGGGGCACCTTCTAACACAGCCTGTGCCTATCCCTAAGCTCCCCTAACGCCCTATGCGGGTCCTTCCCCCCACCGCTGTCACGTGCCTAGTTGCTAGTAGTGTTGAGCATTCCGATACCGCAAATATCGGGTATCGGCCGATATTCGCTGTATCGGAATTCCGATACTGAGTTCCGATACTTTTAGCATATCGAATACCGGAATCGGAAGTTCCCATAATGCTATGAGCCAGTTTGATTTGATTCAGCCAATGAGGAATCCTCAGAAGTGTGGGCACATCCTGTTAGGCCTGAGGCATGTTAACTAATGGCATGGCTGTGATTGGCTGCTGAAATGATGTCATGATGCACTATAAAAGCCACCGCCGCCATTTAGGGTTCAGTAATAGTGGGAATGTGGACAGAGCAGGAGACATTGCCGGACACACATCAGGGGATCAGCTGACGTTACTGAACCCCAGTAACACAGGAACAAGTGTTGATTGTGCAGACGGCACTTCTGAGCAGCAACTGGCGGTGTTGGAGGCCAGGGTAAATACTAGAGACAAAGTGGAGCCAGAGGCCTAATTGGAGCAAGTTTGAAATCAGTAGTTGTCTACAACAGATATTAAACTTGATGAAATTAGGTCTCAGCCTACACCCTGATTGACCCTGGGCTCCAACTTCGCCAGTTGCTGCTCAGAAGTGCCGTCTGCACAGTCAACATATGCTCCAGTGTTATTGTTCAGAAATGTCATCTGATCCCCAGCTGTGTGTCTGGCAATTTCTCCTGCTCTGTCCACACTCACACAACTACAGATTTTAAACTTGCTCCAATTAGACCTCTGTCTCCACTCTGTTTGTAGTATTTTCCCTGGGTTCCAGCACCGCCAGCTGTTTCCCGGCATTGTCTTTGGCACAGGTACTCCCTCCTGCCTAGCCTGGTTCCAGCACGCCTGCTGTTTCCGGATAGTGTCAACGTCACTTTGCCACCAATACGTTGTCCTGTTGTGTTGCGGTCGGGTTAGCAGAGTCTATGGTGCCTGCAGTTTATGGGCTTCCTATGTGGGCTGCGGGATCTGGCAACAAAGGCTGGTTCCGTAGTGCCAATAGGACAAGCACCCCCTGTAGGACTGTGGGTTTCAGTAACTGCGGCTGGCTCACAGCCTTGCAACTTTGTTTTTCATGGGTACCTTCTGCTACCCATCCGGGCTCCAGCACCGTCAGCTGGTTCTCGGTGGTGCCTTTGACTCTTGTAGCTTCTGCTACCCATCCGGGTTCCAGCACCGTCAGCTGGTTCTCGACAGTGTCTTTGGCACGGGTACTCACTCCTGCCCAGCCTGGTTACAGCACGCCTGCTGTTTCCGGGTAGTGTCAACGTCACTTTGCCACCAATACATTGTCCTGTCGTGTTGCGGTCGGGTTAGCCGAGTCTATGGTGCCTGCAGTTTATGGGCTTTCTATGTGGGCTGTGGGATCTTGCAACAAAGGCTGGTTCCATAGTGCTAATTGGACAAGCACCCCTGTAGGACTGTGGCTTTCGGTAACTGTGGCTGGCTCGCGGCCTTGCAACGTTGTTTTTCAGGGGTAGTTTCTGCTACCCCTCTGGGTTCCAGTACCGTCAGCTGGTTCTCGGCAGTGCCTTTGGCTTATGTGCCTCCTTCTCGGTATCCAAGTTCCAGCAACGTCTGCTGGTCCTTGGTAGTGCTTTCTAGCACAGGTATCTCCTGCTTAGTAACCGGGTTCCAGCACCGTTAGCTGGTCCTCGGTAGTGCCATTGGCTCTTGTTCCTTCTGCTGCACCCTCTGGGTTCCAGCACCGTCAGCTGGTCCTCGCTAGTTCCATTGGCTCTTGCAGTTTCTGCTACCCATTCGGGTTCCAGCACCGTCAGCTGGTTCTCGGCAGTGCCTTTGGCTTAGGTGCCTCTTTCTCAGTATCCGAGTTCCAGCAACGTCTGCTGGTCCTTGGTAGTGCTTTCTAGCACAGGCAGGGGTGGATTAAGGGTAGCCAGGGCCCGGGGCAGTTCAGACTCTGTGGGCCCCCCTCGTCACGTGACGGGGGTCACGAATCGTAGAGCCACACTCCACATAGAGAATAATGGAGCCTCCAGCACCGACCTCCACCCGCAGAGCCCCACTTCACATAGAGAATAATGGAGCCTCCAGCACCGACCTCCACCCGCAGAGCCGCACTCCACATAAAGAATAATGGAGCCTCCAGCACTGACCTCCACCCGCACTCCACATAGAGAATAATGGAGCCTCCGGCACCGACCTCCACCCGCAGAGCCGCACTCCACATAGAGAATAATGGAGCCTCCAGCACTGACCTCCACCCGCACTCCACATAGAGAATAATGGAGCCTCCGGCACCGACCTCCACCCGCAGAGCCGCACTCCACATAGAGAATAATGGAGCCTCCAGCACTGACCTCCACCCGCACTCCACATAGAGAATAATGGAGCCTCCAGCACCGACCTCCACCCGCAGAGCCACACTCCACATAGAGAATAATGGAGCCTCCAGCACTGACCTCCACCCGCAGAGCCGCACTCCACATAAAGAATAATGGAGCCTCCAGCACTGACCTCCACCCGCACTCCACATAGAGAATAATGGAGCCTCCGGCACCGACCTCCACCCGCAGAGCCGCACTCCACATAGAGAATAATGGAGCCTCCAGCACTGACCTCCACCCACACTCCACATAGAGAATAATGGAGCCTCCAGCACCGACCTCCACCCGCAGAGCCACACTCCACATAGAGAATAATGGAGCCTCCAGCACCGACCTCCACCCGCAGAGCCGCACTCCACATAGAGAATAATGGAGCCTCCAGCACCGACCTCCACCCGCAGAGCCACACTCCACATAGAGAATAATGGAGCCTCCGGCACCGACCTCCACCCGCAGAGCCGCACTCCACATAGAGAATAATGGAGCCTCCAGCACTGACCTCCACCCGCACTCCACATAGAGAATAATGGAGCCTCCAGCACCGACCTCCACCCGCAGAGCCACACTCCACATAGAGAATAATGGAGCCTCCAGCACCGACCTCCACCCGCAGAGCCGCACTCCACATAAAGAATAATGGAGCCTCCAGCACTGACCTCCACCCGCACTCCACATAGAGAATAATGGAGCCTCCGGCACCGACCTCCACCCGCAGAGCCTCACTCCACATAGAGAATAATGGAGCCTCCAGCACTGACCTCCACCCGCAGAGCCACACTCCACATAGAGAATAATGGAGCCTCCAGCACCGACCTCCACTCGCAGAGCCGCACTCCACATAGAGAATAATGGGGCCTCCAGCACCGACCTCCACCCGCAGAGCCACACTCCACATAGAGAATAATGGAGCCTCCAGCACTGACCTCCACCCGCAGAGCCACACTCCACATAGAGAATAATGGAGCCTCCAGCACCGACCTCCACCCGCAGAGCCGCACTCCACATAGAGAATAATGGGGCCTCCAGCACCGACCTCCACCCGCAGAGCCACACTCCACATAGAGAATAATGGAGCCTCCAGCACCGACCTCCACCCGCAGAGCCACACTCCACATAGAGAATAATGGAGCCTCCAGCACCGACCTCCACCCGCAGAGCCACACTCCACATAGAGAATAATGGAGCCTCCAGCACCGACCTCCACCCGCAGAGCCGCACTCCACATAGAGAATAATGGGGCCTCCAGCACCGACCTCCACCCGCAGAGCCGCACTCCACATAGAGAATAATGGAGCCTCCAGCACCGACCTCCACCCGCAGAGCCGCACTCCACATAGAGAATAATGGAGCCTCCAGCACCGACCTCCACCCGCAGAGCCGCACTCCACATACATGGCTGCTCTCAGTGCTCTGTGCTGTGCGCACAGGACCTGTGATGAGGTCACAGGAGGGGAGGAGACAGGGGTCACATGATCGGGGGCCCTGACACCTTACCTCCTGTGATCTCATCACAAGCCTTTGCACGCTACCAGCAGCATCAGCGTTCACGCTACTTGTAGATGCTGCTGGTAGCAGAGCACATAATGCCGCCCCCACGGTCACTCACTTTTAGGTGGGGAGAAGATGGAGTGCCATTGCAGCAGCCAGCAGGAATGTGGTGGGGGCCCCCTTAGAAGCTCTTGTGGTGGGGGCCCCGGGGCTGAAGCCCCGCCTGCCCTGCCTATAATCCGGCCCTGCGCGGTGGCGGATTATAATGGGGCAATTTACTGGCCTGGGCTGTGGGCCCCTTAACCCCACTGGGCCCGGGGCAACTGCCCAAATTGACCTCATTATAATCCGCCACTGAGCACAGGTACCTCCTGCTTAGTAACCGGGTTCCAGCACCATCAGCTGGTCCTCGGTAGTGCCATTGGCTCTTGTTCCTTCTGCTACCCCTCCGGGTTCCAGCACAGTCAGCTGGTCCTCGGTAGTGCCATTGGCTCTTGTTCCTTCTGCTGCCCATCCAGGTCCCAGTACCGTCAGCTGGTTCTCAGCCGTTCCTCAGCCTTCTTGTACCTTCTGCTACATTTCCAAGTTCAAGCTTTTTGAAATGACTTTTGGTAATCACTCTGGATCTCCCTGACAACGACCCTGAAGACCACCCCGAAGAAGACGACCCCGAAAACGATGACCCTGGAGACGACGACCCTGGAGACCACCCTGAAGAAGACGACGACCCCGAAAACGACGACCCTGGAGACGACGACCCTGAAGACCACCCCGAAGAAGACGACGACCCCGAAGACGACGACCCTGAAGACCACCCCGAAGAAGACCAAGAATATGACCCTGAAGAAGATGACCAAGAGGACAAAGAACAAGAAGACAACCACCAAGATACAAAAGAACAAGAGATAGAAGACCTAGAAGCAGAAGAACAAGAAGCTGCAGAACAAAAAGCAGAAGAACATTAAGCATAAGACTAAAAATCAGAGCAAAAGATATTATCTAAATTATAAGCAGAAGAGGACTAAGCAGTGTATGGGGGTGAGTCCGTTCCTTCTCGTGGTGCCCCTGGAAAATGTCTGCTGCTGCAGGCCAAACTGAACGCGGACAAATCCTGTTGTAAATCTTTTGTGACAGGCAGAACGGAAGGTGTAATCTTCAAACTTTTATAGATAAAAACTACAGGAATGACTGTCACAAATAAGATTATGATGAAGAAGAAGAATAGGAAGAAGATGTGTAGAAGTAGAATATGAAGAAGAATAATAGTTGAATAAGAAGAATATGAAGAATGTAAAAAAAAAGAATAATAGGAAGAAGGTGAAGAAGAAGAAGATGAATAAAGTAAAGAAGAAGTTGATGAAAAAGATGCTGCTGCTGAGGATCATGAAGGAGAAAGTGTGGGAGAAGTAAAAAAGAAGGTGAAGAGCATGGAAGTAGTGAAACACATATCTGACAAAATATAAAAAAGGTTAACATAGTCAATATATTTGTAACTCCGAACGTCTTTAAAAAAAAAAAATTATTCCTGCTGGTAACGGGGTCTACCAAGCTGGGGTACCTCTTTCAGTACCACCCCGTGTTTTCGGAGGTCCGCTCTGCGTTGGCTGGAGTCTGAATGAATGACGCTGGCTGGAATTCCTTGGTTACATGGGCGCATATAAAAGATCACTGCTTCTCCACGTATTTCCAGTCTGACAACACTTTACTCACAGGACACAGAATATATCACACAGATACAGAGGGCAGGCCAATAGAAAAGCGGCAGGCCAGACATGCATTACAAAAGCCGCAGGTGGCCGGAGCCTGCCGATGTTTACTGTGGGAATTACAAAGGTGGGGGGAGGGCGGACAAAAGGAGAATATCGTGTCCCCTCTGCCCAGGGGCGCAGCCTGTGGGCTGATGCATTAGGGACATGCATCTCACATAGAACCTATTATACATACATATAACTGCACAACATATTCTGGGTGCTGAGTGGTTCTGTAACACGTAACACTGCTATTCCATTTGATTGGGCTAAACCTCTATGCCTTTAATGTCTCCTCCACCTCCCCCAATACATTCTACATTATTCTTAGTTGTTTTTCTTCATGTAACCTACAAGGAAAGAAAATGTTTTTTTTTTAATTCCAATATTTCTGGCCCATTGACTTGCATTGGTTTCCGGTATCGGAATCGGCGATACCCGATACTTTTTTGGTATCGGTCCGATCCAATCCGATCCGATATTTCACGATATCAGATGGTATAGCTCAACACTATTTACTAGCTGTCACCTCACTATACCCTGGCTAGTGCACTGGCAAGGACACTAACCTCACCACTGCAGATGGTGTAAACACAGGGGGTAGTGACAAGCATGAGACAGACAAAGATAGGGAACAAGAAAACTTAGCTTTTAAGCTTCTGCTGCAATCCCCACACAGCGGAGGATACAAAACCAGGACCTCAAGCAGCTGATAAACGCTGGCACCAGAGAGCTCCCAACTCTTCGGCTGGTCTTCAGGGAAAAGCTCTATCACCAACAGTCAGCTGATGTATCCGGTGATTATTTAAAGGATGGTGGGAGTGGTCACCACCCACATCAGCTGACCAGCAACACAGCAGCTGCCAGCAAGGAAACTGACATTAACACTTGCTGGCCAGAAAGGAAAAAAGCTACATTTAAATTATAGCGGAACAAGAGCTGCCACGAATCCAAAGAGGAATTGTGACAATACCCCCCTTTCAACGAGGGGCCTCTGAACCCTCAACACTGGACTTCACCGGAACTGACTTCTCAACTCACTAGGATTCACCTCTGCAGTCACCTGATCCTCTAGGTTACGGCAAACACAGCCCGATGGAGATGGCAATAACATAGGCTCCGGAGGCGCAACAAATTTCCAGAGCGCCGACCTGTGGAATGCGTTATGTACCTGCATTACTGGGGGTAACTCCAGCTGGAAAGTCCCCAGGCTGAGAATGGCCGATCACCCTAGAACTCCAGGTTCCAGATGCGTACTTCCACCTGATATTTTTGATGGACGCCCACAGGTATTCATTCACACACAGGTCTGGATTTGAATGTTTATTTCCATGCATGCATTTGCCAAAAGATGGTGATCTCTTTGAGGAAGAGACAAAAGAGATGTCCCTCTGTGTCACCAAACTCATACTCTCGCTATATAAAGAGGGAACCACCACCCTGCCCTGATACTTCCTCCTGAGAGAACTCCGAGACTCAGGGTTTACTTGTGGTAAGGCTTAAGTCTTGCCCCTACCCCCTGGTAGCACCTTAGCTACCACCTCCGGAGAAGAAGGAGTAGGTTTGAGAAGGGTGGTAGCGATCGGAGCTCCGAGGCAAAAGTCCATACAAGACTGGACCCAACAAACTACATCCCTGGACCACCAATCTATGACCGGATTGTGATTCTTCAGCCAGGGAAGGCCTAAGACGATGTGAGTAGGCATGCCCTTCAAGAAATAGCACGACAGAGACTCTTCATGAATAGTACCTATACGCAGGTTAATATTATCTATGACTTGGGTCACATTCCCTTGGCTGAGAGGAACAGTCAATTGCCCAAACGGTAATGGGTTTCGCCAGCATCCTACCGATCTGATCATGAGTCTGAACAAAGCGAGAATCCACAAAATTGACTCCATCTCCACTATGCACAAGCACCGGTATAGGCTTAGTTTCTCCAACAACCACCACTTCAGCCGTAATGGTAAACTGAGTCGTAAAAGTTGAGGAAATGAACACACCCTGGTTGTCTCCCTCCAGACAACCGGTGGAATGCGGCTTTAGAGATGGAGTACATACTTTGGAGCTTGCTGGAACTCCTGGGGCATATGTTTTCTTCTGACTGAACCAAGATGGGCTTCATAACGTCTCACCTCGGTGGAGAGGCACTTGCCTGGCTGAATCCGCTGTGGGAGAGAGGGGATCCTCTGGTTAATAATCTCCAGTCTTTTCTAGAAGCATTCCACAGGACCTTCGATGAACCTGGTCGCGTCACCTCGACAGCCTCAACCCTTCTACGCTTACGACAAGGGACGCTTATCGTGACCCAGTATGCCGTTCGGTTCCGCACTCTGTCATCTGAATTATCCTGGAACAAGGTGGCCACCTTCTGGGAAGGTTTGTCAGGTAGAATAAAGGTGTCACGTGTACCTGTCCTGTGTGACACGACCCGCAGGTCGGTAACTGAATCAACAAGACAAAAGGGGAACACCGTGGAAACAGTTACAACGGTGGGCCCTGCAATAGGGACCAGGGACGTGGAGACCTCCTGCACTCCCCTGAGGCAGTGTCCCTGAACACTCCTAGCGTTCCCTATACAGGCTCTTCACCTGTCGCCGAGCAGGATACCTGAATCCATCACTATCCCTGCCCCTATCTCTTGCTAGGGAACTGGATAGTGCGGACACTGGTCCCACCGCTGCACTAATACACACGAAGGAAAAAGGGGAAAACACCAAAACACTTATCTTTCTCTGCTGCAGTCACCAGGCAGCAGAGTGCAGCACCAGATCAGCTTTCAGCAGTGGCTCGACACATCAGAGCCAGCTGCTACTTTCACCATCTTTCTCTGCTGCAGTCACCAGGCAGCAGAGTTCATCACCGGATTAGCTTTCAGCAGTGGCTCGACACCTCAGAGCCAGCTGCTACCTTCATCATCTATCTCTGCTGCAGACACCGGGCAGGCAGAGTTCAGCACCAGTTTCAGCAGTGGCTCGACACCTCAGAGCCCGCTGCTAACTTCACCAGGTTTCAGCAGTGACTCAACACCTCAGAGCCAGCTGCTCACTTCACCGTGGTTGGAATCCAAATTGAACTGCTATAACCAACACCTGCTGATACACCATGTGACCTTATATAGCCAAGGGAGTGGTCACATCAGCAGGGAAACCAACAGACATGCAATAACACCTATGGCCACCAGGGACAAAAACCCATATTAAGCTCCCAAGCCTGAAAGGAAAAAAAAAAGGTTTAAATGAGGGAATCCCGAATCTGAGACAGATCCAAGAATTGATGTGATAGTACTCCTCCATCAATGAGGGGCCTCTGGACCCTCAACACCGTACCTCAGCGGACCACCTACAGTGAGGACGCCTCGTTCCACCAGAATTCACTTCAGCAATCATCTGACATCCGGGTCATGGCAAATAGAGGGCAGATGAAGGTGACGACGTATACTCCGGAGGTACCACAAATCTCCAGAGCGCCGACCTGGCGAACGAGCTAGGTCTGGGTATAACAATGGATAACTCCAGTTGATAATTCGCTGACGTGAGAATGGCAGACACCCATGCAAACACATGCACACCCAGGTCTGGACCTGCACATTTATTGTCATTCACTCTCTTGCCACTAGATGGTGAACTCCTAACAGAACAAACAACAGAGGCGTCCCCCAGTGTCTTAACACTCACACCCCCACAAGGCTCAGAGGTAACCACTCCTCTCTGCCCCCTCCTCTTATGAAGACTCCGACTCTGAGGGGCAGCTTGTGGTGAGGGTTGCGACTTGCCCCTACTCCTTAGCAGCACCCCTGCTGCCACTACTGGAGGAGAAGGGGATGGGGATATAGAGGAAATATACACTCCCTGGTCATCTTCCTCCACACGACCAGGAGGGGGTGGCTTCTTAGATGGTATAGAAGTTTCGGCGTGAGCCCCACGGAACAAATCATCAGTCTGCTCACCGCAGGGATGCGCCCCCAGACCACGGGAAACATCAGGCAGCACCATGGGGACAACAACTCCTCCCACCTGCCTGGGTGCGTCCGCGTGTATGAGCAAGTCCTGCTCCCTAGCAGTGACTACAGGGGGCATATTTGCCAGAGCCGCAATTGGGAAGGGAAATATGAAGGAAATATACTCCTCCTGGTAGTCTTCCTCCACACGACCAGGAGGGGGCGGCTTCTTCGATGGTATAGAAGTTTCGGCGTGAGCCACACGGACATAATTATCAGTCTGCTCACCGCAGTGATGCACCCCCACACCACAGGGAACTTCAGGCAGCACCTCGGGGACACCAACTCCTCCCACCTGCCTGGGTGCGTTCGCATATATGAGCAAGTCCCGCTCACCAGCAGGGACTACAGGGGGCATATTCACCAAAGTCGCCGAGCAGGATACCTGAATCCCTCACTATTCCTGCACCTATCCCTTGCTAGGGAACTGGATAGTGCGGACACTGGTCCCACCGCAGTCACCAGGCAGAAGAGTGCAGCACCAGATCAGCTTTCAGCAGTGGCTCGACACATCAGAGCCAGCTGCTACTTTCACCATCTTTCTCTGCTGCAGTCACCAGGCAGCAGAGTTCATCACTGGATTAAAATTCAGCAGTGGCTCGACACCTCAGAGCCAGCTGCTACCTTCACCATCTATCTCTGCTGCAGACATAGGGCAGGCAGAGTTCAGCACCAGTTTCAGCAGTGGCTCGACACCTCAGAGCCCGCTGCTAACTTCACAAGGTTTCAGCAGTGGCTCAACACCTCAGAGACAGCTGCTCACTTCACCGTGGTTGGAATCCAATTGGAACTGCTATAACCAACACCTGCTGATACACAATGTGACCTTATATAGCCAAGGGAGTGGTCACATCAGCAGGGAAACCAACAGACATGCAATAACACCTATGGCCACCGGGGGCAAAAACCTATATTAGGATCCCAGGCCTGAAAGGGAAAAAAAAGGTTTAAATGAGGGAATCCCGAATCTGACACAGATCCAAGAATTGGACTGTGACAAAAGGATGAGCTGGAGTGACGGGACAGGCCTACCACCTTAGACAACTTGATATCCCTGGCGACCTGGATAGATCTGCAATTTCAAGAATGTTCCAAGGAGACCAAACGGGACAAGAGGTCCTACCACCTGGGTCCTAGTTCTCCTAAATCAGCTACCTCGTCTTCATCCCCTGAAGCCATGGAGGTTGACCGGGTAAGTTTGGCCAGCCATCGCCAGAAGGTGTATCGCGAAGAGAGCAGCTGCTTCTACTGCAGTAGTCTTGAGCATCAGATTGGTACCTACCCAAGGAGATCAGAAAACTCCAGTGCCTAGGCTCGGTAGGAGAGGCCACCCTAGGTAGAGAACATTCCTCTCCATCACTGCAAATCTCAGTCTCCGTGTCCTTCAGAGCTATAAAATTTTCTGAACTTTGTTTGCTGGATTCTGGAGCCGCCGGGAACTTCGTCCAGCAGGCCGTTGTGGATTGTTACCACTTAAAAGTCCAGTGTCTTCCTGACCCTTTGCGTGTGACCACCGTAGATGGCAAACCTCTGACCGAGCTCATCCGTTTTCTGACCGATCCTGTGGTACTCCGGGTAGGTCTAACGCATTCTGAAAGAATCCGTTTTTATGTGTTTCCTGGGTTGTCTGACCCCTTGCTTCTAGGTCTGCCATGGTTTCAGATGCATGAACCAGTCCTAAACTGGAGAACAGGAGAGGTTCTGCATTGGGGAGATTCCTGCATGGATCGATGTCTAACCTGGATTCAACCTGTTTCACCTCCAGGTTAACCAGTTGCCCTGCCAGGGATACCTTCTCTTTACTGGTCCTTCTCCGATGTCTTTGGGAAAAAGGAGGCAGAGAGACTACCACCACACAGGTTGTATGATTGTCCGATTGATCTTCTCCCCAGAACATCCATTCCTCGTGGGAGAGTTTATCCTCTTTCTCAAGCAGAGAGTCAAGCCATGTCTGACTACATCTAAGAGAACCTAGAACACAGAGAAACACAGTGCAACAAACGTGAAAAAATACTCTGCTCATATAGGTACTGTTCACATGGTCAGGTTTTAAATACATTGGATAGGACTGATCTGAGGGGTATACCTTGGCGTTGGTAGAGCGGCTTAGCGTACATTTTTTGCAAAAAACATATTAACTAAATACCCTGTTTTATCATCTTTTTACTTGCACTTGCTGTTCATTGTTGGAATTTTTTTACAGCAGAGTATTTTTTCACGTTTGTTGCACTGTGTTTCTGTGTTCCAGTCTTTTGGTGGTGTGAACACTGTCTTACCGACTTGCTCACTGTATGTGCATGGCCCATGCGTTCATTTTTATTCCATTGGTTTCTTGGTTTTGCAAGTCTTTGGGAGGTTTCAACCCCCCCCATGTGAGCCATGCACGTATAAAGCCGTCTCACACAGCATGCCCACATCAGACATTGCCTCTCTGAACCCTGCTCATATAGGCACTGTTCACATGGTCAGGTTTTAAATACATTGGATAGGACTGCTGTGAAGGGTATACCTTGGCGTTGATAGAGTGGCTTAGCATACATTTTTTGCAAAAAATGTATCAACTAAATACCATGTTTTGTTATCATCTTTTTACTTGCACTTGCTGTTCATTGTTGGAATTTTTTTACAGCAGAGTATTTTTTCACATGTGTTGCACTGTGTTTCTTTGTGTTCCAGTCTTTTGGTGGTGTGAACACTTACACTGTCTTACCGACTTGTTCACTGTATGTGCATGGCTCATGCGTTCATTTTTAATCTAAGAGAACCCAGTCCGAGGATTTATCCACAAGTCATGTTCACCAGCTGGAGCAGGATTCTTCTTTGTTAGGAAGGACGGATCCCTGCGACCCTGTATCGACTAAACCAGATAACGTTAAAAAACAGGTATCCATTACCTCTTATTTCAGAGCTCTTTGATCGTCTCCGAGGGGCCAGGATCCTCACCAAATTGGATCTCAGAGGGGCCTACGACCTGATCCGAATTCTAGGAGGAGACGAATGGAAAACAGCCTTCAACACCCGATATGGCCATATCCCCTGGTATGAGATTAAGGACACGTGCGTGCTCTCTAGGTCTCTTAAAGAGACACTGCATATTTTTCAAAAAGAGTAATTAACCAATGCTATTTCTGGCCCCTCCGCCATAGGGAGGGCGCCGATGCAACGAGTATCTACTGTTGCTAGTTCCGGTTCTGTGTCTGCCCTGTCTGCAGTATTCCGTCTAGTACTCTGCTTTTACTGTTTGTTTCCACAGAATATCAGTGACCTGTTATTTGGCTATCCAGGACGACGTTTGAACCAGCCGCTTCAGTTCCGCCTCGCCCCGCTACTTAGCCATCCTAACCTCTGCACTGCGTCAGTTCCATTGAAGTCAGCTTCCACTTGCGTACCCGAGATTATCCGGTCACCGTCAGTGTCAGCTTCTACCCGTACACCCGGCTCCCGCCAGTCAGCTCTACCATACCTGTATATTCTGGTTACCCGTTTTTCCCGCTGGGACAGCTGCCACATGTCTAGGGTCTAACTGGAGGTGGCACCTGTGTCCTCCCGGTACTCCATTCAGATCCTGTTCGAGGGGTCTTACTACTGATACCTGGGGCTCACTAGTCACGCCCCCTTCGGAGCCACCTGGACCATAGTCCCGAGGTTCCATTCAAAAAATAAACGAATGTGAACTTCACCACCTGTGCCTCCGTTTCCATTCGTTACCACACAAAATGTGCCTACTAAATTTGTCCACAACCACCCAAATGACCGCATTACCATTAGAAGGAGGAAAATCGGTGATAAAATCCATTAACAGATGAGCCCATGGTCTATCTATCCAGGCAGCACGGTGGCTCAGTGGTTAGCGCTGCAGCCTTGCAGCGCTGGAGTCCTGGGTTCGAATCCCACCAAGGACAACATCTGCAAGGAGTTTGTATGTTCTCCCCGTGTTTGCGTGGGTTTCCTCCGGGCACTCCGGTTTCCTCCCACATTCTAAAGACATACTGATAGGGAATTTAGATTGTGAGCCCCATCGGGGACAGTGATGAAAATGTGTGCAAACTGTAAAGCGCTGCGGAATATGTTAGCGCTATATAAAAATAAAAGATTATCTGGAATTCGCAAAGGCACCAATTCCCCGGTCGGCCGGTTATGGGAGTTTTTAGCACGAGCACATACCCTCACAGGCAGACACAAACCTCACAACATCCGAGGCCAATGAAGACCACCAAAACAACCTAGCGATAGCACTACGGATGGCCGAGATTCCCGGATGTCCCCTCAGAGCCGAGTCATGAAATTCCCTGAGCACCCTGAGTCGAAACCGAACAGGCACAAAAAGCTTATTGACAGGCCTAGACAAATGAGCAAGAGACTGGGCCTCACGAATCTCTCGCTTTAGTACCACAGAAACCCCAGGCACAACCACACCATGTCAAAGAATGGAGGAAGGAGGTTCGGGAGGTGATATTGGGTCCAAACTATGAGATAAGGCATCAGTCTTGACATTT
Organism: Dendrobates tinctorius; assembly: GCF_039654945.1. Taxonomy (NCBI): domain Eukaryota; kingdom Metazoa; phylum Chordata; class Amphibia; order Anura; family Dendrobatidae; genus Dendrobates; species Dendrobates tinctorius. Next base: position 11,680,121 of record NW_027361765.1, read on the forward strand.
TTGGAGCCAGGCCGAAAGGTGATAGAGAACTGGAATCGTGAAAAAAAAGTGACCCCCTCGTTTGCCTAGGAGTCAACCTTTTGGCAGACTCAATGTAGGCCAAAGTCTTGTGATCCATAATTACCGTGATTCGATGGACCGCCCCCGCCAAAAAAAGTTTCCATTCCGCGAAAGCCAATTTAATGGCGAGCAACTCCCTGTTACCAACATCATAATTTCTCTCTGCTGGCGAAAATTTCTTAGTAAAGAAGGCACAGGGTCTTAAATTGGTAAGGGTGGCAGGACCCTGGGACAACACCACCCCCCACCTCCGATGCATCTACCTCATCAATAAAAGGTTCAGCCGGATCTGTCTGAATCAACACAGGGGAAGACATGAAACAACTTTTTAACGAAGAGAACGCCGCTAATGCTGAGGCTGATCAATTCTTGATATCAGCCCCTTTTTAAGTCAGATCAGTGAGGGGTTTTGGCCACCTGCAAGAATCCCCTAAGAAATTCTGATAATAATTAGTGAACCCTAAGAAACGCTGAAGACCTTTCAGATCTTTGTGTTGTACCCAATCAACAATGGCCTGAACCTTTCTAGTGTCCATACGAAACCTATCAGCAGACCAGATTAATCCCAAAAAAGACAGTTTCTGAGCAAAAAATGAGCACTTCTCCAGTTTCGCAAAGAGATTTCTCCCGAAGCCTCTGGAGAATCGCACAAAAGTGATCCAAATGAGCCTGTTTATCTGGTGAGTAAATTAGAATATTGTCCAGATAAACCACCATAAAACACCCAATAAAGTCAGAGAAAACATGGTTAATGAAATCCTGGAAAACTGCCGACGCATTAGACCAAAGGGCATAACCAAATTCTCAAACAGCCCCTCCGAGGTGAGAAAAGCATTTTTCCACTCATCCCCCTGCCGCATCCAGATAAGGTTATATGCCCCTCGGAGATCCAATTTGGAAAACTATTTGGCCCGAGATAATTAATTGTAAAGATCAGAGATAAGTGGGAGGAAGTAAGTATTCCTCACAATAATCTTATTTAACTCTTGAAAATCGAGGCATGGCGCAAACCACCGTCTCTTTTTTTTTTTACAAAAAAGAACCCTACCGCCACAGGGGAAATAGAGGGACGAATGTGTCCCTTAAGGAGACTCTTGGAGATGTACTCTTTCATGGCACCTTGCTCTGGACCAGAGAGGTTATACAAATGGGCTTTTGGCAAGTTACCATTAGGAACCAGGCCTATAGTACAATGAAATGGGCGGTGCGGTGGTATAGCCACAGCCTCCTTTTTGGAGAAACATCCTCAAAGACCTTCAGGTACTCCAGAATACCCTCCAGACCGACGGATGACACAGATACAAAAACAAAGCAATCTTTGGAACAATTAGGTCCCCATTTAACAGTATCTGTTAGGGCTGGCGGAACGCACCAAATAATAAAGATGGTGATAAGGTGCGTTCGCAGCCCGGGGTCCACCGTGCAGGGGTGGTAACCTGCTGCTCAGTAATGGCGGATGCTATATGGCGGTATACTATAAGAACACATGTGGGTTAACGTCACCCAGTGTGTACAGGGGCGGACTCTGTTGCTTCACAGAGCCGCACTACCGCTGAACATAAACACCGGAGCCTGTTTGTGCTCACAGAGCTCGGCTAAAAGAGCGCACAGTGTACGGCCACAGAACTCTACCCCAAGGACACGGGGTTAGAGTCCTTCTAGGCCCACTGAACGTACGGCGTCGCTGCCGTGAGCGCCGCTATAGGCGCTGGCTATGGAGCACGTGCACTGAGGCGTGCCGAGTCCCTGGTGAGGCCTGATGCCTGACTCAACCTCAGACCTACCTACGCCTAAGCCTGGGCGCTAGCAGGCTAGGCTGCACAACACATGCATACCAAGGATAGGGGTTTCTTAATGAGTCATTCACCAGAGACATTCATACGTGCATACATCACTCACTCCACATAGTCTGTAGATACAGTCTATCCTAGCGCATGGGCGAGCGGCCATGCAAACCTTTTATAGCCACGGGCGTCCGGGACCTTCCTGGCTTCTCGGATGGGCCAATCCGAACACGAGCAGGACCTGAGCACGTGACCCTCGATCTCCAATGGGAGATCACTCCACAGGCATGCTCAGTGGCCCAACATGAGGACTTAGTCCCTGGAGAATCTCGCTGCTGAGCAGCATGAATTGTCATAGCTGTGCCAGAGGTGGCAGCAGCAAGCAAACCCACGGAGTTGGACTGGGCAGAGCGGCAGGACCGATGAATCTGCTGAGCAGGCTCCACTGCGGCTGAAGAAGAATGGGAGACCGCTGGGTGCAAGGCTCTGGATTCCTGCTGTGCAGTGGCAGGAACCCGATGCCTAACAATATCCTGGGACTCTCAGTCAATGGCCGGATTGTGCAGTTGTAACTAGGGAAACTCCAACACCAGCCCCACTGGAATTTTGTCCAAGATAAAACATGAAATGCGCTCCTGGTGTACAGCCCCCACCTTGAGGATAAACTCTTCAGATACAAAATTTATACCGTTTTTGGTGAAGGGGTTAGAGTCAATGGCCACAACATTTATGGGAGTCTTCAACCTAACTGTCCCTAACTTACAGTTGGCCACCAATTTTGAGTCAACCAAGTTCACAGATGATCCACAGTCCACAAAAGCTGAAGTAAAACGGTTCCCAACACCAAGTTCCACTTTCAGCAGTACTTTAATAAATGAGAAAAATGTACCTGAGAGTCTGGGTAACCTCTTTGACAGTTACCCAGACTTAGGCATTTCCCGACATCTTGGAGGGCAGGAGGGACAGTCCTTCATTCAAAGTCCCGGAGCCCCACAATAGAAACAGAGCTTGCCTTCCCGTCACCGCCTCCTCTCCCTTTCCTTAAAGGTGGTGGCCTCTACCTCCATAGGTTCAGTTTGAGGCACAAACTCTGACTTGACCGGGATCAAAGGGTCTCCCGTTGCATAACTCCCCTTTCCCATAGTCTCCGATCCATACCGACAGCTTGCGCCATCGCCTCCTCCAGAGAACTGGGTGGTGGAAGGAGGGCCAGAGCATCCTTAAGATGGTCAGATAGTCTCCTCGGGAATTGGCACCTGAGTGCCGAGTCATTCCAGGACACCTCCGGAGACCATCGCCTAAATTCCGAACAATATCATTCGGCAGAGAGATTTCCCTGAGAGAGACCCATGATTGTATCCTCTGCCAATCTGACTCGGTCCGGTTCATCATAAATCAGTGACAGGGCCTCAAAGAACATATCCACAGACATTCTCTCCGAGGTGGTCGGGGGTAAAGAAAAAGTCCAAGACTGTGGACCCTCCCTCAGTAAAGATATAATGTAATTATACCCACCTGTTGACTCTCATCTCCCAAAGATCAGGGCCTAAGGGAAAACAATAACTTGCAACTCTCCCTAAACACACAGAATTTTTCCTTCTCCCCAGAGAAGGTGTCATGGAGTTTAAAAGAAGGTTCCGGGGAGTGCAAAGAAACATCAGACACATCACCATCCTTAGTGCTGGATGCAGAGGATGCACCCCAGGCAGCCTTAACTGTCTCAGCCAGCTCCCTCTGTACCTGCTGATGAGATCTGGCCAAGGCCCTATGCTCCACAGATAGATTCTGCATCATTTGGGTCAGACCGGCTACTTGATCCATCAGAGTGCGGAGTGGATCCATGCCACAGAAAAAGGCAGCGAGAAATAGATCCCCACTAAATTAGATAGGTTCAGTGATAATGTCATGCGTTCCTGGAATGCTGTTCCAGGTACAGCCACCAGGGGTGAGGAAGTGAGGAGAACAGAAGCTCACCGTAAGTGAGGACCTGCAGTAGCGGGGCCAACACCGTACAGAGATTGAATACGCGAGTCGTTAACAGCAACAGCTGGGAACACAGTACCAGGGGGTGAGATAAGAGCTGAGTCAGGGGTGAGCCAAAGGTCAAAAATCCAGTCAGGAGCGCAGTATCAGAAGGGGTGAGACGGGAGCACAATCAAAAACACGCCAAAGGGTCAGAGCCGGGCAGGACCAGAAAAAGCAGACACGGAATACAACAGGGCAGGACAGAGTACAAACCCAGACGTACACGGCGGGAAACAGGCACATGGACACACGCTAAGTAAGGGATAGGGACCAGGGCACACTAACAGGGTGTAAGGTTCTCTGTCTCTTTTGACATGTTTTTTGAAACTCAGTTTTTCCGTCGGCCATTTTCCTTTCTGTCTTGCTGCAGCTATCTTGCCCTCAGTTAGTATGGAGTTTCCAGCTTTCATGTTCCCGCCCTGATCCTCTCCCTCTTGCCTCTTAAGCAGCCTCAGCTGAGCAATCAGTGCTTCAGAATAAAGTCTGCAGTTAGCCTGTGACCTGCTCCTGGAAGTCTTGGACTTGGTACTCCAGCCATCTCCTGCTGAGGAACTTTTGAACACTTGTGGACACTGGAAACCTGGAAACAACCAATATACTCCATGATCTGCAGAAATCCACAAGTGTCTCACGACGATCTCCCGTGGAGAACAGCAGCATCAGCTGATGTGACCGCTCTCTAGGGGCTCCAGAAATACAATGACGGGAGGTAGGTATCCTTCCACACTGTATTCCTCCGCCACTGTAAAAAAATAGTCCCTAATCTCACTTTTGGCATTGCTGTGTGAGAAAGTTCCCACACAGCTTTTGCCATTAAGAGAGACCAGTGAACCATAGTAACCTCTCAGTGATGCACTGCAGGAGATTGTCGTGGGACACTCATGGATTTCTGCGGATCAGGGAGTATATTGGTTGTTTGTTATTTTAATATTTTTTACAGATGACACTGGCTTCGGGGATCAAAGTGACAAGTGATGGTGAGTATGTACTCTATGTTATATGTACTGTATGTCTATATGTATGTATTGTATGAATGTATTGTATGTAGTATGTATGTTGTATGTAGTATGTTGTATGTATGTTGTATGTATGTAGTATGTAGTATGTATGTAGCATGTATGTTTGTGTTTTTTTTTTACATTCAACACATTAGCCGGATGATGGGACTACTACTGTCCCATCATTGGCTAATGTGTCAATCACTGTCATTGTAGCAGGCATAGCCCGATGGGACTTGTAGTCCCATCGGACGATGCCTGCACACACAACCCCTGACAGACCCCCGGCAGGCCCGCACAGACCCCCGGCAGGCCCGCACAGACCCCTGGCAGCCCGCACAGACCCCCGGCAGGCCTGTACAGACCCCCGGCAGGCCCGCACAGTCCCCCCATGGTCACGCACAGACCCCACCCGCACACACAGACACGCAATCTCCGCCCACACACCGCCCACATTCCATTATAACGCATCATGATGACATCATTTCAGCATGCCTAACAGGATGTGCCCACACTTCTTAGGATCCTCAACTGGCTCATTGCATTATGGGAACTTTCGATTCCGGTATTCGATATTGTAAAAATAGCGGAACTCAGTATCGGAACTCGACCGATACCCGATATTTGCAATATCGGATTGCTCAACATTAATTATCAATAAAATCTTTATTAGAAGACACTGTATGCAGTGCATTTCATCTAGAACTGATGTTTTCTTGCCTAAACAGCCTGAAATTGGCAGTAGTGGTTGCAAAGTATTAGGCTATGTTCCCATGATGAGTTTTTTTACGCTGCATATTCTTGAAAAAATACAAGTAACTTATTTTACTTAATGGGTGCAGAAATGGTGAAGAAAATCTGCAACATCAAAAACCCACTAAAAGTTCATCTTGGGAACATAGCCTTATAGTGTGTAAGGGGAATAGTATAATCAAATTGTTAAATTAATCATTTATTTTGTGGAGAAATAACAGATGACAGAAGAATTCTAATAAAAGAAGCTGTAGGATTGGATTTATAGACATTACAAGTATGTATTAAAATAAAATCCTGTTGTGTCTAATGATTAAAATAGACATGTCAGTACAGTTGTAACGATCTCATCAGCCCATTTCCCTGGGTATTAGGTACCTGAAATGGTTACTGAACCAATTGGCATTACGGAATACTATGTGTTGATTCAAAAAGCTCAGAAAAGCTAATTCACTTTCCTGTCAATGTAGCATCACCTTTCGCCGCAAGGAGTGAACTCCTTCTGTTTCTATTAACGGATGTTTACAGATTACCATTTCCATGGATTTTATGTGACAGTCAATTTACCGCTAACAGAGACACCGATGTCTTTCACTGATCTTTCCTCACCATTTCATGTCATGTATTATTTTAGCAATGCCATGTAACTTAGATCCAACAGAATGACCCCAAGAAAATCTAGGAACTTTTTTTAAGACTTCCTTGGTCAAGTACTTTAGCACTTCAATCATTTTGATCATTGGAGATCCTACTGGGATACACCCAGCAATCATCAGATAGGTTGTTTGTGATGGGTTTACAGTGACAGAGGAGCCAGAAGACCACAGTGTCTGATTTCTCCTACTCCTGCACTGATTAGAAGCACTTTACCTTCATATAAAATTATGTAGGTTACTTTTAGCAGTGCAAGGGTTAATCTGCTCAATTGAGAGCTCCTGGAAGCTTTCCTGCATTACACTGTTATCCACTCCTTTTTCCTATATTATCTGTGCCCTGACAAGCCCTTATTGTCAGAGATAACTTTTGCTGCATGGCTGGAAGTCGGTGGTTGCTATTTGAGAAGACGTTTGATGAATTTAACTGTGACTGTTGCCAGGTTTTGGGTGTGTGCTATTTCCCCTTTGTCTCCTATTTTGGTTTTGCCTCATCCTCCACTCCCATTGTATACCCATGTTGTTTGTGTAAGTATATTTGTATGATTAGTATTTTCTTTTATCCCTGTACGTATTACCTTGTTAGTCTGGTTGATGTATTTTGGTACACTAATACTCCCTGGGTGGGAGAAGGGTACAGACTGAGGGCAGATTCCGGAGCTTAAGGCAAGGTATATGGCCCCATTGTCTTCACCATCAGAAGTAATTTCGGGAACAGGACAAGCTAGGGCACCCCTAGGGTTAGGGACAGGGAAGGAAACTAGTTGAACAGGCAGCTACCTGGTGTCTTTTCCCAGTCTGCACCCCTATGAGAACAGGTCTCCCTCTGTGCATGTACAGTCATGGCCAAAAGTTTTGAGAATGACACAAATATTAATTTTTACAAAGTCTACTGCTTCATTTTTTCTAATGGCAATTTGCATATACTCCAGAATGTTATAAAGAGTGATCAGCTTAACAGCAATTACTTGCAAAGTCAATATTTGCCTAGAAAATGAACTTTATCCCCCAAAACACATTTCAACATCATTGCAGCCCTGCCTTAAGAGGACCAGCTAACATCGTTTCAGTGATTGCTCCATTAACACAGGTGTGGGTGTTGATGAGGACAGGGCTGGAGATCAATCTGTCATGATTAAGTAAGAATGACACCACTGGACACTTTAAAAGGAGGCTGGTGCTTGGCATCATTGTTTCTCTTCTGTTAACCATGGTTATCTCTAAAGAAACACGTGCAGTCATCATTGCACTGCACAAAAATGGCCTAACAGGGAAGAGTATCGCAGCTACAAAGATTGCACCTCAGTCAACAATCTATCGCATCATCAAGAACTTCAAGGAGAGAGGTTCCCTTGTTGCCAAAAAGGCTCCAGGGCGCCCAAGAAAGACCAGCAAGCGCCAGGACCGTCTCTTAAAAGTGTTTCAGCTGCGGGATCGGGCTACCAGCAGTGCAGAGCTTGCTCAGGAATGGCAGCAGGCAGGTGTGAGTGCATCTGCACGCACTGTAAGGCGGAGACTCTTGGAGCAAGGCCTGGTCTCAAGGAGGGCAGCAAAGAAGCCACTTCTCTCCAGGAAAAACATCATGGACAGACTGATATTCTGCAAGAGGTACAGGGAGTGGACTGCTGAGGACTGGGGTAAAGTCATTTTCTCTGATGAATCCCCTTTTCGATTGTTTGGGACATCTGGAAAACGGCTTATTCGGAGAAGACCAGGTGAGCGCTAACACCAGTCTTGTCTCATGCCAACTGTCAAGCATCCTGAAACCATTCATGTGTGGGGTTGCTTCTCAGCCAAGGGAATGGGCTCTCTCTCAGTCTTGCCTAAAAACACAGCCATGAATAAAGAATGGTACCAGAATGTCCTCCAAGAGCAACTTCTCCCAACCGTCCAAGAGCAGTTTGGCGATCAACAATGCCTTTTTCAACATGATGGAGCACCTTGCCATAAAGCAAAGGTGATAACTAAATGCCTCAGGGAACAAAACATAGAGATTTTGGGACCATGGCCTGGAAACTCCCCAGATCTTAATCCCATTGAGAACTTGTGGTCAATCATCAAGAGACGGGTGGACAAACAAAAACCTTCAAATTCAGACAAAATAAAAGCATTGATTTTGCAAGAATGGACTGCTATGAGTCAGGATTTGATCCAGAAGTTGATTGAGAGCATGCCAGGGAGAATTGCTGAGGTCCTGAAGAAGAAGGGTCAGCACTGCAAATATTGACTTGCTGCATTAACTCATTCTAACTGTCAATATAACCTTTTGCTACTCATAATATGATTGCAATTATATTTCTGTATGTGATAAAAACATCTGACAAACACACATAAAAACCAGAGGCCAGCAGATCATGTGAAAATATAATATTTGTGTCATTCTCAAAACTTTTGGCCATGACTGTATAGGGAGAGACCTGTCAGTCATGGTCAGCGTAGAGTAGAGTTGGCAATCACTGAGGCAAGGTGCTGGTGGAAAGGGGTAGTGAAATAAATACACTGCACACTCAAGTTGAATGAAAGTTCTTACAGTTTTTATTTCAAAATACACACAAGTTCAGTGTAGTAATAGAGGATTGCCGATAGCTGTTATTGTGCAGGGTCGGCGTTAGCGGCAGGCAGACCAGCCAGCTGCTTAGGGCCTCCGCTCCCCCCAGGGGCCCCCAGCTAATGGCACATCTCGCAGCCGCTCTGGAACCCGTGAGGCGGGGGAGCCAGTCTGCTGCCAGCACTGACTCCGCACGCCGCCGCCGCCGCATTGAACTATACCGGCGTCATAGACGTCTGTACAGTTCAAAGCAATGATGGAGGAGAGAGAGTCAGATGATGCTCCCTCTCCCATTATTCCCCTCTGCTTCTGACACTGCGGGTGCGCGATGACGTCACATCATCATGCGCCCACTGTGTGTCGGGCAGACTGCAGTTGCTGAGACCAGAGCTGGGAGCAGCGCGGGGCATGAGGAGAGGTGAGGATTGTGTGTGTTTTTTTTAATATAGTCGTGAGTACTGGACTGTGGCGCTATGGGGGGGATGGAGAAAGCTGTGTTATATACAATGGGGGTAGAATGGAGGAGGCTGTGTTATATAGAATGGGGGGATGGAGTAGGCTGTGTTATATACAATGAGGGTAGAATGGAGGAGGCTGTGCTATATATAATGGGGGGACGGAGGAGGCTGTGTTATATACAATGGGGGTAGAATGGAGGAGGCTGTGTTATATACAATGGGGGGATGGAGGAGGCTGTGTTATATACAATGGGAGGGAGAATAGAGGAGGATGTGTTACAGTATATGCAATGGGGTACATTATATTCTATGGGTGGGCTGTAATATATTGTATATGCAATGGGGTACATTATATTTTATGGGTGGGCTGTATTATATTCTATGGGAGGGTACATTATATTCTATGGAGGGCTGTATTATATTCTATGGGGGTACATTATATTCTATGGGGGGATGTATTATATTCTATGGGTGGGCTGTATTATATTCTATGGGGGGGCTACATTATATTCTGTTGGGGGCTGTATTATATTTATTATATTCTATGAGAGTTGATTGCATTATACTCTATGAGGGGGCTACATTATACTATATGAGGGGGCTGCATTATATTCTATGGGGGGCTAGATTATACTGTATGGGGGCTTCACTATATTCTATGAGGGGCTACATTATATTCTATAGGGGCTGCATTATACTCTATGGAGAGGGCTACATTATATTCTATGTGGGGCTGCATTATACTCTATGAGGAGGGCTACATTGTATTCTATGGAGGGGCTACATTATACTATATAAGGGATGGCATTATATTCTGTGGGGGCTGCATTATACTCTATGAGAGGTCTACCATATATTCTATGGAGAGGCTGTATTATACTATATGTGGGGTGCTGCATTATATTCTATGGGACGGTTACATTATATTGTATGGTGGGGCTGCATTATACTCTGTGGGGTGACTACATTATACTCTGTGGGGTGGCTGCATTATACTCTGTGGTTTGGCTGCATTATACTCTGTGGTGTGGCTGCATTATACTCTGTGGGATGGCTGCATTATGCTCTGTGGGGTGGCTGCATTACGCTCTGTGGGGTGGCTGCATTATACTCTGTGGGGTGGCTGCATTATACTATATGTGGACTACATTATACTGTATTGAGGACTATGGGAAATACAGTACATTATACTATATGAAGAATTATGGGGTGCATTATACTATGGAAAGTGAATTGTACTACATGGATGACTATGGCAGTGCATTATACCATATGGAGCACTACAAGGAGTGTATTATACTATATGGAGGACTGAGTAGTGTATTATACTATATTGGGGACTTAGTGTATTTTAATATATGGAGGGCTATGAGGAGTATATTATACTATATGAAGGACTGAGTAGTGTATTATACTATATGGAGGACTGAGTGTATTTTAATATATGGAGACCTATGAGGAGTGTATTATACTATATGGAGGACTATCGGAAGTGTATAATACTATATGGAGGACTGAGGAGTATATTTTAATACATGGAGGACTATAGGGAGTGTATTTTACTATATGGAGGAGTGTATTATACTATATGGAGGACCATGAGGAGTGTATTATACTATATGGAGGACTATTGGGAGTATATTATACTATATGGAGGACTATGGGGCAAATTATAACATATGGAGGACTATGGGGTGTATTATACTAAACAAGCAAAATGCTACATATTCATCGAGTGATTGGATTGTTTATACTGGAAGAAAAAATCATTGTTCTCAGCAGCCCATTGCCGGTGTAAACTGTAGATGTGTTGCTGAAACCATGATACTGTATGGGGACAGACTGATCTAATAGTGATTGTTCTGTTCCCATCATTCTTTCTCAGTTGGTGTAAAGAGGCCGGGAAAGAAGTGTTGAATGACTTCAGTATTGTCAATCACACTCGTTTAGCGCATGAACTCAGGGCATGTAGCTACACCCGAAATGCATCTGTGTGATGTACAACATGTCAGCATTTGGGGCCCCATTTTAAACTTTTGCCTAGGGCCCCACTTTGCTAAAAACCAGTCCTGCTATTGCGCAGGCACGGCCGGAGCCATTTTCAAATGGATTTTTTTTTTAAAATTTCAGAATAACCTCAAATAAATGAATTATATACACATTACATATGTGATCATGCTACAGCGCAGGCACCACCACTGGCACCTGCCTGCAGAAAGAGATATTTTTTCCAAGATATATATATATATATATATATATATATATATAATATTCATTATGCAAACTAGGGGGCAGGTCACTAAGGGATCAGTGACCTGTCAGAAGACATACTGATGAATACCTAATGTAGTGCGGTGGTAGCATACTTATGCAGTGAGGAGGCAATGACCCACAAAGTTCCAACACAAAAATCCCTTTAATGTGTTTCTTCACAGAATTAATGTCTAATTCATACAAGTGCACATAATCTCATTGTCCTCTTTAAACAGCTTAACTCGCAGCTTTACTCATTTAGTTTGCCATCACTACACACGCCAGTCCTCCTTCGGGCACAGAACAGACTACCTCTGGTTCACCTCCGGGCACAAGACTTGTCCACATCCGAAAACAGTTACCGCGGGTGACTGCACCGCTGTGTTAATGCCCTTTTACTCACACAGCCGTACACATTCCTGACATCCTCTGGATCGCAGCTGGGAACCACATCCTCCCGTTTGCAGCCATCACGCACACCAGTCTTCCTCCGACCAGTTACCGTGGATGGCAATACCACTGTGTACGCTGTGGGTGCCAGGCCTATTGGCTCTGCTCTGTCCAGTGTTGCCTTACACAGGCCATGCTCTGCACAGTAACAAGCACCAACTCTCTCTGGCCCTGACACACTCAAACCCTTTCCTGCAGGGCTTTTAACAAAAGAACCTGTGGCCTTTAGCCACATGTAAAACCTGGGCCCGGATTGAAACAGACTGCACAACTACTATCCTGCAGTCTGTTTCACAACACAACATCCCAGAGCAGATTTTCCCAATATCTGCCTCGGACTCTAGCATGTCCAAGGCTGTCACTTATTTTTATTATTTTATTCTGCATTGCAATCACAACTATGCCCATGACTGCAATGCCCCCTCATGGTCTCCATACGCCCCCGTGCACATCCTCGGGAGAACACACAGTGATCCCTACCTGTGACACGGGTCATTGCCTCATACTAATCAGAGCACCACATGAAGACCCCCATAGACCTGACCTGAAGCACGAGCATATGATTAACTCAAAACTGAAAATAAAGATTAAAGGGAACCTGTCACCAAGTTTGAATGATACGAGTTATGGCCACCGCCTTTCATGGCTTATCTACAGCATTCTATAATGCTGTAGATAAGCCCCCGGTCCGACCTGCAAGAGAAGAAAAATAACTTTTATTATACTCACCAGCGGGGCGGTCTGGTCCGATGTCTGTCACAGGTCTTGGTCCAGTACCTACCATCTTCTTGCGATGCTGCCCTCCTGCTTGCTTCATGGCTCCTCAGCTTCGCGCTCCTGTGCAGGCGTACTTATCCACCCTGTTGAGGGCAGAGCAAATTCCTGAAGTGCACAGATGCTGGGCATCTCTGACCTTTCCCGGCGCCTTACCCTGATGAAGGATCTATTCCGAAACTCACGTCGGGGCACGTTCCTGCATCCACACTTGTGACTACACAGGTAACCACCATACCCAGCCATTTTTGACTACTTATCTACATTTATGCTTGTCACTCTTTCATGCTCCAGCCTTACCTTTTCTATGTTCTAAGGACAGTACATCTCCATTCAATATGATTTGATTTTTCTATATATTTATATTGTGCATCATGAAATGATTTTATACTACTTATCCATACCTATTATGGGTTTATATATATTTTGTACCTTTCTATGCTCAGTATCTGTTCCAGTGCTATGTTCAACATATGGCCTGGCCCAGGGCATCCTTTTTGGCTATTGTTATAATCACCCCCTTGTGTACAGGCACACTTTTTCTGGATGCCTACTATTTATTATGTATTCAGTGAGTGTCTTACTAATCCCTTTGTTTGCATGAATATTTGTTTCTTAGATCTATTTTACACTTTGGTATTAATAATTGCACTTTTTTTCTCTCGATGGACCTAATTGTGGATTCTTTAATAGATTGATATATTATCTATTTATATACACAATATTTTACTACTTGGTCTATTGTGTTACCTACTTGCTTCATGCTAATGCTAATTATAGTGTATGAGGTCACATCTGCGGTTGCAGGCACATCTTATATGTCGTTGGTGCCATTTTTTGCCCACATTTACTCTTTGTCTCAATAAAAATTATATTTTATATTTCTCATTTTTTGTCCTGTCATCTTTTATGACCTTTTTGTTTGGTTTTTCCTCCTCATTGATAAGCATTATAGAATGCTGTAGATTAGCCTTGAAAGGCTGTGGCCGTAACTCGTATCGACCAACTCTGGTGACAGGTTCGCTTTAAACAATAACCACAAAATGAATTTCATGATTTAAATCAGTATAACGGTACCAACTTGACACTGTCTGTATGTTACTGTGCACAATCCTGTTGACAGGTTCCCTTTAAAGGCACTCTATTATTAAAATGCTATATTTTTCTATTCAGCAAAAATAATTTTAGAATGGTAAAAATAATTTTCTTATTATTATTATTATTTCTTTTTAGAGCTCAATTGATTCTATGGTGCTGTACATGTCAAAAGGTTTACATGCATATATAAATTCTTGTGAATAAAATCTATCACCATCAACATCTATTCACAACTAGAGATGAGCGAACTTGTTCGGAAAACGTTCGACAATCTCAAATTCGGCACGAACGTAGCTCAATCAGATTCATGTTCTGAGTCCCGTGTATTTTCCCTCAAAGTTGGCAAAATTCGGACAGTTCAGTAAATGATCTCGTTTCCACTAAGGCCTGTTTCACACATCCGTTTTTGGTCATCAGTCAAAATCCGCCAATTTTATAAAAAAACGGATCCGCCAAAAAAGGGGCGGATCCGTTTTTCCCCTCATTGATTTGCATTAGTGGCGGATTTTGACTGATGGTCGTCCATTGGGTCCGTTATTTGACGGATCCGTGAGAATTTTAGCGGCTCCCGAGTGGACCAGACGGACACTGCAACGTATTGTTTGGTTGACGGTCCGCTATTTTTAACTGCGCATGCCCGAAAGGTCATAGCCGGGAACAGTTTTAACCCTGAAATGCTGTCCCGGGAATGGCTAAAATTCTCTCTCTCTCTGTCTCTCTCTCTCTGTCTCTCTCTCTGTGTCTCTCTCTGTGTCTCTCTCTCTCTCTCATTTTTCCGGGCACGGTTTCCTTTAAAATTCAACCTTCGCTGGATCCGTCAAAACAACGGTCCACTGACACCTGTCAATCCGCCGACGGATCCGTTTTACGCCATTTTTGTGGATTATAACTGATCTGTAAAATGGATGTGTGAAACAGGCCTAATGCTTTAGTTAGGACTTTGGCTAGTATGATGATGATGAGCAGGAGGGGCGTGTTTTATGAGGGAAGGGGGTGGGGAGACATCAGAGGAGTGGCGAACTGTTATTCTTTTTTATTATTAACTTAATGTGAAAATTCTGGCAGCCAATTGGGGCACATAAACAATCAACGATGACCAGACACAAGGGCTTCTGTCATTGGCTGCCGAAGTCACATGTCTTTCTCCATATAAAAAGTAGACATGTTGTTTTGGAGGTGCCTGTCATGCTGCAGCTCTGCAGGTAAATGCAGAGTAAGGCTCTGTGCACACAGTGCGGATTCTGCTGTGGATTCGCAGCGGATTTGGCCCTGCGGATCCGCAGCAGAACTGCAGGTGATGTACAGTACCATTATTGGCTATGTAAAAAAAAAAAATGCTGTGAACATGCTGCGGATTTTTCCGTGCGGATTTCGTGCAGAATAAAAAAAGCAGCATGTCACTTCTTTTGTGCGGTTTTGCTGCAGTTTTCCACCTGCTCCATTCTACAAATCCGCAGGTGGAAAACCACAGTGGAAAACCGCTCAAAAACGGCAGTAAAACCACACAAAAAATGCACTAAATCCGCAGGAAAAATGCAGGTCATTTGACCTGTGGATTTAGTAAAATCCGCGCAGAAAAATCCGTGGGAGGATCCGCACCGTGTGCACATAGCCTAACGCAAACTCCACTAGATGGCAGCAGAGTGAAGAGAGGGCTGGAATCCTGCTCAGAGGTGACCAGCAGCACTGCAGCGAGGCTACCACCAGGTGGCAGCAGAATAGTCAGACAAGCCGGATCGATACCAGAGAGTAGCGTAGTACCAAGGGGAATCCCACACACAGAGTCAGAGGAGCGCAAAAAGGTCAGTACAGGTCCGTAGCAGAAGTACCAGAAGGAAGGGACAAAATCAGGTCAGAGCCAAAGCAGAGCCGAGTACCAGGGAGTCCAAACACACAGGGACACACAGAGTCGGGATGGGTAAGAGAGGGGTACGTAGACACAGGCAAAGTCAGCTATATGCAGCAGGACAAATCAGGGTCTCACCAGAGCCAGCTACACAAGCCGTAGGCAGGAAATATAACTGGCACTGCCTGCAGGATGCAGCGCAGAGAAATAGCAGACCCGGCACCAGAACAAGGCAGAGAAAGTTAACCCCTGAATGAACAGACCGGGAAAGGAGAGACAAGACCCAAAAACTGATAAAATGAAAACCTGGCACTCAACTTAACGCTAGGTGAGGCAGTTTATTGTAGTACCAGAAAACGTTTCGGTCAATATAGACCTTCATCAGTTGCGTGCTAGTATGTTTGAAAGTAGCCTGAAGGAGGGCGCTTCTTATGTTATTCACTGATAACGCCAGTAATCAAATGGTCAGAATGCGGCTGTAACGCAGGATAATCTTAATAGTTGAAAATATCAGCGCAGCCTGGTCCTCCTGGACGTGGGTAAACACCATTGCGCTGATATTTTCAACTATTAAGATTATCCTGCGTTACAGCAGCATTCTGACCATTTGATTACTGGCGTTAACAGTGAATAACATAAAAAGCGCCCTCCTTCAAGCTACTTTCAAACATACTAGCACGTAACTGATGAAGGTCTATATTGACCGAAATGTTTTCTGGTACTACAATAAACTGCTTCACCAAGCATTAAGTTGAGTGCCAGGTTTTCATTTTATCATATATGGTTTGGGAACCTAACTTGGCACCACTACAGTAGTGCACACCTTGTTTTCTACTAAGACCCAAAAACTGGTCTGGATCATGACAGTACCCTCCTCTCAAGGTGGGGCCACCTGGCCACTAGGTTTTTCAGGATAAAGTGCATGAAAAGCCTGAACCAACCCATCAGCATGGACTGATTGCACAAGGAGTCAAGATCGATTCTCAGGCCCGTAACCCCTCCAGTGTACCAAGTACTGAAGCGATAGTACATATACAAATTAGAACAAGATACATTATTACTGCATCATATCTGATCCTCAAAGCACATTGCAAAAGGGATCACAAAAAGGATTTATGAATAAGAACACTCACTGAATGCTGGGATACAATAAGAACAGAGTGTACATCCAAGATAGGTAAAAATTACTAAATTTTATTCAAATGTAAATATCATGACATATAATTTACCAATACAAAAATGGTTCATAGAAAAAGGAGAAGAGACAAGCAATATAAATATGTAAAGCTGGGCCTAACACTAAGCATGTACAGAGGTGGGAGAGTGGCAACCTAAATCCATCATGATAAAATACATCATGGCTGCCGCAAAAGATACAAATAACAATGTGGACCATAGGTGCTACACCCCTAAAGGTTAATCAAATGCAATTGTAATAAAGATTTTAATCCTAAAATCACTAAGACCAATGTTGTTAATTGCAAAAGAGTCCTAGTGGCTACAACAAGCCACTAGCAGCCGTCTGGGATGTCAGCAGTTACATAAAGTAATAGTAAAGCCACTCTTACCCATAGTCCCTCTTTAAAGGATCCCGAAACATGCAGCCCCAATGCGCGTTTCGCGTTGGCATCCTCGGGGGGCAGTGTAGCACCTATTGTCCACATTGTTATTTGTGTTATGAATGAGTCACCTTAGGAGGCAAAAACAGAAATACTAGCTAAGTCCAGAAAACCAGAGAAGTTGGCAGCTATCGGATTGCAGACCCGTGAACCTATCAACAACAACTAGCAGTAGCCGTGGGGGGTTCCTACGGTGCCATAGACCCCTCGATCACAGCCGGAGAACTAAATAGCCTAAAGACAGAAAGGGAAATCTAAACTGCCCCAGAGCAGACCCCAAAGCAATAGGCAGCCCCCAACATATAATGACGGTGACGTAAGATGAAAAACACTCACACAGATAGAAATAGAAAGATAGGCTGAGCAAATGATGGGGCCCAAGCTAACTAAATAGGACAGGATAGAAAAGCTGCTGTCTGCAATCCGCCAAAACCC
Source organism: Dendrobates tinctorius (assembly GCF_039654945.1). Classification (NCBI taxonomy): domain Eukaryota; kingdom Metazoa; phylum Chordata; class Amphibia; order Anura; family Dendrobatidae; genus Dendrobates; species Dendrobates tinctorius. The sequence goes on from NW_027361765.1 coordinate 11,697,875, forward strand.
TATCAAAACAAGAACCAACAGACTGATAGGGAAAAAAGCCCTGAAGACGCTAGGCTTCAAAAAGACTATATCAGTACTAAGGTATTTTCTGAAGACAGAGCAAAAAGGAATTCAGCACACCCCAGCAGGGAATGGCAGAAATCCAGAAAAACAAGGCAAAACAAAACACAAATGCAAAAAGCAGAGCAGAAAACTTAGCTTTTGAGGAGCTGGAATCAGACTGGTCTCCTAGAATCCCTCTGAGAAATCACCAGCAAGGCAGAAGGGTGTCAGCTGCCTTATATCCAGTCAGCAATTCCAGTCACCCAGTCATCATCATCCTGCTCAGGTGCTTGGTAACCAGCTTCACTACCTTCCTTCACCAGAAGAGGGAGTTCATCAGACCTCAATGGTGAAGGGGAAAATGAACTCACAACAGTACCTCCCCCTTGAGGAGGGGTCACCGAACCCTCATCCACGCCACCAGGGCGATCAGGGTGAGCCCGATGAAAGGCATGCACCAATCTTTTGGCATGAATATCAGAGGCAGAGACCCAGGAATTATCCTCCTGACCATAACCCTTCCACTTAACCAAATACTGGAGTCTCCGTCTAGCCAGACAGGAATCCATTATCTTCTCTACCTCATATTTCCTGTTACGTTCAACAAATACAGGGTCCGGGGGTGCCACCCCAGGAACAACTGGTTCAACAAACCTCTTCAACAAGGACTTATGAAACACATTATGGATTTTAAATGTGACAGGAAGAGCCAAACGAAAAGAGACTGGATTAATAATCTCCAAAATCTTGTAAGGTCCAATAAATCTAGGCTTAAACTTAGGAGAAGCCACCTTCATAGCGATATTTTTTGACAATAACCAAACCATATCACCAACCTTAAACTGGGGACCAATGGTCCTATGTTGATTGGAAAACCGCTGGGCCTTTTCCTGGGAGAGAGATAACTTATCCACCACTTGGTCCCAGATCTGGTGCATTCTCTCCACCACAGTGTCAACACCTGGACCCGCAGAAGGCTCCACCTGCCCTGAAGAAAATCGAGGCTGAAACCCAAAGTTACAAAAAAAGGTGACATCAAAGTGGCAGAACTAGCTCTATTATTTAAAGCAAATTCGGCCAAGGGCAAAAATGAAACCCAATCATCCTGATCAGCGGAAGTAAAACATCTCAAATACGACTCCAAGGTCTGGTTTGTTCTCTCCGTCTGCCCATTGGTCTGAGGGTGAAAAGCAGAGGAGAAGGACAACTGAATTCCCAGCTTGGAACAGAATGTCCTCCAAAATCTAGACACAAACTGAACTCCTCTGTCAGATACAATGTTCTCAGGAATCCTGTGCAAGCGAACCACCTGTTGCAAAAACAGGGGCACCAACTCAGAGGAAGATGGCAACTTAGGGAGTGGTACAAGATGAACCATCTTAGAGAAACTATCACAAATCACCCAAATAACAGTCATTCTCTGAGAGACAGGCATATCAGAGATGAAATCCATTGAAATATGGGTCCATGGCCTCCTGGGGACCGGCAAAGGCATCAACAACCCACTAGAGCGAGAACAAGGTTTAGACCGGGAGCAAGTCCCACAGGACTGCACAAAATTCCTGACATCACGAGACAAGGCGAGCCACCAAAAAGACCGACTCACCAGATCTCTAGTACCAAAAATACCTGGATGACCAGCCAATGCAGAGCAATGAACTTCAGACATCACTCTCTTCTTCCACTGGTCAGGAACATACAACTTTCCACTGGGACAACGCTCAGGTTTGTCCTCCTGGAACTCTTCCAGAGCACGTCTCAAATCGGGTGAGATGGCAGAAAGAACTACCCCTTCGCCTAAGATGGTAGCAGGCTTGGTCACCACAGGAGAATCAGCAAAGAAGCTCCTAGAGAGAGCGTCAGCCTTGACATTCTTAGTGCCAGGAAGAAAAGAGACCACAAAATCAAAACGTGTAAAAAACAAGGCCCACCTAGCCTGTCTAGGGTTCAAGCGTTTGGCCGACTCCAGGTAAATCAAATTCTTGTGGTCAGTGAGGACCATGACTTGATGTTTAGCTCCCTTCAACCAATGTCTCCACTCCTCAAATGCCCATTTCATGGCTAACAGTTCCCGATTCCCCACATCATAGTTACGTTCAGATGGAGAGAACTTTCGGGAAAAGAAAGCACAAGGATTCATTTTAGATGTTACAGGATCCTTTTGGGACAAAACAGCTCCTGCATCAATCTCAGAAGCGTCCACCTCTACCTGGAACGGGAGTGAGACATCAGGTTGCCGCAAAACCGGGGCAGAAGTGAATCTTCGCTTCAGCTCCTGAAAGGAAGAAACAGCCTCCGGAGACCAATTCAACACGTCAGCACCCTTCTTAGTCAGATCAGTCAATGGCTTGGCAATGCTAGAAAATTTTGCTACAAATTTCCGATAAAAATTAGCAAAACCCAAAAACTTCTGGAGGACCTTCAAAGAAGTGGGCTGAACCCAATCATAAATGGCCTGTACCTTGGCCGGGTCCATTTCAATAGTTGACGGAGACAAAATAAATCCCAAAAATGAAATCCTCTGTACCCCAAAAAGGCATTTTGATCCTTTGACATACAGGGAATTCTCCCTCAAGATCTGGAACACAGTCCGAACATGTTCCACATGAGAATCCCAATCCTTGGAGAAGATCAAAATATCATCCAGATAGATAATCAAAAATGTATCCACAAAGTCCCGGAAAATGTCGTTCATGAAGCACTGGAAGACAGAAGGGGCATTAGTGAGCCCAAAAGGCATCACCAGGTACTCAAAATGTCCCTCCGGAGTATTAAACGCCTTCTTCCATTCATCCCCATGCTTAATGCGGATAAGATTATACGCCCCCCTGAGGTCAAGCTTGGTAAACTAGCAAGCACCTTTAACTCTGTAGAATAGATCCGAAATCAGGGGTAACGGATACTGATATTTAATAGTAATTTTGTTGAGGGCACGATAATCAATACAAGGCCTTAATGAACCATCCTTTTTGGCTACGAAAAAAAAACCGGCACCTAAGGGTGAAGAGGATGGTCTGATATGACCCTTCTCCAATGCCTCCTTAATATAGGATCGCATAGCCTCGTGCTCGGGTACAGATAAATTGAAGAGCCGACCCTTGGGAAATTTACACCCCGGGCTCAGTTCAATTGCACAGTCATAACTCCTATGAGGAGGCAAAGACGCAGACTCATTCTCACTAAATACATCATAAAAGTCCACCAAATAGTCAGGAACATCATGCGACTCAGGAGAGGTGGAAAAAACCGGAGCCTCACTAAGGGCACACCGACAACCCCAACTGACCACAGACACAGATTTCCAATCCAAAACTGGATTATGAATTTGCAACCAGGGAAACCCCAGAACAATGGTATCATGCAAATTATGCAACACCAAAAATCTGCAATTTTCTTAATGGTCTGGGGCGACCCGCATTACCACCTGGGTCCAAAACTGAGGTTTATTTTTTGCCAAAGGAGTAGCATCAATACCCCTCAAAGGGATTGGCGTCCGCAGAGGTGTCATCAGAAATCCACAACATTTAGCAAAATGCAAGTCCATTAGGTTCAGGGCTGCTCCCGAATCCACAAAAGCCTTGGCGGAAAATGTGGACAGGGAGCAGATCAGAGTAATTGCCAGAAGAAACTTAGGTTGAACACCACCAACAGAAAACGTGTGTGCAAAACGTTTCTCTCGTTTAGGACAGACAGAAATAATATGCGAGGCATCTCCACAAAGAAAACACAGCTTATTACGCCTTCTGAACTCCTGACGTTGCTCCCTGGACAAAACTCTATCACATTGCATAGGTTCAGACACTTGTTCAACAGGTGGCAACACCTCTCGTGCAGTCCTGCGTTCACGTAAATGCCGATCAACCTAATGACATAGAATCGTCAAGACCAGAGGGAACAGGAAATCCCACCATAGTATCTTTTACGGCTTCTGACAAACCCTTCCGAAAGAGAGCTTCCAAGGCATTATCATTCTAGGTAGTAAGGACCGCCCACTTTCGGAATTTTTGACAGTACAATTCTGCAGAATCTCGACCCTGGATCAATGCCAATAGGGTCTTTTCAGCCTGATCAATAGCATTAGGTTCGTCATACAACAACCCCAATCCTGGGGATCGCCACGCAGCAAAGAGATGACAATTTTAACCTGCTGCGCAGAGCTCCCTGACGAGTTAGGCTTTAAGGCAAAAAATAATTTACAATTATTTTTGAAATTCAAAAATTTAGACCGATCCCCAAAAAACACATCAGGAGTAGGGATCTTTGGTTCAGCAGCATGTGAATGAGCAAGGTAGGCGGAAATTCCCCGCACTTCCGCAGCGAGCTGCTCCACACGATCAGACAATTGCTTTATCTCCATTGTGGTAAAAAAAAAAAAATTCCCCCTAAGGCCTCAGAGATATAGAGGAAAAAATATATACTTTTTTTTTTTTTTTTTTACAATTCTCTCCTGCTATTGAGTACTCTAGGATCTGCGGTATGGCTGGTGATTCTGTTATGAATGAGTCACCATAGGAGGCAAAAACAGAAATACTAGCTAAGTCCAGAAAACCAGAGAAGTTGGCAGCTATCGGATTGCAGACCCCTGAACCTATCAACAACAACTAGCAGTAGCCGTGGGGGGTTCCTACGGTGCCCTAAACCAAAACACAAATGCAAAAAGCAGAGCAGGAAACTTAGCTTTTGAGGAGCTGGAATCAGACTGGTCTCCTAGAATCCCTCTGAGAAATCACCAGCAAGGCAGAAGGGCGTCGGCTGCCTTATATCCAGTCAGCAATTCCAGTCACCCAGTCATCATCATCCTGCTCAGGTGCTTGGTAATCAGCCTCACTACCTTCCTTCACCAGAAGAGGGAGTTCATCAGACCTCAATGGTGAAGGGGAAAATGAACTCACAACATATTTGTATCTTTTGCGGCAGCCATGATGTATTTTATCATGATGGATTTAGGTTGCCACTCTCCCACCTCTGTACATGCTTAGTGTCAGGCCCAGCTTTACATATTTATATTGCTTGTCTCTTCCCCTTTTTCTATGAACCATTTATGTATTGGTAAATTATATGTCATGATATTTACATTTGAATAAAATTTTGTAATTTTTCCCATCTTTGATGTACACTCTGTTCTTATTGTATCCCAAGTACGGAAGCGAACTGCGAACCAGCCGCGACTCGACAATACATTCAACTTCATACTCAGTTCGTCCATCCACAGAAACAGGAGACGGAGGAGGTGGACACCTAAAAGTTTCTGTTTGTCCTGAGCCACCCCAATGTTCTTATGGACCTCACTCCAAGCCTCCCCCAACCATTGAACCGTCGCATCAGCCCCTGGACACCCTGAATCCAGCCTGAAAAATTCATCAAAATGGGTGTGAAAACCATAGTTACAGAAAAAAAAGGAGAGGTGCCAGTGGACTGAATAACTCAATTATGAATTTACTATTAAATGCAAGCTCATCCACAGGCAATGAGGAACACCAATCATCCTGCTGGGACATGGCAAGACACCGCAAAATCTGTTCTAGAGACAGATTGGTCCTCTCCATCTGACTGTTGGTCTCGGGATGGTAAGCAGAGGAGAAGGTAAAGCTAATACAAAATATCTTCCAAAATGCCCTCCAAAATTTGGACATGAATTGCACCCCTCTGTCACACACCAAATTCAGAGGCATGCCATGCAACCGCACAACGTGCTCAACAAACAACTTAGTGTTTCTGCATTAGGTAGTCTTGCCAAAGGAATAAAATGTGCCTGCTTTCTAAATCTGTCAACCACTACCCACACCACTGTTTTGCCATTGGAAGGAGGAAGATCAGTGATAAAATCCATGGACAAGTGAGTCCAAGGTCTATTCAGAATTTGCAATGGCACCAATATCCTGGCCGGCCGGTTATGCGAGACTTTAGCACGGGCACACATATCACAAGCAGACACAAACACGGTGATGTCAGAAGACATGGAGGATCACCAAAACAGTCTAGCAATAGCTCTCCGGGTGGCCACGACTCCTGGGTGTCCGCTGAGAACAGATTCAGGGAACTCCCGGAGCACCCTCATCCGATATTGAACTGGGACAAAGAGCTTGCTATCGGGTAATGACGGAGAAGCAAAAGATTGAGCCTCACGAACTTCAAATTCAAGTTCAGAGGACACCACAGCCACTATTACTACATGCTGAAGAATGGAGGAAGGAAGTTCTGGAGGGGATATCGGATCAAGGCTGCGAGATAAGGCATCGGCCTTGACATTCTTGGAACCAGGTCGATAGGTGATAGAAAAATGAAAAGGTGAAAAAAAAGTGACCACCTCGCCTGTCTAGGAGTCAGATGTTAGGCAGACTCAATGTAAGACAGGTTCCTATGGTCCATAATCACATTGATCCGAAGAACAGTCCCCTCCAAAAATTCCTCCATTGTTCAAAAGCCAATTTTATGGCTAATAACTCCTGATTCCCGACATCTTAATTTTTTCTACACACAGGAGAACATTTCTTGGAGAAAAAGGCACAAGGTCTTATGTTAGTCATAGTGTCGGGTCCCTGGGACAGCACCGCCCCCGCTCCCAACTCCAATGCGTCCACCTCTACATTGAATGGTTCATTCAGACTGGGCTGGACCAACACAGGTGCAGACAGAAAACATTTTTTCAATGTAGAAAAGGCTTCAACTGCTGGAGACGATCAGTTTTTAAGATAAGCCCCCTTACAAGTGAGATCAGTGAGAGGCTTGACCACCTGAGAAAACCTCTTAATAAATTTTCAATAGTAATTGGCAAAACCCCAAAAATGCTGAAGACCCTTGAGGTCTCTGGGTTGCACCCAATCAACAATGGCCTATACCTTTCCAGGGTCCATACAAAACCCATTGGCAGAATGAACCCCAGAAAGTACAGCTCTTGGACAAAAAATTAACAATTCTCGGGATTAGCGAACAGAGAGTTCTCCCGTAACCTATGAAGAACTGCAAGTAAATGACCGATGTGAGATTCTTTGTCAGATGAAAATACAAGAATGTAATCTAGATATACCACCATAAAGTTCCAATGAAGTTAGAAAATACATAATTAATTAATGACATTTTGAAAAACAGCTGGCGCGTTTGTGAGACCAAAGGGCATGACCAAATTTTCAAACAAACCCTCAGAGGTGAGAAATGCAGTTTTCCTCTCATCCCCCTCCTGAATATGGATAAGATTATATGCTCCCCTGAGGTCCAACTTGGAAAACCACTTATCCCCAGATAATTGGTTGCAAAGATCTGGAATAAGCGGGAGAGGGTAGGTATTTCTCACCGTAATTTTATTTAGTCCTGAAAATCGAGGCAAGGGCGTAAACCACCATCTTTCTTTTTAGCAAAAAAGAACCCAGCAGCCACAGGAGAGACAGAGGAGTGGATGTGACCTTTACATAAGCTTTTTGAAATATAATGTTTCATAGCGATACGTTCTGGGCCAGAAAGATTGTACAAACGGGCCCTGGGCAATTTAGCACCCGGAATGAGATTAATAGCAAAATCATAGGGGCAATGTGGTGGCAAGACAACCATTTGAACAATTAGGACCCCATTTCACAATATCCCGAGATTCCCAGTCAATAACAGGATTATGCATTCGTAACCGGGGAATCCCAACACCAATCCCGTTGGAAGATTATCTAGAACATAACATGAAATTCATTCCTGATGCAAGGAACCCACCGTGAGGAGAAAATCCTCAGAGACAATCTTAACAATATTCTTAACCAGCGATGTCTTATCAATGGCAATGATATGGATTGGGTTTTCAAGCCTAACTGTCCCTATCTTACTCTTGGACACCAAGCTTGAGTGAATGAAGTTCATGGTTGACCCACAGTCCACAAAAGCTGAAGTGGGTATGAAACCATCCCCACAACAAAGTTCCACCTCCAAAAAAATCTTTTGAAATGAGGAAAAAGGTACCTGAGAGTTTGGGTGAACTCCTCGACAATCACCCAGACTTAGGCGTTTTCCCGGCAACTTGTTAGTCGGTGGGCAAGTCCTTCTTCCAATGTCCAGGATTTCCACAATAAAAACATAATCTTCCTTCATGTTGTCACTTCCTCTCCTTCTCTTTAAGGTTAGTGACCTCAACCTCCATAGGTTCCGCATATGGCATCACTTCGGATTTAGCAGGATGTAAAGGAACCTCTCGCTGAATTACTCTTCTTTCCCGCAACCTCCGATCCATAAGAATGGCGTGAGTCATGGCCTCCTCCAAGGAGCTGGGTTGTGGATGGAGAGCCAAAGAGTCCTTAAGATGATCCGACAGATCTTTCTTAAACTGACATCTTAGCGCAAAGTCGTTCCAGGACACTTCGGTGGACCACCGTCTAAACTCAGAACAATACCATTCGGCAGTGAGTTTACCCTGGGAGAGACCCATGTTCATGTCCTCTGCCACCCTGACCCAGTCTGGTTCATCATAAAAGAATCTCAAAGAACCTATCCACAGACACATTTTCAGGGGCAGTAGCAGGTAAAGAAAAAGCCCAAGTTTGAAGACCCTCCTGGAGTAAAGAAATAATTATCCCCACCCATTGACTCTCATCACCTGAGGATTGGGGTCTAAGGGAGAAAAGCAACTTACAACTCTCCCTGAATGTACGGAACTTCTCCTTTTCTCCGGAGAAAGTATCTGGGAGCCTGACCATAGGTTCAGGAGAGTGTAAAAAGACATCCATGGGTTCCGAGTGCTGGCAGGTTGACTGTGTAATAGAACCCTGAACCGACTTAACCGTCTCAGTGAGTACCCTCTGAAGTAGATTATGGGAAGTGGCCAGGGCTCTATGTTCCACAGACAAACCCTGCATCACTTGAGTCAAATTAGACATCTGATCCGCAAGAGTACAAAGCGGATCCATAGAGAGAGAGAGGAGAGAAATAAAAATGTATGACCAGTTATAATGTCACGCTGTAGCACTGCAGGTAAATGCAGAGTAATGCAAACTCCACTAGATGGCAGCAGAGTGGAGAGATACAGTAGATGATATCCTGCTCAGAGCAGACCAGCAGCACTGCAGCGAGGCTACCACCAGGTGGCAGCAGAATAGTCAGACAAGCTGGATCGATACCAAAGAGTAGTGTAGTACCAAGGGGAATCCCACACAGAGTCAGAGGAGCACAAAAAGGTCAGTACCGGTCTGTAGCAGAAGTACCAGAAGGAAGGTACAGAATCAGGTCAGAGCCAAAGCAGAGTTGAGTACCGGGGAGTCCAAAAACACAGGGACACACAGAGGGGCACACAGAGACAGGCAAAGTCAGCTAAACGCAGCAGGACCAATCAGGGTCTCACCAGAGCCAGCTACACAAGCCGTAGGCAGGGAATAAAACCACTGAATGACCAGACTGGGAAAGGAGAGACAAGACCCAAACCTGGTCTGGATCATGACAGCGCCATTTTGTCAGTGTAATACCGCACAGAGGTTGCTCCTGTTGCTGCTGGCTGCAAGTAGATAGCTGTTTATTGTCAGCTACTTCAGCTAAAAAAGATTCTAACTCATTTTTGCTAATAGTATGGTCCAAGCAGGAGGTCACATTTCCTAATCTAAATCATTTGTGCTAATGGGTTGCCCTCCCAGGGTTGTGGGGTACTCGGTACCGGGCTCTATGAGCTTCAATGGGAGATGTCACGGCAGCTGTGACCCGGCCTGTTGTCACGCCCTTCTTCGCTGCACTGGCGGCCATGTTTAGCGTTCATTTTACAGTCTATTAAATTGGGTCTTCTTCACATTTTCAAAAGGTCTGATTCTTAGGCACACAGAACCCGATGGCATCGGGTCTCGTCATCCTGTTCGTGACGCCAGAAAATGGGCCGCCCTCCCAGGGCTGTGGGGTACTCGGTACCGGGCCCTATGAGCTTCAATGGGAGATGTCACGGCAGCTGTGACCCGGCCCGTGGCCCTGGGCGCCCATTATAAAAGGGGGTTGTTTTAGTGTGCTTGTGGTAGTGAAAGTTTATAAGTGATTCGTGACGCCACCTGTGGTGTTCGGCAATGTGAATGTAAGCCGACGCTGCAGACAGTTCCTCTGGGACAGATGGTGTGGTGCAGCAGTGATGTTATAGCCCTCCACAGGCAGGGCTGTAGTCCCAGGGCAGTGTAGGTGAGGTGACACGCAGATGGTATAGTGTTAGGCACAGAGGATGCAGAGGATGCAGCAGTGCTGGGCCGGTTCTCACAGGAATGAGTGGAGGAAACCAGAGCATGTAGTTCCAAAGCTTTACTCACAGTCTGTTGTACAAACAGGTGCCTGCCTCCGTGCCGTGTCCTCCGGGTCAGTCAACCTCTCGGCCAGATGGAATACTCCTTACCAACACTCCGCCAATATGTGCCTTGCTGAACGTCTACTCTTATAGCGCGTTTGAGTGAAGAACTCCTAGTACTGAGTTACACTGGAGTTCCTCCTGTCCGATGTTCCTATGAACTCTACTTGTACGGCAGACAGCTGTAGCCTGCTTCGGGGACTCCTTGCTACTAAGTCCCGGCTCACTATCCAGTTGCTGTTGTGCCCCCAAGTCTCTACTTCTATTCCTCCGGTGTCTGCTGCAGGACCATTAGTATCCATACACCCTCGGGGACCGGGCCCCGGCCTTGAACTTCTAGGAAGGGTTCTATTCTAACCCACGTCCTCTGTTCTCTCTTACTCCTCACGTTCCGTGCTAATCTTTCCTTCTATGGAGAATCAGGCTTTCAGTCTACGTTGCTCTTTTTCTTCCTCCCCCGTGCCAGCAGACCCAGATCACTGGGATCCGCTGCAGCACCTCCATCCTTCCATCCCTCTCTCTGGGGATCTTCTCCTCTCCAACTCTCTAACCAACTGACCTCTCATCCTAAACTCTTCCCGCTCCTTGTAATGTAAAACTAACTCCACCCACCTCCCAGCGCGTTTCATGTTCCAAGCAGAGAGCCATCAATGGGTGCTTTGCTATACTCCAAGCAGGTAGCCGCCGAAGGTGCTTTGCTACACTACTTTGTGGTGTGGGGTGCAGATGTTGAAGTGTGGTCAGGAGTCTCCACCTTACCTGGATGGTGGGATACTACACCTCAGGAGGAGGTGCAGTACCTCTGTGGCGACTGAGCCTCAGGGGCGCCACATACCCCCCGTTAAACACAGCATGTCCGCGGGCTGCAAGGTAAACACAGTTGACAATACAGGAATATACAAAATTTTATATTGCATAATGAACATATCTTATACTAAACTTCCCAATGTGGGAGGCATGGTTTTTTGAACATTACAAACAATTTAACTGTCTATCTATATCTAAAGTTATGCTACCTAATTTAAAGTGCTATGTAAGCAAACTCACTATCAGCTTGAGTAACACATTTTCTATCATCACATTTCTTTTCTTTATTATCTGTCTCATTGTCTACTTTCTGAAGGAGTGACATCCGTCAACACCTGGTTCGTCACCTGCATACTTTTATTCAATTCTCACATCTTTATTAAAATATTTTCTATATTTCTTGCTCAATTGGACCCTATAAAATCTGTCATTAATACTGTCACTACACATTATCATTTCCTATTTTCTTGTTCAAAAATACTAAGCATTATTCCTAAATGCAAAGAATAGACATGGGGCTGGCCATCACGTCTCGAAATGTCCTTATAACGAGGTAACCCTTGTTCCAAGGGAAAGGTTCCTATGTAAAACCAAGAGAGAGCACCTAAAGAGGTGCAAACTATTTACAAGTACAGTTCTGGATCACTCAGCGTCCATGATCTCCACAGTTCAAGTATGAAAAATGCTGCCAATAAAAACTGGGCAACAACAGGATCAACAAATAAACATCATAATCCAAAATAGAAAAAACTAGAACTTGCTAATACCCTCCTGGGCATCAAAAGTTAGTCTAGATCAACATTATGGCTGGTTATCCCCTCCTGGGTTTCTTCAAACAGATTGCTTAGGCTGCTTCCAGGGGAGATGCTCTGGGTGTCCACCACTTGGGATTGATTGCTTGCTAATCGCAGGTATTCTGCCTCCCAAAGGGTAAGATTGGGACTGGTCGGGGTAATCGAAAGGGCCATGGAGACGTCGACTGCCTCGGGGGACGGCGTGTCAGTGATTTCCCGGGGTACCTCTGCTGCTGCCAGTGGTTCAGCAGGTGTTATCGCTGGCACCACTGGATCATCCTCCTCCAGCTCCATCGGGACCTCAGTCATGAGTACCATAGCCTGAGGCCACCGGCGAGGGTCAATCAGGCCATTCCGATTCATTGGCTCGGTTCCTAACACCAAGGTCATATCCGGAGCAGTAATCATACCTTGCGCTCCCTGCTGAGGCTCCGGTCCCGGCACAGGTGCCTGGTAGTGTGCAGCGGCGGCCTTAATTCCCGGAGTTGCCAGCGGGGCAGGTCGCAGCTGGGTCCGGCCAGGGGTGAGATTGGTTTCTGCTAAGGCCTTCGGTAGGGGCCTGCGCGGCTGCGCCGGGTCTGGCCGGGGATGCAGCCCCTGTCCTCCATTCCGCTCTGGGACCCTTATATACCTCCTCCGGGCAGGGCTCGTCCGGTGACAATATCTGCTTGGAGGCGGTGACGGGCACTGCAGAGGGTGCCTCAGCGGTTGTATGCTCTGTGGGTGTTGCTTGGGGGAGGGTGGCTTCTCCCCGCCGTTCTCTCCTGGCTTCCATGCTCCTTCCATCATGGCGTTCTGGCGTTCTTCCTCCTTCCTGGGTTCGCTTCCCGCCACTGGCTCTCGCCCCTCCTTCTGAGGGCGGCGTCTTCTTCCTACTCCTCCATACCAAGCCAGTATACAAACCCCTTGGGGGGTGGGCCATGTTGCTGTCACATAGAAGTTCAGACAGGGGAGGCCCAGGACAGTCCACGCTCTTTTCTTAGGACCACCCATGTTGTCACGCCCTTCTTCGCTGCACTGGCTGCCATGTTTAGCGTTCATTTTACAGTCTATTAAATTGGGTCTTCTTCACATTTTCAAAAGGTCTGATTCTTAGGCACACAGAACCCGATGGCATCGGGTCTCGTCATCCTGTTCGTGACGCCAGAAAATGGGCCGCCATCCCAGGGCTGTGGGGTACTCGGTACCGGGCCCTATGAGCTTCAATGGGAGATGTCACGGCAGCTGTGACCCGGCCCGTGGCCCTGGGCGCCCATTATAAAAGGGGGTTGTTTCAGTGTGCTTGTAGTAGTGAAAGTTTATAAGTGATTCGTGACGCCACCTGTGGTGTTCGGCAATGTGAACGTAAGCCGACGCTGCAGACAGTTCCTCTGGGACAGATGGTGTGGTGCAGCAGTGATGTTATAGCCCTCCACAGGCAGGGCTGTAGTCCCAGGGCAGTGTAGGTGAGGTGACACGCAGATGGTATAGTGTCAGGCGCAGAGGATGCAGCAGTGCTGGGCCGGTTCTCGCAGGAATGAGTGGAGGACACCAGAGCATGTAGTTCCAAAGCTTTACTCACAGTCTGTTGTACAAACAGGTGCCTGCCTCCGTGCCGTGTCCTCTGGGTCAGGAACTCAGTCAACCTCCCGGCCAGATGGAATACTCCTTTCCAACACTCCGCCAATATGTGCCTTGCTGAACGTCTCCTCTTATAGCACCTTTGAGTGAAGTACTCCTAGTACTGAGTTACACTGGAGTTCCTCCTGTCCGATGTTCCTATGAACTCTACTTGTACGGCAGACAGCTGTAGCCTGCTTCGGGGACTCCTTGCTACTAAGTCCCGGCTCACTATCCAGTTGCTGTTGTGCCCCCAAGTCTTGTGTGGGAATAAAGTGGTCTCTACTTCTATTCCTCCGGTGTCTGCTGCAGGACCATTAGTATCCATACAACCTCGGGGACCGGGCCCCGGCGTTGCGCTTAGAACTTCTAGGAAGGGTTCTCTTCTAACCCACGTCCTCTGTTCTCTCTTACTCCTCACGTTCCGTGCTAATCTTTCCTTCTATGGAGAATCAGGCTTTCAGTCTACGTTGCTCTTTCTTTTCCTCTCAGGTGCCAGCAGACCAAGATCACTGGGATCCGCTGCAGCACCTCCATCCTTCCATCCCTCTCTCCGGGGATCTTCTCCTCTCCAACTCTCTAACCAACTGACCTCTCATCCTAAACTCTTCCCGCTCCTTGTAATGTAAAACTAACTCCAAACACCTCCCAGCACGTTTCGTGTTCCAAGCAGGGAGCCACCAATGGGTGCTTTGCTATACTCCAAGCAGGGAGCCGCCGAAGGTGCTTTGCTACACTACTTTGTGGGGTGTGGGGTGCAGGTGTTGGAGTGTGGTCAGGAGTCTACACCTTACCTGGATGGTGGGATACTACACCTCAGGAGGAGGTGCAGTACCTCTGTGGCGACTGAGCCTCAGGGGCGCCACACTAATACTGTGGTGCAGACAGGAGGCCTCATTTCCTAATCTAAATGGTTTGTGCTAATATTGTTGTGCAGACAGGAGGCCACATTTCCTAATCTAAATCGACTAGAGTAGAGACAAAAATTGAAATAATTTGACTGCTGGTAATCTCACTGTGATAAAATGCAGACTAGCGGACCTTGCCAACCACCTGCAGTCCCAACAACTGCAAGTGCTGATTCTTCCTCCTTCACCGTGGCATGTGTTCTCACACAGATGTTCAGCCTCAGAACCTCCACTTGTTTACCCCATACAGTTGAGCTGAATGAGAACCCATCAGCTGTTTTGGAAGTGGAGATGCCTGCTGTTTTTGTTTCACCGAGCAATCCACATCTTTCTCAATCCACCATAACATCTCTGCTTGCACCTCACAGTCTAGCAGTTTGTCATGTTCACCTTACTACTGTGGTCACGTAAAAGAATGTTTCATCCTACACATGCCATCGCTAAGATTTTGAACTCCACCATCTCCAATCTGTTGGCCACAGAAATTCTGCCTCTAAAGCTGATGGCTGTCACAGTCTCCCAGTACCAGTTACCCATTCGCCATTATTTCTCTAAGAAAACTGCGATTCCACCAACGGCTGTTAGGGTCACATGACAGCTGATCAGATCAACTGTCATTTGCCGGAAAAGGTGCGGCCTCATCGCCGCAGCTGGCACCAAACAGGAGAAGGCACCCAATGATGGACATTGCATGTCATTGGGTGTTAAGGGGTTAAAGAAGTGCTTCTATCAAAATATTTTCCCTTTTAATATATTGCAATCATCATTTTATATAGCACTGTGTACTTACATTTGCTAATTTTGCCTTTCTACCCAGCTAATTATTCTCTTTTCTCGGCTCTATGTAGGCAAAGGAAGTCTCTTGTATTTATCATTCCCCTCTTCAACTACTGAACCAGCTACTCATTCTCCCCCATGCCAGTGACTTTTGCAGTGACTTTTGAGTCATACAGAGAAAAATGACCTCCTGTTTCTACATATAACTTTGAAGGAATCAGCTAGTCAGTTTTGAATCACGTGATGTCATAAACCTAAGGAAAAAAAAAAAATTAGTTGGGCAGAAGGATAAAATGAGCAATTGTATGTACATCATGTTATGATGTTAAGGGAGTGAAAATGTTGATGGGAGTGCTTCTTCAAAATAAATATATTCAAAAAGCAGAGCTCAAATGTAGTAAAAACAAGTGCTAAGCTAAATAACTAAAAAGTTCAAATATTTAGATTTTCAGACATTCTATCAAGGACCTATATTTCTTTAGGTTTAGAGTATATTATATATAATGCAAAAAAATTCATTGTATTGAAAGATATTATTGGGAAATCAAAAAAGCTGTCAAAGTCTAACTGATCATAGAGGCCCTGTGGTTTAACCCCTTTCCGACATCGGGCATAATAGTACACCGATGCTGGACTCCCCTTGTTTGGTGCAGGCTCCGGCGCTGAGCTCGCGATCCACGCACGGCTGTTAACTAGTTAAATGCTGCTGACAATTTCTGACAGCAGCATTTAACTTGCGCTTACTGGAAGCACGTCACTAATCCCGCCCCGTGATGATCCTGTCACATGATCGCGGATCACTGATGGGTTGGCATGACAACCAAAGGTCTCCAACAGACCTCTATCATCACCTGTGTGCAGCAGAAGCGATCGCAGTACTGCAGCTTCTAGTCTCCCATGGAGACTATTGAAGCATGCAAAAAGTAAAAAAAAAGTATTACAAATATTAATAAAATAAAATAATATAAAAGTTCAAATCACCCCCCTTTCGCCCCCCAAGTATAGCAATAAAAAAATGAAATATCTACATTTTTGGTATCGCCGTGTTCACAATCACCCGATCTATCAATATAAAAAAAGACTGCTATACGGTGTAACGGGAAAAAAATTCAAAACATCAGAATTATGTTTTTTTGCTCGCCGCTACATTACAATAAAATGCAATAACAAGCGATCAAAAGATGATATCTATACCTAAATGGTACCAATAAAAACGTCAGCTCGGCATTCAAAAAACAAGCCCTCACCCAGCCCCAGATAACAAAAAAGGAGACGCTACAGGTCTCGGAAAATGACGGCATTTTTAATTTTTTTGCCAAACTTTGGATTTTTTTTTCACCACTTAAATGAAAAAGAAACTATACATGTTTGGTGTCTGTGAACTAGGAATGACCTGGATAATCTTAAATACAGGTTAGTTTCAGCATTTAGTGAACATGGTAAAAAAAAAACAAGAAACAACTGTGGAATTGCACTTTTTTTGCAATTTCACTGCACTTGGATTTTTTTTTTACTGTTTTCCAGTATACGACATATTAAAACCAATGGTGTTGTTCAAAAGTACAACTTGTCCCTCAAAAAACAAGCCCTCATATGACCATATTGACCAAAAGATAAAAAAGTTATGGCTCTGGGAAGAAGGGGAGCAAAAAATTAAAATGCAAAAAGAAAATACTTTTGTGTTAACCGTATCCAAATGATATATCCATCTGACTTCCTTTTGCACAAGCTTTCTGGCGCAATCATCCTCCCCTTTGGCACAAAATTTAAAGAAATCAAGTCTTCCCCCGTGTATCTCCCTAATATATCTCAAAATGATTGTAACTCTGGCATGAATAATATCCCCAACACGATCATCAATTAGTCTCCTCAATTCCCGTTTTGTTTTGTTTCACATAATCTCATGAGCAATCACATTTGAATAGATATATCACTATTGTTGTTTTACGATTGGCAAAATTACAGATATCCTATGTTTTTGTGATATTTTAATTTTATTTTATAACTTGCAGTATTTACATTTTCCATATTTGAATGTTCCAAGCATTCTGCTCTAGAACTATGCCCTGGTCTTTTTGCCTTATAGCGGATGCGCACTAGTTAATCCCCTATTGACCTTCCCTTCTTAAATGATGGACTGATGAATATGGGGTAATAGTCCCAATCAAATCTGGGTCATCTGTTAAAATACCAGTCTTTTCTAAGTATTCTTTTTATGTCCTCTATGCTATCATCAAAATTATCAATAAGTCTGATCAATTGCTCACTCTCATTTTTTAGGATGGCTTTAATAGGGAAGTCTTGTCACATTTAGCTGTACATTTAAATACCTCATGAATGACCCGCCGGGGGTAACCTCTATCCTTCACAGAAATTATGGACTTAGTGATGTAACATTCTAATTGAGGGTCAATTTCTCATGACTATGTAATATTGATCCTTTGAAACTGTGTAGATGTTGGCTTTCCCACAGTGGAAGATTATTTACTCTTGCAAATTATTAATCTTGCTTGTGAATTCAAGCCCTATATCATTAATAGTAAATTGGCTTACAAATTTGTGAAACAATTCAGTGCTACTGGACCAAAGTACAAAAACATCTTTTATGTATCTCCACCAGAACAATATCAAAAAGATGATTAGTCCTCTTTGAAAACCATCATTTTCTCCCACCAGCCCAGAAGCAAATTTGCATAGGAGAAGGCACAGAGGCTGCCCATTGCAGTGGCCTTGAACTATTGGAAGAACTTACAATCAAAAACTACATTTTATGTGTAAGTACTAATTGCAGGTCTTAGTGGGAATATATTATGTGCAGAATGATGTATTCTAATGCTTTTATCCCAGCATTGTGTGGTATACAACCATACCGTGCCTCCACATCAATTGATGCTAGAAGGACCTCATCGCTAAAGACTACATCCTCCAATGTTAGAAGGAGCTTGGAGGTGTCTCTAATGTAGGGAGGTTACAAATTGTTTCAGGACCTTGCCAGGTATATTCTAAAATTTGTGTTAAGGACTCTATCCCTGCGACAATTGGTCGGTGTCACGGTTCCACCCCTCAGGGTGTCTGGGATGCAGTTACTGACAACTTGGCAGTCCAATCTGGTATAGGGGCGTAGTGATGCTGTCGGTACTTTGATGGACAGATCAGCCATCCAATCTGGTACAGAGGCGTGCTGAAGCTGTCAATACTTTGACAGCATGGCCATCCAATCTGGTTCAGGGGCGTGCTGAGCTGCCAGTGTGTTTATTTATGACTGAGAGGCATCGCAGTCTCCAGATGTTCACTATCCCGGGTAAATGCCATGCTTACTTAACTGAGCAGCTTCTCCCAGACCACTGCCAGACTTACATTCATCTTGTGAGGTTTGTTCTTTGTGCTCCCTGTGCCTTCAGTTCTATATGCTTGATCTTTTGTCCGACCTTGGACTTTGTTCTATCTGCCTGGTTAACCCCTTCAGCTCTGATCCGTTATCCTCCCAGTACTCTGACCTCGGATTGTTACCTGACAACGCTTTTGTCTCTTCCTTCTGTTTATGACGTACCCTCCTGGCTTCTGACCTTGCACTCGCTGACCACTCTGACTCACGGCTTGGCGTGAGAAGTGACTAGCATCACAGTCGACCCCTCAATGGCTTCAGACCGTTATGCACCTTTGTACGGCATATAAAGTTGGGACTACTGGTATTTTGGGTACGTGAAATCAATTTAGTTCTTAGATATAAATCTGACACCTAGGATCTCAATAAGTAATGTCTCCAATTGTTCTCAAAATATTAACGCAGGGACATTTCTTAGGACTCTCTAGGTAACTCTATTAAATCTATCATTTAAAATTCTTAGATATATTGTGGCATATGTCAAATGATTCATAAGGACCAGATTACCTTCTTTATCTATAGGCTTTAGAAAAATATCTGTATTGTTTGTTAAATCAGCTAAGGCCGTCTTCTCTTCCTGAGACAAGTTGTTAGCCCCAGTTACCCTTCTATGTACAATCTCAATAATGTCATCTATTGCCAGTTTTAGGAAGATATTTACACTCGTTATTTCACCTCCAGTCGGAGGCATTCTTATACTTTTTGGTCTCAAATCAGTGAAGGGTCCTTTATCTGCTTCCCTCTCTCCTTTCTCAAAAAGTTACACTAGGGTTCTCACACCCTATATATCTTCCTTTGATATTCCTAGAGTGACACATTGTACCTTATCATTATGTTTGGAAAAATTTATGCCATTTCATTTATTTAGAGAATAAATTTAGGCCTTTTATCCGTGCAAATTCATCAAATCTATTGGTTGGAAAAAAGTATTATTATTATTTATTTATATCACCATTGATTCCATGGTGCTGTACATGAGGAGGGGTTACATACAAATTACAGATATCACTTACAGTAAGCAGACTAACAGACTGATACAGAGGGGAGAGGACCCTGCCCCTGCGGGCTTACATTCTACAGGATGGTGGGGAAGGAGACAGTAGGTTGGGGGGTTGCAGCAGCTCCGGTGATGGTGAGGCGGTAGCTCCGGTAGAGGTGTGGAGGCAGCGGGGTCATTGCAGGCTGTAAGCTTTCTTGAAGAAGTGGGTTTTCAGGTTCCGTCTGAAGGATCCGAATGTGGTTGATAGTCAGACATATTGGGGCACAGAATTCCAGAGGATGGGGGATATTCGTGAGAAGTTGATATTTGCTCCTCACCTAAATTGTGGAGGAGAGAAGGAGGTCTTGGGAAGACCGGAGCTTATGTGAGTGAAGATGTAGGGAAATTACTTCAGAGATATATGAAAGAGACAGGTTATGGATGGATTTGTAGGTCAGTATTAGTAATTTGAACTGGATACGCTGAGGGAATGGGAGCCAGAGATTTGCAGAGGGGAGTAGGGGAGGAGTAGCGAGGAGAGAGATGAATTAGTCAGGCAGCAGAGTTAAGGATGGACTGGACAGGTGCGAGAGTGTTAGCAGGGAGGCCACAGAAAAGGATGTTGCAGTAGTCAAGGCAGGAGATGATGAAGGTATGCACAAACATTTTAGTAGATTGAGGGTTGAGGAAAGGATGGATTCTGGAAATATTTTTGAGCTGGAGGCGACAGGATAGAGCTTGGATGTGCGGTTTGAAGGACAGGGCAGAGTCAGGGGTTACTCCAAGGCAGCAAGCTTCCAGTACGGGGAAAGCATGATGTCATTTATTGTGATAGATAGATCAGGTAAGGAAGATCTGTGAGATGGAGGAAAGATAATGCGCTCAGATTTGTCCACATTGAGTTTGAGGAAGCGAGAGGAGAAGAAAGAGAATATTGCTGATAGACACTCTGGGATTCTGGACAGCAGAGAGGTGACATCTGGGAGAGAGGTAGATCTGAGTGTCATCAGCATTAAGGTGTTACTGGAATCCATGTGACTTAATGAGTTGTCCCAGGCCAAGTTTATATATTGAGAAGAGTAGGGGTCCTAGAACAGAACCTTGGAGGACTCCAACAGAGAGAGAGTAGGATGAGGAGTGTGGAAGTGGGAGACACTGAATGTGTGGTTGGAAAGGTATGAGGAGATCCAGGATAGGGTGGGGTCTTTGATGCCAAAAGAGAGAGGATCTTTAGTAGGAGGCAGTGGTCAACTGTGTCGAAAGCAGAGGACAGGTCTAGAAGGAAGAGTATAGAGTATTGTCCGTTAGCTTTGGCTGTAAGTAGGTCGTTAGTAATTTTGGTCAGGGCAGTCTCAGTGGAATGATGGGGACAGAAACCAGATTGTAGATTGTCAAAGAGCAAGTTAGATGAGAGGGGAGGAAAGTTCAGCGTGGGTGTGCTGCTCCAGGAGTTTGGAAGCGAATGGGAGCAGCAATATTGTGCGATAGCTGGACATAGTGGTTAGTTTGAGGGTTGGCTTTTTTAGGATAGGCGTGATTGTGGCATGTTTGAAAGCAGAAGGGGAGATACCGGAAGTTAGTGATAGGTTGAAGAGATGGGTTAGGGATGGGATAAGTGTGGTAATGAAGTTAGGGAGGAGGTGGGATGGGGTCTAATGCACAAGTGGTGAGGTGTGATTTGGAGAGGAGACAATTAAGCTCTCCTTCAGTGATGTTGGAGAGGGAGGTTATGGGGGAAGGGCATTGGCCTGGTATACAAAGGGGTTGCAGTGGTAGAACAGTAAAGACTTGCTTTGTTTGGTCGATTTTATTTTTGCAGTGTGTAGTAAAGTCCTCAGCAGAAATGAGGGAGGTTGGAGGGGGCAGTGGTGGGCAGAGGAGGGCGTTAAAGGTTTTGAATAACTGTTTGGGGTTGTGGGATAGGGAAGATACGAGGGTTATGAACTAGGCCTGTTTAGCAGAGGTGAAGGCAGATTTGAAAGTGAGTGTTGCTTGTTTGAGTGCAGTGAAATCATCTTGAAAATTTGCTTTCTTCTAATGCCGCTCTACAACCTTGGACACTTGCTGGGGCTTTTAAGTGATGTTATTGTGCCAGGGTTGTCTATTGATACGTTACACTCTGCCATGAACGAGAGGAGTGAGTGTGTCAATAGCTGATGCGAGAGTGTCATTGTAGAAAGCATTGTAGAAAGCAGTAGCACTGTCTGTGTCATAGATTGAGGATATGGATGCCAGTGGTAGAGTAGAGTCAGCGAACGTGTGGGTGTCTAGGTGTGCAAGGTTTTCTGGGGGCGGGTGCGCATGTTGCTGGATATGGGTGGCAGGTAAGGAGGACATGGATGAGAAATTAAATAGATGGTGATCAGATAGAGGGAGATGGGAGGCTGTGAAGTTAGTTAGAGCAGAGATGGGTGAAAACTAGGTCTAATGTATGTCCGTCTGTGTGGGTGGCTGAGGAGGATCACTGAGTAAGTCCAAAAGATGAAGTAAGAGACAGGAGTTGGAAGGCTGTTGATTGAAGGGTATCAGTGGGGATGTTGAAGTCACCCATGATGATGGTGGGAATATCAGTGGAAAGAAAGTGAAGAAGCCAGGTAGAGAATTGGTCAGTAAAGGTAGTGACTTGGCGTGGAGGTTGGTATATGACGGCCACTTGGAGGTTGGAGGGAGAGTAGATGTGGAAAGAGTGGACTTCAAAAGAGGGGAGAGTAAGGGAGGGGAGAGGTGGGATTGGGTTAAAGTCCTGACTCCATCTCTATGCTATAACACTATTCCCAAGATAGTATCTACAGTGACGTTCAACCATGGATATACAGCAGTGAGTACTGAGTACTATGCAACAGGTGAATTATAGCAATGATTCAGCAGGCAATGTTATATATCATTCAAATTGTTGCAGGAAAACAAGACAGTAGATGAAAGACAGCAAGCAGAGTTATGTACCATTCAAATTGTTGCAGGATAGCAAGGCAGTCGATGATAGACAGCAACCAGAGTTATGTACCATACAAATTGTTGCAGGATAACAAGACAGCAGATGACAGACAGCAAGCAGAGTTATGTACTGTACCTGTTTGAAGAGAGGAGAGGAGATGGATGTTAATTCCCAGCCATTGAAATAACTGCTTCTTCTAGATGCTTAGCTAATGGGATGCTTTACTGCTGGGACGCGTGCATCCACCCCACACGCGATAAACAAATGACAAACCTTTTTTTTTAAACTAGTTGTTCAGTAGGTTGCAGGGTATAATTTGACAAATTAAATACAGTTGGGCTCACAGTATCTCTTTTCTTGGTTGTCCCCTGCGGTTTTGTTGTACCTGTTTGACTCTCTCTAGAAATATGGTCCTTGATCCCTCCTTCTGTAATGGGTATAGTGGTGAAACCACTGTGCGGTGAACCAAGGAGGAGGGGTGTAACTAGGCGGACACCTGACTCTTTCCTAAAGCCCCTGAAGGTGTTGTAATACTTGGCTCCAGATAGATGCTAGGTGCAACTCCACGACAGACCTCGGACACACGGTATCTGTCCCCCAAAGGGGCAGGAAGCTGAAATGACCAAGAATGGGCAGACATGGATAGTACATGCAGGCACTGCATCTATACTGGAAGACAAAGCAGGTGCAGGTAGGTACGGCTGGTATACAGACTGACATGGCAGGTGCTGGCAGTTATGACTGGAATATAGACTGGCAAGACAGGTGCAGGCAAGGACGGCTGGTATACAGACTGGCACGGGAGGCACGGCTGGTTTACAGACTGGCACAGCAGGTGCAGGCAGGTATGGCTGGTATACAGAGTGGCACGGCAGGAGCTAGTAGGCAGGATGGGTATATTGGAAGATACCACTGAAATCCAGGCAGGCATGGCAAGCGTGGTTAGACAGGACAGTTATACTGAGATACGAGCACTGGTGACCTAAGAACTGTCAAGCATGCCAACAACTAACTTAACACATTACTCGGGCACCTCCCAAAAGGCGTAGATCCCTTAAATAATGTGTCTCCCAGCCATTGGCTGGGGACACTTCAAGAAGGCACTGTCCCTTTAAGTGACAGGGAGCACGCACTCGCCTTAAACACCGTGCTCGGGGATCTGCAAGGCATGCACAGACCCAAGAAAGCAGGAGCAGGAAGAGAATGTGCGCGCCGAGGGCCAGGGGTGGTGAGTGAGTTGGCGTACTTACAGGGAGAAAGTAGGATGGAAAGCGTGCAGGGATGCTGATGCTGCACCTTCACTCTAAAAAAGATCCCAAGATACTGTAGCTGAATTAGATAATGGGACACTGGAGGAGACAGACATTGCTGGTCTTTGCTTATTACTTCTTGTATTGTGGGAGCTTCTCTGTTCCCACCTTCCCCATCTTGTTTTGATATTTTTCTTTCTTTATGATCTGTACCTAGTATAGTTTCTTTTTTTGTCTCTTTGTCCCAAGTTTCTGTAAGTGTCCAAGAGATCATTATCAATTAGGGATAGGTCAGTCCCATCTTCCCTATCTTTTTCAAGAAAGGAATATACCTTTTTGTCCCTAAAATCTGAGAATTTCATGTCAATAGCATCTTTAAAAATATATTTACTTAAAATATTAATGATGTGTTCAATACTATTTTATCAGCTGTATTTACAGACATACTGTATATGTACCAATTAATAAATATATGGCAAAAATTGTCTTACTTTTAGTGTGATGCAATCTACAAAGTTACCACAAAATCATAATCTCCAACGCGTGTTTTGCAAGTTTAGATCTCCATTCCTTAGGGGGTCTAGTGTATTCAACTATCCCACAGGGTTTTAAATATCCTGAACTTTGGTCACATGACCGGAAAGCAGCACATCGGATCCTATCTTGTTGGCGCATGCACATCCCGCCGTGCCTGCAAACCGCCCAGCCAGTGGCCATCAAGGTAGACTGCACATGGCCGGAAGCAGGGACATTAGCTCTGGGCCATGCAAAGACACAAATGTGAAGTGCCAAGCGAGGTCCAAAGTGTCAGAGCACTCATGCGTACATTCAATCCCATTGATATTAACCCCTTCAAAAACTTGTGATTTTCCGTTTATTCGTTTTTGTTTTTTCCTCCCCTTCTTCCAAGAGCCATAACTTTTATGCACTGGAAAGCGGGAAAAAAAAATTCCAAGTATAATGAAATTGCAATTTCATAACTTTTTTTTTTTTTAAATTTATTTAATTTTTTTCATTGTAAAGTCAACCTGGCAATATGATTCTGCAGGTAAGTAACAGCATACAGATACTATGGTGAAAAAAAATTTGTAAATTGGTAATAAAATGCAAAATGACAGGATGACAGAGCGTGAAACACCGGTTAGAAGGCAGAAGCTCCCACACTATCAGATGATAGCATGAACCAGCAGCTGTGACTGGTGGTAAAAAGTTTACCTCTGGTCACAGGCATCGGCTGATGTGAGAGTACTAGTCTCATCAGCCTACGCCTGCTGTCGCTGATAACAGTGGACCAGGCAATGGCTGATGGGAGTATTTTTCAGCTGGCACCTGCACTATAAATAAATAATAAAAAAATTGAGTGGGTTCCCTTCTATTTTTGATTACCAGCATGGCAAGACTGATAGCTGTGGGGTGCAACCCTCAGCTGTCAACTTTATAATGGCTGGTTATAAAGAAGATACATACCCAAACTAATTTTTTAAATTAATTTAATTAGATAATTAAAAAAAGAGTGTAGGGGTTCCCCCATTTTTGACAACCAGCCAATCTAAAGCAGACAACTGGGGGCTGGTATTCTCAGGCTGGTTAGGGGCCATGGATATTGCCTTCCCCAGTCTAAAAATAGCAGCCAGCAACCTTCCCTGAAAAGGCGCATCTATTAGATGTATCAATTCTGGTGCTTTTCCTGTTTCATCTCACTTGCCCTGTGGTGTTGGCAAGTGGAGTTAATATTTGCGAGGTTGATGTCAGCTGTTCAATGGCCGCTAACATCAAGCCCACAGATTAATACGCCTATCCATTACTAACCCCATAGTCAGGTTGTAAAAAAACACAAAGCCAGAATAAAGTCCCTTATTTGAAATAAAAATACATACTTTTTGCCACCATTTTACTTTTTTATTTGAAAATAAAAAACAAAGTAATACTCACCTTACGCCCATTCGCCCAGATCACCGCGAGCACCATGAGAAAAAGTATCATGGTACAGCGCTGAGTTCACCGTAAGAAATTTCTTATGGTAAACTGCAATGAACTCATGAGCTCAGTGCTGCACCGTAAGACTTTTTGTCACTGTGCTATTGGGGATTTCACTGAGGTCACCGCAGTTCATCGGCTTGGTTTACAGTGAGGTGAGGTGGAGATGTAGCCTCAGTGATCTGCGGAAACCTCGATGATGACACCACTAGTCACTGATGCTAATTCATGGGCTTGATGTAACCTGAGAAAACAAAGGTGATATCATCCCATAAATATTAACCCCACTTGGGGCAGCTGCGGGCTGCAATTTTTAGACTAGAGGGGGCCAATAGCCATGGCACCTTAACAGCATTAGAACACCAGCCTCCAGCTGCCTGCTTTAGCTTTGCTGGTTGTCAAAAATGGGGGGGACCCCATGCCGTTTTTTGAAATAATTTATTTAAATAATTTTAAAAACAGCATGGGGACCCCTCTATTCTTGATAACCAGCCATGATAATACTGACAGTTAAGGGTTGCAGCCCATAGCTGTCAATTTTTCCATTCTAGTTATGAAAAATAGTCTAAACAGGCTCTAGTAGCTGGCAGATGTCATAATGACCTCGTGTTGCCATGACAAAGATCGGGATTTGTTATGACATTTCAGGGGTGCCGATTGGACGAAAGAGGGAACCCCTTTCTTATTCTAGCCCCCTAAATGGTAACAGGAGAAAATTTGTTGTGCATTTTCTACTACTGTTTGGGTAGGGCTCTTATGGGAGAGAGTGCTTGTGTTTTTGAGTGCAGTTTTAGTTGGAATAGACTGTGGTGGCCTTTTTCACATTTGAAGAGCCCCTGAGGTGCAAAAACAGCAAAACCTCAAAAAGTGAAATACTTCTGGTAACTACTCCTCTGAAGGAATTCAACTAAGGGTGTAGTTGACACATTGGACCAGAATTTTAGAATATTTGCTGGAGAAAATGAAAAATAACATTTTTTCCCACTAAAATGTTGTATTAGCACTAAATTTTCATTTTCACAAATAGACTTTTTATGAGTATGCCAATACCTAATATAGAGTCAGAAACTGTTGTTTCTGCACACAGTAAAGGCATTTTGGAGTGAAAATTTAAGTGGATTGGTAAATGGATTAGCAGAGAGACTGAGGTTTCAGGACAGTGGGAATCCCCAAAATTGACCCCATTTAACAAACTATAGTCTTTATTAAATTCATCGAGGAGTATAGTGAACATGTTGACATCACAGGTGTTTCACAGAATTTTATACCATTGAGTAATAAAGATTAAAAAAAATACATTTTAACCAGTAAATTGATTTGCCCCCAGATTTTGCATTTTTGTCATGGATAAGAGATGAAATTGGATACCCAATTTATTATACAATTTCTCCAGGATGCAAAAATATCTCAATTATTATAGGAAACTACTGTTTGAACACACAGCAGGGATCAGAGAGAAGTGCTATTTTACTTTTGCAGCACAGATTTTACTGAAATAATTTGTGGGTGCCATTTTCAGTGCCCCTGAGGTGCAAGAACATTGCACCTCTTTAAGTTATTCCATTTTGGAAATTACATACTTCTGGAAATACATACAGATTTATCGGCTATTTTAGCTCCACAGGTGGTTTCCACAAATAAGCACACAGTTGGCATTACAGAATGAAAATTGCAAATATGCCATTTTAGCGCCCAATACATTGTGTCCAGCTTGTGCTTCTAGAAACACTCACCCTGCTAAGTGGTTTCTCCCAGCTACAGTAATGCTAAATATGTGAATACTAAATGTACATTAGACATACAGAGAGGGTGAAAGGAAAGGGGGAATTTGGATTAGGGAACACCGATTTCACTAGGTATTATTTTTGGGAGGGGGGAACAATGTTGCATTTCCAGAGCCTTTGTACTACAAATAATGTGGAAAATCCTTATATTTCCAATGACATATGATAAAAATGAGTGGGGCTTGTTTTTTGTGGGTTGAGTGGAAGCTTTTATTGGTGCCATTTTGGGCCAGATGACATTTCAGATCACTTTTTAAGGCTAGGTTGATATTTATGCTGTGTTCTACAGTGTGCACTTACGTATTTTTTTCATTCTAAATCTGATGAGATGTTTTGAAAAAAATGTAAATTTTTAAATCATTTCCAAATCATTAGCATATCTACTGGACCTTTGATTTCCATAATTCCATGACTTTTCTGTCTTGGCTTTGCAATTTCAACTTTGATAAGTGTATTTCTACTGCAGTGTCTGCTTCACAAGCTTATTATGGCTCGTTACAACCTTCTTGTAAAGAGCTGTACTTCAAAACCACAATAAACTTCAATACATGAGTCTGGTTTCATATAACATCAGGTAACAGAAATATACTCCTCAACATCGAAAGGTCATGGAATTAAGGAAATCATAAGATTGATAAAGATGTTAATAATATGCAAATGATAAAGAAATGCAAACAACATTTTCATAACATCTTATTTATTTACTTTAATCATTTATATAGCGCCATTAATTCCACAGTGCTTTACAGACATTATTGGCACTGTCCTCAATGGGGCTCACAATCTAGAATCCCTCACTCATTCTTTGGAATGTGGGATGAAACCGGAGTACCCAGAGGAAACCCACGCAAACACGGGGAGAACATGCAAACTCCTTGCAGATGTTGTACTTGGTGGGATTTGAACCCAGGACCCCAGAGCTACAAGGCTGCAGTGCCAACCACCGAGCCACCATGCTGCCCTTTGATTTATTAAGCATCGAGCAACAAGCCCAGAAATACATGCACACCTTAACATCCTATTAATGAGGTTACTGATGTCAGTCTGAGAAATGTTCTGCCACGCAAAATGCACTTGGGAGCACAAATCAAGGTCCACTATTGGAAATTCCCTTTGCAATTAATGACACTGTGACACTTTGGAGAAATGGTCATACCGCTAGTTCCACAACTAAATCAATGTAATGATGAGCTGTTGTACCTGGAATGAAAACTAGGGAAGTCTGACCACCACACATTGTGAAACCCAACAGCATAATCCTGGGAGTAAGATATTAAAGGGGTATTCCCATCTCCAAGATCCTATTCTAATATGTAGTAGGTGTAATAATAATAATAATAATATCAGCAAATTCCTCCAATTAGAAATATAGTATAGTTTTCTTCTGATATGTGATGTCTCTTTCCTCATGTGCAGGAATTGTAGGACCTTGTGTATCAATAGTTAAGACCACTATCAACTAGCTAACTGTCACTATATCAGTGCTCCCAACCATAGATACCTAAGGTCCTGCAATGCCTGCACAAGGAAACAGGAGTTTGCTAATATTATTATTATTACACCTACTACTTACTGGAAAATGATCTTGGAGATGGGAGTACTCATTTAAGTGTAACATTTGTTCCGTTGTGAAGGCCTCCTTATTGCATTGCCTACATGGCCTCCAGACCAATCTCCAGGTATCATTGCATCCAAGACAAAAGCAGAACTCATCACTGAAGAGTCTTCAATACTGTCTTGCTCTGCACTATGATAGTCTGTGAAAACAGTGGTATGGGGTAAATGGAACCCTGCTTTATAAGGCCGGCTCCACATTTGCGGTATAATCCACTGCGTTTGATGCGCATACATCCGCATATGTCCTGCGTACCTATCTTTAACATGGGGTATGCAGGGGCATGCGTTTGTATGCATTCAGGTGCGTTTGCGTACGGATGCGTCTTTTCGCGGTATGCGGTGGGGGGTGCCGAACTCATCTTGTTGCATTTTTTGCGGCGTAAAATATCCGCAGTCATCCGCATGCGGATGACTGCGGATGATGTGCGTAAAAAAGCGCATTACTGGCTATTGAAACGCAAGCGTACGCAATGACATGCACACGCTTTGCGCTTGCGAATGCAATAATTTACATAAGACATGCCCATTGGGCGTGGCTTGTGTAAATTCGCCGGGAAAATAGCACTTGCCTATCGTCCGCAAACGCATGCATGCATTTGCATGCGTTTTTGCATGCTTGCGGACAATACGCTGCGGACTCAACCCCAAATATGAACCTAGCCTAACCCTAGTTTGTCTTCCAATCCATGCTTGTGTATTCTGCTTGAATCCCTGGCTCTGTGCTGCAAGAGACTGCTCCTCTCCAGATGATCTGGTTCAGTCCTTCTAGCTAACCTCTCCAGGTCTCAGTATTGCACCTGCAACAAGCTGTGTGTGTTCTCCTCATCTGCCTCATTGTACCTGCTTAAGACATGTAAGCTCGGCCTGGTTCAGCTAATTTTGTTTGCGTACAGTGGCAGTATATTTTACTGTTCTAGACTTCCTAAGAAGCTCACAGCTCTCACTGTTTTCAGTACTCTTATGTAGAGACTGCCTACCGAGCTGTGGACTGTGTCTTATTATCAGCATTCTCTAGGGTGTGCCTCTCTCAAGAGACTTTACTAGCAGCAGTGCTCCATATGTACTACTTCTAGTATCTCCCTTCTTTTTGTTTGTTCTTGAACTGCTGCTCACTTGCGGCACCTACTTTTATTGTGTAATACAGACTTGTTAGCGTACTCTTGTTCAGTTGACTCATTTGTCTGAAGCCAAGAGGTTCCTGCATGTTCTACTATAATTGTTAGGCTGATGTCACACTTGCGAGTGCAATGCATGAAACTCGCGCAAGTCTCTCTCCTCAATACCCGGTACTTTCGCTGGCACTCGGGACCGGAGTGTGCAGCTGCATGTGAAAAAACGACTCTAAAAATACATTTTTAACACATATTATTAAATCCCTACATCTTGCCTCATGAAGTGCCCATAGAGACGACTCTATATCAAATGAAAAAACTTGAGAAAACAAGAGTCCAAAAACTATATACATAAATATTTTATTAATCTATTAGAAGACGCATATGTGAGATACAGGACATGTATAGATGAATAAGATGGTCTAAGGGTAAATTAGCCTGAAACAATAAAATAGACCAGCGACAATGACAATGAAGAGGCCAATTGCAACAATGATATCGGGGTAGATCTAATACCTATCGAATGTGCAGTAAAGACAGTAAATAATCATATACAAAAGATGTAAGAGTATCAGAAATTTGATCACAGTCTAGTGCACTCTGCCCCTAAAAATGAGCTGCTGACAAAGTGGTGGAGCAAGCAGTCACAGAAGACATAAGGTAGTCACAATTAACGTAAAGTGCATGTAGTTGCTGCAATATGAGCCATAATGGCCCGTAGTCATATCAGCTGTAGCCGTGGGGCGCCACCACACAGGTCAGAAAGTACAGCACTGGAGAGAGCCGCAATGTGCTGTCGATCAAAATATCAACATCACATAAAAAATATATTGCACAATGCCCACACAAAAACAGTATAGTGTATCAGCACATACCCATCATGTCATGAATAAGCCGCTGGTCAAGGGACCCCAACACGCGTTTCGCGGTGTAGATACCGCTTCCTCAGGGGGGCGTGGCTAAAGATGTAAAACCAGCCCCCTTATATCCAGTTGCATCAAGTCACATGACTATAGTAAGCCAATGCCAAGTGGAAAGTAGCGCATGCGTCCGGCGCTTGGCCGTCTCCCAGGCAACGCCAGAGACACAAAGGAAGAAGCCCGAGTGCGCTGACGTCACATCGGGAGGGCCGGCGCCAGGCCGTCACCAGGGCAGCGCAGGATGCAGCTCAAAGACTACCAAGGGGCATGGAAAAACCAAGCGCAGTGGAAAAACAATACTACATAAAGAAATAATGAAAATATTTTCTGTCTCCAAAAAATAACTAGACCATGTATACAGGTGATATAAAATAACATGACGCTATTATTGGCAATATCGAGTTAATCTATCGTGATGGCATATTAATTGCAGTCAGATGATAGGCATCAAGTCAAGATGTAACCAATATGATAACATAAGTCTACATAAAGGCAGTATATGATAAAATATACAAAAATGTCTTCATCTTGATTTTCCAAGGGGTTCTTCAGAAGCATGGTATATGGCACTGACTACCCGCACACTCATGGCATGGATAATGATGACAATGTGCATTATCTGAAACTGGATATAAGAGAAAACTTGTCAAAAAATAATAATAAAAACAAGGAGGTGAAATAAAAACAAAACCGTGTACACATACATGTGCGTATATATGAATATATGTGCACATGCGTGCACACTACATATACTGCCTGATAAAAAAGGAATAAAAACAAAAGGGGAGGAAAAAGGGCGGCGGGATCCATTTTAGGGAGTTAGCAGACGCTCAATTATGTTTACAAGAAAGACGCAAAACCTAATGATTCGTTTAACCCACTTGGAGTTATGGTTCCCAAGACCATGATCCACCTGCATTCCTTCTGGGCAAGGTGGCGTTTAATGTCTCCTCCCCTTATTCCACTCTTTATGTGTTGGATTCCTCTTACAAAAAAGGTTTTCGGGTCACAGTTATGTGCCGATTTATAGTGCCGAGGTATAGTTTTGAGTTGTGTCAGGTCCGTGACTGTCTTGGCTGCCAAAATATTGCGGACATGCTCTCTAGTCCGTATTTTGAGTTGCCGGCTAGTTAGCCCGACATAAATTTTAGGGCACCCACATGTTGCATAATAGATCACCTGTGAGGTGTTGCAAGTTATATGCTGACGTATAAAAAAGGTTTTAGAACCATAAGCTGATTGGAAAGATGAGGTACGCAAGATATTTTTGCACGCCACACAGTCCCCACAGGGATAACATCCCAATGGGGGGGCCACAAGAATTGAAAGGATTTTTACTAAAAGGGACATAATGGGAATGTACTAACATATCTCCAAGATTTGGACTTCTCCGATAAGTCATGAGAGGACGTTCAGATATAACGTTGGTTAAAGAAGGTTCTGTTTTCAAGATATTCCAATGTTTACTGAGTACGCCTCTCATATCATCCCATTCCCCATTGAATGTGGAAATGAACCTGACAACACCTTACTGCTGTTTTTTATTGTGGTCGGAGGTAGGATGCAATAAGGATAATCGATTA
Source organism: Dendrobates tinctorius (assembly GCF_039654945.1). Classification (NCBI taxonomy): domain Eukaryota; kingdom Metazoa; phylum Chordata; class Amphibia; order Anura; family Dendrobatidae; genus Dendrobates; species Dendrobates tinctorius. The sequence goes on from NW_027361765.1 coordinate 11,730,623, forward strand.
ACTCTTCTTGCCCTATCAAAACCCCTTTTAATACATCGTTTGCTGTAGCCTCCAGTTTAAAAACGGTCCCTGAGATCTTCCGCCTGATTATGGAATTTGGTTTCAGATGAGCAGATTCGTTTGATACATAAGAACTGACCAACCGGGACGGCCCGTATGGTTGTCTGTGGGTGGCAGAACTGCGCATGGAGAAGAGAATTGACAGAGGTGGGCTTTCTGTACATATCCGTTTGTAGGTTTTGATGTTGATCCACCTGTATCTTAATGTCCAGAAAGTCCACCTCACTGTTGCTGAAAGTGTATGTTAATTTGATGTTATATCTATTACAATTCAAATTCTCCATGAATTCCTTCAGTTGCTGTTGTGACCCCTGCCACACCATGAACACGTCATCAATATACCATAGCCAGCACTGCACATGGTCCGCGGCCTGCCCTCCCCCCTCCGCAAAGACCTCCCTCTCCCAGTAACCCAGGAAGAGGCCCGTGAAAGAGGGCGCACAAGCCGCGCCCATGGCAGTGCCACATAACTGCAAATAATTTCTTTGTGTTTAAGGACAGATTCTATGTGTTAAAACGTATTCAAGCAGTTCCAGCACCAGCTCACATGTGGGGTCATCCCAGTTGCTGCCCAAAAGAATGAATCTACAAGCATCAATACCATCCTGATGGCGGATACAAGTATATAAAGACTCAATATCTGCCACACCTAGAGACATATCGGGTTCCAATGACATACCATCAATCCTAGGCAGAACGTCCATCGTGTCACGAGCATAACAAGGCAGCGCCTCCACTAGTAGTTTTAAATAATGATCAATAAATTTACAGATGGGTTCGCACAGCCCCCCAATGCCGGACGCGATTGGACGATTGGACGCCCTTGTAGATCTAAAGGATCCTTGTGGATCTTAGGTATAAAATATATTGTAGGGATCCTAGGGAATTTTGTGAGGAGACCCTCATAGACCTGTTTTGGAATAATACCTTGTTCAAAGGCCCTAAAGAGGATCTCCTCTAATTTGTCAGTAAATATTTTTAGAGGACTATGATCTAACTTCAGATAGGTCGTCCTGTCTCTTAAATGTCTATTGGTGTCCTTCTCACACATCTTATGTGGCCATAACTGTTAGGAATCTGTGTCCTGCCATACTAATGCAGAGATCCAGATCCTCACATTCATCTCCAGAGGCTAAGTCCTTTCTGCCAGCTTGTGAGCATGCTCCTGGAATGAGCTCCCATTGGAGTTCAGGAGTCAGGTGCTCAGGTCCTGCTCCTGATTCCATTGGTTCAGCTGAGGTCTCTGGAGATTTCCGGAAGGTCCCGGTCACTATAAAAAGTGCGCATGGCCGTTATGCCATGCGCTAGTATTTTCTGATACTTGCTGCTGTATGTTTGTTGATGGATGCTTGGTCTGGTGGATGACTTATTATGAAACTCCTTCCCTCGGTTATTACGAGTGTGTGAGTGATTGGGTCAGCCAGTAGCAGCGCTAGCGCCAGCGCGCTCAAGCTTCAAGCCATCTCAGCAGCAAAGCGTCCTGCATCGCGCTTGCGTTATTGCGGTTGCAGACTTCTGTAGCGTTCGCAGTTGCGACGCCGTGCACACGCTCATTTACGGTAAGTCCGTTTGGTTGTAGTGCAACTTTAACTACTCCTGTGTTCGGCTACCATACGTGTGCCGCTGTGCCCCTGTGCGTTTAACAGGCTCAGCGTTACCTTTTCTTTATTATTTTCCTGTGCAGCTCTGTGTCCCATAACAGAGACTGCCTCTTTTGCACTTGGGTGATTTAGAACCCTGTGCACACTACCGCTGTAGTGCACTGCCTGCCTTAGCAGCGGTTTTTCCATCTGCCGCACGGTGGACCCCGAGTGGCGAAGGCACTTTAATTATTTTTTTTTAGTGCCTTCCGCCACTCATAACATAATACTAGCGCCAGGGTCTGGCTAGAGATGGCGGATCAGCAGCAGCTGTTACAGCTTGTGCGTCAGCTTGAGGCTCGCTTGGCCTCCCTCGAGAGGTCTCTCGTAGCTGCGCAGGCCACAGATGCTGCCGTCCAGGCACTTACGGACGCGGTAGGGCGTATGTCCATGTCCGCCCTTGCGCCGACAGTTACCCGCCTCCCGTTGCCCGATAAATATGCTTGGGATGGCGCCTCCTGTAGGTGTTTTATCAGTCAGTGCTCGATACACCTAGAGCTGCTGGCTGCGCAATTCCCTACGGAGCGGGCTAAGGTGGCTTTTGTCATCTCTCTACTGTCGGGCAAGGCTCTGGAATGGGCTACGCCTCTGTGGGAGCGTGGTGACCTCGAGATTCGGTCCGCGGCTAACTTGCTGACTGCCATCAGGCAAGTTTTTCTCGATCCTCGGGTCACGCATGATACGTCCCTGCAGCTACTCGCCCTTACTCAGGGGTTACTCTCGGTTAGCCAGTATGCCGTCCGTTTTCGGACACTGGCGTCCGAGTTGGAATGGTCCGACAAGGCCCTAATCCCCGTTTTTTGGCGAGGTCTAGCGGAGCATGTGAAGGATGCTCTCTCTACTAGAGAGATCCCCACCAGCTTAGAGGAGCTAATCTCCGTCTCCTCACGGATTGACCTCCGTTTTTTGGAGCGCGGTATGGAGCCGGCGCACTCCAAGCACAAATCCGTTTCAGCTCCCAAATTTTTTGAACCTCTTGAGCTGGCGGAGCCAGAGGTTCTACCTCCTGAGCCCATGGAGATATCTCGTACCAACCTTAATTCAGACTCCGACCAGGAATCCATCTGCGGTTGTCATCATGTCTGTGCGGTTTCTCCGGAAGCCGTCTCCCCGCAAAGGTTGGAGTCTGAACCAGTTATCGAGACCTTTGTTCCTCCTCATCTTAGGGCTCAGGTGCTCGCCTGGGCGCATGCACCTAACACGCACCACCATCGGGGCTATATGCAGGTCTCAAAACTGTTGGCTGGTGCGTATTGGTGGCCCCATAGAGCTCGGGACATAAAAAGATATATTCAGGCTTGCACCTTGTGTGCTCAGCCTAACCCTCCTAGACAGAGGGTGGCGACAACTGCCGACACGCGGCAGCGTGCCTCTGTCACTCCCGCTCCTACTATCTCCCAAGTGTCCCTCTTGAAACCTGGTGACCTCGGTTCGTCTGATGCCTTCCAGGTGTCTCGGGTTACTGTAACTCCTACCAGGGCTCGGGGAGGAGGGGACCTTAGGAGGGGGGGTAATGTTAGGAATCTGTGTCCTGCCATGCTAATGCAGAGATCCAGATCCTCACATTCATCTCCAGAGGCTAAGTCCTTTCTGCCAGCTTGTGAGCATGCTCCTGGAATGAGCTCCCATTGGAGTTCAGGAGTCAGGTGCTCAGGTCCTGCTCCTGATTCCATTGGTTCAGCTGAGGTCTCTGGAGATTTCCAGAAGGTCCCGGTCACTATAAAAAGTGCACATGGCCGTTATGCCATGCGCTAATATTTTCTGATACTTGCTGCTGTATGTTTGTTGATGGATGCTTGGTCTGGTGGATGACTTATGAAACCCCTTCCCTCGGTTATTACGAGTGTGTGAGTGATTGGGTCAGCCAGTAGCAGCGCTAGCGCCAGCGCGCTCAAGCTTCAAGCCATCTCAGCAGCAAAGCGTCCTGCATCGCGCTTGCGTTATTGCGGTTGCAGACATCTGTGGCGTTCGCAGTTGCGACGCCGTGCACACGCTCATTTACGGTAAGTCCGTTTGGTTGTAGTGCCACTTTAACTACTCCTGTGTTCGGCTACCGTACATGTGCCGCTGTGCCCCTGTGCGTTTAACAGGCTCAGCGTTACCTTTTCTTTATTATTTTCCTGTGCAGCTCTGTGTCCCATAACAGAGACTGCCTCTTTTGCACTTGGATGATTTAGAACCCTGTGCACACTACCGCTGTAGTGCACTGCCTCCCTTAGCAGCGGTTTTGCCATCTGCCGCACGGTGGACCCCGAGTGGCGAAGGCACTTTAATTATTTATTTTTTTTTAGTGCCTTCCGCCACTCATAACAATAACACTATGTTCCCCTCTTTGTCCGCAGGCTTAATCACGATATCTGAGAATGATCTTAGTTCCTTAATCGCTGTCAGTTGTTGTGCCGTCAAGTTATCTTAATTCCATCTAGTGGAAATTTTGCAAAAATCTTCCATGAAAATTTCCACTGCCGGACACAAGGACAAAGGGGGGAACCTAGTGGATTTGGGACGTATAGACAGGGGAAACATACCTGTGGGATGTGGATCCTGTTCCCTTAATAGTTCCTCCAATGCACAAAGAGCCTCCTCCTCTAGCTGATCATTGTTGAGATTGTCTTGTTTGTTGCTGTTATGTAATTTTTTTAGGATCAATTTGCGAGAAAATAAATATAAGTCCTTTACTGCTGTAAAGAAATCAAAAGGACAAGTAGGAGAAAAAATTAATCACATGTGCGGCTGCATGTGTTTCTGTGCAGCTGAATGCTCCGGTCCGAACCGCCGGCGGCAGTGCCGGGTATTGAGGCGAGAGACTCGCATTGCACTCGCAAGTATGACCCCGGCCTTACACAACGCTTTCAACTGCGCCTGAAAGTAGTTCCTGATTACATGTAGGGTATATGCGCACTCAGGAAAAGTTGAAGAACAAACTATGTGGTTCATTTTTTCCTATATAAAAATCAAAAACTTGGGGCTAAAACAACATTTTCGTGGTAAAAATTTAATTTATTCTTTCTTCACCTCTCAGTGGTATAAAATTCCGTGAGGCACATGTGGTGTCAATATGATCACTGCACCCCTAGATGAATTCATTGGAGAGTGTAGTTTGCAAAATTAGTTCACATATAGGGGCTTTCTGTTGTTCTGGCACCTCAGGGGCTATGCCAATGTGACATGGCACCCTCAAACCATTCCAGTGAAATCTGAACACCAATAGGGAGCTCCTTCTCTTCTAAGTTTTGCACTGTGCTTCAAAAGTAGTTTTTGACCACATATGGGATATTGGCATACTCAAGAGAAATTGCATAATAAATTGTATGTTCCATTTCTCCTATTATACATTTAAAAAATGGAAAACTTGGGGCCAAAGCAACATTTTAGTGGAAGAATTGGTAATTTTTCTTTGACTCATCCCAATGTTATACAATTCTATTAATCACCTGAGGGTTAAAAATGCTCATTAGATGAATTTCTCAAGAAGTCTAGTTTCTAACATTAGGTCACTTGTAGGTGTTTCTGCTGTTTTGGCATGTCAGAGGCTCTTCAAATGTGACATAGCATCCGCAATCTATTGCAGCCAAAATTACGCTCCAGAATTCAATTGGCTCTCTTTCCCTTCCGGACCCTGACGTTTACCCATACAGTAGTTTTCCACCACATATGGGGTATCAACGTTCACGGGAGAAATAGTACAACAGACTTTGTGGTCCATTTTCTTATGTTACCCTTGTGAAAAGTAAAAATTTGGGGCTAAAGCATCATTTTTGTGGGAATTTTTTTTTATTTTTACAGCTCAACATTATAAAATTCTGTGACACACCTGTATAATGTTGTAGGACATCCTATATATTCTTTATTAATTTTTTGGAAAAGAGTTTTTTCTCTTCATTATAATAAGCCAGTGATATATTTAATTTTAGCGTCTTGCTTCATATATTCTGCTTACATCTGTAAATGGGGAACACAGTTTCATGCAGTAGCAGGGTGGTTGAAACACCCATATTTCCCTCTGATGTCCAAAGTCTGGCACTCTGAACTGTGAATTTTATTGTGCCTCTCTGTTACACCACAGGTCTCCCTGACAGGGTACCCATTTGGGTAACCAAGGTAAGGGTAATAAACCTGTATTGAAGTGACACGACTAAAGTTAATTTGAATATTTATTAACATAATAGGGATAAGACAATGATATAAGATATCTCTCAACAGACAAAATGAGGGGTGGACGGGAAGTAATAAAGTACCTATGTATAATACATGATCACAATAGCAGACAAATAGATAAATATTGAGCAAAGAGGGGGTATGATGCAAAAAATCACAGGTACGAATAAAGGTAAGGGTCAAATAAATAGTGGTATTATTATTATTAATATTTATTTATATAGCACCATTGATTCCATGGTGCTGTACATGAGAAGGGGTTACATACAAAGTACAGATATCACTTACAGTAAACAAACTAACAATCACAGACTGATATAGAGGGAAGAGAGGGCCCTGCCCTTTCGGGCTTACATTCTACAGGATGTTGGGGGTTGCAGCAGCTCCAGTGATGGTGAGGCGGTAGCTCCAGTAGTGGTGAGGGGGCAGCGGGGATCATTGCAGGCTGTAGGCTTTCCTGAAGAGAGTTTTCAGGTTCCGTCTGTTGGGGCAAAGAATTCCAGAGGATGGGGGCTATTCGGGAGAAGTCATGGAGGCGGTTGGGTGAGGAGCGAATAAGTGTGGAGGAGAAAAGGAGGTCTTGGGTGGATCGGAGATTACGTGAGGGAAGGTATTGAGAGATTAGGTCAGAGACATATGGAGGAGACAGGTTATAGGTGGCCTTGGGAGGATCGGAGATTACGTGAGGGAAGATATCGTATTGGTACTGAATAAACTGACAAGTACCCAGTAAAAATTGCACCTATGCCCCTGCAATAAACAAAGTGTGTTATCAAATCCAAGTAGTATGGAATACAAAACCTAGTGGCTATAGACACACACACACACACACACACACACACCATGCTGGCATAGATAAATACCGAGTAAATAAAATCTTAAAGTGACTAGTGTACAATGTAAAAGATAGGGAGTGCCAGATGGTGATGGAGGCTGCTTACCAGCTCACACCGCTGTGCCCAACGCGTGTTTCACCGCAGCTTTCACAAGGGAAAAGCTGCGTGAAAGCTGCGACGAAACGCGCGTTAGGCACGGCGGACTGAGCGAGGAAGCAGCCTCCATCACCATCTGGCAATATTTGATTGTAACACCCTCTTAAATATCTGTATGTGCACCCTTAGCATTGCTTGAGAAAGGCTCATTGTAGCCAAAACATTGCCACGCCACCAGGGCTATTAAAGATCTTTTTGTACTTTGACAAGTAATGGAGTGCTGTTTCTTTATTCTACTTCTTCTTTAGCAAAAAATCTTAATAACACACATATAAAAGTACTATGGGTCCAGGGCTTCTCAGCAAGGAGTCCCCTCCGTGCAAAAGGATATAAATTCAGAAAAAAGAGGCAGCACTACTCCAGTATTTTCAAAAATGCAAAAGCGACTTTAATAACCCTGGTGGCGTGGTGACGTTTTGGCTACAATGAGCCTTTCTCAAGTCTGGCTGGTCTACACTGACATTGTCACGATCTCCACTCTCTTCCTGTCTGATATGTTACTTTGTGTAGGGGGTATGTGCTGGGTTTGTTCTGCATCATTTGTGTTCACTTTCCTTGATTAGTCTAAGCATGCTAGCTCCTCCATCCAGTGTCAATCGTACACTTGCTGCTGCCTGTGTAAGTCAGTCTGATCACTCTGTGCTCTGCGCCTGACCCAGCCTGACTTTATTCCCTTCCTGGACTTAAACTCTTTGATTGTGACCTGACTTCTCTTTTGCCTGCTCCCTGTAAATTATATTGCCTTACTGTCTTTCCCGACCCCTGACTCGTGAATTGGATTTTGTCTCTGACTACCCCTTGTTGTACTGCGCCATTTCCTGGACCTGACCTAGGATCGTTTGATCTCCCTTTACTTATCCAGTAAGTAGTATTACATTACTATCTGTAATAGTAGTCTTCCTCTCCATTTTGTGACTTAGCATTACTATAGTTGTAGGGTTGAGCAGGTTCGCAGGATGCAGTGACGAGACACTAGACGACTGATGGTTTGCAAAATAACTTTTATCTAGTTTTAGCCACTGGGCTTGTTTGAAGAAACATAAAATTGTGAACCAAACAAACAGTCCACGCAGGGACTCAACAATCTTATTCGAATTCTAAAGCCACTTAGCCTTCCAGGGACTGCTGGTTTCGTGAGCGTGGCTGCGTTGAGGTCGCTGAGGCAGCTGTCCTGAAGTCTCGCTTCCCCAGGAAGGAATGGGGCTCAACAGGCCCTGAAGAAAGTGATGACGGTGGGGCGCAACAGGCCCTGAAGAAAGCAATACCATTGGGGCGCAACAGGCCCTGAAGAAAACGATGCCGTTGGGGCGCAACAGGCCCTGAAGAAAGTGCAGCCGCTGGGGCGCCACAGGCCCTGAAGGAAACACTGCCGCTGGGGCGCAACAGGCCCTGAAGGAAGCGCTGCCGCTGGGGCGCAACAGGCCCTGAAGGAAACGCTGCCGCTGGGGTGCAACAGGCCCTGAAGAAAGCGATGCCGTTGGGGCGCAACAGGCCCTGAAGAAAATGATGGAGGTGGCGCGCGGTCTCTCCCAAAGCCAGGGTAGCGAGCCTTTTATCTCACCTGTGACGAGGTGGCATATCTTCAGGCCGGTGATGGCCGGGTCGGCGTGATGGGGGAAGGCTGGGGGGGGGGGGGGAAGTGCCCAGGCCTCTGTGACCTGGTTTCGGGTACTCCCGGCCACTACCTGAGGTAAAGTTCCTCTCTCGCCAAGGCGGGGGGTAGCGGGGATGCTCCTCTCAGAACGGGAGCGGGGAGCAGTCTCTGGGAACAGTCTCTCACGTCTCTCTTGTCGGTAAATGTCCAGCTTTTTCCTCGCAGGCTCCTCTCGTTGCCCCAGCAGGTCACCCTGCGTCCTGCCTTCACTCGCTCTCTTCCCCAACTGCCACTTCAGCGCGTCCCCTGCTCCTTTTACCCTAGCCCCGCCCCCTGTTGCCCTGACAACCTCAGTCGCATGTCTCCCTTTGTAATCCCCCTGATGTGATTCCTTCAATAACTCTGATGGCGGTCCCCCTGGTTCCGGCCCAAACACTATATGGGGGTCCTCCTCCCCACATAGTGACTCGCGTCACAGACATCAAATATATGCATCTGTATTTCTAAGCCAAAATCGGGAATGGGTCCTCAATTCGGAAGACATTCAAATCTTTTCATTATAGGTCTTCTTTATTTATTGTACACTAGCTGAAGAGCCCGGCGTTGCCTGGGCATAGTTACCAACTGTGGTTAGTTATAACTTGAGTTGAGCGAAACGGGTCGGTCAAATTAAAAAATCGCCGACTTTAGCTAAAGTCGCGTTTTGCTGATTGAAACCCGACCATAGCGTGAGGTCGGTCATGAGGTCATCGAGCTGAGCGCCAAAGTAACGTTTCAAATAATGCTTCCAGCGCCTTTTCTCAGCCAATGATGGAGGGTGCACACTGTGGGCAACGCGATGACATGGGCAGCGGCCACCTCCATCTTAGAGAAGGGCATTGAAGTGATTGGCTGGCTTTGTGTGGCGTCACAGTGGGTACAAAAGGCCGTGACCGCCAACCGCCATCTTACTTCTGCCGATCTTACATTAGGGAGAGGTGCTGCTGATTCTGAATAGGGAGAGCATTAGGCAGGGAAGAAGAAAAAAAATTTATTCTGCTAATAGCGCTTTTCACTGTACAGTTAGTGTGCAGTGAAAGGGGAGGATTTTTGTTGTGTGCAGCAGCGCTTGTGGTGATTAGGCTGCCTTTTAAGGCTACCTGCTAGCTGCATTGCTGTGTGCACACTGCTGTTCAAACTGCTTTTTTCAAAGCACTCCAACTTTTATCATTTTGTTCTGGTGAGTTACCGAGCGTTCATTTTTTTCACACACCGTATAGCGGTGTACGCTCCTCACACACTACCGTGTAGCGGTTGGTATCACGGACAAATAGAAGCTATCTGGGTGTGACTCTGGAAAAACAAGCCGAGGAGATTTTCCATTTTTCCAGACCTACACCTTAGAGAGCTGTCCGCTTTTCAAACAGTTTTGTATATCTGCTGTTTGATTACGGTCAAAAATAGACAGAGACAGCGTGTGTCAGTCCGTATAAAAATAGACGGAGATTGACAATTTTCCATACAGACACTGTATAGAGCTGTCCGATTCTCAAACGGTATTGTATATCTGCCGTTCGCATTACAGTCACATCTATACAGAGTCAGCGTGTGTGTGTGTGACACTCTGTAAATACATATACAGAGATTGTTAGTTACACAAAAAACGAATACAGCTGTACACTTCTGATACAGTTCCGTATATCTGCTTGTTGGATTACGGTCACATACAAACTAGGAGAGCATCTGTGACTAACAAAATATATACGTAGATTTAATTTTTTTAATACACCTTACACAGCTGGACGCTCCTCATACAGTACCATCTCTCTGCTGGTATTTTTTGTACATTTTCCCAAACATGAGGAAGTATGGTGGACGTGGGCAGGGGGACGCAGCTGGTACTGATGGTGGTGGTGCATCGGCTGGTTCTAGCAAAAGCACAATAGCAGCTAAGGCAGGAGGTGTTGAGCCTGCGTCATCGTCTGGCCCAAGAAGGCCTGTAAGGTTCCCTTTTCTTGGAGTAGGAAAACCGCTTTTAAAGCCGGAGCATCAGGAACAGGTTTTGGCGTACATTGCCGAAACAGCCACCAGCTCTATTGCCTCCTCTTCTGAACGTTCGAAACCTGCAAGCACGGAGTCGTCAGTGCAGGGTTCTGGTCAGGAAAAACACCTTTCCTTGTGTCCTTCACCCCCACCAAAAGCTAAGGTTGCGGCAGGCAACACTTCAGATTACTCTACGGAGCTCTTTTCACATACCATGCCTGGGTCATCCAGTCAAATCCTGAATTCCCCAGTCCAAGATGAATGTGACATGGAGTGCACTGATGCACAGCCACTGCTAGATGATTCTTCTGGTACACTGACTCAGAGCACTACATTGCCCTCGCAGTCTACTGAGCCAGAATCTGACCCAGATGAAACTCAGGTGCCCCTTCCCGCATACTATACCACCTTACACGGTGACATAGAGGAAGGTAAAGAGGAAGGTGCAGATGACTTTGAAGAAGAGGTGGTGGATGACCTAGTTCTTGACCCGGATTGGCATCCATTGGGGGAGGAGGGTGGCGCTGGCAATAGTTCAGATAAGGAGAAGGATCCGCAGCAGGCATTGACATTGCAGCAGCGGTTATCTGCCAGGCCCGTAGCTGTCCAAAAATGTGGAGCAAAAACTAAAAGAGTTGCAGGATGGCTTGGCCAGACGGTCAACTTAGCACAGCGTGCAAAGCCAGAAAATGTATACCATAGTAGGAAGAGTGCAGTGTGGCACTTCTTTGTCCAAAATCCTACTGATGAGGCAAAGGTTACCTGTAAGAAGTGTGGAAGGACCTTTAGCCGAGGTAAACATCTCAGAAATTTGAATACCAGTTGCATGCTTAGACATTTAACCAACATGCACTTGCAAGCGTGGATGGACTACAAAACCTCAGGTAGCACATGTGCACCTGCTCCGACTGAAGGTAGCAAGCAACGCTCCATCGCTTCCCCCACTGTAAGACCACCGCCACCGTTAAGCACACCACCAGCACTAAATGAGGAGGTGTCGTCGCAAGGCCAAAGCACTCAGGGAATCACAATGGTTTTGCAACACAACACTGAATCTAGGCCATCACCACCAATACCATCACCAACCCCCTCTCACTCCGTCCGATCCACCGCTACTTCCCCCATATGCAGCTCTCCAGTCCAGCTCACCCTACCAGACACTCTGATTAGGACAAGAAAGTACTCATCATCTCAACCGCGTACACTGTGCTTGAAGCCTACATAGCCAAACTAATCTCATTAGAGATGATGCCCTACTGTTTGGTTGAAAGCGAAGCTTTCCACAAGCTCATGGCCTACGCTGTCCCACGATATGACCTACCCAATCGGCACTTCTTTTCTCGAAAAGCCATCCCTGCCCTCCACCAGCATGTGAAAGACCGCATTGTCCATGCACTAAAACAGTCAGTGAGTGGAAAGGTGCACCTCACAACAGATGCATGGACCAGTAGGCATGGCCAGGGCTGTTACGTGTCCATCACTGTGCACTGGGTTAATGTGGTGGATGCAGGCTCCACAGGGGACAGCGGCGGTGGAACAGTGCTGCCTAGCCCACAGTATAGGAAACAGTTGGCTGTAGGCTTTCGACCCTCCTTTTCCTCCATCAGTGAAAGCTTGTCACACGAGCACTCCATCCACAGCTGGCAGGGTTGCACACAAAGTGTCCCACTATCGAACAGCTAGTGGTAAGTGTCAGCAGGCTTTGTTAAAGATGATGTCTTTGTGCGACAACAGACACACCGTGGAGGTACTGGCCGACTACTTGCTGCGACAAACTGAGTCATGGCTGGGCAGTCTACATCTTGAGACAGGCAAGGTAATCAGTGATAACGGCCGTAATTTTGTGGCAGCCATAGCCCGTGCAAAACTCACACACATACCTTGCCTGGCTCACACTTTGAACCTGGTGGTGCAGTGCTTCCTTAATAATTATCCGGAGTTAGCATCCCTGCTACTTAAGGTGCGAAGACTGTGCTCACACATCCGTCGCTCAAACGTCCACTCCACTCGTATGCAGAAGCTGCAGCGATTGCTCCACCTCCCAAAGCACCGCCTAATCATAGACGTTGCAACAAGTTGGAACTCCACCCTGCACATGGTTGAGAGGCTGTGCAAACAGAGGCAGGCTGTAATGCATTTGTGAGAGGATACACGGGCAGGCAGTTTGAGGGAAGACATGGAATTGTCTGGTGTGCAGTGGTCAAAGCTGAAAGACCTCTGTAAAGTCCTTCAGTGTTTTGAGGAATGCACACGCCTGGTAAGCGCAGACGACGCCATCATAAGCATGAGCATCCCACTTATGCGTCTGCTCATGCAAAGTTTGACGCTCATTAAGGATCAAGGCGTCTGCAGTGGAGGAGGAGGAGGAGGGAAGCCTTGATAACAGTCAGCCATTGTCTGGTCAGGGAACTGTCCTGGACGAGATGGAGGAAGTAGAGGAAGAGGAGGAGGAGGATGAGGGGGATGATTATTTTGGGCAGGAGGATTCTTCTCAGGGGCCGAGAAAATGTTGGCGTTCCAAGGTCAGGTACAGTGTTTGTGCATGACTGTAGGGATGTGGATTTGCCAGAAAGTGCTCCTCCACCCAGCAGTGGCAGTGCATCATTGACACCTGGAACATTGGCCCACATGTGTGATTATGCCTTGCGGATCCTAAAAAGGGACCCCCACATTGCCAAAATGATGAGGGATGACGACTACTGGCTGGCCAGCATCCTTGATCCACGCTACAAAGGCAAATTACACAACATCAGGAGAACCTAGAGATAATATTGGCTAACAAACAAACAACTCTGGTAAACCGTTTGTTTGAGGCTTTCCCAGCACACAGCAGCGGTGCTGGTTCTCCCACGAGCCATAGTGGGCACAATGGAAGAGGTGTTCGTGGTGCACACAGCCGAAGTGGCGTTGGAGACGGGTTTAATGACCATGTTGTGGAATGATTTCTCAAGTACCGCTCACACGACAGCTAATACTGCATCGATTAAAAGTGACAGGAGACAGCAGTTGTCAACTATGGTTACAAACTACTTCTCCTCCCATATCGATGTTCTCCCTCACAGGTCATTCCCCTTTGACTATTGGGCCTCTAAACTGGACACCTGGCCTGAATTGGCACGATATGCCTTACAGGAGCTCGCTTGCCCTGCTGCTAGTGTGTTATCTGAAAGAGTCTTCAGTGCTGCTGGATCAATCCTGACAGAAAAAAGGACCCGTCTGTCGACCCAAAATATTGATGATCTAACCTTCATTAAAATGAACCATGCATGGGTTTCAAAGGATTTTGTTCCACCTCACCCTGATGACGCATAGGTTGCCAGAAAACTGCCTCGCTTTTGTCCTCCTCTTCCTCGGACTTTCCCAATTCCACCCTTTGCAGCAGCTGAATGTCCAGCCAACACATCAACATATGCCACTTTTTAAACCTCCCTAACTGGGCTGCCCCCCCCCAAGGGCTGGGGTCAACACCTGGCGCACCCGGGCAAGTGCCGTTGCTCTGAACAGGTGGATGGGCCCACTGATGGCCGTCGGCTCTGGCACAGGGCCCCTCATAGTACAATACAGTGTCTCTGACGGGGGCCCACTCGCCATCAGACACACCAGCGTACTATGACGGACCCTGTGCCAGTACTGTCGACCACGAGTGTGCCCCCCTGCTTGGTCATGGCCACAGCACTTGCAAGTTGCAATACTTACCTCTCCCTGCTCCACTGCTGTGTAGTCTGGGCAGTTAAATCCTTCACAGGGACGGCCACTAGAAATTTGATGAATTGCTCGATGATGGTTAAGATGTAGCTATGCCCTGTCCTGCTGGTCTCTACTTTCAGATGATCAATGGCTAGCATTTGTAATGGACGTCAACTTACAAGTGGATGCAGTGGTGCTTTATGATCACCTTTCACAGTTGTGATAGTCACAGACGTGTCACATTCCTGCCACCATTTTTCAATGTCTCTTCTCATGCCAATCCAATAGAATCACCTACGGCCTGTGGATTCTGTCTTTTGTACTCCAAAATGACCAGACACATCATGATAGGCAGTGAGGACCATGTCTACATCTCTCCCTGTGATCACAATTTGATGGAGACGAGTAAGGGTGATGTGATCCATGCTACTGCGATAAAGCAATCCTTTCTTCACAAAGAACCGCTTTCACTGTCTCCACAGACACCATAATTGAGGGTCTGCATCGCCTCTGCAACCTCTACCGGGAGGTTTTCCTGCGATGAGTAATTCCAAAATTTCTGCTAACACTCGACTTTCCGTCTGTACTTTTTATCCATGTAGTTTCCAGTAGCGGAGAGTCTGGACTGGCTTACTGAGATTGAAATATATACGAAGATTTAAAAGTACCACAACACTGTATACTGTTGTACGTTTTGACTACCTTTCCCTTTTTCTACTTTTTAAATTCTGGTGTAATACATAGTGAGCCAGTGAGTGTCTGTGTCTGACTCCGGAAGTATAGACAGAAATGAACAATTACCCCTAGACTGAATACACCTGGCATGTGCTGATACAGTACCTTTGTTCAAAATTTTGTATTACGGTATCATCCATAGTGAATGAGCGTGTGTGGTTTACGCCTTCTATATATATGGTGAATCGGAGATACCAATTTTTACCCTATACTCGATACAGCTTGTATCTTGTTATACAGTACCTTTGTTTGACATTTAGTATTACGGTCAAATCCATACTGAGTAAGCGTCTGAGAGTGACTACGGGACTATGTATACGGAGATTTCAATTGTACTCTATAATATATATACACTTGCTATCTTGTTATCCAGTACCTGTTTTACAACATTTTTTATTATGGTCCCTTCAGACTGAGTGAGCGTCTGAGGGTGACTCTGGAAATATATACAGAGATTTAAAATTTGGCCAACACTGTATACAGCTGTATGCTTCTGATACAGTAACCTTTTTAGCTATTTAGATTCTGGTGTAATCCATAATGAGCCTGTGAACGTTTGTCTGTTACTCTGGCAATATATTTGGAGCTTTAAGATTACCCCAACACTGTATACATCTGTACGCTTGTGTTACATTGCCCATTTACAGCTTTTCATATTCTTGTGTAATCCATACTGGGCCTGAGAGCATTTGTTTCTGCCTCCTGAAATGTATACAGAGATTCAGAATGTTTACACTATACTATATATACCTTGTATTTTGTGATACTGTACCCTTTTTCAACTTTTTTTTTTATTGGGTAATCAATACTGAGCCTGTGAGCATCTGTGTATGACTCATGAAATATATACGGAGATTTACTGTTATCCCTACACTGTATAGAGCTGTATGCTTCTGATACAGTACCATATATCTGCTGGTATTTTGGGTCAATTTTCCAAAACATGAAGTATGGTGGAAGAGGACACGGATGTGGGCGTGGAGGGCCACCTGGTACTGATGGTGGTGGTGGTGGTGGTGGTGCATCTGCTGGTAGTGCCAAAAACAAAATAGCAGCTAAGGCAGGAGATGTTGAGCCTGAGTCATGGTGTAGCTCTGGAAGGCCTGTAAGGCTCCGTTTTCTGGGAGTAGGTACACTGCTTTTAAAGCCGGAGCATCAGGAACTGTTTTTGGCTTACATTGCTGAAACAGCCTCCAGCTCAATCGCCTCCTCTTCTGAAGTTTAAAAAAATGCAAGCACTGAGTCATAACTGCAGGCTTCTGGTCAGGAGCAACCCCTTTCCTTGTGTCCTTCACCCACACCAAAAGTGAAGGATGCGGCAGCACACACTTCAGATTACTCCATGGAGATCTTTTCACATACCATGCCTGGCTTAATTAAAAATGGGGCCCATCATATACTTGAGCATTCCAAATGGGGGACATCAGACACTGGAGCAGCATTTATGGGGCCCATTATACACTGGAGCATTAGAAATGGGGCCCATTATATATGGAGCATTATTAGGGCCCATCATACACTGGAGCATCTTCCATGAGGCCCATCATATACTGGAGCATTCCAGATTGGGGACTTCAGACACTGGAGCAGCATTTATGGGCCCATCATACACTGGAACATCATCCATGAGGCCCATCATATGCTGGAGCATTATAAATGGGGCAGATCATACACTGGAGCAGCATCTATGGGGCACATTATACACTGGAGCATTAGAAATGGGGCCCATTATATATGGAGCATTATTTGTGCCCATCATACACTGGAGCATCATCCATGAGGCCCATCATATACTGGAGCATTGTAAATGGGGCTGATCGGACACTGGAGCAGCATCTATGGGGCACATTATACACTGGAGTATTAGAAATGGGGCCCATTATATATGGAGCATTATTTGAGCCCATAACACACTGGAGCATCGTCCATAGGGACCATCATATACTGTAGCATTATGTGGAGCTCATCATATACTGTAAGGAACATTATATGTGACCAATTATTCTGTACGGAAAAATATATGGGGCTCAATGTGGTGGCCATAACACTGTATTGAGTAATATACTGTCCTGTTTTTGAGCTATTGTACAATTTAAAATAGATCAGTCATGTAAGCAGTGAAGTATTTGTCATTGCACTATACCTATATTTCTGTGCCATATTGAAGCATCATGAGTTGTGGTATGTGTTAAAGGTGCGCACAGACACTCTTTGGTCCAGGGCAGACGAAAACCTGGAGCCAGTCCTACCCCCCCACAACTTTAGCCAAATAACCCCCAGTTTTCAATGCGTAACTATTATTATGAAGTAAATTAAGGTTGACAAGCTTCAGTAATAAGAATTGATGGTTTTGGCATTGAAATGGGCACTGTAGGTGTGTTTACTGTCCTACACTCCCTGCCGACTTTGCTTCCCCATTGACTTGCATTGGGTTTCGTGTTTCAGTCGGCCTTCGACTTTTCCATATAGTGGGCCGATTTCATTCGACCCGACTTTTGCGAAACTCGGGTTTTATGAAACCCGACTCGACCCTAAAAATGGCAAAGTCGCTCATCTCTAGTTATAAAAAATTATAATGATTATATTGCACATAAAAACATTTCACATCATATATTCAACACTACAGATTTGCAACACAAATTATCTAAACGATTACCCAAGTATTTATTTTCAACTCATTCAAGAGCCTTTTGTTAAACAACATGTGTATCTATGTATCTAACCCTATCCTGTGTGATAATGTCTGCTGAGCTGTGTACCTAATCCTCTCCTGTGTGATACTTTCTGCTGAGCTATGTATCTAATCCTATCGTGTGTTACTGACTGTTCAACCGTGTATCTAATCCTAACCTGTGTGATACTGACTGCTGAGCAGTGTATCTAATCCTATCATGTGTGATACCGTCTGCTGATCCGTGTATCTAACCCTATCCTGTGTGATACTGACTGCTGAGCCGTGTATCTAATCCTATTCTGTGTGATACTGTCTGCTGATCAGTGTATCTAACCCTATCCTGTGTGATACTGAATGCTGAGCCGTGTATCTAATCCTATTCTGTGTGATACTGTCTGCTGAGCCATGTACCTAATCCTATTCTGTGTGATACTGTGTGCTGAGCCGTGTATCTAATCCTATCCTGCGTGATACTGTCTGCTGAGCCGTAGAAAAAAGAGGGGGAGAAGCCAGCGCTGCTTGTGGTCAGAACGTAATACATAAAGTGTGAAAACACACATTGGTTTCTATCTGTATTCAAAAATGAGACATTTAGCAAAAAATTGATCAATTGTTTGAGCTACCCCGCCACGTCAAGGCAGTCTCGTATGGGGAGTCCTACTCTACGTTTTTTATGTTCGCTGTGCCATTACGGCCTCCTAAATGTATAAAAGCAAGACCTCATTACATGCACACTGTACCTCAAGCATTTCAGAATCGCTCCTATGGCACCAGAGAGGACAAGCGCAGGTAAAGGTTAGCCAGGTCCATGCAGACATTTCAGGTCCAACCTCCACACTGCCTGACCAGCACCACAGATAAAGGACGATTCAGGCCCAGACACAGGTGCGTAATCAAATAAAGCCTGTCTGCTGAGCCGTGTATCTATTCCTATCCTGTGTGATACTGACTGCTGAGCTGTGTATCTAATCCTATCCTGTGTGATACTGACTGATGAGCTGTGTATCTAATCCTATCGTGTGTTACTGACTGCTCAGCCATGTATCTAATCCTATCCTGTGTGATACTGACTGCTGAGCAGTGTATCTAATCCTATCCTGTGTGATACCGTCTGCTGAACCGTGTATCTAACCCTATCCTTTGTGATACTAACTGCTGAGCCGTGTACCTAATCCTAGTCTGTGTGATACTGTCTGCTGAGCTGTGTATCTAGTACTATTCTGTGTGATACTGTGTGCAGAGCTCTGTATCTAATCCTATCCTGTGTGATACTGACTGCTGAGCCATGTGTCTAATCCTCTCCTGTGTGATACTGATTGCTGAGCTGTGTATCTAATCTTATCCTGTGTGATACTGACTGCTGAGCCGACGCCGTGTATCTAATCCTATCCTGTGTGATACTGTTCCCCCCTGCAGTCTGTGTCAGAGGGTGGTCTGTGTTGGCACGGTAATAAATTGTGCTATTTCCAGCTTTACAGCAGGACGATAACACCATAGAAATGATAAGCATAATAGGCAAAATTGTTTGGTGAATTGGAACATGCAGGGTTAAAATTTCGCCTCACAACATAGCCAATGACGCTCTCGGGGTCCAGACGTGTGACTATGCAAAATTTTTTGGCTGTAGCTGCGATGGTGCAGATGCCAATCCTGGACATACACACATACATACTGTACATACATACACTTTTTCCCCATTCTGTACATAGGGGAAAAATTGTTTGGTGAATTAGAATGCGCAGGGTTAAAATTTCGCCTCACAACATAGCCTATGACACTCTTGGGGTCCAGATGTGTGACTGTGCAAAATTTTGTGGCTGTAGCTGCGACGGTGCAGATGCCAATCCCGGACATACACACACACATATTGAGCTTTATATATTAGATTACCGGTGCCTTACAAATTCTATTGTGAAATACTGGTGCAAATACACTAGTTCCAATGAGGCTTTAATTTTAAGATTAACCCCTTAACGACCAGGGGTATTTTTGGTTTTGCATTTTCATTCCCCCCCCTCTTCCTAGAGCCATAACTTTTTTTTATTTTTCCATCAATATGGCCATGTGGGGGCTTGTTTTTTCGGAACGAGTTGTACTTTTGAACAACACCATTGGTTTTACCATGTCGTGTACTACAAAACGGGGAAAAATATTCCAAGTGTGATAAAAATGCAAAACAAGTGCAATGCCACACTTGTTTTTGGCTTGGCTTTTTTGCTAGGTTCACTAAATGCTAAAAGCGACTTGCCATTATAGTTCTCCAGGTCAGTACGGTTCATAGACACCAAACATGTCTAGGTTCTTTTTTATCTACGTGGTGAAAAAAATTGCGCCATCTTCCGAGACCCATAGCGTCTCCATTTTTCGTGATCTCAGGTTGGGTGAGGGCTTATTTTTTGCGAGCCAAGCTGGCGTTTTTAGTGATACCACTTTTGTGCAGATAATTTCCTTTGATTACCCATTATTGCATTTTAATTCAAAGTCACAGCAACCAAAAGCACATAATTCTGGCGTTTTGATTTTTTTTCTCACTGCGCCATTTAGTGATCGGATTAATCCTTATTTTTATTGATTGTGTGATTCTGAATGCAGCGATACCAAATATGTGTATGTTTGATTTTGATTTTATTTGTTTTATTTTGAATGGGGCGAAAGGGGGGCGATTTTAACTATATATATATATATATATATATAAATCCAACAATGTAGACCAGCTCACTCCTGTGAACCACCTGGAACCTCAGCTGACCTGGTTAACTCCGTTGTGCCCGGATCTGGATGTAGGAGTCCATCCATACAAATGTGAACAGCGACAAAGCAAAGTCCAGCAATAACGTGAGCAATCCAGGATGCTGTTAAAAATTTTTTTCTTTTTATTCATAAATCCATTAAAATGCAATGGTCCAAGCAGTTCAAAACAGCAATAACGCAGGAAAGTCGTGCAGATAGGACTACGCGTTTCAGCCTTAAATGGTACTGTGCATCACGTGCTGTTCTGCTGCTTTTCTGCTGCGGTTCTGCAGGGCCAAATCTGCTGCGGAACTGCACGGAGTCTGCACTGTGTGCACAGGGCCTTAAATCTTATGGTCAGGTTATTGGACATTCCTAATGTACTTTTCTCCAATATGTTGAATTCTTTCCTTATAATCTTTATGCATGTTGTATACTGATCAATATGTGGATAGTTTATATGTGTGATCTGCTTTTATAGCACATGTTTTTAAGTCTCTCACATATGTTTATAATTACCCTGATGGGAGTGGGATGTATATAAGGTTCCATGTTTGGAAAGCAGATTAGATTCTGGACCGTGAAGAAGGCGGGTTCTACCGCTGAAACGCGTAGTCCTATCTGCACGACTTTCCTGCGTTATTGCTGTTTTGAACTGCTTGGACCATTGCATTTTAAAGGATTTATGAATAAAAAGAAAAATTTTTTTAACAGCATCCTGGATTGCTCACGTTATTGCTGGACTTTGCTTTGTCGTTGTTCATATATATATATACATATATATATATATATATATATATATATTATTATTTTTATTTTTTTTTTTTCCCATATTTTTAAAAACATTTTTTTTAAACTTTTGGCATGCTTCAATTGAGGTCTTCATAGAGGTCTCCAGGAAACCTCTGGTTGTTATGTATCTAATCCTATCCTGTGTGATACTGTCTGCTGAGCCGTGTATATAATACTATTCTGTGTGATACTGTGTGTTGAGCTGTGTATCTAATCCTATCCTGTGTGATACTGTCTGCTGAGCCGTGTATCTATTCCTATTCTGTGATACTGACTGCTGAGCTGTGAATCTAATCCTATCCTGTGTGATACTGACTGCTGAGCTGTGTATCTAATCCTATCCTGTGTGATACTGACTGCTGAGCTCTGTATCTAATCCTTTCCTTTGTGATGCTGACTGCTGAGCTGTGTATCTAATCCTATCCTGTGTGATACTGACTGCTGAGCTGTGTATCTAATCCTATCCTGTGTGATACTGACTGCTGAGCCGTGTATCTAATCCTATCCTGTGTGATACTGACTGCTGAGCTGTGTATCTAATCCTATCCTTTGTGATGCTGACTGCTGAGCTGTGTATCTAATCCTATCCTTTGTGATGCTGACTGCTGAGCTGTGTATCTAATCCTATCCTTTGTGATGCTGACTGCTGAGCTGTGTATCTAATCCTATCCTTTGTGATGCTGACTGCTGAGCTATGTATCTAATCCTATCCTGTGTGATACTGACTGCTGATCTGTGTATCTAATCCTATCCTGTGTGATACTGACTGCTGGGCTGTGTATCTAATCCTATCCTGTGTGATACTGTCTGCTGAGCCGTGTATCTAATCCTATCCTGTGTGATACTGTCTGCTGAGCCGTGTATCTAATCCTATCCTGTGTGATACTGACTGCTGAGCCATGTATCTAATCCTATCCTGTGTGATGCTGACTGCTGAGCTGTGTATCTAATCCTATCCTTAAAATTTCACAACATAGCCTATGACGCTCTCGGGGTTCAGGCGTGTGACTGTGCAAAATTTTGTGGCTGTAGCTGCGACGGTGCAGATGTCAATCCCGGACATACATACACAAGCCGCGGAGACACCATCACGTGTTTCTCAACGCAAGCAATGACTAGCCAGGTCTTTCCCCGGGAAGGAACAACCACGGGAAGGGCAGTCTCCAATGAAGGAAACCACCTATGCCAAAACATGGTATCCATCCACAGACAGCTGTTTCGGGGTATTGCCCCTCATCAGTGTGGAGTAGGAAACTGGCTAGTAGGAGCAATGCCTAGTAAAAGACTGTGAAAATGAGGATGAGTGACCTCGTGGAGATCAAACATCCAACACTGCGGAGACACCATCACATGTTTCTCAACGCAGTGATCTAGAGCAATGCCCCCATCCCTTATGGGAAATATGCAAAAACATGCAAAACACAAGCCGCGGAGACACCATCACGTGTTTCTCAACGCAAGCAATGACTAGCCAGGTCTTTCCCCGGGAAGGAACAACCACGGGAAGGGCAGTCTCCAATGAAGGAAACCACCTATGCCAAAACATGGTATCCATCCACAGACAGCTGTTTCGGGGTATTGCCCCTCATCAGTGTGGAGTAGGAAACTGGCTAGTAGGAGCAATGCCTAGTAAAAGACTGTGAAAATGAGGATGAGTGACCTCGTGGAGATCAAACATCCAACACTGCGGAGACACCTCATTTTCACAGTCTTTTACTAGGCATTGCTCCTACTAGCCAGTTTCCTACTCCACACTGATGAGGGGCAATACCCCAAAACAGCTGTCTGTGGATGGATACCATGTTTTGGCATAGGTGGTTTCCTTCATTGGAGACTGCCCTTCCCGTGGTTGTTCCTTCCCGGGGAAAGACCTGGCTAGTCATTGCTTGCGTTGAGAAACACGTGATGGTGTCTCCGCGGCTTGTGTTTTGCATGTTTTTGCATATTTCCCATAAGGGATGGGGGCATTGCTCTAGATCACTGCGTTGAGAAACATGTGATGGTGTCTCCACAGTGTTGGATGTTTGATCTCCACGAGGTCACTCATCCTTATTTTCACAGTCTTTTACTAGGCATTGCTCCTACTAGCCAGTTTCCTACTCCACACTGATGAGGGGCAATACCCCGAAACAGCTGTCTGTGGATGGATACCATGTTTTGGCATAGGTGGTTTCCTTCATTGGAGACTGCCCTTCCCGTGGTTGTTCCTTCCCGGGGAAAGACCTGGCTAGTCATTGCTTGCGTTGAGAAACACGTGATGGTGTCTCCGCGGCTTGTGTTTTGCATGTTTTTGCATATTTCCCATAAGGGATGGGGGCATTGCTCTAGATCACTGCGTTGAGAAACATGTGATGGTGTCTCCGCAGTGTTGGATGTTTGATCTCCACGAGGTCACTCATCCTCATTTTCACATACATACATACATACACACACACAGAGCTTTATATATTCGATGTACACATCATGGCTGAAAATGTATACAGTGGGGAAAAAAAGTATTTAGTCAGTCAGCAATAGAGCAAGTTCCACCACTTAAAAAGATGAGAGGCGTCTGTAATTTACATCATAGGTAGACCTCAACTATGAGAGACAAACTGAGAAAAAAAAAATCCAGAAAATCACATTGTCTGTTTTTTTTTCATTTTATTTGCATATTATGGTGGAAAATAAGTATTTGGTCAGAAACAAGCAATCACGATTTCTGGCTCTCACAGACCTGTAACTTCTTCTTTAAGAGTCTCCTCTTTCCTCCACTCATTACCTGTAGTAATGGCACCTGTTTAAACTTGTTATCAGTATAAAAAGACACCTGTGCACTCCCTCAAACAGTCTGACTCCAAACTCCACTATGGTGAAGACCAAAGAGCTGTCAAAGGACACCAGAAACAAAATTGTAGCCCTGCACGAGGCTGGGAAGACTGAATCTGCAATAACCAACCAGCTTGGAGTGAAGAAATCAACTGTGGGAGCAATAATTAGAAAATGGAAGACATACAAGACCACTGATAATCTCCCTCGATCTGGTGCACCACGCAAAATCCCACCCCGTGGGGTCAGAATGATCACAAGAACGGTGAGCAAAAATCCCAGAACCACGCGGGGGGACCTAGTGAATGAACTGCAGAGAGCTGGGACCAAGGTAACAAGGCCTACCATAAGTAACACACTACACCACCATGGACTCAGATCCTGCAGTGCCAGACGTGTCCCACTGCTTAAGCTTGTACATGTCCGGGCCCGTCTGAAGTTTGCTAGAGAGCATTTGGATGATCCAGAGGAGTTTTGGGAGAATGTCCTATGGTCTGATGAAACCAAACTGGAACTGTTTGGTAGAAACACAACTTGTCGTGTTTGGAGGAAAAAGAATACTGAGTTGCATCCATCAAACACCATACCTACTGTAAAGCATGGTGGTGGAAACATCATGCTTTGCGGCTGTTTCTCTGCAAAGGGGCCAGGACGACTGATCTGGGTACATGAAAGAATGAATGGGGCCATGTATCGTGAGATTTTGAGTGCAAACCTCCTTCCATCAGCAAGGGCATTGAAGATGAAACGTGGCTGGGTCTTTCAACATGACAATGATCCAAAGCACACTGCCAGGGCAACGAAGGAGTGGCTTCGTAAGAAGCATTTCAAGGTCCTGGAGTGGCCTAGCCAGTCTCCAGATCTCAACCCTATAGAAAACCTTTGGAGGGAGTTGAAAGTCCGTGTTGCCAAGCGAAAAGCCAAAAACATCACTGCTCTAGAGGAGATCTGCATGGAGGAATGGGCCAACATACCAACAACAGTGTGTGGCAACCTTGTGAAGACTTACAGAAAACGTTTGACCTCTGTCATTGCCAACAAAGGATATATCACAAAGTATTGAGATGAAATATTGTTTCTGACCAAATACTTATTTTCCACCATAATATGCAAATAAAATGAAAAAAAAAACAGACAATGTGATTTTCTGGATTTTTTTTTCTCAGTTTGTCTCCCATACTTGAGGTCTACCTATGATGTAAATTACAGACGCCTCTCATCTTTTTAAGTGGTGGAACTTGCACTATTGCTGACTGACTAAATACTTTTTTTCCCCACTGTATTTGTGGAATTTGTGAATCATCTATTTCTTGGTGTATTAACCCCTTCCTGACATGAGACGTACTATCCCGTCCACGGTACCTGGGCCCGTATGACCGGGGACGGGATAGTATGTCTACCGCGATCAGCGGCGCCCACGTGGTGAGCGCCGCTGATCGCGGCCGGGTGTCAGCTGATTATCACAGCTGACACCCGGCACAATGTGTCAGGGGCGGTCACGGACCGCCCCCGACACGTTAACCCCTTGCACACCGCGATCAAACGCGATCGCGGTGTACCGGGAGTTAAAGGGAAGCATCGGCAGGGAGGGGGCTCCCTCCGTGCTTCCCTGAGCCCCCCACGGCAGCGCAATGTGCAGCGCTGCTGCGGGGGACTCCTTTCCTCCAGGCCCCCGAATCCAAGATGGCGACGGGGGCCTTCGGGGGCCTGGGGAAGCTGGCTTCCTCAGTGCCTGCAAAGCGCAGGCATGAGGAAGCCTTGTGCACTGCCTGTGACAGATTGCTGATCTGTCACAGCGATCTGTCACAGGACAGTGATGTCCCACCTGGGACTATGTAATAAAGTAAAAAAAAAATTAAAAAAAAGTGTAAAAATAAATTTAAAAAAATCGCCAAATAAATTAGTAAAAAAAAAAAAAAATATTCCCCAATAAATTCATTTTTTGAAAATAATAAAAAAAACAAAACAATAAAAGTACACATATTAGGTATCGCCGCGTCCGTAACGACCTGCCCTATAAAACTGTCCCATTAGTTAACCCCTTTAGCGAATCCCTTAAAAAATAAAAATAAAAAACGAAGCAAAAAATAATGATTTATTATCATACCGCCAAACAAAAAGTGCAATAACGCGCGATCAAAAAGACGCATATAAATATCCATGGTACCGCTGAAAACGTCATCTTATCCTGCAAAAAACAAGCCACCACACAGCATCATCAGCGAAAAAATAAAAAAGTTATAACTCGCAGAATAAAGCGATGCAAAAATAATTATTTTTTATATAAATAGTTTTCATTGCATAAAACCGACAAAAACATAAAAAAAGACCTAAATGAGGTATCGCTGTAACCGTACTGACCCAAAGAATAAAACCGCTTTATCAATTTTACCGCACGCGGAACGGTGTAAACGCACCCCCCCAAAAGAAATTCATGAAACGCTGGTTTTTGTTCATTCTGCGTCCCAAAAATCGGAATAAAAAGCGATCAAAAAATTTCACGTGCCCGAAAATGGTACCAATAAAAACGTCAACTCGTCCCACAAAAAATAAGACCTCACATGACTCGGTGGGTCAAAATACGGAAAAATTATAGCTCTCAATATGTGGTGATGCAAAAACTATTTTTACAATAAAAAGCGTCTTTAAGCGTGCGACAGCTGCCAAACATAAAAACCGCCATAAATAGTAAATCAAACCCCCCGTTATCACCCCCTTAGTTAGGGAAAAATAATAAAATAAAAAAAATGTATTTATTTCCATTTTTCCATTAGGGTTAGGGCTAGGGTTAGGGCTAGGGGTGGGTTAGGGTAGGGTTAGGGTTAGGGTTAGGGTTAGGGCTAGGGCTAGGGTTAGGGCTAGGGTTAGGGCTAGGGCTAGGGTTAGGGCTAGGGTTAGGGCTAGGGTTAGGGGCGTGTTGGGGTTCGGGTTGGAGTTAGAATTGGGGGTTTCCACTGTTTGGGCACATCAGGGGCTCTCCAAATGCAACATGGCGTCTGATCTCAATTCCAGCCAATTCTGAGTTGAAAAAGTCAAATGGTGCTCCTTCCCTTCCAAGCTCTGCTATGCGCCCAAACAGTGTTTTACCCCCACATGTAGGGTATCAGCCTACTCAGGACAAATTGCAAAACAATTTTTGGGGTCCAATTTCTCCTGTTACCCTTAGGAAAATAAAAAATTGGGGGCAAAAATATCATTTTTGTGGAAAAAAATGATTTTTTTATTTTCACGTCCGAGTGTTATAAACTTCTGTGAAGCACTTGGGGGTTCAAAGTGCTCAAGACACATCTAGATAAGTTCCGTGGGGGGTCTAGTGTCCAAAATGGGGTCACTTGTGGGGAGTTTCAATAGTTTAGGTACATTAGGGGCTCTCCAAATGCACATGACACCCGCAGACCATTCCATCAAAGTCTGCATTCCAAAACGTCACTGCTTCCCTTCCGAGCCCCGACGTGTGTCCATACAGTAGTTTTCTCCCACATATGGGGTGTCAGCGTACTCAGGAAAAATTGGACAACAACTTTTGGGGTCCAATTTCTCCTGGTACCCTTGGGAAAATAAAAAAATGGTGACTAAAAGATCATGTTTGTGGAAAAAATACGAATTTTTTATTTTCACGCCCGGGCGTTGTAAACTTCTGTGAAGCACTGGGGGGGTCAAAGTGCTCACCACACATCTAGATAAGTTCCTTGGGGGGTCTAGTTTATAAAATGGTGTCATTTGTGGGGGGTTTCCACTGTTTAGGTACATTAGGGGCTCTCCAAAGGCAATATGACACCCGCAGACCATTCCATCAAAGTCTGCATTCCAAAACGTCACTACTTCCCTTCCGAGCCCCGACGTGTGCCCATACAGTAGTTTTCTCCCACATATGGGGTATCAGCATACTCAGGACAAATTGGACAACAACTTTTGGGGTCCAATTTCTCCTGGTACCCTTGGGAAAATAAAAAAATGGTGACTAAAAGATCATGTTTGTGGAAAAAATACGAAATTTTTATTTTCACGCCCGGGCGTTGTAAACTTCTGTGAAGCACTGGGGGGGTCAAAGTGCTCACCACACATCTAGATAAGTTCCTTGGGGGGTCTAGTTTACAAAATGGTGTCATTTGTGGGGGGTTTCCACTGTTTAGGTACATTAGGGGCTCTCCAAAGGCAACATGACACCCGCAGACCATTCCATCAAAGTCTGCATTCTAAAACGTCACTACTTCCCTTCCGAGCCCCGACGTGTGCCCATACAGTAGTTTTCTCCCACATATGGGGTATCAGCATACTCAGGACAAATTGGACAACAACTTTTGGGGTCCAATTTCTCCTGGTACCCTTGGGAAAATAAAAAAATGGTGACTAAAAGATCATGTTTGTGGAAAAAATACGAATTTTTCTTATTTTCACGCCCGGGCGTTGTAAACTTCTGTGAAGCACTGGGGGGGTCAAAGTGCTCACCACACATCTAGATAAGTTCCTTAGGGGGTCTAGTTTCCAAAATGGTGTCATTTGTGGGGGGTTTCCACTGTTTTGGTACATCAGGGGTTTTCCAAACGCGACATGGTGTCCGATCTCAATTCCAGCCAAAAACGTCAAATGGCGCTGCTTCCCTTCTGAGCTCTGCCATGCGCCCAAATAGTGGTTTACCCCCACATGTGGGGTATCAGCGTACTCAGGACAAATTGCACAATAACTTTTAGGGTCCTGTTACCCTTGGAAAAATAAGAATTGAGGGTGAAAAGATCATTTTTGTTGAAAAAATATGATTTTTTAATTGTATGGCTTTATGTTATAAACTTCTGTGAAGCCCATGGGGGTTCAAAGTTCTCACCACACATCTAGATAAGTTCCTTAGGGGGTCTATTTTCCAAAATGGTGTCATTTGTGGGGGGTTTCCACTGTTTTGGTACATCAGGGGTTTTCCAAACGCAACATGGTGTCCGATCTCAATTCCAGCCAAAAACGTCAAATGGCGCTGCTTCCCTTCCGAGCTCTGCCATGCGCCCAAATAGTGGTTTACCCCCACATGTGGGGTATCAGCGTACTCAGGACAAATTGCACAATAACTTTTAGGGTCCTGTTACCCTTGAGAAAATAAAAATTGGGGTGAAAAGATCATTTTTGTGGAAAAAATATGATTTTTTAATTGTACCGCTGTACGTTATAAACTTCTGTAAAGCCCTTGTGGGTTCAAAGTTCTCACCACATATCTAGATAAGTTCCTTGGGGGGTCTAGTTTCCAAAATGGGGTCACTTGTAGGGGGTTTCCACTGTTTAGGTACATCAGGGACTCTCCAAACGTGACATGGCGTCCAATCTGAATTCCAGCCAATTTTGCATTGAAAAAGTCAAACGGCGCTCCTTCCATTCTGAGCTCTGCCATGCGCCGAAACAGTCGTTCCCCCCCACATATCAGGTATCTGCGTACTCAGGACAAATTGCACAATAACTTTTGCAGTTCAATTTCTCCTGTTACCCTTGGTAAAATAAAAAAAATTGAACCTGAAGTATTTTTTTTATGAAAAAAAGTTAGATGTTCATTTTTTTTTAAATATTCAAAAAAATTCCTGTGATGCACCTAAAGGGTTAATAAACTTCTTTAATGTGGTTTTGAGCACCTTAAGGGGTGCAGTTTTTAGAATGGTGTCACTTTTGGGTATTTTCTATCATATAGACCCCTCAAAGTGGCTTCAAATGTGATGTGGTCCTAAAAATAAAATGGTGTTGTAAAAATGAGAAATCGCTGGTCAAATTTTAACCCTTATAACTTCCTAACAAAAAAAAATTTTGGTTCCAAAATTGTGCTGATGTAAAGTAAACATGTGGGAAATGTTAGTTATCAAGTTTTTTGTGTGCCGTATCTCTGTGATTTAAGGGCATAAAAATTCAAAGTTGGAAAATTGCGAAATTTTCAAAATTTTCGCCAAATTTCCGTTCTTCTCACAAATAAACGCAAGTTATTTGAATGAAATTTTACCACTAACATGAAGTACAATATGTCACGAGAAAACAATGTCAGAATCACCGGGATCCATGGAAGCGTTCGAGAGTTATGACCTCATAAAGGTACAGTGGTCAGAATTGTAAAAATTGGCCCGGTCATGAACGTGCAAACCACCCTTGGGGGTGAAGGGGTTAATATATAGCAATTATCACCATATGACATATTACTGTGGTTTCACAAACAATATGGGAAATACCATCTTCCAATGTAATTTTTTTCTTATTTATTTTCTTGCAGTAAATAAAGAAGTATGTGACAAATAATCTATCAGGGTATATTCACATTCTGAAGATTATTGACAAATGGTATTGACCAGTCAATACTTGCCTATCGCTTCAGATCCCTCCAGAAATAACAAGGCCACACTGAGATAGATTAAATTAACCACGGCAGCCTTTATTAAATGAACAACATAAACAACAATAATCCCCAAATAATCCCATCCTATATGCTGTTAAATGGAATGTGATGTTCCCCGAAGCCCTTCAACTCTGACTGGTAATATACCTGCTCGGGTCATTTTACCTCTAACCGTTTCGCCACCAACTCAGAGGCACCTATAAAGCAACTATAAAGCAACTTGGCATTTTATTTAAAAGCCAGAACTTGTGGTCCCCTTAAGCCCTTAGCGTGGAGATTTCAGTACCCACCATAACATAATTAAGACTGCATGAGGGATCCAGAAACTCGCAGGCCCCCTCCACACCATTCACCATGGACCATGTCTCCCACTTCATGGACTCTGCCATGATAAAGACAACTAAGTTATCAGAATTAGCAAAAAAACCCATTCCGCCTAATAATCAAGCCCCATCTGCCCTCTGACAGGTTCCCAAAGACAACTTCCCCAAAACCTGCTGAAATTCAGGACCAAAAACAACAAATGCCTAAGCAACTACAAACCAGAATAAAAGCGGGGTGGGAGATTGCTGTTCTCAGGCTTTATTTAAAATGGCTTACCCTTTAAAAAAGTTGCACCTTAAAATGCCACCCTTCTCTCTCTCTGATGTTACAGTGTGCCCTCCTCACCTCCTCCTTCTTCTGTACACATTTTCCTACACGTATTTCCCACCCCAAACACTGTCATGTCAGCCTCCCATCTAGGCCTAATCCTAATGATGGCTTCTCTAACTTTGTATAATCAAATATGTGATAATTTGTAATACTGTGATATATTTTGCTTTCTGATTTCCTAGATTTACTATGATTTCTTTACAAATCTAGGCCTTTTTTTTGCATATGAGAAAAAAACTGACCTTTTTTCCTAAGTAGACTGGACCTGATTTTCATCCATTTTTGGTCTGTCATCATTTTAACCATCCCTTTTTCCCATATGCAAAGCATAAAGCAATGCCAAGCTTCTCTTACCCATTACAAGGAACCTAACCTCTGATTCATGCTGAGTTATCCATGAGCAGCATGAATCTGAGTTTGGCTGAAATGCTTGAGCATTTGGGGACTTGGGTGATAAGTCTGAGACAGGCTCCCGGCGGCTTATTCCCATCCCTATCCTCTTCACCGATAGGTATCTTCCTTTGTACACACATAGGGAGTGACCTATCAGTCATGTGGAGCACAGCTGGTACAAGTAGCCAAGGACTGTCATCGGACTAGTCATCTGAGACTCATAGTCCCCAACCAACTTTCCAAAGTATGTTTTATTTGAAATGCTGCAGCGTTATAAAGCAAAATACACAAAATACACAGAGTTGCATTAACGCAGCCAAACTCTGATTCATGGTGACCGTGGGTAAGGCTGCATGAATCAGATGACAGAATCCCATGAAAAAGTAAAAAAACTGATCACACTTAGAAGACACACGGATGCCATCCAGGTGCTGTCTATTTTTTTTTTTCAAGGACACAATGATTTGAATGGGCAAGTTTGATCCATGATTCAAATTCAAAATAAAAATAGACATGACTCCAATTTTTGAGGATTTACAGTAGGTTCTGTTCATATCATGTTAAGAGTAGAGATGAGCGACTTTGCCTTTTTTCGAGTCGAGTTGGGTTTCATGAAACCCGACTTTTGCAAAAGCCGGGTCGAACGCAATCGGCTGATTAACGTGAAAAGTAAGAAGGCCGACTGAAATACGAAACCCACTGCAAGTCAATGGGGAAGAAAAGTCGGCAGTGAGTGGAGGACAGGAATCACACCTACAGTGCCCATTTTAATGCCAAAAACATCAATTCTTATTACTTAAGCTTGTCAACCTTAATTTACTTTATAATAATAGTTAAGCATTGAAAATTGGGGGTTATTTGCCTAAAGTTGTGGGGGGGGGGTATGGCTGGCTCCAGATTTTCGTGGGCCCAGGGCCAAAGAGTGTCAATGGGCTCCTTTAACACATGCCCCAATTCATGATCCTCTGATACGGCAGAGAAATAGAGGTATAGTACAATGAAAAATACTTCACTTCTTACATCACATGACTGATATCCATTTTAAATTCTCCAATTGCTCCAAAAACGTACAGTATATTACTCCATACTGTATTATGGCCACCGCATAGTGCGCTATACAGAGTAATGAGGCCCATATATTTCTCCATACAGAATCATTGGTCCCATATAATGTTCGATACGGTATATGATGAGCTCCACATAATGCTACAGTATATGTTGGTCCCCATGGATGAAGCTCCACTGTCTTATGGGCCCAAATAATGCTCCATATATAATGGGCCCCATTTCTAATGCTCCAGTGTATAATGGGCCCTGTAAATGCTGCTCCAGTGTCTGATGTCCACCTTTGGAATGCTCCAGTGTATGGTGGGCCCCATATATCATTCTCCAGAGTATAGTGCTCCCCAAAAATTGCTCCCAACCTTTAAAACAATTAAATAAGTCTCCTCGCTAGGAATCCCTGTGCTAGTCTGGACTCCTCGTCGTCCCCATCTTCCATATCTGCACTTGGACTGTTTAGGCAGAGGGCGTACAGACGTGATGTCATCGCGCTCTCTGACCAGAATGTCACTGTCAGGAAACGTGGAAGACGTCACGGCGGTGGAGCAGGGAGTGGTAAGTATTTCAACTTTGCAAGTGCTTTGATCCTGAGCAAGCAGGGGGGTCCACTCGTTGGCGACGGCACTGGCATAGGTCCCCTCATAGTACGGCGGTGTGTCTGACGGCGGGTGGGCCCTCCCAGGTGGGCCCTCCCACCAGCAGAGACACTTTTGAGTACTATGAGGGGCCCTGTGCCAGTGCTGTCACCCATGAGTATGCCCCCCCACCTGCTCAAGGAACCTGCACTTTCATCTGCACCTTCCTCTTTGTCACCGTGTAAAGTGGTATAGTATGCGGGAAGGGGAACCTGAGTTTGATCAGGGTCAGATTCTGGCTGTGTAGAGTGCGAGGGGAATGTAGTGGTCTGGGTCAATGTACCAGCAGAATCATCTAGTAGTGGCTGGGCATCAATGCACTTGTGGCGTCCCCAGGAGTACGGTCGCCACAGTGGCATTACCTTCCTCCTAGGGAGTGTGATGTCATGCTTGGGAGCAATGAAGGATCTCTCTAGCAGTTAAACTAACACACAACACAGTTCCCACTCAAGGCCAGCAGGGAGAGCTCTGAACCTGACTGCTGAGGAGCTGCTCTCTGTGGTCGGGAGGAGGGAAGTTAGGGAAGTCTGTGAAGGGAAGGGGAAGTGTGTGGACGTGAGAAGGGGAGCTGGAGGATGAGCAGAGTTAAGGCTCACTCCTAGCTGGAGTGCATGGTCCGGATTCCGGTCTCCGAGTTTGTAGGGACACTGACAGTCTTGCAGCAGAAACCGGAGGAAGTAGCAGCTGTAAATGCTCTGTTCCCAACTAAGGCTCGGAGGCCCCAGCAGCGACTTGTGTGAGCCAGAAGGAAAAGGCTACGGCTGCCTGCCATACGAGAAAGTTTCAAAAGAGAGTCAACAGGGGGAACTTCAGTGAACTCAGTACTGCGAGTACTTCAGATAAGCACTAGAATGGAGGCCACACTACCTATCTGCAGAGAGAGAATTCCTAATTTGCTTCCAGGCTGACCAACTCCTTCTCCATCTGTACTCTGGGTCCTGGACGGCACTTACCAAGTACAGGTAAAGGAACTGCACGACTGTGTCTGTCATCTTTATCCTGCACCTGGTGCACGGCTCTGCTACATCCTGCACTGCACACCATCTACCAACTCTTTCATCTGCCCTGCGACTACGGCCCTACCTGTGCAGGGCTTCCACATCTTAGCTGCACCACAACATCTGTCCCAGAGAAGCGACACTGCAGCGCGGGTCAATCTGATCAGAAACCACAGGTGGCGTCATGTATCATTCACCTATAAACGTTATTCACCCCTTTGCATGGACGCCCAGAGCCACGGACCTGGTCACCACCACTGTGACACATCCCTCTGAGACACCGGCCCGGTACCGATTAACCCCACTGCCCTGGCTGGCCACCCACTCTCCATGTCAGATTCATCTTGGACTGGGGAATTCACGATTTGACTTGCTAACCCAGGCATGGTATGTGAGAAAGAGCTACATGGAGTAATATGAAGTGTGGCCTGCTGCATCATTCACTTTTAGTGGGGGTGAAGGACACATGAAAAGGGGTTCTTCCTGACCAGGAGCCAGCACTTGATGACTCAGTGCTTGCATTTTTGAAACTTCAGAAGAGGAGGGCATATTAGCTGGAGTCTGTTTTGGCAATGTTAGCCAAAACCAGTTCCTGATGCTCCGGCTTTAAAAGCAGTTAACCTACTCCCAGAAAAGGTAGCCTTCCAGGTGTTCCGGAGCCAGACCATGACACAGGCTCAACACCTCCTGCCTTAGCTGCTATTGTGCTTTTGCCACTACCAGCAGATGCACCACCACCATCAGTACCAGCTGGCCCTCCCACACCCACGTCCGCGGCCTCTTCCACCATACTTCCAAATTTTGGAAAAATGTACCCAAAATAACATCAGATATATGGTACTGTATCAGAAGTGTACAGCTCTATACAGTCAAAGGATAATTGTCAATCTCCCTATATATTTCATGAGTCACGCAGAGACGCTCACAGGCTCAGTATGGATTAGACAAGAATCTAAAAAAGTGGAAAAAGGGTAATGTATTCGAAGAGTACACTAGTATACACTGTTGGGGTATTTTTCAATCTTCATATATATTTCAGTCTCAGTAAGACAGTCCAGACTCTCCGCAAGAGGAAACGAGGTGGATACAAGTACAGACGGAAAGTCGAGTGATTGCAGAAATTTTGGAATTGCTAATCATGGGAAAAACTCCCGGGAGAATTCTCAGAGGCGATGCTGACCCTCAATTACTTTGTCTGTGGAGACAGCGAAAACAGTTCTTGTGAAGAAAGGTTTGCTGTATCGCAGTACCGTGGATCCCATCACCGTTACTCATCTCCATCAAATTGTGATCACAGGGAGAGATGTAGATATTGTCCTCACTGCATATCATGATCTGTCAGGTAACTTTGGAGTGCAAAAGACAGAAGCCACAGGCCGTAGGCGATTCTATTGGATTGGCATGAGAGGACACATTTAAAAATGTGGGCAGGAATATCACACGTCTGTGAGTAGGAAAACCGTGAAAGCTGATGATAAACCACCACTGCATCTCATTGTGAGTTGATGTCCATAACAAATGGAAGCCATTGATCATCTGAAGATAGAGCCCAGCAGGACAGGGCATAGCTACGTCTAAAGGGGGTTTTACACATAGCGATATCGCTAGCAATATCGCTAAAACGTCACTGATTTTGTGATGTTATAGCGATATTGCTAGCGATATCGCTATGTGTGATACTTACCTCCGACCGGCTCCCCCGCTGTCTGTCGCTCATCACGCGAGATCGGGCGGCTCCATTTCTCGTCGTCTGCTTCCTGCTGGGCTTCCTGCTGTGTGAGACGAGCGACGCTGGACGCGAGCGGGAGGACGTCTGGATTGCTGTGTGTGAAAGGTAAGTATCGTCCGCTGCATCACTGCTGCATCGCTGTGAGATCTTCCTGTGTGGAAGCTCACTAGCGATCATTTAGCGATGCACCAGCGATCCTGACCGGGTCGTATCGCTGGTCGGATCGCTGGTGCATCGCTAAATGTAAAAGGGCCTTTAACCATCATCTATCAGTTCACCAAATTTGTATTGGCAGTCCCAGTGAAGGATTTAACAACCCAGACTACACAGCGGTGGAGCAGGGAGAGGTAAGTATTGCAAGTGCTGGGGCCCTGAGCAAGCAGGGGGGGCCCACTCGTGGGAGGCGGTACTGGCACAGGGCCCCCCATAGTATGCCGGTGTGTCTGACAGCGTGTGTGCACCCCCACCATCAGAGACACTTGATTGTTCTATGAGGGACCCTGTGCCAGTGCCGTCGCCCAAGAGTGGGCCGACCCACCTGTCCAGGGCAACGACACTCACACGGGTGCGTGCGCTAGGTGGTCACCCCGGCCCTGGGGGGAGGCAGCCCAGTTAGGGAGGTTGAAAAAATGGCATATGTTGATGTTGGACATTCAGCAGCTGCAAATGGAGGAATTGGAGAAGTCCGAGGAAGAGGAGGACAAAAGTGAGCCATTTTTCTGGCAACCTATGTGTCAGCAGGGGAAGGTGGGACAAAATCCTTTGAAAACCATGCATGGTTCATTTTAATGAAGGTTAGATCATCAATATTTTGGGTCGACAGACGGGTCCTTTTTTCTGCCAGGATTGATCCAGCAGCACTGAAGACTCGTTCAGATAACACACTAGCAGCAGGGCAAGCGAGCTCCTGTAAGGCATATTGTGCCAATTCAGGCCATGTGTCAAGTTTACTGGCCCAATAGTCAAAGGGGAATGACCGGTGAGGGAGAACATCGATATGGGAAGAGAAGTAGTTTGTTACCATAGTTGACAACTGCTGTCTCTTGTCACTTTCGATCGATGCAGTATTACCAGTCGTGTGAGCAGTACTTGAAAAAACAGTCCACAACATGATCATGAAACCCCTGTGTCCAACGCCACTTCGGCTGTGTGCACCACGAACACCTCTTCCATGTTGCCCCCTATGGCTCGTTGGAAAAACATTATCGCCGCTGTGTGCTGGGAATGCCTCAAACAAACGGTTTACCAGAGTTGCTTGTTTGTTAGCCAATATTAGCTCTATGTTCTCCTGTGGCATGATGTTTTGCAATTTTCCTTTATAGCGTGGATCCAGGATGCTGGCCAACCAGTAGTCATCATCATTCATCATTTTGGCAATGCGGGGGTCCCTTTTTAGGATCTGCAAGGCATAATCACACATGTGGGCCAATGTTCCAGGTGTCAATGATGCACTGCGAGTGCTGGGTGGAGGAGCACTTTCTGGCAAATCAACATCCCTCCAGTCACGCACAAACCATGTACCTGACCTTGCTATGCCAACATTTTCTCTTGCCCCCTGAAAAGCATCCTCCTCCCCTAAATAATCATCCCGATCATCCTCCTCCTCTTCCTCTTCTTCCTCCACCTCGTCCAGGAGAGTTCCCTGAGCAGACAATGGCTGACTGTCATCAAGGCTTCCCTCCTACTCTTCCTCCTCTTCTACAGACGCCTGCCCCTTAATGTGCGTCAAAGTTTGCATGAGCAGACGCATAAGTGGGATGCTCATTGTTATGATGGCGTCGTCTGCACTTACCAGCCATGTGCATTGCTCAAAACACTGAAGGACTTTACAGAAGTCTTTCAGCTTCGACCACTGCACGCACACCAGACAACTCCATGTCTGCCCTCAAATTGCCTGCCCGTGTATCCTCCCACAAATGCATTACAGCCTGCCTCTGTTCGCACAGCCTCTGAACCATGTGCAGGGTGGAGTTTCACCTTGCTGCAATGTCGATAATTAGGCGGTGCTTGGGAAGGTGGAGCAATCGCTGCAGCTTCTGCATATGACTGGAGTGTATGGGCGACCGGCAGATGTGTGAGCACAGTCTTTGCACCTTATGGAGCAGGGGTTTTAACTCCGGATAATTATTGAGGAAGCACTGCACCACCAGGTTCAAGGTGTGAGCCAGGCAAGGTATGTGTCTGAGTTTTGAAAGGGCTATGGCTGCCACAAATTTCCTGCCGTTATCACTAACTACCTTGCCTGCCTCAAGATGTAGACTGCCCAGCCATGACTCAGTTTGTCACTGCAAGTAGTCTGCCAGTACCTCCACGGTGTGTCTGTTGTCGCCCAAACACATCATCTTCAACACAGCCTGCTGATGCTTACCACTAGCTGTTCGATAGTGGGACACCTCGTGTGCAACACTGGCAGCTGCGCATGGAGTGCTCGTGCGACTGTGCTCTGTGGATGAGCTTTCGCTTCTGGAGGAGGAGGGTCGAACACCTACAGCCAACTGTTTCCTATACCGTGGGCTAGGCAGCACTGTCCCACCGCCGCTGTCCCCTGTGGACCCTGCATCCACCACATTAACCCATTGCGCAGTGATGGACATGTAACGGCCCTGGCCATGCCTACTGGACCATGCATCTGTTGTGAGGTGCACCTTTCCACTCACTGATTGCTTGAGTGCATGGACAATGCAATCTGTCACATGCACGTGGAGGGCTGGGATGGCTTTTTGCGAAAATAAGTGCCGACTGGGTAGGTCATAGCGTGGTACTTTGTTGGCCATGAGCTCGCGGAAAGCTTCGCTTTCAACCAACCGGTAGGGCATCATCTCTAACGAGATTAGTTTGGCAATGTGGGCATTCAAACACAGTGTACGCGGATGAGAGGATGAGTATTTTCTTGTCCTACTGAGAGTCTCTGGTAGGGTGAGCTGGACTTGAGAGCTGCATATGGTGGAACTAGCGGTGGACATGGTGGACTGAGAGAGGGTTGGTGATTGTGATGGTGTTGATGGTCTTGCTGATGGCCTAGATTCAGTCTTTCGTAGCAATAACATTATGATTCCCTAACTGCTTTGGCCTTGCGACGACACCTCAACATTTGCTGCTGGTGGTGTGCTAACCGGTGGGCTTACAGTGGGGGAAGTGATGTAGCGTTGCTGACTGCCTTCATTTGGAGCAGGTGCACATGTGATACGTGAGGTTGGGTAGTCCATCCACGCTTGCAAGTGCATTGTGGTTAAATGTCTAGGCATGCAACTGGTATTCAAATTTCTCAGATTTTTCCCTCGGTTAAAGGTCTTTGCGCACTTCTTACAGTTAACTTTTGCCAGATCATTAGGATTTTGTTCAAAAAAGGGCCACACTGCACTCTTCCTACTATGGAAGACATTTTGAGGCCTTGCACGCTGTGCTAATTTGACCGTCTGGCCAAGCTGTCCTGCAACTCTTTTGTTTTTTGTACGGGCTACGGGCTGGTAGATCACAGCTGTTGCGATGTCGGTGCCTGCTGAAGATACTCCTCCTCCTCTTCTGAGCTATTGGCAGCGGCACCCTCTTCCTCCAATGGATGCCAATCTGGGTCAACAACTGGGTTATCCATCACCTCCTCTTCAATTTCATGTGTACCTTCCTCCAGCGTCGGACTGGAACACCTTGGGCCCACCAGAGAAAATCATTCTTGGGGCCCACTATGTAGCTGCATAGAGTTAAATACCAGACCACCAATTATGCGGTAAAACATGCTAATATCCGGGTATAATATAAGGTTGTACATGTCTTAATTATGTAGCAGGAGTTGGGGTAGCCCCCTCATAGAATATAAAGCAGCCCCCTCACATAGTATAATGCAGCCATCTCATAGAATATAATGCAGCCATCTCATAGAATATAATACTGCCCCCCTCATAGGGTATAATACTGCCCCCCTCATAGGGAATAATGCACCCCCTCATAGGGAATAATGCACCCCCTCATAGGGTATAATGCACCCCCTCATAGGGTATAATGCACCCCCTCTTAGGGTATAATACTGCCCCCCTCATAGGGTATAATGCTGCCCCCCTCATAGGGAATAATGCACCCCCTCATAGGGAATAATGCACCCCCTCATAGGGTATAATGCTGCCCCCTCATAGGGTATAATACTGCCCCCCTCATAGGGTATAATACTGCCCCCCTCATAGGGTATAATACTGCCCCCCTCATAGGGAATAATGCTGCCCTCCTCATAGGGTATAATGCTGCCTCCTCATAGGGTATAATGCTGCCTCCTCATAGGGTATAATACTGCCCCCCTCATAGGGAATAATGCACCCCCTCATAGG
This sequence comes from Dendrobates tinctorius, assembly GCF_039654945.1. NCBI lineage: Eukaryota > Metazoa > Chordata > Amphibia > Anura > Dendrobatidae > Dendrobates > Dendrobates tinctorius. Next base: position 11,770,657 of record NW_027361765.1, read on the forward strand.
GAATAATGCACCCCCTCATAGGGTATAATGCTGCCCCCTCATAGGGTATAATACTGCCCCCCTCATAGGGTATAATACTGCCCCCCTCATAGGGTATAATGCTGCCCCCCTCATAGGGAATAATGCTGCCCTCCTCAAACGGTATAATGCTGCCTCCACATAGGGTATAATGCTGCCTCCTCATAGGGTATAATGCTGCCTCCTCATAGGGTATAATGCTGCCCCCTCATAGGGTATAATACTGCCCCCCTCATAGGGAATAATGCACCCCCTCATAGGGTATAATGCTGCCCCCTCATAGGGTATAATGCTATATAGATATATAGATATAGAGTTAGATAGATATAGATAGAAAGATAGATGTAGAAATAGATAGATATAGAGATAGATAGTAGATAATGGATAGAAAGTAGATAATGGATAGATATAGATAGAAAGATTCATAGAGATAGATAGAGATAGATAGAGATAGATATAAAGATAGATATAGAAAGAGATAGATAGATAGATAGATAGATAGAGAGATAGATAGAAAATAGATAATGGATAGATATATAGATAGCTATAGATAGAAAGATATAGAGATAGATAGATATAGAGATAGAGATAGATAATAGATAGAGATAGATAATAGATAGAGATATACAGATATAATAATAATAATAATAATAATAATAATAATAATAATAATAATATAGACATATATAGATAGATATAGAGATAAATATATATAGATAGATGGCTATAAATAAAAATAGATATAGAGATATATATAGAGATAGATAGATATAGGAGATAATAGATATAGAGATAGATAGATAGATAGATAGATAGATATAGAGATAGATATAGAGACAGATAGATATAGAAAGATAGATATAGAGATAGATATAGAGATAATAGCTAGATATAGAGATATGTATAGAGATAGATAGATATAGAGATATGTATAGAGATAGATAGATATAGAGAGAGATATAGAGATAGATAGAGATAGCTAGATAGATAGATGGATAGATAGATATAGATAATAGAGATAATAGATAGATATGATAGATAGATATAGAGATAGATATAGAGATAGATCAATAGATAGATAAAGAGAGATAGAGATAGATAATGAGATATAGAGATAAATATAGAGATATAGTGTTAGATAGAAAGATAGATATAGAGATAGATAGATATGGATATAGAGATAGATAGATATAGAGATATAGAGATAATAGATACATATAGAGATAATATATAGATAGCTATAGAGAGAGAGATATAGAGATAGATAGAGAGAGAAACAGATATAGATATAGAGATAGATATAGAGATAGATAGGTAGATAGATATAGAGATAATAGATAGATATAGAGATAGATAGATATAGATATAAAGATAGATAGAGATAGAGAGAGCGGTAGATAGAGAGAGAGATAGATATAGAGAGAGATAGATAAAGAGATCGATAAATAGATAGAGATAGATATAGATAATAGATAGAGATAGATAGATAATAAATATAGAGATAACAGATAGATATAGAGATAGAGTAAGATAGAAAGATATAGAGATAGGTAGATATAGATAATAGAGATAGCTAGATAGATAGACATAATAGATAAATATAGATATAGATAGATATAGAGATAGATAGAAAGATAGATATAGAGATAGATGTAGAGATAGAAAGATAGATATAGAGATAGAGTGATAGATAGATAGAAATAGATATAGATAATAGATAGAGATAGATAGATAGATAGATAGAGAAAGATAGATAGATATACAGAGAGATAGATATAGAGATAGAGATAAATAGATATAGAGAGAGAGATAGAGAGAAATAGATATAGATATAGAGATAATAGATATAGAGATAGATAGATATAGATATAGAGAGAGATAGATACAGAGAAAAGATATAGAGATAAATAGATAGAGAAAGATAGATAGAGATAGAGCGATAGATAGATATACAGAGAGATAGATATAGAGATAGATAGAGATATATAGATAGATAGCTATAGAAAGAGATATAGAGATAGATATAGAGATAGATATAGATAGATATATAGATATAGATATAGATATAGAGATAGAGCGATAGATAGCGAGAGATATAGATATAGAGATAGATAGACACAGAGAAAAGATATAGAGATAGATATAGAGATAGATAAATAGATAGATAGGTATAGAGATAGATAGATATAGATATTAGATAGAGATATATATATATATAGATAAAGATAGAGATAATAGATATTGAGATAGATAGAGTAAGATAGATAGATATAGAGATAGATAGACATAATAGATAGATATAGAGATATATAGAAAGATATAGAGATAGATAGATAGATAGATAGATAGATATAGAGATAGATGTAGAGATAGAAAGATAGATATAAAGATAGAGCGATAGATAGAGATAGATATAGAAAATAGATAGAGATAGATATAGAGATAGATATAGATAATAGTTAGAGATAGAAAGATAGATAGATATAAGAGAGATAGAGAGAGAGATATATAGAGATAGATAGATAGATAGATAGATAGATAGATAGATAGATAGATAGATAGATAGATAGAGGGAGACAGATAGAGAGAGCGAGAGAGATATAAAAAAAAAACAAAACACAATGCTCACCTCTCCTCCTCGCTCCCACGCTGATCCCGGCTTCAGTGTCAGGAGCTGCCCTCTCTGCCAGACACACAGCGGGTGCGCGATGTAGTGACGTCATCGCGCACTGGCTGTGAGTCAGGAGCAGAGGGGACTGAGGGTGGCGCCGGCCCTGATTTACAGCTGTAGTCTGCAGAGCAGCTTACTGGGCTGGGGGTGGGGCCTCTGGGGGGTGGAGACTGTGAAATGATATTCACTGCTTCGCAGTGAATATTCATTTCTCTTTAGCAGCGGGGACAGGGGCTCCTGCCTCCTGACACCCGCTGCTGCTCCGCTGGCAGGGGCCCCCATAGCAGCTGCATGGTGTGCGACACACCACTGGCTGGGGGCCCCTGGAGCAGCGGGGGCCCTAGGCAACTGCTGGCCCTGTATGCCAGCAGGTGCCAGGGCCCACCAGATGCCAGGGTCCACCGGAGAATCCTCCGGTTCTCCGGTGGGCCAGTCCGACGCTGCCTTCCTCTGTGTCACCGTGTAAAGTGGTATAGTATGCGGGAAGGGGCACCTGAGTTTCATCAGGATCAGATTCTGGCTCAGTACACTGCGAGGACAATGTAGTGCTCTGAGTGAATGTACCAGCAGAAAAATCTAGCAGTGGCTGTGCATCAGTGCACTCCATGTCACAGATTCATCTTGGACTGGGGAATTCACGATTTAACTTGATAACCCAGGCATGGTATGTGAAAAGAGCTCCATGGAGTAATCTGTAGTGTGGCCTGCCACATCCTTCACTTTTGGTAGGGGTGAAGAACACAAGAAAAGGTGTGGTTCCTGACCAGGAGCCTCCACTGACGACTCAGTGCTTTTATTTTTTGAAACTTCAGAAGTGGAGGCGATAGAGCTGGAGACGCTATCAGCAACGTAAGCCAAAACTTGTTCCTGAAGCTCCGGCTATAAAAGCGGTTTACCTACTCCCAGAAAAGGGAGCCTTCGAGGCCTTGTGGAGCCAGACGATGATGCAGGCTCAACACCTTGTGCCTTAGGTGCTATTGTGCTTTTGCCACTACCAGCAGATGCACCACCATCAGTACCAGCTAGCAACCCCCCGCCCACTTCCACGGCCTATTCCACCATACTTCCTCATTTTTGGAAAAATGCACCCAAAATACCACCGATATGGTACTGTAAAACAAGGCACAAGGTATATATATTATTGGGGAGAATTGGAAGCTCCCTAGAGATTTTAGGAGGCTGAACTATTATCTCAGGCCCACTATAGATTACACCTCAATTTAACAGGCTGAAATAGGCAGGTGTATAGAATCATAGAATCGTAGAGTTGGAAGGGACCTCCTGGGCCATCTGGTCCAACCCCCTGCTCAAAGCAGGATTCGCTAAATCATCCCAGTCAGATGTCTGTCCAGCCTCTGTTTGAAGACTTCCATTGAAGGAGAACTCACCACTTCTCGTGGCAGCCTGTTCCACTCATTGATCACTCTAACTGTCAAAAAGTTTTTTCTAATATCTAATCTGTGTCTCCTCCCATTCAGTTTCATCCCATTGCTTCTAGTCTTTCCTTGTGCAAATGAGAATAAAGTTGATCCTTCTACAATGTGACAGCCCTTTAGATATTTGTAGACAGCAATTAAGTCTCCTCTCAGTCTTCTCTTTTGCAAACTAAACATTCCCAAATCCTGCAACCTTTCCTCATAAGACAGGGTTTGCAGACCGGTCACCATTCTGGTCGCTCTTTTCTGAACCTGCTCCAGTTTGTTGATGTCTTTTTTAAAATGTGGTGCCCAAAACTGGACACAATATTCCAGATGAGGTCTGACCAAAGAGGAGTAGAGGGAAATAATGACTTCACGTGATCTAGACTGTATGCTTCTGTTAATACATCCTAGAACTGCATTTGCCTTTTTTGCTGCTGCATCACACTGTTGACTCATATTCAGTCTGTGATCTATTAGTATACCCAAGTCTTTTTCACATGTGCTGTCACTTAGCCCTATTCCTCCCATTCTATATATGCTTTTTTCATTTTTATTGCCCAGATGTAGTACTTTGCATTTCTCCCTGTTAAAAACCATTCTGTTAGTTACTGCCCACTTCTCCAGTTTATTTAAATCTTTTTGAATCCTCTCTCTCTCTTCTCTAGTATTAGCTATCCCTCCTAGCTTTGTGTCATCAGCAAATTTAATCAGTTTACCCTCAATTCCTTCATCTAAATCGTTGATAAAGATGTTGAACAATACAGGGCCCAGGACAGAGCCCTGTGGTACCCCACTTGAGACATTCTTCCAACTGGATGTGCAGCCATTTACGACCACTCTTTGGGTCCGATCACTAAGCCAGCTATGAATCCACCTAACAGTTGCCTTGTCCATTCCATACTTAGTCATTTTTTCAATAAGGATTGTATGAGAGACTTTGTCAAATGCTTTGCTGAAGTCAAGATATACTATATCTACAGCATTTCCTTGATCCACCCAATCAGTGATACCGTCATAGAAGGAAATTAAGTTAGTCTGACATGACTTATTAGTTACAAACCCATGCTGACTCTGTTTGATCACTTCATTCTCATCCAGGTATTGACTTAAATGTTGTTTAATAATTTGTTCAAAGATCTTTCCTGGTATAGAAGTCAGACTCACCGGCCTATAGTTGCCTGGGTCCACCTTCTTCCCCTTTTTGAAGATAGGAACAACATTTGCTCTTCTCCAGTCTTCTGGCACTTCTCCTGTTCTCCAAGAATTTTCAAAGATTATGGAGAGTGGTTCAGAAATTTCTTCTGCTATCTCCTTCAGTACTCTGGGGTGTAATTCATCTGGACCTGGAGACTTGAATTCATTTAGGTTAGCTAAGTGTTTCCTCACTATCTTTCTGTTTATAGATATCCTGGATTCTTCTATTCCCTTAATAGGACAGTGAATAACAGTTGGTGTTACATTTCCTTTCTGAGAGAAAACAGATGCAAAATAGGAATTTAAAAGTTCAGCCTTCTCAACATCCTGTCTTACCATTTCATCATTTTCATCCTGTAAAAATCCTATAGCATCTTTGACTTTTCTTTTACTTTTGACATATCCCCAAAATCCTTTATTATTGCTTTTGACATCTCTTGCAAGTCTCAATTCATTTTCAGCTTTAGCTAATCTGATTTGTGCCCTGCAGATTCTGCAGACAGCATTATATTCTTCTTTAGATATGCCTCCCTCTTTCCATTTTATAAACATTTTTTTCTTCCTTTTTAGCATGTGCTTAAGTTCTGTGTTCACCCATCCTGGTTTCCTTAAATGCTTCCTATTCTTCCCTCTTTTCGGAATTGTTAACAACTGTGCTTTGAGAATTTCATTTTTCAAGATTTCCCATCCTTCCTGGACATTTTTGTCTTTAAGGATATCCAGCCATTGGATCCCTCCAATTATCTTTCTGAATCCCTTAAAATCTGCCTTTCTGAAATCTAACCTTGACGTATGAGTCTTCACAGGTCTTCCGCCTCTAGTTATCCAAAATTCTAAAATAGCATGGTCGCTACCTCCTAGGGTTCCAGCCACTTTTACCTCCTCAACCTTTTCCTCCCTGTTTATAAGGATTAGATCCAAGGTAGCAGTTCCCCTTGTTTTCTCCCCTACCTTTTGGAAGATAAAGTTGTCAGCAAGAGAGGATAAGAATTTCCTTGACCTGTTAGTTTTGCCTGAGAGAGATTCCCAACAAATGTCTGGATAGTTGAAATCTCCCATGACAACTATGTCATATTTTTTGGAGAACTTGGCCATTTGATGCATAAAGAGTTCATCCATATCTTCAGCTTGCACAGGCGGCCTGTAGTAAATGCCTACAATGGTGTCCTTTCCATTGTTCTGTCCTTGTATTCTTACCCAAACAGTTTCCACAGAACTCCCAGTCTCTGAAGCTTCAATCTCTGTGCAGATATACGCGTTTCTAACATACAATGCAACACCCCCTCCTCGTTTATCAAGTCTGTTTCTTGCAAATAAGTTGTATCCTTCTAGTCTTGTATTCCAATCATGTGTATCGTCCCACCAAGTTTCAGTGATTCCAATGACATCATATTTCTTTTCTTGTGTTAGTAGTTCCAATTCTCCTTGTTTGTTGCCCATGCTTTGTGCATTAGTATAGAAACATTTTAGTTTGTGATTGGTTTCTCTTTCTCCAATATTTTTATTAATTAGATTCTTTCGTCTTTGTTCTTCCTTTCCACTTCTATTAGCAGAGTTCTCAATAGCATTTGTCAGGTGTATGGCTTTTTCTGGTCTTTTGCTTCCCTTCCCATGTTGTTCTAGTTTAAAGCTCTCCTTACAAGTGTAGCAAGGCGACTTCCAAATACATGCTTTCCAGTCTTCGTAAGGTGCACCCCATCTCTAGCAAGTAGTCCATCGTATAAGTAGTTCACTCCGTGATCCAGAAATCCAAATCGTTGCTGACGGCACCATCGACGTAGCCAGTTGTTCACCTGCAGAATCTTATTCCACCTCCTTGGTCCATGGCCATCCACTGGGAGGATGGAAGAGAAGACCACCTGCGCTCCCAGTTCTTTCACTTTCTTGCCTAAGTCTTCAAAGTCTCTGCAGATGGTTTCCAGGTCGTTTCTTGCGGTGTCATTTGTCCCCACATGTAGTAGCAGGAATGGGTAGTCATCTGTAGGTCTGAAGAGTCCTGATATCCTGTCAGACACATCTTTAATTTTTGCACCTGGAAGACAGCACATTTCTCTTGAAGTTATATCCGGTCTGCAGATAGCGGCCTCTGTTCCTCTCAACAGGGAATCCCCCATGACCACCACTCTCCGTTTCTTCTTCACAACATTTTTCTTTCTCCATCCAGGAGGACTCTGAAGGTGTACAAGGTTGCTGTTTGTTGGCAAAGTCTTATCCTGATGTATTTATTCATCATTTTCCTGCGTGAGAGCCTGGTACTGGTTTCTGAGCAGTATGGGTGCTGACTGCCTCCTGATCCTCCTGCTTCTCTGGGTCACATGTCTCCATTCCTCTGTTTCTTCAGGTGCACTTCGAATTTCTTCTCTTTCTGTAACATGAAGAGATAATTCTGCTCTGTCCAAGAACTCTTCACCTTCCTTAATGATCTTCAACGTAGCCAACCTCTCTTCGAGATTTTGCAACTTTTCCTCCAACAGGGACACAAGCTTGCATTTGTGGCATGTGAAGTTTGGCTTTTCCACTGGTAAGTCTGTGAACATGTAGCAAGAAATGCAGCTCACCAAATGGCTCCTGGCCTCTTCCATCTTGAGATTTCTTAAAAACGATGAAAGATGAGCCAAAATTCGGCGCGCGGTTTTTCCGATTTCCTCTTTTCAGCTGCAACGGCCAAAACCCAGTGATCGTTGAGCTCGCGGAGACTCTTCACTTATCCCAGAAGGCACTGGGAATATGCAAATGATCTCCTCAAGACTCTTCCCCTGGTTTTCCGATTTCCTCTTTTCAGCTGCAACGGCCAAAACCCAGTGATCGTTGAGCTCGCGGAGACTCTTCACTTATCCCAGAAGGCACTGGGAATATGCAAATGATCTCCTCAAGACTCTTCCCCTGGTTTTGACCAGGCACAAGGTGTCTATATAGTATTGGGGAGAATTGGAAGCTCCCTAGAGATTTTAGGAGGCTCAGGCCCACTATACTGTAGATTACACCTCGATTTAACAGGCTGAAATTGGCTGGTGTATGACAAAGTACAAGGTGTATATAGTATTGGGGAGAATTGGAAGCTCCCTAGAGATTTTAGGAGGCTGAACTATTATCTCATGCCAACTATAGATTACACCTCAATTTAACAGGCTGAAATAGGTTGGTGTATTACAAAGTACAAGGTGTGTATATAGTATTGGGGAGAATTGGAAGCTCCCTAGAGATTTTAGGAGGCTGACAATGAAGCTCTCAGTCCAAGTATGGCAGCAGGCAGCCTAATAAGCAGGACTGCTGCACACAAAAGTGTGGAAAAATGAACGTTTGGTAACTGTGCAGAAAAGAGGAAGAAAAGTATTTTTGCTTTTAAAAAAGCAGTTTGCACAGCAGTGTGCAAACAGCAATGCAGCTATCAGGGAGCCTTATAAGGAAGCCTAATAACCAACAGAGGTGATGCACAAAAAATATAGCCTCCCCTGTCACTGCACACAAACTGTTGTGTTGTACAATGGAAATCGTTACCAGCAGAAGCAGTTTTTTTGTATCTTCTTTCCTGCCTAATGTTCTCCCTTATTCAGAATCAGCAGCTGCAACCTCTCTCTAATGCTAAGATCGACAGAAGATGGCGGTCGGCGTGCTCGCCCTTTTATAGCCCCTGTGACGCCACACAAAGCAAGCCAATCACTTGCATGCCCTTCTCAAAGATGGTGGTGACTGATGCCCATGTCATCGCGTTGCCCACAGTGTGCGTCCTCCATCATTGGCTGAAAAAGGGCGCTGGAAGCATCATTTGAAACGCGACTTTGGCGCTCTGGTCGCCAGCCTCGTGGCCGACCTCACGCTACGGTCGGGTTTTGTTTCATGAAACCCGACTTCAGCGAAAGTCGGCGACTTATGAATTTGACCGACCCGTTTCGCTCAACTCTAGTTAAGAGCCTGTGTTAATGTTATACATTAAGAGGATTGCCTGACAAGTATCTCCAATGGAAGTCTGCTGTATTTCTCACATCAACAAACAAATACTTTTGACAGAAAGCTATCATGTACTGTATGTAACCCACTTTAAAAAAACCCAAAACAATGCAAACCGCTCAGTATACATACAGTATTTTAGTATAAAACTGCTTAAAATAACATAGATTAGTCTAATGTGCTTCTCCATGTCACTAAAAAGGGGATATTGACTAACATCAGTCTCCTTTGGCCTCCATTGCGTGAATGCAGTCCTCGAAATACATTGGTCGTATATGCTTTTACCCAGTGTATACACCAAGCATAGGTTCTAAACATGATGTGAACAGAGAATTAGCTGTTCTGACAGGAGCTGTGACTTCTATGACTTAACTGAGCCCTACAGGAGGCCTTTGTAATCTAAAATGAGGAACAGTGAAAGACTATTATGCTTCAGCGGTCCCTTTGTGTAACTCCAATTCATGAGATACTGTATAACATTCTTTCTTGATGTGATTACTCCCCTCCCTTGGCTGAATTCTCCTAGAGAAGTACATTTAAATGTAAATCAATAGCTTCTTTCTCCAGAGAGCTAAAATGGCTTTGCACCATTCCATGATGGAAAAAAAACATAGGTAGATAAATACATACAGGTAGCAGAGCTGATTTTGTGAAGACTAGAATAAAGGGCGTTATCCCAGATCAGCCATAGTACTCAAATAAATTAATCCATTGAAAGTTTAATGATTAATTAAATTATATATATATATTTCTCACTAAATTAGAATATGATCAAAAAGTTAATTTATTTCAATTACTTCAATACAAAAAGTGAAGCTCATATATAAGGCTACTTTCACACTTCAGGTTTTCGGCGTCAGGCGCGATCCGGCGTCGTGCCGGAACGCCGGATCCGGCAAATGTTTAGTAAAACCGGATGTGACGGATCCGGTTTTCTGCCGGATCCGTCTTTTTCTTGACAGACAAAACCGGATCCGTCTCATCCGGTTCATCCGTTTTTCTATCCGTTTTTTGACGGATTACGCCGGATCCGGTTTTTAAAATTGACCCTTGTGGCCTTCCGAACGGGATTGGCTACTGGAAAACTATATATAGCATGTTCCTACAGCCCTTCTTTGACAGGTTGTAGAGGAGAAAGTGCAGGTTGGAGAGAAGAGCAAGTTACTGGCGAAGATGGATGTTGTCATTGGAAATATTTTGAAGAATTTGGCGGATTTTATAGCGGAGGCGAATCGTTTGAGGGTGATTGTTCTGGAGAAGGAGAGAGCAAGACAGCAGCGCATCAGGCATCGTAGACGACGTTTGTGGATCCACCCCATCACAGCCAAGAGAATGACGCGTGGGGTCTATTCTACACTCTGCATGGACCTTCGACGAAACCCGGATAAATTTTTTGGATATGTTAGGATGAAAATGGAGAATTTTGATTACTTGGTGGAGCGCATTGCACACCTCATAAGAAAAGCGGACACCTATTGCCGCTTCTCTGTTTCACCCACAGAGCGTCTGATGGTGACTTTAAGGTAAGCCACATTTATTGGATGTGATCGCATCAGAGCACACTTTCACTGCAATCTTGTTGGTGGTAGTTTGTATCTCCAAGTGTTATAGCTCAGTTTTGGTATGTAATGCTGTGATTTAAAACTAATTTATTGTTTTTTAATTCCCCACAGATTTCTTGCAACTGGAGAATCCCTTTCGTCACTGCATTTCCAGTACAGACTCGGGATTTACACCATATCTGGAATAGTGAAGTACACATGCCGTGCACTGTGGGACTCCTTAGCTGAAGAGTTTTTACCAGAGCCCACAACAGAGAGGTGGATTGAAATTGCTGACAAGTTTCAACAGATATGTCAGTTTCCCAACTGCTTGGGCGCTGTGGACGGGAAACATATCCGCATTGTAAAGCCAGCTGGATCGGGATCGGAATATTTCAATTACAAGAAATATTTTTCAATTGTCCTCATGGCCATCGCTGACGCGGAATACAAATTTATTGCGGTTGATATTGGGGCCTATGGCCGCTCCAATGACTCTCAAGTTTTCAAACTGTCTGCCATGGGGCGTAAACTGTATGGAAACACCTTCCAGTTCCCACCACCTAGACCGCTGCCGCAAACATCTGGTCCACCTATGCCATTTGTCTGTGTAGGGGATGAAGCCTTCCAGCTGTCAGAACACCTTTTGAAACCGTACTCTAGCAGAGGATTGACAAGACCAAAACGCATTTTTAATTACCGCCTCACAAGAGCAAGAAGAATGGTTGAATGTACCTTTGGTATTCTGACAGCCAAATGGCGGGTCCTATTGACTGCGATCAACCTCAAGACAGAAACTGTGGACGAGGTGATCAAAGCGTGCGTGGTACTCCACAATTTTGTTATCTGCAAGGAACCCATTTCCATTGAGGACACCTCTGAAGAAACCACCTTGCAAGATTACCATGACATTACCACTAGAAGTTCTGTGACGGTTTCAGTAATGAGGGACAATTTTGCACTATACTTTATGTCACCTCAAGGCAGAGTACACTGGCAGGATGACAGAGTGTGAAAGATTTGTGCCCAACCAAACTTGTGTACCTTCTGTACCAACAGTATATACCTTTGCCAACCAAAGTTGGCTATCTTGTCATGGTCTCTATTTTTAGCTTTAGGCCACAGGTGTGTACCTGGTTGTGTTTTATGCAAAGTATTTCACCTTTTAACAAAAGTTGTGTACATTGTTATGAAATCACCAACAATAAACACAACTTTTTAGGTGAAATACTTTGCTTCAAACACAACCAGGAACACAACTGTGGCAAAAAGCTAAAATTTACCCACAGTTATATACCTAGTTTTGAATACCATTTCACCTTTTAAATACCCTGTATTTAACCTTTTTCGCCGCAGAAAGAAATGACAGACAACCAGTGTAAAATAATTTAACTTTTATTGAAAAATGTTTTTTTTAGTAAACTTTTTTAAAATTTTAATAAACTTGTTTAATAAAGCTTTGAAACCATAAAGCTGGTCATTTTTATTTAAATACACACATTATAAATCTGTGTAGTGTGTGGTGGAAATACTGATGTAGGGGCTGCGGGACACTTCGACACTGGGAGTGTGGAGAGAGGACTGGGATCGTGGTGGGGAAGGAACAGTTCGAGGTGAAGGTGTGGAAAAAACTACAGAATGGGTGGACATGTGGGAAGCAGAAGAGGTGGTGGGTGGTGGAGTGGAGGGTTGGGCAGGGACTGTAGGAGCAGATGATGTTGATGGCAAGTTGTATGGGGAAGGAGTTTGGTACGGGGCAGGTTGCTGGAAGTGGGGAGATGTCTGGTACGGGGCAGGTTGCTGGAAGTGGGGAGATGTCTGGTACGGGGCAGGTTGCTGGAAGTGGGGAGATGTCTGGTACGGGGCAGGTTGCTGGAAGTGGGGAGATGTCTGGTACTGGGGAGGTTGCTGGTACTGGGGAGTTTGCAGGTACTGGGGAGGTTGCTGGTACTGGGGAGGTTGCTGGTACTGGGGAGGTTGCTGGTGCTGGGGAGGTTGCTGGTGCTGGGGAGGTGGATGGTGCTGGGGAGGTGGATGGTATGTAATAGGAGGGGGAGGATGGAAAGTGGCTGGAGGGGGTGCAGATGTAATAGGAGGGGGAGGATGGAAAGTGGCTGGAGGGGGTGTAAATGTAATAGGAGGGGGAGGATGGAAAGTGGCTGGAGGGGGTGTAGATGTAATAGGAGGGGGAGGATGGAAAGTGGCTGGAGGGGGTGCAGGTGGAGGAACTACTGTGGTGGGAGGAGGAGGTTGGGAGGTAACTTGCTGGAGAGCAGCATGGCATGAATGCATTACATGCATCTGCTGGGCAGGAGAGAGCGTTTCCATGCGCTCCACAACAGACCTGAAAAAGGTGTGGTTTGGCGAAGATCTTGCTTCTGAATGCATGGTTTGCAGAAGTGTCTTCACCTCCAGAATACTGGAGTTGATCTGCTGATAGCCTGCGGAGATTTGCTCTGACAAGACTTTTAGACAGTTCTGGAAAGATGCATTCAGATGCAAGAACTCTGGCGCATAAGTCTTTTCCTGACCCCTCTGCCGCTGCCGCCCAGTACCCGCAGGTGTACTAGAGGTGGCAGGGGCAGAAGGGTGGGGTAAAGGGAAAGCGATCTCCTCACCAGCAGCTTCATGTAATGTAAGTGGCCACGATGCTCCTGTGATGGTGGATGGGACAGATGGGTCGAATGTGTGGGAAGGCTGGGAAGGTGCAGATGTACCGGGGCGGTCGAAGTGTCCCTCGGTGCCGGTCTCCTCAGGGATCGCCTCAGAAGGGTCCAATCGTGCAGGCTCCCGAGTGCTGCTCACCGTGCTGTGGAATAAAGAGAAAAAAAAAACAATTAAAATAGTGACATGGTATGGCCCTGGCTGAAAAAAAAAAGTTACATCTAAACATTTTTTTGTCACATGTGGTGTGTAATATTTACCTTCTGGTGAGCATTGTCTCCCGGAGGAACAACAGGGCTCGTGCGTACTTGTACTTGCTCCTGCGTCCTCCAGATCCACTCGGGGCCCGCATCTCTTTATTGAACTCCTTCTTGAAACGATCCCTCACAGACCGCCACCGCTTCACAATTCTCTCCCCTGAAACGAGAAAGGACAAAGTGGTTAGTATACAACATCAGTGTTTCCCAAACTCCAGTCCTCATGGTCCCCAGGGGTCATGTTTTCAGGATTTCCAAAGTAAATAGAAATCCTGAACACATGATCCGTGGGGACCACGAGGACTGGAGTTCGGGAAACACTGGTTTAAATCAAGCAACCGGTACTGTATATACTTACGCTCTTTAATCTGGGCCCGAGCTTCGAGGTCCTCCCAGCGGTCCACAAGGAGCGAACAGATTTCCTCCCAGAGTCGTCGGGTAACGATCAGGTCAGCGTGGCGGCGGTCAGCCATATTCCAGAGCGGCTCCCTTTCTCTGACGAGATCGATGAGGCGGGCCACATCAATCCCTCCATCCTCACCGTCAGAGTCGGGAGCACGCTGTGAAGGCTGTTAAAGAAAAAGACAAAAATAACATAATTAGCCTCCACAAAAGAAATGAAATAAAAAGTGCAAAAAAAACAAAGCAAAAATATTTATACTTACACGCTGGTGACCGCCGCGTTGCTGTCGCCGACGACCCTGGGAGGCACTGCGAGGACCTCTTGGCCGAGCACCAGATTGGGAAGACTAGAGAAGAAAACAAAAAATGTTATGTCTTTGGATGTAGGCATTTGTTTGCTGTGTGTGGTCTGCAGAACATTGTTTTCTATGTGTTGTGTGTAGTGTGATGTTGTGTTTCTGCGTTTGATGCAAAAAACTTACCAATTGTGAGCCCACTCCAAGTGTCTGTCCACCCCTTCCTTCTTCTTCTGGGAGCTCCTCTTCATCTTGTGGTTCCTGTTTTGAAATAAAAGGCAATGAATACACATATATTACAGAGATGATGGATTTTGGAAATAAAAACTTACCGTCAAACGCTGACGATGCGAGGGAGGGCTCCCAGAAGATGTGCTGTCTTCCTCATGGCCAGACTCCATGGCTGTGGGTGGTGTTTCTGCTGCTGCCATTGCTGCTGCTGCTGCTGCATCTATTGGGCGGCTGTTGAATAAAGAGAAACAAAGGGCCAATGAATATCTTGATATTCCATAGCCCTAGTTTGGAGGAATGGGGGATTTGATAATTACCGTCTCTCATCTGCTGCTGGACTCCCCTCCCGTTGTTCAGCATGCTGCTCCATTTGGGGTGGTGCTGATGGTGCTGCTGCTGCAGATGTCTGCTGCCTTCTCCTGCTCCTGGTTCTTGGCTTGGGTGGCATGTTGGGTGTGGCTGAGGGTCCCATTGTCTTGCTTTTATATATGTCCTGTGGGCAGAGCTACTGAGCATGCTCAGACCAAAGAAACCGGATCCGGCCGTCGCCGGATCCGGCGCATTGCGGCGCTCATAGGCTTTCATTGTATGAAAAAGCCGGACACGCCGGATCCGGCGTGTCCGGCTTTTTCGACGGATACAAAAAACGTTACAGTCACCGTTTTTTCCAGACGCCGGATCGCGTCACATTGCCGGATCCGGCGAAAATCGGATGAAACGCATGGCCATCCGGCTCGATCCGGCTCTAATGCAAGTCAATGGGGGGGAAACCGGATCCGGCATTGCATTTCGACGGATCCGGTTTTAGTCAAAAGCGCCGGATCGCGCCTGAAGCAGAAAACCTGATGTGTGAAAGAGGCCTTATATAGAGTCATTACAAGCAGTGGTCAATTTCAAGTGTTTATTTTTGTTAATGGTGATGACTGGAGTTGAGCGAAATAGGTCGGCCAGGATCATAAGTCATAATATGCCAACAAAGCTAATCCTCTAAATCTGAAGCTATAGCTTCAAAGACACTACAGGAGTGTTAATCAAGCAACCAAGATGTGAACACTTAATTTAAAGGGTAAATTAACTACATAGAAATAAGGTCACCATAAAAAGATGTTAATCAATAGTACAAAATTTATTAGAAAAATACTTACAGTATATTTAATAATAGATCATTACAATAATTGTGAGGGCTGATACATATTATGAGACAACATAACAGAAACAAAATAGGAGCAAGAACCTACTGGGGTTCAATAGAAAGACAGTGCAATATGACTGGTTTGCTAATACACAATTCCTTATAATAAAACCACCAGATCAAATCCCCCAGACACCAATGTTATCGCAAAAAATTTTTTTATGATGCCAGAAAAATACAGCATATCAGATGGATAGTCAGGTTAAATGGTAATATGGTTACCACAAAAATTTTATGTGAAACAATGGCGAAGCCTCCTGACGAAGCTGCTTTTGACGAAACGTACGTCGAGGCTGCTGAGTGGGACTTCAGTAGGGGCACCTACCTTCACCTGCTAACATCATGACTTCAGGTATACCTTTTCCCTTTTCTAAAAAGGTTTTTTTGCATTATAGCATAGGTTACCACTTATTAAAAGAGAGTAGGCTAATTGTTTCACATAAAATTTTTGTGGTAACGATATTACCATTTAACCTGACTATCCATCTGATATGTATTATGGTCAAATCCATACTGAGTGAGCGTCTGTGTGTGACTCCGGAAATAAATGCAGAGATTTAAATTTTCCCCTACACGGTATACAGCTGTACGCTCCTCATACTGTACCGTATATCTGCTTTTTGTATTATGGTCAAATCCATACTGAGTGAGAATCTGTGTTTGACTCCGGAAATATATACAGAGATTTAAATTTTTCCCTACACCGTATACAGCTGTATGCTCCTCATACAGTAACATATATCTGCTGGCATTTTTGGTACATTTTCCCAAACATGAGGAAGTATGGTGGAAGAGGCCGCGGACATGGTTGGGGGGGCAGCTGGTACTGATGGTGGTAGTGGTGCATCTGTTGGTAGTGCCAAAACACAATAACACCTAAGGCAGGAGGTGTTGAGCCTGCATCATTGTCTGGCTCCAGAAGTCCTGGAAGGCTCCCTTTTTTGGGAGTCGGTAAACCGCTTTTAAAGCCGGAGCATCAGGAACAGGTTTTGGCTTACATTGCCGAAACAGCCTCCAGCTCTATTGCCTCCTCTTCTGAAGTTTCAAAAACTGCAAGCACTGAGTCATCAGTGCAGGCTCCTGGTCAGGAACAACACCCTTCCTTATGCACTTCACCCCACCAAAAGTGAAGGATGTGGCAGGCCACACTTCAGATCAATCCCTGGAGCTCTTTTCACATACCATGCCTAAGTTATCAAGTGAAATCCTTAATTCCCCAGTCCAAGATGAATATGACATGGAGTGCACTAATGCACAGCCAGTGCTATATGATTCTGCTGGTACATTCACCCAGAGCACTGCATTGCCCTCGCAGTCTACTGAGCCAGATTCTGACCCTGATGAAACTCAGGTGCCCCTTCCCGCATACTATGCCACCTTACACGATGACACAGTGGAAGATGCAGATGAAATTGAAGAGGAGGTGATGGATGACCCAGTTGTTGACCCGGATTGGCATTCATTGGGGGAAGAGGGTGCCGCTGGCAATAGCCCAGGAGAGGAGGAGGATCCGCAGCAGGCATCGACATTGCAACTGCGGTTATCTGGCAGGCCTGTAGCAGTCCAAAAATGTGCTAAAAAAAAACAGAGTTGCAGGACAACTTGGCCAGACGGTCAAATTACCACAGCGTGCAAGCCCTGAAAATTTTTCCCATAGTAGTAAGAGTGCAGTGTGGCACTTTTTTGACCAAAATCCTATTGATGAGGCAAATGTTATCTGTAAGAAATGTGGAAGGACCTTAAGTCGAGGGAAAAATCTCCAAAATTTGAATACCAGTTGCATGCTTAGACATGTAAACACCATGCACTTGCAAGTGTGGACGAACTACAAAACCTCAGGTAGCACACATGCACCTGCTCCGACTGAAGGTAGCCAGCAACGCTACATCGCTTCTCCCACTGTAAGCGCACCGGTTAGCACACCATTAGCAAGAAATGTTGAGGTGTCGTCGCAAGACTAAAGTAGTCAGGGAATCACAATGTTTTTCCAACGAAAGACTGCATCTAGGCCATCACCACCACCATCACCATCACCAACCCCCTCTCTGTCCGCCAATTCCACCGCTAGTTCCACCATATGCAGCTCTCAAGTCCAGCTCTCCCTAGCAGAGACTCTGAGTAGGACAAGAAAGTACTCATCCTCTCATCCGCGTACACTGGCTTTGAACGCCTACATTGCCAAACTGATCTCATTAGAGATGATGCCCTTCTGTTTGATTGAAAGCGCAGCGTTCCGAGAGCTCATAGCCTACGCTGTCCCACGCTATGACCTACCCAGTCGGCACTTCTTTTCTAGAAAAGCCATCCCTGCCCTCCACCTGCATGTAAAAGACCTCATTGTCCATGCACACAAACAATCAGTGAGTGGAAAGGCGCACCTCACAACAGATGCATGGGCCAGTAGGCATGGCCAGGGCCGTTACGTGTCCATCACTGCACACTGGGTGAATGTGGTGGATGAAGGGTCCACAGGGGACAGCGGCGGTGGGACAGTGCTGCCTAGCCCACGGTATAGGCAACAGTTGGCTGTAGGCGTTCGACCCTCTGCCTTCTCCTCCTCCAGAAGCGAAAGCTCGTCAACAGAGCACAGTCCCACGAGCACTCCATCCGCAGCTGCCAGTGTTACACACAAGGTCTCCCACTGTCGAAAAGCTAGTGGTAAGCGTCAGCAGGCTGTTTTAAAGATGATGTCTTTGGGCAACAACAGACAGTCATGGCTGGTCAGTCTACATCTTGAGCCAGGCAAGGTAGTCAGTGATAACGGATGTAATTTTGTGGCGGCCATAGCCCTGGCAAAACTCAGACACATACCTTGCCTGGCTCACACCTTGAACCTGGTGGTGCAGTGCTTCATAAATAATTATCTGGAGTTACCAGCCCTGCTCCATAAGGTGCGAAGACTGTGCTCGCATAACCGTCGATCCAGTCGTATGTAGAGGCTGCAGCGATCGCTCGACCTCCCCAAGCACCGCCTAATCATAGACGTTGCAACAAGGTGGAACTCCACCATGCACATGGTTGAGAGACTGTGAGAACAGAGGCAGGCTGTAATGTATTTTTGGGAGGATACACGGGCAGGTAGTTTGAGGGCAGACATCGAATTGTCGGGTGTGCAGTGGTCAAAGCTGAAAGACCTCTGTAAAGTCATTCAGTGTTTTGAGGAATGCACACGGCTGGTAAGCGCAGACGACGCCATCATAAGCATGAGGATCCCTCTTATGCATCTGCTCATGCAAACTTTGACGCACATTCAGAATCAGGCGTCTGCAGCGGAGGAGGATGAGGGAAGCCTTGATGACAGTCAGGCATTGTCTGCTCAGGGAACTGTCCTGGATGAGGTGGAGGAAGAAGAGGAAGAGGAGGAGGATGATGGGGATGATTATTTTGGGGAGGAGGATGCTTCTCAGGGGGCAAGAGAAAATGCTGGCAAGGTCAGGTACAGGGTTTGTGCGTAACTGGGGGGATGTGGATTTGGCAGAAAGTGCTCCTCCACCCACCACTTGCAGTGCATCATTGACACCTGGAACATTGGCCCACATGTGTGATTATCTCTTGCGGATCCTAAAAAGGGACCCGCGCATTGCCAAAATTATGAAGGATGACGACTACTGGTTGGCCAGCATCCTCAATCCACGCTATAAAGGCAAATTACAGAACATCATGCCACAGGAGAACCTAGAGCTAATATTGGCGAACAAACAAGCAACTCTGGTAAACCGTTTGTTAGAGGCATTCCCAGCACACAGCAGCGGTGCAGGTTCTACCACGAGCCGTACTGGGCAACATGGAAGAGGTGTTCGTGGTGCACACAGCTGAAGTGGCATTGGAGACAGGGGTTTCGTCACCATGTTGACTGATTTCTCAAGTACCACTCACACGACTGGTAATACTGAATCGATTGCAAAAGACAGGAGACAGCAGTTGTCAACTATGGTTCAAAATTACCTATCCTCCCCTATCGATGTTCTCCCTCAAAGTTCATTCCTCTTTGACTACTGGGCCTGTAAACTGGACACCTGGCCTGAATTGGCACAATATGCCTTACAGGAGCTCGCTTGCCCTGGTGCTAGTGTGCTATCAGAAAGAGTCTTCAGTGCTGCTGGATCAATCCTGACAGAAAGAAGGACCTGGCTGTCGACCCAAAATGTAGGTGATCTCACAGCCAATAAAAACCCAAAATCCATTACCTAACTAAATTAGAATACTTTAGAACACCAGTGTAATTTCCAAATGAAATGCAAAATTTACTTTCATCTGAAAACACCTTAGACTACTGAGCAACAGTCAAGTTCTTTTTCTCCTTGGCCCAGGTAAGACGCTTCTGATGTCATCTATTGGTCATGAGTGGCTTGACACAAGGAATGCGACACTTGTAGCCCATGTCCTGGATATGTTTGTGTGAGGTGGCGCTTGAAGCAATGACTCCAGCAGCAGTCCACTCCTTGTGAATCTCCCCCAAATTTTTGAATGGCCTTTTCTTAGCAATCCTTTCAAGGCTGTGGCTATTCTGGTTGCTTGTGCACCTTTTTCTACCACACTTTTTCCTTTCCATTAATATGCTTTGATACAGCACTCTGTGAACAGTCAGCTTCTTTAATATTCTTACTCTTCAAGGCAGTTTGTGTCTCTAAATCCTTAGCTATCAATCCCTTAGATAACTGTATGACTGTTGTACTCACATGCCAGACATCCTCAGATAGTGCCAATGCAGCCAGCACTGACTTGCAATAAGAGTCCAGGAGAAACAGAGTTGATATTCTCTGAAATCTTGTATTAAATGCAATGCAGTAGGTAGAAAGAGTAATCCCAAATAGAGAAATATACATGTGCATCCAAAGATGGCTACAGCAAACTGATAATGAAGAAAAAGGGAGGAGCAAGGGCTAACATCATCAACTACAGGAGGGAAGAAGGGACAAACTTCAAAGGGCAGGGCTTCTCCCTAGCAACAACAGAATGCAATGCATAACATAGAAATAAATAACAAGTTGTTTCCATTCATGGGACACAACACTCCCCGTCTGAAATCTTCAGAGTTCACAATGTCTCTGTATGTCGTGACGAGTCATTGCTGTCCAACGCTCACATGGAACATGAAAAGAGGAGAGAGAAAAAAACACTATGCAACAATAATACAATAATTCAAGTTCATACTTGAGCGACAACGCGTAGTCCTTGAAAAAAGAAATTAAATAAAAAAATTAATGAGTTCAGTAGAAAAACCCATCTTCAGGTTGGGGAAGCGTAACAAGCCAACTCTTCCACCAACCCAACAATCCAATAGTAACATTTAATAGATGGGGAAGTTTTCAAGTCCAGTTGCACCCAGAGCATTTTTTGCCCTAATATGGCTAGGGTATGAGGAGGTATGCTCCCTGACATGGTGGAGCCCAGCAACAATATTCAGTTCATGCGACATCCTCCTTCAGTAAAGGTAGCACAAGTTCAGTGACTGGGTTCAGGTCATGGAGCGTACTGTTTTTGGAGAGGTTGACACCTTTTGTAATGCTGTTAATTTCATGGTGATATACTTCTTGTTGCACGCACTTCATGATGACTTGTGCAGCTTGTTCCTTGTCTTCGATGGTAGGATGATCATGTGCCAGCCGCGGCACCCTGATGACTTGTCGTTGGTAAAGCAGTGAGTGATGTGATTAAGACAAGCCATGGCTCGTACAGCGCATGACCAACTTCAGAAGCATTAAAAACAATGAAGTTTCAACTTCAACCTTGATGTCATTGAAGTATAGGGTGTGGAGATAGTTGGTCTAATTTCTTTGTCAGATTCTGGATCCACCAGCTCATATGCGTTGCTGACATAGTTATCATAGGTATCCTCGTATAAGCTACTTGGAGGTGTCAGACACATGTTGTCATCGAGCTTGTATGCAGTTGTGAGTCTCGTTCCTTGGTCAGCTGGGATTAGATCAGAGGGGATGTGATGCCACTGCTCAGGAGTAGCTAAACATCTGATGCACTCTACTCGATTACTCAGTAGACGTATAATTGTTTTGTTTGGTTATAGATATATCCGAGTACCACTCTACTATCTGTGTAGAATGTAAAGGAATCGATTGTGATGTCCATTTCATCTCTCACGACTTCTACCACCAATACTGTGGCACAAAGTTCAAGCCTTGGTACTGAGTGTGCAGGTTTAGGGGTTAGTTTGGCTTTCCCCAGAATGAAACCACAGTGCACTCCTAAGGTCTTCAGATAAGCAACTGCGGCTATGGCTTCTGTAGGCACGTCAGAGAACATGTGGACTTCTCTTCTGGTAGCAACTGAAGAATATTTTAAAGAATAACAACGTGGGACTTGGAGTTGTTCTAGGACCTTCAGTGTCTTCTTCCAGGCATCCCTTTGTTGTTGTTTCTGAGATGGCAGCAGAGCATCCCAATCGGTATTTTCGGCAGTGAAATGTCTTAGCAGAATCTTGCCTTGAATAGTGATGGGTGCGACGAACCCAAGAGGATTGTAGATTCTGTTTATGACAGATAGGACTCCTCACTGGGGGAATGGTTTGTCGCAGGGTGACACTTGAAGTAAATGCGTCCTGTTTAATATCCCATAGCAGTCAGAGGCTGCGTTGCGTGGGAGGGATGTGGGAACCTAAAGGGCATGTCACACTAAGAGATATCGCTAGCAATATCGCTATAACTTGTGACGTTATAGCGATATTGCTAGCGATATTGCTGTGTCTGATACTTACCTCCGACCGCTCCCCCGCTGGTTATCGCTAGTGTTGAGCTTTCCGATACCGCAAGTATCGGCCGATATTTGCCGTATCGGAATTCCGATACCGAGTACCGATACTTTTTTCGTATCGGATACCGGAATCGGAAGTCCAAAATGCAATGAGCCACAAAAGTGGCTCTGATTGGCTGCCGAAATGACGTCATCATGATGCGCTGTCTGTGCGCATCATGATGCGCCGTAAGTTCGGGCCTTCGGGGGGGCTGTGCCGACTGTCCGGGGGTCTGTACCGGCCTGCCGGGGGGCTGTGCCGGCCTGCCGGTGGTCTGTGCAGGCTCCGGTGGTCTGTGTCGGCCTGCCGGGGGGCTGTGCCGGCCTGCCGGTGGTCTGTGCAGGCTCCGGTGGTCTGTGCCGGCGGTCTGTGCAGGCTTCGGGGGTGTGTGCAGGCATCGTCCGATGGGACTACAAGTCCCATCGGGCGATGCCTGCTACCATGACAGTGATTGACACATTAGCCAATGATGGGACAGTAGTAGTCCCATCATCCGGCTAATGTGTTGAATGTAAAAAAAAAAAAAAAATTACATGCTACATACATGCTACATACATACAACATGCATACTACATATATACTACATGCAACGTGCATACTACATACATGCTACATACTACATGCATGCTACATACATGCTACATACTACATACATGCTACATACATACTACATATATACTACATGCATGCAACATACATACTACATATATACTACATGCATGCAACATACATACTACATATATACTACATGCATGCAACATACATACAATATATATACTACATGCATGCAACATGCATACTACATATATACTACATGTAACATACATACTACATATATACTACATGCAACATGCATACTACATACATGCTACATACTACATGCATGCTACATACTACATACATGCAACATACATACTACATATATACTACATGCATGCAACATACATACTACATATATACTACATGCATGCAACATACATACTACATATATACTACATGCATGCAACATGCATACTACATATATACTACATGTAACATACATACTACATATATACTACATGCAACATGCATACTACATACATGCTACATACTACATGCATGCTACATACTACATACATGCAACATACATACTACATATATACTACATACATGCAACATACATACTACATATATACTACATGCATGCAACATACATACTACATATATACTACATGCATGCAACATGCATACTACATATATACTACATGTAACATACATACTACATATATACTACATGCAACATGCATACTACATACATGCTACATACTACATGCATGCTACATACTACATACATGCTACATACTACATACATGCTACATACATACTACATACATAATACATATATACTACATGCATGCAACATGCATACTACATATATACTATATATACTACATGTAACATACATACTACATATATACTACATGCTACATACATGCAACATACACACTACATGCTACATACATACTACATACATGCTACATACATACACACTACATGCTACATACATGCAACATACATACTACATACATGCTACATACATACTACATACATACCACATGCATGCAACATGCATACTACATATATACTGCATATATACTACATGCATGCAACATACATATATACTACATACAATACATACATATAGACATACAGTACATATAACATAGAGTACATACTTACCGTCACTTGTCACTTTGATCCCCGAAGCAATTGTCACCTGAGGGATAAATATCAAAATAAAAAAACACCAATATACTTACCCCGATCCGCAGAAGTCCACGAGGGTCCCACGTCCATCTTGCGTGGAGAACAGCAGCATCAGCTGATGCTACCGTTCTCTACCAGCTCCAGGAATACAATGACAGAAGGTAGGTATCCTTCGCACTGTATTCCTCCACCACTTTAAAAAAAAAAAAAAAAAAGTCCCTAGTCTCACTTTATGCCATTGCTGCGTGGGAATTTCCCACGCAGCAATGGCATAAAGTGAGACTAGGGACTTTTTTTTTTTAAAGTGGTGGAGGAATACAGTGCGGAAGGATACCTACCTATATATATATGTAGTATGTAAGTAGCATGTATGTAGTATGTAGCATGTATGTAGCATGCATGTAATATGTAGCATGTATGTAGTATGCATGTTGCATGTAGTATATATGTAGTATGTATGTTACATGTAGTATATATGTAGTATTCATGTTGTATGTATGTAGCATATATGTAGCATGTAATTTTTTTTTTTTTTTTTTTTTACATTCAACACATTAGCCGGATGATGGGACTACTACTGTCCCATCATTGGCTAATGTGTCAATCACTGTCATGGTAGCAGGCATCTCCCGATGGGACTTGTAGTCCCATCGGACGATGCCTGCACAGACCCCCGAAGCCTGCACAGACCACCGGCAGGCCGGCACAGCCCCCCGGCAGGCCGGCACAGACCACCGGAGCCTGCACAGACCACCGGCAGGCCGTCACAGCCCCCCGGCAGGCCGGCACAGACCACCGGAGCCTGCACAGACCCCCTGGCAGGCCGGCACAGCCCCCCGAAAGGCCCGTACAGACCCCAGAGAGGCTGTACAAGGCAAAAATAGGGTTTTTCTTATTCCGATACCGGAAGTCCCATAAACTTGAATGGGACTTCCGGTATCGGAATCGGCGATACCGATACTTTTTTTTAAGATCGGCCGATCCATTCCGATCCGATATTTTCAAGTATCGGCTGGTATCGCTCAACTCTAGTTATCGCTGATCGCGCGAGAACAGGCTGGACTGTTTCTCGTCGTCAGCTTCCTGCTGGGCTTCCTGCTGTGACGACGAGCGACGCGTGGAGCCGGGCGGGAGGACGCAAGATCACCTGGTGTGACAGGTAAGTAGCGACCCCCGACCCCAGCGATGTCGCTGGTGAGATCTGCCTGTGTGGCAGCTCACTAGTGACCACTTAGCGATGCACCAGCGATCCTGACCGCATCGATAAGTGTGACAGTACCTTAAATCGAGGTCTCTTAAGCTCGTGGCATAGTCTTTGGATGGGAACGTTTCCAATACTTCTTGACTATTAGAGATAATCTTGTGGAGCCTGAGATTTGATGTTGAGAACATTTCCTGAGTCCTGGAGAGCAGATCAATAGCCTTTTCTCTTGAGGATAAAGACTTGAACCCGTCGTCCACGTAGAAGTTCTTCTCTACAAACTAACAAGCATCGCTTCCATATTCTCTCTCACCTTCCTGGGCTGCCCGTCTCAGTCCATAGATTGCTACAGCAGGTGAAGGGCCATTGCCAAAGACGTGTACCTTCATCCGGTAGTCTATGACCTTGTCGCCATTGTGCCATACTAACCTGAGATAATTTCTACTGTCTTCCTTCACAAAGAAGCAATGAAACATCTGCTGGATGTTGGTCATTATCTCCACAGGTTCCTGCCTGAAGTGAATCAACACTCCTATGAGGCATGTTGGGTCAAGTAAGAAGCAAGATGTTGAGGGAGACACCTTCATGCTGAGCACTAGAGTCAAATACCACCCTAATCTGGTTTAGGTTTTCGAGGGTTGTAGTCCCCGAAGGATGGAAGGTACCAGCATTCTTATTCAGTGGTGGTGCGGGTTCTGCATAATCTGTCAAAGATGATTTGCATGAAATCAATGAACTGTCTTTCCATCTCTGGCCTTCTTTTTAAAGTGCACTTTAGAAAAGAGAACCTTGCAGTTGCTTTCTGCAGATTGTTTGGCAACTTTGGTCTTGGAGAACAAAAGGGTAACGCAGCCATGCAGCTGTTAGAGTCATCTTGAGCGAATTCTTTGTCCATAACCCTTATAAACTCTTTATCTTCTCTTGTGGGTGCCAACACGTTGTCTTCACTTTTAGAATTGAACACTGTTGACCCAAGGTCATCATCCCAGGGGCTTGGTGTCGCTCAGTTTCTCTTTCACCCAGTAATGATGTGGACATGGCTGGAAATGAGTGCTGCGACCATTTGGCAAGATGTGCGTCTTGTGGGAGAAGATAGCATTAGGTCTCTTCATTTTGTCTACGCAGACATTCCCTATGATCACCCAGCCTAGGTCGAAGCGCTGAGCAAATGGTGCATCGTGTGGGCTGCTGATTTGCTGGTCCACCTTGTGTAAGCGGAGGATGTCTCTTCCAAGTAGGATCAGGATTTCTGCATTGAGATCGAGAGCTGGAATCTTGCTGGCTATAGTCTTCAAGCGAGGGTGATGAAGAGTGGCTTCCGGCATTGGGATCTCTTCCTTGTTGGACGGAATCTGTTGTTGCAGACTTACGTGCATGAAGAAGATACTGCGAGATGGCTTGCTGCTTGATGTGTACTCTCCCTGCCATGGCTTGTGTTGGGAGATGGCGTAGGTGTAGGGTTAAGCTGGGATGGTGCACTTGTATATGGTCCTCGCTGTCACACTTCATACAGTTGATTGTAACCTTACAGTCCTTAGCAGGGTGTTCAGTAGATGCACAACATCTGAAGCACACTCCGAACTTCTTTAGAAGCTCCTTGTGTTCTTGGAGTGGTTTCTTTCTGAAGCTAATACATTTCTTCAGCGATGTGGCTTCTTGTGGATGGGACACTGACAGTTTGGATTCTTGACTCTTTCACCCTTGTCATCCTTGTCAAGAACTGATGCTGGTGTGGGAAGAATGTCAGTCTTTTTTACCCCTACTGGGCCTCTACGTTTTCGGTCAATTTGATGAGGGCTCTTATACTTAGAAGTTGGTGAAGCTGTGCCGATGGGTTTTCTGCAGGTGAAGCTTGGGTCTGCCTTACGCTCTGCAATGTCTGTGATGAACTCGCAGAAGTAGGAGAATGAGGAGAATGGAGGAAAGGACACCTGGTATTCCATTTTGTAACTTGTCCCTAGCGTAGTCTACCTTTCTTGCATGTTATATGGCAGTTTGGCGACTATGGGTTTCACCCCATGTGCGGTGTCCAGGTAGCTGAGGCCAGGTAGATGTGTGTCTGTCTTGACCAGCAGGAGTTCAAACTGAGTTCCTGGAATTTTGAAGCGTCCTTGCCAGATATTTTAGGGAAATCCTGTAATTGTTTGAGCAGTGCATCTTCTATAGCTTCAGGACTGCCAAAACCTTTCTCTAGTCTGTCCCATGCGGTCATGAGAACAGCCGCTGGATCGCTGATGTAAACGGATCTAAGTCTCTTGATTCTCTCTGTGAATTGTGGTCCCAGCCACCTGATCAGCAGGTCCAGCTCTTCAGCAGCAGTAATGCTGAGGTCACTAGTTGTGGTTTTAAAGGCACACTTCCACCCTCTGTAGCTTTTGGAATTGTCGTCGAACCTTGTGAGACCGGTGTTGGTGAGTTCTCGGCGAATCATGTAGCTCGCAAAGTCGGACGTTTCTGTTCGTTCTGACTTTGGGAGCACACTTACTGGCTGAGTAATGCTGTTCACTTTGGTTGTAGTTTCTTGTTTTAGAAACTTGGGAAGGTATGGAGCAGCATAAGCATTTTACCCAGCAGCCGGTTTGGTGTATGCAGGGCTGGAGCCATGCGGTTGTCTAAGGTATAGTGACTTGCCATCATGTTAGGTTGCATGTAGACTTCAGCTGGAGTTTGCTGAGGTGCAGAGTTAGGCTGCGTGTTGGAGCGTGAATGGGATTCAGGTTTGAGCATTGGTTGTGCGTGGGACTGACCTTGAAAGCTGGGAGCTGCAGGCGGATCAGCGTCTTGGTGCTTTGGAGAAGCGTCAGAACTAACAGGAATGTTAATGGTGGTCGGTGGTTCATTGTTTTGGCTTGGTACATAGTCTCTTGTGCACTTAAGGTGGTCTTCTGTATCGATCTCACAAGCTGATACTGTCCCCTTGACTCCCACTTAGAGCTTGTTCAAAGACATTTAACATTGCCATGGCTGTCTTATGTTTGCATTCCTTCTCTAGGACTTCTATTTCTGCCTTCTTACGTGCAGATTCAGCTTTGATCTCTAGTTTCTTGTGTGCAGATTCTGCTTCCATGTCTGCCTTCTTGCATGCAGATTTAGCTTCCATCTCTGCGTTTGTTTAGATGAAGACAGCTTGCACCTTTGTTATTTCCGCTTCAGCACACGCTTTTATAAGCTTTTCACTGAGGGTAGAGAATTTTGATGCACTTGATCTGGGTGAGTGCTTTGAGTACTTAGCGCACCTGGATTTGTGAGATGACACTTCTGACATCTGTGCGATTTTTGCTTCTATTTTATTCACAATGTCACGCACAGTGCCGTCTCATTCAGAATTGAGTTGTTGAAAGCTCTTAGGTTCTTTTAGAGTCTCTGGTGTGTTTAGTCTCACCAAGACAGAGGTATATTTCTCACAAGTGTTCTTGAAAGACTGGTATGTTGAGTACGATTGCTGGTGGTAACTTATGAGCGCCAGGTATAGATAAGACAGTCACTTGATTCTGCACCCTTTCCCATAGGGAAGATACACTGGAAAGTAATTCACATTTTGTGGTTTCTAGATTGTCTTTGACCTTCCATGTAGGTGTAGGCAATCATTTGGATTTTTCACTGAAGGCTGCGTGAGATCCTGTCTTTTTCTTGCTCTTGTAAATCAGGCAGAGAATTAGAAATTCTTCCTGTCGTTTCCATTGTATACAGGAATGCAAAGGTGGGGGCTTTCTGCTCCTAGCTGCAGAAGAGCTCACATACAATGTTGCAGTTTATAGGCAGTGTCTGCAGACTCAATGTGAGCTACTGTGTCTTCACAATTAGCTTGATAGATGTTACTTTCTCTTGATTGTAAGCTGTATACTGTTCTTGGTGGCAGGCCACTCTTTCAACTATTCTGACTCTTCAAGGCAGTATGAGTCTCTAAATCCTTAGCTATCAATCCCTTAGATAACTGTATGATTGTTGTACTCACATGCCAGGCTTCCTCAGATAGTGCCAACGCAGCCAGCACTGACTTGTAATAAGAGTCCAGGAGAAACAGAGTTGATATTCTCTGAAATCTTGTATTAAATACAATGCAGCAGGTGGAAAGAGTAATCCCAAACAGAGAAGTATACATGTGCATCCAAAGATGGCTACAGCAAACTGATAATGAAGAAGGTAGGAGCAAGGGTTGACATCATCAACTACAGAAGGGACAAACTTCAAGGAGCAGGGCTTCTCTCTAGCAACAACAGAATGCAATGCATAACATAGACATACATAACAAGTTGTTCCCATTCATGGGACACAATATTTAACCATGCCCTTCTGTGGCTTATCCTCCTTGTGGAGTGTGTCAATGACTGCCTTCTGGACATCTGTCAAGTCAGCAGTCTTCCCCATGATTGTGGAGCCTACTGAAACAGACTAAGGGACCTTTTTAAAAGCTTAGGAAACCTTTGCACGTGTTTTTTGTTAATTATTCTATTTTACTGAGATAATGACTTTTGAGTTCTCATTGGCTGTAACCCATAATCAACAACATTAACAGAAATAAACACTTGAAAGAGATCACTGTTTGAAATGACTTTTTATAATA
This sequence comes from Dendrobates tinctorius, assembly GCF_039654945.1. Lineage (NCBI taxonomy): Eukaryota > Metazoa > Chordata > Amphibia > Anura > Dendrobatidae > Dendrobates > Dendrobates tinctorius. The sequence continues at coordinate 11,800,751 of NW_027361765.1, forward strand.
GTTTCACTTTTTGTATTGAACTGAAATAAATTAACTTTTTGATGTTAATCTAATTTAGTGAGAAACACTTGCATATATATATTGTGATGCAGTGAGGGGTATCATATGTAATGGTCGGTATGTATCCCCCAGGATGTGCATAGAAGCGTATCGAGGCTGCTGGAGTGCATTGCAGTCACAGATATAACTGTGGTTGCAATGCAGGATAAAAGTAAGTTGGGTCTTGGACAAGCTATTTGCCCAAGGCAGATTTAAGAAAACCCGACATGGGCTTTTATTTTTGGAGTGAACTACAGGATGGTAGTGAGGCAGTTCACTCCCTCCAGCTGGGTCTTACAAGTGGCCCATGGCCACAGATTCCATTAAAAAAAATGCAGCAAAGGATTTGGTGTGTCAATCTTGGTTTGCATACTGCAGAGCAGGTGGCTCTGCAATATCCAATTTGTGTGAAGTAACATGGAGCCAAAGGAAGCAAAAACACCTGGCACCCCTGAGCGTGGCACAGTGATGCAGTCACCCACGGCAACCGATCTTGGATACAGACTGTATTGATGCCCTGGCTGTGATGCGGAGGATACCATTTGCTCTCAATTTGTGAGTTTCTTTTGGACTTTAAAGACATTTGCTTTGAACTTTGATGTGGTCCCTGCCTATCTGTTGCACTACACCAACACCGCTGCACTACATATGGTTGCAGAATGCGGGCAGGGTGAACTGAGGCATACGCAAAGCCCGCCGCATGTTGGTTATTAGGCCTGCAATGCTGCAGTCCAAGCCTGCAAACAACTTGGAAGAGCTTTTTAAGCAGTTGATCCTCACTCAGCAATGGCAGCAGGAGCAGCAGCAATGTCAGCAGGAGCAAAATTGGAAACAGCAGCAGACAAATAACCTATTGATGCAGCAAATTGCGGCTTTGGAAAAGGCGGCCCCATCAGCTACCCCGATCCGTTCTGAGGCCCGGTACAAAGTCCGGTCAGAGCTGAAGATGAGTCCTGAGGATGATTTGGAGGCTATCCTCCCTGTGTTTGAGTACACAGCCGAGCGGGAGAGCTTGCCGATGTACCAGTGGGCTGAAGTGGTGGCCCCCTTACTGACGGCAGATGCCCAGTAGGCCTATTTGGACCTCAGTCGGGATGCCGCCCTGTATAATGAGAAACTGACAGGTGAGATTCTTGCCCGACTGGAGGTTAATACATATGTGCGGGCCCAATGGGCGTTTTAGTGTTCTTTGTGGAGTATCGCCCTGTAAGGTCTCTGGCATGTGACTTGTTGCAGTTGGTAAAAAAAGGCTTCAGCCAGAGAACTTAACCCCTTACCAGATGGTGGAGAGAGTGGTGGTTGACCAGCTAGTAAGAACTCTGCCAGCTGCTATTCAGCATTCGGTGAGCCCAGGGAATCCCGGCACCCTAGACCAGGTGGTCAGCCAGATTGAGCATTATGTGGCCACTCAGGACTTCATACAGGACTCTTCTACACTATGGTTATCACGTTGGGCACCACCAGCCCAGGAGCCTGGGAAAGGTCCATGACCCTCTGCTGGAGCCAAGCAGGACCAAGCCCGTACTGATGGGGTACCCCGAATTGAGAGTGACAAGAGGCCCGTTTAACCTAATCTGGTCCAGTTGTGCCGCAGCTATTAGGTGTTGGCGGTGCCAAGGGCCAGGACATGTGGCTGCCAGTTGCCCCATGATAGCTGAACTCATGGACTATGGGTATACTCGCCATATGTCAATGTTAAACCAGGTCGTTTTCACTGCGGATCCGTTCGTCCCAGCGGGTGAACTGCATCTGTGGCAGGTGCGAGTCAACGAACACCAGGCCGAGGCCCTCCTGGACTCAGGGAGCCTAGTGACACTTGGGCATTTGTCATTAATCTCAGGCATAGAACAAACTGGGAAAAATATGGGTGTTTGTATTCATGGTGAACTCTGCGAGTACCCGACAGTGGAGATCTCATTTGTTATGCCCTGCGGGGAGATGAAACATTTGGTTGGGATAGTGTAGATCCTTCCTTAAGAGGCTGTCCTGACCCTGTTCAGAAAAATAAAATTAACCCTCCCTGGGCAAATATTTTTCTGGGTGCAGAGCCCGAAGATCCTGACATAGGAATTCCTGATGTAGGGGTCAACTCCATAAGGAAAGAGTGTAAACCCAATAGATTTCCCCTAGAGGTGATGGCAGGAGAGATCAAGGAGACCCCAACACTCCCAAAGCTGTATGTTCCCTGGGGAACTTTTGGGACAGCCCAGCTACAGGATCCCACACTGACCCGAGCATGGGAAAGGGTAATCAAGGTAAACGGGGTGTCTCAGCAACCTGGTGCAGAGTTAGAATTCCCACGCATGGCGATCATCCAGGAGTTACTCTACAGGGTTGATAAAATCCGGGACGAGGTGGTGGAACAACTGGTAGTGCCCCAATCCTAGCGTCGGGCGGTGCTCGAAATAGCTCACATCCACATGCATGCTGGAAGGGCCCCTGAGGGCCAAAAAGATGCAGGAGCGCATACTGCAGTGTTTTGGGGTTTTTTTGGCCTGGGGTCTACGATGAGGTTCAGAAGTACTGTGAAACTTGTCTGGAGTGACAACTAACCTCACCCAACACAAACTACCGGGATCCATTGGTACCTCTGCCCAATATAGAGGTACTTTTAAGCGGAATGTGGTGGATCTGGCAGGACTGCTGGTAAAATCCGCCCGGGGCCATCAACACAGATTAGTGGTCATAGACTACGCCAGCCAGTACCCGGAGGCTATTCTTCTTTGGCACACCTCAGCTAAGCTTATCGTCCGGGAGTTGTTTGCCATGGACTGTCATCTTGGGCTGCTGAAGGAGATCCTTACTGATCAGGGCAGACTCCTTTTATGTCCAAGGTGATGAAGGAACTATGCAAGCTCCTCAAGATAGAGCAGTTGACACGTAGGTGTATCACCCCAGACCCACGGATTAGTTGGGCGCTTCAACAAAATCCTCAATTCCATATTGTAGAAGGTAGTTTCCAAGGAAGGAAGGGATTTGAACATGTTGTTGTCCTTCTTGATGTTTGCCATTCGCAAGGTACCGCAGACTTCAACTAGATTTTCAGCCTTTGAGCTACTGTATGGCAGGCATCCTAGGGGTCTGCTGGACATAGCCAAAGAGACGTGGGAGCAGGAACCTACAACACATAAGAGTGTAATTGAGCACGTGGTCAATATGCAGGACTGGATTGCAGTGGTCATGCCTATAGTAAAAGAGCATTTGTTGGATGCTCAACAGCATAGAGCCACGTATATAACAAAAAGGCCACGGTTAGCTCCGTTAAAGCATGAGATAGGGTTTTAGTCTTGGTACCCATGGCTGAAAGTGCCATATGAAGTTCGGGAAAAAGTTAGGGCAGTTAACTACTTAGTTTACCAGCGTCGAAAAAGGAAACCCGAGCAGTTGTATCATGCTAATCTGCTAAAAGTGTGGAAGGACCGGGAGTGTATGCTTAAGGATGTGACTTCAGACGCATCATCTGGGGACCCTTCGATATCAGCCTGGAAGGAGGTAAAGAGAGAGGAGAAGATAGGTGACACTCTCTTAAAACCTGCAGCACCGAGAGGTGTGCAAGTTAGTACAAGAGAATATGGATGTATTCTGGGAGCTACCTGGCAATACCTCTGTTTTCCAGCACATCATTGTCACCGAGCCTCACGTAAGAGTACAAAGGAAACCGTACCATGTGCCTGAGGCCCAGAGACAAGCCATCGCTAGTGAGGTAAGACAAATGCTTCCTCTAGGAGTAATTGAGGAGTCTCTGAGTGACTGGGTTAGCCCCATTGTGCTAATCCCGAAGCCAGACGGATCATTACAGTTCTGTAATGACTTCCGTAAATTGAATAAAGTGTCAAAGTTGAACCTTTATCCAATGCTCCGGGTGGAAGACCTTATTGAGCGACCGGGGCAGACCCAGTACTTTATCATGCTGGATCTGACCAAGAATTGCTGGCATGTACCTCTCACGGAGTCAGCAAAGGAGAAGATCTTCATAACACCTGAAGGTCTGTACCACTATGGCTCCTTACCCTTTGGACTACATGGGGCACCAGCCATGTTCCAGAGGCTGATGGACATAGTGCTAAAACCCCATCAGGAGTATGTGTCAGCATACTTGGATTGCATCATCATCTTTAGTAATGACTGGCATACCCACTTGTCCCGGGTAGAAGTGATAGTGAATTCGCTCAGCCACAGCCTTGACAGCGAATCCCAAGAAATGTTCGATAGGATACATTGAAGCCCGCTACTTAGGATACGTGATTGACCGTGGGGTTATCAAACCACAAATAAATAAAATCAAGGCCATACAGAACTGGAGCAGTTCATAGATAAGCAGTGTGAAGGTTTTATTGCCCTCTGATTGCAGTCTGGTTCTGTGTTGTGATGACCCATTTTTGTATCCTTGGTCATAGCATGATGGACATTAAATTACTTGTATTAAAAGGTAACTTCAAGTCTCAGAGAGAGAGAAGAATCTCTGAGTACAAATTTATGAAAACTTTCGACACATTCAGTGCAGGTATGAATGTGTCGCATGGATTTATGTCTTTTTACATCAATTAAGGAATTTGCTCCTCAGACCTTCTGGGGTCATCACAACACAGAACCAGACTGCAATCAGAGGGCAATAAAACCTTCACACTGCTTATCTATGAACTGCTCCAATATTTATGCTTATCCCTCTCCCATAATGACTCTTCCACTTCACATCACTTGTCTTAGCTATTGTGTTATTTCTGTGCTATCTTATGTATCAATATGTGATTCTTCAGATTTTGTATTAGTCTAGCCTGATGAAGAGACCTGCCAACTATCGAAAGCTTGCAATTTGTTACCATCTTTTCAGTTAGCCATTAAAAGGTATCAACCACTGAGGACTCTTAATTCTAAATATTCTTCTGTCTACTGGCTAACACGGTGCAAAGATATATATCTTTCCTGTATTGATAATTGCCAATAATTTCCATCTGTTGTCTATTCCATTTACACAACAGCATGTGAAATTGATTGTCAATCAGTGTTGCTTTCTAAGTGGACAGTTTGATTTCACAGAAGTTTGATTTTCTTGGAGCTTGTAGTTTAAGTGTTCCCTTTATTCTTTTTAGCAGTGTGTGTGTATATACTGTATATATATATTATAAACAAATAATGTTTATGATGGAACATGATAGCTGTAGTTTAAAATCTTTTCTACGTACTTTCCATTCTCAGTGACAGTTTTCACTAAGGAAATGCTGTGGATATACCACAAACAGTTTTGCACAACAATTGGTGAAATCCTTAGTGGATTTCCACAACATAAATTTATAGGTCATGGATGTCAAATCCACATCACTGGTTAATATACAATGTGGGTTATCTCTCCAGCACGTGGATTAGATTTTATCAATTCAACTTTAGTTTCACAGTCTTAAAGGGAACCTGTCAGCAGTTTTGGCCGATATAAGATACGAGCACTGCCTTTCAGGGCTTATCTAGAGCATTCTATAATGCTGTAGATAAGCCCCTGATCTGACCTGAAAGATAAGAAAAATAAGTTTTATTATACTCATTCGGGGGGAGGTCCAGTGTGGTCCAGTCTGATGGGTGTCGCAGGTCTGGCACCTCCCATTTTATTGCGCCGCCACCCTCCTGCTTGCTTAATCCCTCCATGGCATCGCACTCCTGCGCTGGCATACTTATCTGCTCTGTTGAGGGCAGACCAAAGTAAGGCAGAGCGCAGGCACTGGGAAAGGTCAAAGAGCCCCAGCGCCTGCGCACTTCAGTACTTTACTCTGCCCTCAACAGGGCAGATAAGTACACCTGCGCAGGAGCGCGATGTCAGGGAGCGATGAATAAAGCAGGAGGGCGGCATCACAAGAAGATGGAAGGCGCCAGACCCTGATCTGCGACACCCATCAGACTGGACCGCACCATACCTCCCCCCGGGTTTTGTATAATAAAACATATTTTTCTTATCTTGCAGGTCAGATCTGGGGGGGGGGCTGTATAGAATGCTGTAGATAAGCCCTGAAAGGCAGTGGCCATATCTTATATCGGCCCAAACTGCTGAAAGGTTCACTTTAATTTCAATCAATCCAGACTACTCTTAATAAATTCAGTACTTCACCACTTTTCAACAAGTGAGCAGTATCGTTTAGAAAAAAGTTTCCAAAGCATTATTTAAATATGGTGAACGTCATAATTTGTGACTTTACCATGCAAGTTTTCTGGTTTATAGCTTTTAAAAATTTGTCCTCAACATATTCGAAATTCAATTTTGAGAAAACTTATTTCCTCTCACTAGAGCCGTATGCTGAGTAATATTCAACAATATGTCATCTGTAACATCTTAAATGACAGGTCCTCTAAAAAATTGACAGCAATTTACATGAGCAATATTTAGTTTGACATTTTTGTTTTTTATTTTTTGAGACAAACACAAAAGTGGATATAAGAAGAATGATGTTTTGAATACACTCAATGGGGTGAGGATACATCAAGTGAATGCCAGTCAAACACTTTCTTTCAACCTTTGCCCAAATAGAGCAATTTACTGGTCAGACTATATACAGCTAAGAGCTTTCCTCAAATCACACTTTACGTAGGGCATTAGAAACCTGACCCCCACAGAGTTAAAGTGAATACTGCACCACTTAATGGCCCCAAGCTGAATAGTCTCTCTTCTTTATAAACTGCTTTTTGATAAATTTAAGACACCCATCTTGGGATTTGTGAATTCATGGGAAAGCAAACTTTCTCCAATATACCTGATGCAGACTGGCAGAAAATATTTACCTTGACAAAGCTCCAATTGCATGTCAGGTTCTAAAGTTTTCACAAGATGGTACAGAAGCAACCCTCTGTAACATGAATTCTGCCAAACTATAACCAACATGTGCTGACATTGCAATGTGGAGGCTAAAACAATGCTTTTTACTGCACTACAGAAAAAAGCCTTCGGTGTGATAGGACCTTTATTGCAGTATTTTTAGCTGTTAATAATGTTTACTCCTCAATAGAATAGCATAATAACAAATTAGTCAGGCATTAAAGGGAATCTGTCAGTAGGATCAACCTTTCTATACCCATATACATCTATATGGGCATGTAGGTCATAGGAAACTGAATGAAATGATACATTGATATTTGCGATCCAATATCTTAGTCTAGAGAAATCCATGTTTTTCTTATACTGTATGTAAATTACCTCTTCCAGGCTATAAGTAGGATATTGCCTGGAAGATAACTCTTCCTCCAGAGATTATTTTAAATAAAATGGGGAGTTTCCACTGTGAGACAAGTAACTAACACAAAACAGGAGAACTGAAATTTGTCTGATTGCAAACACATTTTTGCTGCTCTTGAGCCTTGCTGTATTGCAACAATATTACAAACCTGTCTGCCAGGAGATGGAAGCTGAAGCTGAGAGGAACCTGTAGATGTGTCAGGTATAATTACACACAGCTCTGCAGTGAGATCAGGAGAGCAGAGAGTGGCCATTACACATCACACTGGTATCTTTATTTCAGGTAAAATAATCTCTGGGGGCAGGCAGCATTCTCTCCATAGTCTGGAAGAGGTCATTTATATAAAGTGATAAAAGATGATTTCTCAGCAACAACAAGGCATCTGATATGAGGCATAAAGGTAGTACTTTTTTCAGCAGTCTATAACCTGTGTGCCCATATTAATAGTTTACATAGGTCAAATGTGGTGACAGATTCCCTTTACACCATGTAATAGCAATATCAATTTACACTATTGCTTTGCAGACAAGATATAGTATGTGTATACTGTAAAAATACTCACTAGTGCTTCGATATCGTGTTTTCCAAGTATGCTATCCGAGTATCTTGGGCGTCCTCGAGTAATATGTTCAAGTTGCATGTTTTGTGGCTTTTAGACAGTTAACAAACAGTAATACTACCCACTTTTTTTTCCCCACACAATAACAATGCCCTACAGAGTAATACAGTGGGTGCGGAAAATATTTAGACCCATTTAAATTTTTCACTCTTTGTTTCTTTGCAGCCATTTGGTAAATTCAAAAAAGTTCATTTTTTTCTCATTAATGTACACTCTGCACCCCATCTTGACTATAAAAACAGAAATGTAGACATTTTTGCAAATTTATTAAAAAAACCAAACTGAAATATCATATGGTCATAAGTATTCAGACCCTTTGCTCAGACACTCATATTTAAGTCATATGCTTGCTGTTCATTTCCTTGTGATCCTCCTTGAGATGGTTCTACTCCTTAACTGGAGTCCAGATGTGTTTATTTATACTGATAGGACTTGATTTGTAAAGGCACACACCTGTCTATATAAGACCTCACAGTGCATGTCAGACCAATGAGAATCATGAGGTCAAAGGAACTGGGCAAGGAACTCGGAGACAGAATTGTGGCAAGGCACACATCTGGCCGAGGTTACAGAAGTAATTTCTGCAGTACTCAAGGTTCCTAAGAGCACAGTGGCCTTCATAATCCATCCTTAAATGGAAGACGTTTGGGACCACCAGAAGTCTTCCTAGACCTTGCCGTCCAGCCAAACTGAGAAATCGTGGGAGAAGAGCCTTGGTGAGAAAGGTAAAGAAGAACCCCAAGATCACTGCCTGAGCTCCACAGATGTATTGGGGAGATGGGAGAAAGTTCCACGAAGTCAACTATCACTGCAGCCCTCCACCAGTCAGGCCTTTATGGCAGAGTGGCCTGACAGAAGCCTCTCCTCAGTGCAAGAAATATGAAATCCTGCATAGAGTTTGCTAAAAAAAACACATGAAGGACTCCCAGACTATAAGAAATAAGTTTCTTAGGTCTGATGAGATGAAGATAGAACTTTTTGGTAATAATTCTAAGCAGTATGTGTGGAGAAAACCAGGCAATGCTCATCACCTGCCCAATACAATCCCAACAGTGAAACATGGTGGTGGCAGCATCATGCTATGGGGGTGTTTTTCAGCTGCAGGGACAGGACGACTGGTTGCAATTGAAGGAAACATGAAGGTGGCCAAGTACAGAGATATCCTGGAAGAAAACCTCTTCCAAAGTGCTTTGGACCTCAGACTTGGCTGAAGGTTCACCTCCCAACAAAACAATGACCCTAAGCGCACAGCTAAAATAACAAAGGAGTGGCTTCAGAACAATTCTGACTATTCTAGACTGGGCAAGCCAGAGCCCCTGACCTAAACCCAAATGAGCCTTTCTGGAGAGACCTGAAAATGGCTGTCCACCAATGTTCACCATCCAACCTGACGGAACTGGAGATGATCTGCAAAGAAGAATGGCAGCGGAATCCCCAAATCCAGGTGTGAAAAACTTGTTGCATCATTCCCAAAATGACTCATGGCTGTACTAGTTCAAAACGGTGCTTGGACTCAATACTGAGCAAAGGGTCTGAATACTAGTTATGACCATGTAATATTTCAGTTTTTCTTTTTAATAAATTTGCAAAAATTTCTACATTTCTGGTTTTTCTTCAGTCAAGATGGGGTGCAGAGTGTACATTTTGAGGAAAAAAAAACTTTTTTGAATTTACCAAATGGCTGCAATGAATCAAAGAGTGAATAATTTAAAGGAGTCTGAATACTTTCCGTACCCATTGTAATGTTTCCTTAGTACTTCTTTATACAGTTGTGGCCAAAAGTATTGACACCCCTGCAATTTTGTCAGATAATACTCAGTTTCTTCCTGAAAATGATTGCAGTCACAAATTCTTGGTATTATCTTCATTTAATTTGTATTAAATGAAAAAACACAAAAGAGAATGAAGCAAAAAGCAAAGCATTGATCATTTCACACAAAACTCCAAAAATGGGCCACAAAAAAGTATTGGCACCGTCAGCCTAATACTTGGTTGCACAACCTTTAGCCAAAATAACTGCGACCAACCACTTCCGGTAACCATCAATGAGTTTCTTACAATGCTCTGCTGGAATTTTAGACCATTCTTCTTAGGCAAACTGCTCCAGGTCCCTGATATTAGAAGGGTGCCTTCTCCAAACTGCCATTATTAGATCTCTCCACAGGTGTTCTATGGGATTCAGGTCTGGACTCATTGCTGGCCACCTTAGAAGTCTCCAGTGCTTTCTCTCAAACCATTTTCTAGTGCTTTTTGAAGTGTGTTTTGGGTCATAGTCCTGCTGGAAGACCCATGACCTCTGAGGGACACCCAGCTTTCTCACACTGGGCCCTACATTATGCTGCAAAATTTGTTGGTAGTCTTCAGACTTCATAATGCCATGCACACGGTAAAGCAGTCCAGTGCCAGAGGAAGCAAAGCAACCCCAAAACATCAGGGAACCTCTGCCATGTTTGACTGTAGGGACCGTGTTTTTTTCTTTGAATGCCTCTTTTTTTCTCCTGTAAACTCTATGTTGATGCCTTTGCCCAAAAAGCTCTACTTTTGTCTCATCTGACCAGAGAACATTCTTCCAAAACGTTTTAGGCTTTTTCAGGTAAGTTTTGGCAAACTCCAGCCTGGCTTTTTTATGTCTCGGGGTAAGAAGTGGGGTCTTCCTGGGTCTCCTACCATACAGTCCCTTTTCATTCAGATGCCGACGGATAGTACGAGTTGACACTGTTGTACCCTCGGAATGCAGGGCAGCTTGAACTTGTTTGGATGTTAGTCGAGGTTCTTTATCCAACATCCGCACAATCTTGCGTTGAAATCTCTTGTCAATTTTTCTTTTCCATCCACATCTAGGGAGGTTAGGCTGGTTTCACATTTGCGTTTTTTAGCGCTGGAAAAAAACGCATACGTGCGCATGCGATTTTTCCCCTATATTTAACATGGGTGCGCATACCTGCGCGCTTGTAAGCGCATGTATGCGATTTTCATGCGCTGCGTTTTTTTGGGGTGTGCGTTGGTATTTTCCAGACGCTGCATGTTGCATTTTTTGGTCCTTGAAAAAATCGCATGCGCACGTATGCGCACGTTTTGCGCTAAAAATGGCCATTATAGCCTATGGATGCGCATACGTGCGCACTGGCATGCGCAGGTATGCGATTTTTTAGCGCTGCGTTTTTTGGGTGGTGTCCACTTTTTATCCTAGTTAGAATCTTCTAAAGTCAAAAAAAAAAAGTCTATATAAAGGAGGTGCCTGCCAAAACTCTGCCAATACTACACTAGACAGATTGAAGAGCAGACATTCAACCAAGAACCCATTATATCAGCGAAGAATGTGAGTATATTACATTATATGCCTGTCCTTTTAAATTATGTATGTACTAATGATTTTTATTATTTTTACATGCAGTATGTCTTCAGAATCTGAGTATTCCCCATCGCGGCAGGAATTGGCGCAAGCAGACCGTGAGGTGATTATTTTTGTGCATCTGGTAAGTATATCTGCTGCTTCTCCAAATCTCTTACGTTTTTTTCAACTTTTTTAAGACATCGTCATCATCCTCTTCTGTGGACGGGACTAGTGAGGGCGAAGAGCAGGAGCAGCGAAGCCAAGTCCCGGTGGTGATACGGAATGTAAGTATCAAATGATTTGTAATGTTCTTTATTTTTTATCTTCTATTTTTACTCTTTTTTATGTTTCTTTTTTTGTAACTTTTTATTCAATTTAAATTGGATTATTCTAATGAATGTGTTTTGTCTAGGTTCCACAACGAGATGAAGACGTGTACCTGGATAATGAGCAGCTCATCAGCCTGGTCCAGGAGCGTTCGCCGTTGTGGGACAGCCGTGACCGGCTGTACAAGGACAATGTGGTGACCCGGCGGCTATGGAATGAGGTGGCCGCAGCGTTGATGGATGGCTGGGACAGCGCCACAGCATCCGCCAAAAAGGCGTTTAGTGAGTATTTCCCTGCTCTGTATTGTGCCGCAGTGACTGTTGTCCTTGACGGCACTGTTGGGTTTCGTGCTAGGCGTATTCTAGCAGGAAACCCAACAGTGTCATCGGGGTCTACAGTGACTGCTTTGAGTATTGTATTGCTACATTGTGCCGCAGTGACTGTTGTCCTTGACGGCACTGTTGGGTTTCGTGCTAGGCGTATTCTAGCAGGAAACCCAACAGTGTCATCGTGGTCTACAGTGACTGCTTTGAGTATTGTATTGCTACATTGTGACGCAGTGACTGTTGTCCTTGACGGCACTGTTGGGTTTCGTGCTAGGTGTATTCTAGCAGGAAACCCAACAGTGTCATCGGGGTCTACAGTGACTGCTTTGAGTATTGTATTGCTACATTGTGCCGCAGTGACTGTTGTCCTTGACGGCACTGTTGGGTTTCGTGCTAGGCGTATTCTAGCAGGAAACCCAACAGTGTCATCGTGGTCTACAGTGACTGCTTTGAGTATTGTATTGCTACATTGTGACGCAGTGACTGTTGTCCTTGACGGCACTGTTGGGTTTCGTGCTAGGTGTATTCTAGCAGGAAACCCAACAGTGTCATCGGGGTCTACAGTGACTGCTTTGAGTATTGTATTGCTACATTGTGCCGCAGTGACTGTTGTCCTTGACGGCACTGTTGGGTTTCGTGCTAGGCGTATTCTAGCAGGAAACCCAACAGTGTCATCGTGGTCTACAGTGACTGCTTTGAGTATTGTATTGCTACATTGTGACGCAGTGACTGTTGTCCTTGACGGCACTGTTGGGTTTCGTGCTAGGTGTATTCTAGCAGGAAACCCAACAGTGTCATCGGGGTCTACAGTGACTGCTTTGAGTATTGTATTGCTACATTGTGCCGCAGTGACTGTTGTCCTTGACGGCACTGTTGGGTTTCGTGCTAGGCGTATTCTAGCAGGAAACCCAACAGTGTCATCGTGGTCTACAGTGACTGCTTTGAGTATTGTATTGCTACATTGTGACGCAGTGACTGTTGTCCTTGACGGCACTGTTGGGTTTCGTGCTAGGTGTATTCTAGCAGGAAACCCAACAGTGTCATCGGGGTCTACAGTGACTGCTTTGAGTATTGTATTGCTACATTGTGCCGCAGTGACTGTTGTCCTTGACGGCACTGTTGGGTTTCGTGCTAGGCGTATTCTAGCAGGAAACCCAACAGTGTCATCGTGGTCTACAGTGACTGCTTTGAGTATTGTATTGCTACATTGTGACGCAGTGACTGTTGTCCTTGACGGCACTGTTGGGTTTCGTGCTAGGTGTATTCTAGCAGGAAACCCAACAGTGTCATCGGGGTCTACAGTGACTGCTTTGAGTATTGTATTGCTACATTGTGACGCAGTGACTGTTGTCCTTGACGGCACTGTTTTTTTTTATCAACAGTGGACAAAGTCCGAACACGTTGGCGTTCGATCAAGGACCGCTTCAACAGTGATGTTCGTGCTGAGGGCCAGGTTCGCAGTGGATCTGCGTCAAGGACCAGAACTAGATACCGTCACTATCACGCGTTGCAGTTCCTAAGACCGGTCCTTGCCACAAGATCGTAAGTATTATACATTTTGGGTTTTTATTTTTATTAATCTGTGTTTTTCTAATCCACAGCTGATGCTTCTTGTAAAGGCATGGTAGTAATGATTTTCCTTTCTTCCACAGCACCTGGAGCAGCACCCTGCAACCTGGCCCTGGAGCGGTCCTTCCTCGGACGTCCTCTGACCCGTCCCAGCCATCCGACAGCCAGGAAGCACCTTGCAGGTCCCACACACACACAGCTGGTGACCAGGAAGCTGGGCCATCAGGTGTTCCCCTGTCCCAGGTCTCTGCCACTGGTTATGCGGGCACTACCCGCCAGCGGCAGAGGGCCTTGGACAGGAATGTCTTGCCCGAGTTTATGCATTTGAGCGAGACATTTAATTCCAGCCTCAAGTCACTGTCCGACAGAGTTGAAAGCGGTTTTGCACTGATGGAACGTGGTTTTAACCACTTTGAACACCGCTTCAATTCTGTAGAACAGCGCCTTGACCGTCTGGAGGCCGACCTCAACAGACCAGCACACCATTTTTTTAGTAAGATTGAAAAGGGCATGGCGGAACACCTTAGTCCTGATCAACAGCTGAATGTGCTGCAGGCCTGCAACAATGCTTTCTTGCAGGCTATGCAGCATAATCGGTACGGTCAGCAGTCAGTGGTGTCCTTTCCACCTGTGCCACCATTGACTCGCTTCACCTCACTACCGACTTGTGCTGCATACCACTGCACGGACACCTCTCTTCAAAGCCAGGACACCCACCGTTACACCACCACAAGTCTGAGTGCAGCTGGTCACTTCACCGACACCACCATGGCAAGCGCTGCTCCTGTCTGGAGCACCACCGCCAATCCCATGCATGCGTGGAGCTCAGCCACCACTAGGCAAACATGGAACAGCCCTGCCGCTACAACAACATGTAGTAGCCCTGCCACCACCACTCTGCAAACCTGGACCATCACTGCCGCCACCAGTCCTCCTGCAAGGACGAGCACTGACAACGAAGAGCAGCAGCAGCCACCTCAGCAGCAGCAGCCACCTCAGCAGCAGCCGCCACCTCAGCAGCAGCAGCAACCACCTCAGCAGCAGCAGCCACCTCAGCAGCAGCCGCCACCTCAGCAGCAGCAGCCACCTCAGCAGCAGCCGCCACCTCAGCAGCAGCAGCCACCTCAGCAGCAGCCGCCACCTCAGCAGCAGCCGCCACCTCAGCAGCAGCAGCCATACCAGCAGACGGGGGACCTGCATTCCATATTTGCCCCTAGTTCAAGGCGAAATCAATCAAGGCGGGCATTGGGCCAAAGTCGGTCCAGGCACACAAGCCTACGGCGACATGCCATTACAACTAATGTACCTGAACAGATTTCCTCTCCTACAAGTGTTCCTACTTTAATTCCCTTAACTGGACTACCTTCCCCCACAAGTTTTGTTGCCCCTTCCCCTCAAACACCGTCTTCAACTGCAAGTGTTGCATATTCCCTGCACACCCCCAAATTGAAACCATCTGCCCCCAAACGCCGTAAAAAATAATTTTTAGTTTTATTTTTGTGATAAAAAATAAATTTACATTTGTGGTTCACCATTAATAAGTTTCATTAATGTTGTTTGCGCCGCTCACACACACTGATGGGTAAATACATGTTAAAAACAAACCCAAGGGCTAGTATAGTCATATGTGAAATAACATGGACTAGTATAGTCATTCCAAGGCCTAGTGTAATAACTCTATTTTTACCAAATAGAATCTGGTTTCATGAAAAACAAACTGTGGAAACTTGTCTAAAAAATAAGTTTCTTTCTAGTTTCACCAGTTTGTTTTTTGTGAAACAAGATGCTAGTTGTTAAAAATCGAGTTATTACAGTAGGCCTTGGTATGACTATACTAGGCCGTGGTATTTCACATATTACTATACTACTAGCCCCAAGGCCTACTATACTCATATTTGAAATACCACGGCCTAGTATAGTCATTACAAGGCCTAGTGTAATAACTCTAGTTTTACCAAATATAATCTGGTTTCATGAAAAACAAACTGTTGAAACTTGTCTAAAAAATAAGTTTCTTTCTAGTTTCACCAGTTTGTTTTTTGTGAAACAAGATGCTAGTTGTTTAAAATCGAGTTATTACAGTAGGCCTTGGTATGACTATACTAGGCCGTGGTATTTCACATATTACTATACTACTAGCCCCAAGGCCTACTATACTCATATTTGAAATACCACGGCCTAGTATAGTCATTACAAGGCCTAGTGTAATAACTCTAGTTTTACCAAATATAATCTGGTTTCATGAAAAACAAACTGTTGAAACTTGTCTAAAAAATAAGTTTCTTTCTAGTTTCACCAGTTTGTTTTTTGTGAAACAAGATGCTAGTTGTTTAAAATCGAGTTATTACAGTAGGCCTTGGTATGACTATACTAGGCCGTGGTATTTCACATATTACTATACTACTAGCACCAAGGCCTACTATACTCATATTTGAAATACCACGGCCTAGTATAGTCATTCCAAGGCCTAGTGTAATAACTCTATTTTTACCAAATAGAATCTGGTTTCATGAAAAACAAACTGTTGAAACTTGTCTAAAAAATAAGTTTCTTTCTAGTTTCACCAGTTTGTTTTTTGTGAAACAAGATGCTAGTTGTTTAAAATCGAGTTATTACAGTAGGCCTTGGTATGACTATACTAGGCCGTGGTATTTCACATATTACTATACTACTAGCACCAAGGCCTACTATACTCATATTTGAAATACAACGGCCTAGTATAGTCATTCCAAGGCCTAGTGTAATAACTCTATTTTTACCAAATAGAATCTGGTTTCATGAAAAACAAACTGTTGAAACTTGTCTAAAAAATAAGTTTCTTTCTAGTTTCACCAGTTTGTTTTTTGTGAAACAAGATGCTAGTTGTTAAAAATCGAGTTATTACAGAAGGCCTTGGTATGACTATACTAGGCCGTGGTATTTCACATATTACTATACTACTAGCCCCAAGGCCTACTATACTCATATTTGAAATACCACGGCCTAGTATAGTCATAACAAGGCCTAGTGTAATAACTCTAGTTTTACCAACTAGAATCTATTTTCAAACTGTTGAAACTTGTCAAGTTTTGTGAAACAAGATACTAGTTTGCCAAAATCGAGTAGGCCTTGTGGCCTTGTTATGACTATACTAGGCCGTGGTATTTCACATATGAATATACTAGTAGGCACAAGGCCTAATATACTCATATTTGAAATACCACGGCCTAGTATAGTCATTCCAAGGCCTAGTGTAACTTACTTGTATTCCCCATGGACTTTCATTGGGGTTGGGTTTTGAGGGTTGTGTTTTGAGAAAATCACATACTTTGTTTTAAACTAGTTGCACAATTTTCTATTGAAAAAAAAATGGTTTCATGATTCATGGCCTGCAGCTTTGCTCATTCCAATATATTTCACGCAGACTAGCAATGCTGAATTTTAACTCATATGTGTATTTACCTGCCCAGGTGTGTGAACATAAAAAAATTCAGTTATACATGGGAAGTTTTTTAATTAATTGGAGTTTAAAAAATATAGTGCACTCAGTAATGGTATCAAATAAGGATTTTTATTACCATAAACAACAACATTACACCATTTCATCTTGCCAGTGCACCCGTCCTACATCAGAAATAAAGTAGGCCGCAAATTTGTCCCTCATTTGGCCAACTTCAACGGATGACCTGAGAGTGTGCTGAGTGAATTCAGGCAATGGGTTAGGAGCATCATCGTCCAGTTCAAAGGTCGGGTGCTCTTTAGCCATCACAAAGTTATGTAGAACCACACAGGCCTTCACCACCTCATCGACTGTTTCAAGTTTAAGATTAATGGCCGTGCCCAGAATTCGCCATCTGGAAACAAGAATCCCAAAAGCACACTCGACAGTTCTTCTGGCCCTGGTCAGCCTGTAATTAAATATTTTGGCCCTGGTCAGCCTGTAATTAAATATTTTTTTGGTGTGGTCCAAGTCCCGGCTGGAGTAGGGTTTCAGTAAGTTTCCGCACATTTGAAAAGCCTCATCGCCAACCATTACAAAGGGCAGTGGCGGAGCTTCGGTGTGAGGAAGAGGCCGTGGCATAGGGAAATTAAATTGGTTGCCATACAACCTCCGGCCCATGTCTGAGTTTTTAAAAGCCTGCGAGTCATTACCACGGCCAAATGCTCCAATGTCCACTGCTACAAACATACATCCGGCATCCGCAATTGCAATGAGTACTATTGAAAAGTACTTTTTGTAATTATAGTACTCAGATCCCGTTCTTTGGGGTTTGATGATCCGTATGTGTTTCCCATCAACAGCTCCCAAACAGTTGGGAAAATTGCATACTGTCCAGAATTTGTCAGCAATTTCCATCCACTTTTCAGCGGTGGGCAGGGGCATAAATTCTGGGCAAAGAACATTCCAGAGAGCCCGGCAGGTGTCAGCAACAATTCCAGACAAGGTAGAGATTCCAATACGGTACTGGAAGTGTAGTGAGGATAGGGTTTCTCCAGTCGCCAGGAATCTGTGAACAGACAAAGAAGTAAAATTAATATTTATGTATATTATTTTTAAAAACTATAAAATAAGATATTAGTACATTCACGAAAACTAATTACCCAAGGTTTTGAATACTAAATTTCCAAAAAAAAACATCAGACCACACCCCTTTGTTTTTAAAACATACCGTAATGTCACCAGTAGCCGTTCCTCAGGAGGAATCGCACGACGGAGCTGTGTGTCCTGTCTCCGGATGGATTGTTGGACACGAGCAAGCAAATCCATGAAACTTTCGTGGGACATCCGGATATAATCATTAAATTTCTCCGGGTTTGCACGTAGCTCGCTGTAGAGGGTGTGGTATGCCCCACGGCTCTCCCGGAGTTCAACAATCGGATGTATCCACATACGCCGCCGTCTTCGCTGCCTCTCTCTCTTCCTTTGTTCATGGCAAGCAACTGCATACGCCTGAGCCATCGCGATGTCCAAATCCAAGTTGAAGTGAAAACTCTTCCAGCGCAGATCCATGGTCACGAGAAGAATCAAGCAAATGTGAAGAATACTGTAGACAAGGTCTATATATATTAACATACCACACCCACAATGAAGTCCCATTGGTCTTGTGTGTTGTTGAATGGTTGTATTTTCTTTTTTGTGGGGTTTTTCCAAAATCTGTAAAAAAACGCAAACGCACAAAAAACGCATACAAACGCGCAAAAACGCTGCGTTTTTTTCCTGCATGCGCATTAAAATGCTGGAAAAAAACGCAGCGTTTGTATGCATTTGTATGCGTTTTTTTAATGCGGTTTTTTGCGGGAAAAACGCGCTGCAAAAAAAAGCAAGTGTGAAACTAGCCTTAGCCACAGTGCCATGGGCTTTAAACTTCTTGATGACACTGCGCACGGTAGACACAGGAACATTCAGGTCTTTGGAGATGGACTTGTAGCCTTGAGATTGCTCATGCTTCCTCACAATTTGGTTTCTCAAGTCCTCAGACAGTTCTTTGGTCTTCTTTCTTTTCTCCATGCTCAATGTGGTACACACAAGGACACAGGACAGAGGTTGAGTCAACTTTAATCCGTGTGAACTGGCTGCAAGTGTGATTTAGTTATTGTCAACACCTGTTAGGTGCCACAGGTAAGTTACAGGTGCTGTTAATTACACAAATTAGAGAAGCATTCCATGGTTTTTCGAACAGTGTCAATACTTTTGTCCACCCTCTTTTTATGTTTGGTGTGGAATTATATCCAATTTGGTTTTAGGACAATTCTTTTTGTGTTTTTTCATTTAAGTCAAATTAAATGAAGATAATAATAACAAAGAATTTGTGTTTGCAATAATTTTCAGGAAGAAACTGAGTATGATCTGACAAAATTGCAGGGGTGTCAATACTTTTAGCCACAACTGAAGTAATAATGCTTTCTTGTACCTCCGTACAGTTATACTACGTCCTATGGTAATAATGCCCCTGTGCCTCCTTATAATAGTATATTATAATACATAATATGTTTAATATTTTATTATAATCCTCCTGTGCTTCCTTTAATAATAATTATCTCCTGGTGACCTTTTATAGAAATGATGATCCCATACCTCCTTATAATAACACCCCCTTTGTTTTCTTATAATAATAATAATGCTTCCTGTGCTTCCACTATAATGATAACCCAGTGTACATCATAATGCCATTCCCCCATCATTATGCCTCCTTATAATAATGACCCTTAGTGCCTCTATACTGTACTAATGCCATGGAGCAGGAGCGTACATATAAATCATGGGACCCGGTAGCAAAAGTCTTATCACAGCACATAAGTGCAGTGATAGAAGGGCATACCTCCCAACTTTTAAAGAAAGGGAAGAGGACATGCCAAACTTAGTTATTTTACCCCTAATTAAGAATCTTAGGCTAGTTTCACACTTGCTTTTTTTTGCAGCGCGTTTTTCCCGCAAAAAAACGCATTGAAAAAACGCATACAAAAGCATACAACTGCTGCGTTTTTTTCAAGCATTTTTATGAGCATGCATGAAAAAAACGCAGCGTTTTTATGCGTTTGTATGCGTTTTTAGTGCGTTTTTACCGCGTTTGCGTTTTTTTCCAACATTAGGTGGCCCCTCACACTAACCCAAACCATGACTTTACTAAACCTAACCCTGACCCTAACCCTAACCCTAACCCTGACCCTAACCCTAACCCTAACCCTTAACCAAACCATACTTAACCCTAACCCAAACCCTAAACCCTAACTAACCCTAACCCTGACCCTGACCCTAACCCTGACCCTGACCCTAACCCTAACCCTAACCCTTAACCAAACCATACCCTGATCCTAACCCTAACCCTGACCCTAACCCTAACCCTAACCCTAAACCCCCTTAACTAACCCTAACTCTAACCCAAACCCCTAAATTCCATTGTCTAAACTAATGGTAAAAAAAAACGCATGTGCAAAAAAACGCATACATAAGCATGCCAATGCGCACATATGCTCACCATAGACTTATAATGGGTGTCTTGCTGTAAAAAAACGCATTGCGCGCGCATGCGTTTTTTTGAGGCAAGTCGGACGCTCAAAAAATGCAACAGGTTGCATTTTGTGCGCCCGAGCGCATACCGCAAAAAAACGCATGCGCGGTAAAACGCGTACAAACGCATGTGTATGCGCACATAAGCGCATCCCATGCAAAGTATAGGAAAAAAAACGCATGCGCTATTTAGCGCTAAAATACCATGAAAAAAAACGCAAATGTGAAACCAGCCTTAGTGTTCTCACTCACCACTATACCCCTTTCATGGAGAATTATGCTCACAAAAAAGCCCCCATACAAAATGATGATCCACAGTGCCCCAACACAGTATGATGTCCACAAATTCCTTCACCCACACAGTATGATGGCCCTATAACCTCCACACACATTATGGTACCCTACTGCCCCACACACTATGATGGTCACCATACAGTATGGGGACTTCTGGATGGAAGTAGTCCGTGATCTGCCAGAGTAAAAGGCCGATAGCTCTCTGTTCTGCAACAGCTATTAACAGTATCCTGAGGACACCAATACAGTATAAATAAGCTAAAAACACATGTAATGGTAAGAATTTTTTGTTAAAAATATTACAGCAGGGAATCTGCCAGTGTATACATAGCCTTAGGACAGACCATAACTTCTAAAGAAATCTTCATATAATACCATGAGGATAGGGAATATAAAGAGGACAACGCCGCATAGGATCTGAGCGCAGAATTAAAAATGGCACAAATTAAAATACAAAGCTTGTGCGCTCACCAGATAATAGATGGAAGAAACAGCGTATTGACCCTGGGGGATCCCAACCAAGGTCTTAGTTACTCGGTCTGCTACAGGGCTCCTGGTACACGAGGCAATCCTCAATCGTCCGTAGGGGAAGGTAGGAAATATGCAAAAAAACAGTCTGGTGCCGGCGCTCACAAAAAATATATCATGTACTAAAATGGCTTGATTAAAAAAATTTTTTATTCTACATATACTAAGTAAAAAAAAAGTGTTTTGGCTTGAAAAGAGCAAAAAGCCTTCATCAGGTGAATTATACAACCATACTGAAAAGATAGCCATGTCTTTTTTTAAAACCTTTTTTGGAAAGGGAGGGGTGTTTGCTACCAGCACCAATACTACATGTGATTTGCTTAGTACAGGTGGATAATGGGTGTAGTACACTTCGAGGCAAAAGGAATTTGTATACAAATAAGAACCATATATCTTAAAGTATTAAACTCGAATAGAAGGTAATCATACATTTTAGGGCCAATGTGGCTGCAAAAAAATTTTCTACTGGTGTAACCCTTATTTGAAATTTTTTATTATGCTTTAATAACATATGACGTGACAAGCTTTGCTGAAGAAAGCCAATTTTTCTGTTATGACGGTATCCATTCATTCTTAGGCTAGTTTCACACTAGCGTTTATTCCATGCAGCGCACGGCGCCGCTAAGCCCCGCCCCCTGCCGGCTCCCTGCCCTCCCCATCCGGTCATCGCCACCTACTATCGCACATGGATGCTTGCGATCTGCGCACCCTATCTTTAGGGTGCATTTCGGTGCACAAGGCGCACCTTCAAAAGTGCGCAGCGCACACCAAAATCCTACTAGCGCATGACCAGCGCACGATCTGCGCACCCTATGCTAAAGATAGGGTGCGCAGATCGCAAGCGTCCATGTGCGATAGTAGGCGGTGATGACCGGATGGGGCGGGCAGGGAGCCAGCAGGGGGCGGGGCTTAGCGGCACTGTGCGCTGCGTGGAATAAACGCTAGTGTGAAACTAGCCTTACTCTGTTTGTGTCATGCGGCCAACATATTGGAGGCCGCAGCAGCACATGACTGTGTAAATAACAAAGCCGCTGTCGCAAGACAGATGTTGCTTAATCTCAAAGGTCTCACCAGTACTGTATGAAGTGATCGAGCGAGCACCATGTTGTATAATGCTACATGTGTAGCAATTCCTCGATCCACGTTTTTGCACACCCAGGGATAAATTTCTGGAAATAACTTCTGCAGACCTACAGATAAAATCTGTGGATTTTTATAATTTATTGGGCACTATCCAATTTCTTATGATGCAAACCCTCTTAAAAGTAATACCAGTTTTTTTTAAAATGGGGTTTATAATTAAAAGATACCAGAATTTTTCAAGGATGTCTCTTATTTTGTGATTGCCATTAAACTGGGTGACAAAATTAAAACGCCATGGGTTTGTTTTTATTGCTGATGCCAGTTGTGGAATATGGTTCCAAAAAGACCTTTGGTATTCTGGTCAGCCTCTGCACATAACTGAAGAGTTGGCATGGATGTCTGACATTTGTGCGGTTCTCCATAAGTTTAACTACTCCACAAAGATTGCGAGCGGCGATTATACCATCGTCAGTGCAACGATTCCCTTTCTGTGCGTAATTAAACAGTCACTGCTAACAATTAAACATGAAGCTTTGCATGTGGTTTAGGAAGAGATGGAGGAAAACATGAGATAGAGAGATACTGCCCAGCCTCATCTCATCTGTTCAATATGGATTTGGTAACAATGAGGAGGTGGAGGCTGAGGAGGAACAGGAGGAACAAGAACTGAAGGCTAGCACAACAGAGGTTAGTACTCACACAAGTTATGTCTCTCCTACGTGGATGATCTGAGGAGGAGAATGAGGAGGAAGAGAGGGAGGAGGAGGAGGAGATGGAAAGTCGTCATTGTGATGGAGACAGAGAACTGTTTAGTGTATGGAGCTATGGCCGACTTTGTTCCTCCGCCTTTCCCATGACCCTCACATTATATTCATCTTGGGAAAAAAAAAGAGTACTGGTTGTTCACCCTGCTAGATCCACTCTACAAGGACAAACTTGCATCTCTCCTTCCTGAGGCAGAAAGGTCTACTAAAATGGCGCTATACCAGAAGGACATTGTGGAAAATATGTTTTAAAGATTCCCATCAGACTACGCTAGCAGCAGGGGAAACCTTCCTTGCCCAACCAAGGAGGAAAGGAGAGGGGGAAACACACCAGGTGCAGCAGAGGCAAGGGTACACTGTCAAAGACCTGGGCTAATTTCATCACCCTCCCTGCATCAAGGCCCTGATCAACGGGTATTTTTGACAAGGAGGGAAAAGTTTGATGGGCAGACAAAACCAGCATACTCACTAATTTCTCTGTGACCTTCAACTATTGGGTCTCAAAGCTGAACACCTGGCATGAGGCAAAGAACGTATAAGTACTAAGCTCAGCTAACCACCGAGTGGCACAAAAAAATAAGAAGTGTACAATACCCTGTTAAACCCACACATGAGCTGAGCTTGCCCTGAAACTGACCCGTGCTAACCGCACACATGACCGAGACAGGTGTTAAGTCAAGCAGAAAGGCAAAATTTACACTACCTGTCTGAAGCTGATCAGTGCTAACTACACAAAAGCATACAGACAGAGTGGTAGAGTATTCAACCACACACACCATAAACACAAATGAGGATAGCATGCCCGCGTGCGCCGCTGGAAGCCTTTTATGCACTAGGCTCCACCTCTAACACTCACGCCCAGTCGGACGGGGCCTATCTGGAGCTGTCACCTCACCAGTACAGTCAGCGTCCGGGCACCAATGAGGAGGTGCCACAACACGGACATGCTCAGTAAGACGATTTCTGGACTTAGACTCCAGAGGGTAAGGCTGCCTCTGTATACCACTGGTTACCATAGACTTAGCTTGAGAGCCAGCAGTAACCAAGCATACACCACGAGCCTGAGCAAGACGCTGGAACCAAAGTCCATGCTGAGCAGCACTCGCAGCAGCTGAGCACGAATGGGAGACCACAGAGGCAGACAAGGCTTGGGATCCATCCCGTACAGCGGGAGAATCCCGACGCTTAACAGGCGCTTTCGCCTGTCAACACAAAATGCTGACAGGCTCACTCTGATAAAAATGAATAAAGTCTGGATTAGCCCCGACTTTTCCACAGCAGCACATAAAGTGTTATTTAATCTTCAATATTCGAATGAGGCCCTCCATTTGTTGCCTTCAACAGTGTATGGATGACCCTTGTTAGAATTTTTTTTGGGATTTGCACTGTGTGCAGAGCCTTTGTTAGTGTAGAAGTACCACAATTGCACTTTCTTAATTTTTTGTGAGGTCTTCCAGTTGGTGCCTTCAAGTGTGTATAGATGACCCTTCTTTGAATTTGTTCTGGCTTTGCACTGTGTGCAGAGCCTTTATGAGTGTAGAAGTACCATAACTACACTTTCTTTTTTTTTATGAGGCACCCTAGTTGGTGCCTTTAAATATGTTGTGATGACCCTCATTAGATTTTTTTTCTAGGTTTGCACTGTTTGCAGAACGTTTATGAGTGTACTTAATTATTTGTACTAAACATCCAGCTGTTGGTCTGTATGTAGGGGAGAATGTGCAAAAGCTTAGAACAAGGATGAATTCTCATTGCCACACAATAAGAGAAAAAGAATGGATCTACCTGTGGGCAAACATTTTTGTCTCCCTGATCACAGCACCATGGACATGAAATTACTTGTATTTTAAAAGGTAGCTTCAAATCTCAGAGAGACAGAAGAGTCTGGGAGTATAAACTTATGACAACCTTTGACACATTCAGTGCAGAAATGAATCTGTCACATGCATTTATGTCTTTTTACATCAATTAAGGAATTTGCTCCTCCGACCTTGTGGGGGCATCACAAAACAGAACCAGACCCCAATCAGAGGATAATAAAACTTTCACACTCCTTATCTATGATCTGTTCCAATATTTATGGCCACAACTGTTTATCCCTCTCCCATAATGATAATTATGCTTCTCGTAACTTGTCTTATCTGCTGCAATATTTCTGTGCGGTGTTGTATATAAATATATGATTCTTCAGATGTTGCATTAGTCTTTGACTGATGAAGAGACCTGAGTAGCCTCGAAAGGTTGCAATTTGTTACCATCTTTTCAGTTAGCCATTAGAAGGTATCAACCACTGAGGACTCTCTATTCTAAATATTTTTCTATCTACTGGCTAACACGGTATAAAGATATATATCTTTCCTGAATCATGTGTGCAATTTTGATTAATCTTAATGAAAGAAAATCAGTGAAAATACAAGTAAAAAAAGTGACTTAAAAAATATAAATATTGAATTGGGCAAGTTGGTGTTGAACATCATTAAAACTGCACAAAAGATATGCATTTTAGGTTCATATAAGTGTATAAAATATCATCAGTTTCATTGTAAATCTTGGACAATTTTTTTCACTTCTCCTCCCTATGCAATCTGTGCAGCAGTTAAAGAGGTTGTCCACGCATTTTTCAATTGATGACATATCCTTAGGATAGGTCTTCGATATCTGATAGGTCAGGGTCCGACCCCCGACACCCCCGCCAATCAGCTGAACTTGTGTCAGTGGTGGCCGCCAGTATGGAACTGCTAGATTTCGGAGCTTTTCCATCTTCTGAATGGCCGAGTCAGAGTGCTACACATCCACCTCCTATTCAAATCAATAGGAGGCGGATGTGTAGTACCCTGAAGCGGCAATTATCAGAAGATGGAGAAGCTCAGCAATCAAGCAGTTCTGGGAGACTGATGAAGCCATTGCTGACACTGAGAGCAGCTGATCGGCAGGGGTGCCAGGTGTTGGACCCAGACTGATCAGACATTGATAACCTATTCTAATGATATGTCATTAGAGATGGGCGAACCCAAACAGTAAAGTTCGGGGTCCATACTGAACACCTACTGTTCGTGCATGGGCTTCACCAGGAAGTCCGTTTTACTGTTCAGTTCGGCACCCCCAACATTGGTTGTTTCTTGTGCTGTCATCTGCATGAAAGCATGAGAAACACCAACGGCTCTGATTGGTGGTAAAAGGTTAATACTACAAAGTTAACCTCTGATCACTGGCAACAGCTGATGGGACTACTACTCCCATCAGCTCACACCTGTTCCCGCTAAGAACAGTGAGAGCAGGCAGCTGCTGGCAGGCGTAAAACACCTGCACTCTAAATAAATAATTTAAGAAAAAAACAGTTTGGGTTCCCCCGTATTTTTGATAACCAGCCAGGCAAAACTGAAAGCTGCGGGCTGTAACCCTCAGCTGTCAGTTTTAGCAAGGCTAGTTATCAAAAATAGAGGGGTCCCCATGCCAGTTTATTTTAAATTATTGAAATAAATCATTTAAAAAACGGCATTGGGTCCCTCCCATTTTTGACAACCAGCCAAGCTAAAGCAGGCAGCTGGGGGCTGGCATTCTCAAGTTGTAAAGGGCCATGGATATTGGCCCCTCAGCCTAAAAATAGTAGCCCGCAGCTGCACTAGAAAAGGTGCATCTATTAGATGTGCCAATTCTGAAGCTTTGACATTTTTTTCCCACTTGCCCTGTGTGGCGTTGACAAGTGGGGTTCATATTTGTGAGGTTGGGTGTCACCTTTGTATTGTCTGGTGACATCAAGCACACAGCTTAGTAACAGAGAGGTATCTATAGGACACCTATCCATTACTAATCGTATAGCTGTATTGTAAATAAACACACAGCCAGAATAAAGTCCTTTATGTGAAATAAAAAAACACACTTTTAGTTTTCTATTTAAAAATAGAAAGCAGTTATACTCACCTGATGCCCATTTCTTTGAAGCCCTTGTCACATGTAAAAAAGCAAAAAAAAAGCAACCATATCCCTCATAAATCCATTGCCACACCGTAATCCATTTCTGGGATGAATAATTTTCAACCCGGATGGTGCCAAGATGCGACCATCTAGGCTAAAGACCACAAGAGAATGAGCTGCTGTGAGATCACCCTCAGTGACTAGTGGTGATGTCATCAAGGTTACAACAGGTCACTGATGTTGCGTACCTAGCTGAGCCCCTGAACTACGATGACCTCGATGAGATCACCTCTAGCACAATGAGAAAAATAATTTTTAAAAAATGGCATGGGGATCCCTCTATTCTTGATAACCAGCCTTGTTAAAGCTAATAGCTGAGGGTTGCAGCCCGAATCTGTCAGTTGTGCTTGGCTGGTTATGAAAAATACAGGGGAACCCACACCATTTTTTTTTCATTATTTTTCTAACTGTGCTAGAGGTGATCTCATTTTTAAAATTATTTATTTAGAGTTCAGGTGCCAGCTGATGAATACTCCCATCAGTCGCTGCCTGCTTTTGCTGATTTAGTGGCAGCAGGCGTAGGCTGATGGGAGTAGTAGCCAATGCCACTGACTTGAAGTAAACTTTTTACCTCCGATCACAGCTGTGTGCTCACGCTGTCATTTGACAGTGAGGGTGCTGCGGTTCTCTGGTGGTAATGATTTTATCACTGATTTTACCGCCGATAACAGGCTGTGTTTGCTGTGCTGTCATGCAAATAATGGATCTTCGGGCACCTCATTGAAGTGAATGGGGTCCGGGTTCAGATGCTGTTCTTGTACCCGAACCAAACTTTTATTAACTGTTCGGCCAAATTCACTGGTCTCGAACATCCAGGGTTTTGCCCATCACTATAGGTCATCAATGAAAAAGTAGTAAACAACTTCTTTAAAAATAATTTACAACTTACTATTTCCTCTGTTAAAGAACTGCAACGAATCTGTTAAAAAAAAAATGCTATGCAGATGTTACGTGTGGGATCAGTTTTTTTTCTGTATACCCATAGACTTGAATGGGGGAGTCTGACCTGACATATGGAATAAACTAGTGCATGTTCCAATTTTTCTCATGCAGATTCATTGATTCAGTGAAAAAAAATGCTCATTTGATCAGCTTAGTTGAATAACATTATTCCTAGTTCTGTCCGTGTGTTGTCCATGTTTTCACGGACAGCATTCGAACTGAGAATACGCTTGTGTGATCCAACCCTTCCTGTGATTATCCATGTACGTGCAATGTGGTTATTGTTCATATAGTTTTATAAGTGAAACAGATTTATTTACGGTAGCTGGTTTCACCTGTAAAAAGTATGTGGTCTATTAACTCATTGCAAATGGCTGCCAGATACCGCTAAGTAAAAACAGGCTTTCAGTTGCATACATTGGTTATATATTCAACAATTTCAAACAGAGTTTCTTCTGATGTTGTCCATTGACTCACTTGACAGAGAAGAAGGAAATGTACTGTATCTTGTAGTATTACACAATGCCATGCCTCCTGGGCCTTTTCTATTTTGTTTCTTGAATAATTGGAGCTGAGATATTTAGAAGTGATGCGAAGATAAGTTGAAGAATGACAGCAACAGTGAAATAAAGATTGCCACACCTATTAATTGCTTAATATATGTCACTAATGTACATTGTGAGATTGTAGTAGTGTCCATAGGTTATTCAAAACTGGAAGAAAGATATGTGGTGGTAACCATATGGTACATAAGGCACTCTGAATACTAAAAAGGTAGAAAGCTTTGTTATATATTCATAGTGAACAGCATAATGAACACACAATAAAAACAATTAAAAGAAAAAAGTAGTGTTATTTTTTTTTTTAAAAAGGACTAACTAGATCTCTACAATGCAATATATCATATATGTCGAGATCCAAACTATCTCCCTACAAATAAATATGAAACCAAATACAGAAACTTAAATGGAAATATAACTGATACCATCCAAACAAAAAACATTATATAGTAATGTATTAAAGATATTTTGAATATGTGTCTGTATATAACCAAAAGAATATAAAAAAGGACACACAATAGAGTTTATAACCTATAAGAGACTAGGAGTCAAAGTCCAAAATAGTTTTTTGAAAAAGTATAAACAAATTTATTACAGAGTAAATGAAAAATAGGGCAAACAGAGTACAATAAAACAATCCATGGTGAAGGCACAGGAAATTAGTATGCAACAGATCCATACAATGGTAACAGGTACAGGGAAATGGTAAACTGATACATGCATGTTATAGAAAGAAGCATATTAACATGTATATCCATATACCGTAATAAAGATTAAAGAGTATAAGAGTGTTTTCTCTAACTGCAGTAAAAAGTAAGCTATGCATTTATTGTATTATCTACCAAATAGAGTACACTGACAATTGTCACAAAGGTGAAGCCACGCACACTGGTGGAAGAGGGGAGAAAGTATGCATGGCAGAGGACCATCTTACCCATTTTGCCCCGTGTGGAAATGTGCAATAACACTCAGCCCCAACTCATGTTTGTACAAAAATAGAAAACATGAATGAAAATAAAAATAATGGTTGTTATATACCAAAAAGATCACAAAAGCATAAGAAAAAATGAATCCAATAGTATAGTATAAATACCAAACACGTGTGTGACCTAATAGTGCTACCCTAGGAATATAGCAAGAAAGTGAGAGGGTATGAGCCACACACATTATACTAGCAACTTGTGACTTCTTCATGGAGAAAGGTTATTCAAAACGTTATGCATATGAAAAAGATAAACCGTATTTAATTAAGTAACTATACTTTGAGAGAATCAACTGAACAAGTAAGATAAGAAACCATTTAATATATTACTAGAAAAAACACTTATTTGCCATCATATCTGTCACTTTATTGCCCTCTGCACTGATCATTCACTCTCAAAAACTGCTCAGATTTGGACTACAGATCGGTCTTAAAAGGAACCTGTCAGTAGGAGTGGGCTCAGTCAACTACAGAAAACTGTCACATCGGCGCTGTTAGGCTTGAGTCACACATAACGTATAAAAAAAGTCCGTTTTATACGGACGAGAATCGTATGTCATACATGTGCAATGCGAGGATGCGATTTTCTCGCATGCAAGCATCCTTGTAACTGGACATGAACTCGTTAGCGTGGGAAAGTTTCTGAACATTTTCCCACGCTGTCAAGTTCACCGCGGGTCAGGCGGGGAGTCTGCGCAGCTTCAGTGACTATCGCTGAGGAGGTGGAGGAGGAGAGTCAGTGTGAGGAGTGGATGGGTATTGTTAATCCTTCAGGGGTCACAGAACATTTGCCTCTTTGCAGCTTGGCACACATGGCACACTTCATATTTGACTGCCTGTGCCAAGACCCTCGCGTAATCCACATTTTCAATAGCAACCTATACTGGTTAGCCACCCTTCTAGACCCACGGTACAAGGCAAATTTCCTTCACTACTGTTGCAGTCACCAAGGGGTTTCACAATGGAATCCTTCAAGAAGGCCGTTGTTGATCAATTGATGGCAACAGCACCCTCAGACACCACTGCTAGCAGAGATACTAGCTCTGTGCAACAGCATGCATTAATGGGGAGAGATACGCCAAGCAGGTCCAAAAGAGGTGGTGGTAAAATGTCCACAAACTGGGCCATCTTCAATAAACTGGCTCATCACCAAGGACTAGCTGGAACAGTAGTAATTTCAAGGAGGGAGAAGTTGAACAAGATGGTCAACGACTATCTAAGTGACCATACCTGTGTCCTTCCTGACGCTTCTGTACTGTTTAATTACTGGGTATCCAAGCTGCATAGTTGGCCTGACCACTCCTTCTATGCCTTGGAGGTGCTGGCCTGCCCTGCTGCTAGTGTGATGTCAGAGCGTGTTTTCAGTGCCGCTGGGGCAATCATCACAGATACACACACACGGTTGACTACAGAGAATGCAGACAGGCTGACTCTGATAAAATTTAACAAGGACTGGATTTCGCAACAGTATTTAAGCCCTCCAGATGACAGTATCCCAACCTAAAGTCAACCAAAACGTTATTTTTTTTAAAAAAAAATTGTTGATCACGTCCATCCATTCCCATACAAGCCCTTTTTCTTCTTCTTACACATGTTTTCAAAACCTGCTTCTGACACATGTACCTCATGGTCAATAAGCTAAAAACAATGTTATGTTAATTAACATTTCCCTTCGGAGGCACTTGTGATGAGAGTGAGACCCTTCTTCCTTCATCAACCATGGTATCATGCCCCTTGGGCTAATTTTTGGAGACACTATGGCTATGTCGGGACACTGGGCACTGCCACCTCTATGCTAGTAGTCCTAGCTTCATCATAACTGTTTGGCCCTTCAGACCTGTCTTGCTTCCTTCATCAACTATGATACAGCCCCTTGGGCTAATTTTTGGAGACACTATGGCTATGCCAGGACACTGGGCACTGCAACCTCTATGCTAGTAGTCCTAGCTTCATCATAATTGTTTGGCCCTTCAGACCTGTCTTGCTTCCTTCATCAACTATGATACAGCCCCTTGGGCTAATTTTTGGAGGCACTATGGCTATGCCTGGACACTGGGCACTGCAAACTCTATGCTAGTAGTCCTAGCTTCATCATAATTGTTTGGCCCTTCAGACCTATCTTGCTTCCTTCATCAACTATGATACAGCCCCTTGGGCTAATTTTTGGAGACACTATGGCTATGCCTGGACACTGGGCACAGCAACCTCTATGCTAGTAGTCCTAGCTACGTCATAATTGTTTAGCTCTGAGTCTTCAGACCTGTCTTGCTTCCTTCATCAACCATGATACAGCCTCTAGGGCTAATGTTTTGAAAACACTATGTCTATGCTTACACATTGGCCAGTGGCACAACAAGGACAGTAGTCCAAGCTTTAGAATTGTGAATCCCTTGTGATGAAGATGATGATGGGTGGCTTCTTCCTGCGTTAACCATAACACAGCCCCTAGGGCAGATTGCTCTCCTTACACTACTTACACACTTAGCTGTCAGAAGATTGCCTCCATCATCACTCGCTTTTATGGAACTTCTGATATATCACTGGCACTGAGTAAGTGGTGTACGAGTCCCACTCTGCCAGCAAAAAACTACAGGACTTCAAATAGTGTTTGTACATTCTAGTGAAGCAGTGATGTAAAACCACTCATGCAGCCCCTGACCAGGTGCCCCCATGTTATATACACTTGTTTACAGCATACATTTTTTTAACATTTACACATTTTTTAGCCTTTTCCTCAGCCCCCAGACCACTTTGTAGGGTCCAGCAGACAATTACTCGCATTTTCCATTGACTATCATTGGACTCGCTACTCGTACCGAATACCCAAGTATTATGGTATACTCGGTACAAGTATAGCGAATTAGCGAATCCGAATACTTCACTACTCGCTCATCCCTATTCTGTACTCTTCATTATTTGGTAGCATATTTTTCTTACTATTCATCTCTTTAAGATAATTAGTTTTCATTGGAGACTTTACTGTTTTTGTATCCTTCAATCCAAATTTTTCTGTTATGTCTTGAATCATGTGATTTTGATTTAGTAGGAAACTTCCATCTTCTTCTCTTTCTACCTGTATTCTAGGTACTGTTTCACATTTCCCAAGTCTTTGATTTCGAAATGTTGCTTCAGGATTTTTGTTGTATACACTAAAAGGTTGAGACAAGAGCGCAATAGGGTCTTATCTGGGTAAAATGTATAAATAAAAAGGTATTTACACTCACCTTTTCCAAGAGAGAGTAAAGCCTGTATAGTCGGTATGTCAGCCTGCTGCACGTCCAACGGTCCACATCGGTGACCGCAACAAAGATTCTTAGGAATAAATTCTTGGACTTTAGGTGCGCTGCCAGACAAATTCCATAGCCACACAAGGTTAAAAAGTTAACCCTTTAATCCCTACGCGTTTTGAAGCATAACACTTCTTCTTCAGGGGTTGACACATGAGTACAGAGAGCTGTCTCCACATTTATACATTCACGATTTAAATTTGGCGCCATGAAAGACATGTGATGCGCCACAAAGGTCAAAGACCAGAATAGTTCAAGTGTCATAGAAAGGTCATAAAAGTTAACTCATCTATGGTTAATAAAATCTATTGTACATTTATTTTATTTCGCAGATAAAAATTAAAAGAAAACGGAAAGGGAAAAAGGAGAAAAAAGGAAAAAAGAAACGAAAAATGAACCCACATCGTGAGGAAAAACGAAAGAACCACAGTCCAACAAACACACCACCACACCAGGGAGAGTGTCCGGATCAAAGGAGGAAGAAACTAAATATACCACCATGTGATCACCAGAATAACCGAAAAGATATTTGTGGAATAAGATATATCTTTAAAATGTATATGTATATGAAAAGAGGTAAATAAAAATATGTATGGGATCATGAGAATAAAAGACCATGGAAAAATTAATAAAAGGACCATGAAATGGTTAAGGTGTCCAAGTCTTTGTATTACCTTCAATTACAAAGGAAATCAGTGGCACAACTCGATGGGCGGAAAATGCATATAAAAACAGCCCCACAGAAAATCGGATCGCTCACCATTCAAGACAAAAAATGATATGATAGTAATAGAAAAAATTGATAATAGAAAAAATGGGGCAAAAAGAGAAACATTCATGAAAATCCATAAGATTATTATTATTATAAAAACGCATCCATTATTTGATTTATAGCAAGAACAATGGGAACATAACACAAATTGGTAAAGGAAGAAAAAAACTTTATGCCGAGAATCAAGTTAACCCATTGACTACATATCAAGGAAAAAACGCAAAAGGGGTTTAATTAAGGAACCAATGTTATAGGGAAAAAAATGAAAAAGATATATATATACACACATAAATGTGGGGGTTTTGTAATTATTAATATGAATAAGATATGAAAATAAAGTGAAAAAATGAAAAATAAAAAACAAAAAAACGCATTAGTTATTTAATTCAGAAAATTCTGTGCATGTCCAAAATTATAGGAGCATAAGACAGGGTGACAAGAATAAATTGTTAGAAACGAAAAATCATTATACCAAAAATTAAAATTAACCCATTGTGTTTCATATAAAAGGGAATGAGAAAAAACTGAGAAAAAATTATGAGGATTAATGAGGGACCCCGTGTAATGGAAAGGTGTAAAGAAGGGGAAGAAAATACATATATGTCCATATATAACAATATATTTTAAAAAATGCATATTAAAAATATATAATAAAAAAGTATATATACATATACTAAATTGTGATATTGAGAAGACACAAATTAATAGATTAATATATATTAAAAAATACATATAAAACATATATATATGTACCTATACTAGATAATGATATTGATGAGACACAAATGGATTAACACATTAGTGGGGGTTAGAAATACCAAAATAACACCAATATTAGAGAAACACTTCAGAAATTTCATTTAACCCATTGGGTTTCAGGGTATTCAGCCTATAAATCCAGAATATTTCTTTACTATTTAATTGCCCCATCCTATCCGGATGGTTGATAGGAATTTGTTCGATGGGGCTTATCCTCAATCCTTGAGGATTTTTATCATGTTTCAAGGTGAAATGTCTGGAAAGTCCATGTTGTAAAAAGCCCCTTTTTATGTTATATCTATGGGAGTTAATTCTGAGATGTAGTGTAGTGTAGTCTCCCACAGCTGCGGCAATACGTTGGTAGAACCACACAGCCACTACATCTCAGAATTAACTCCCATAGATATAACATAAAAAGGAGCTTTTTACAACATGGACTTTCCAGACATTTCACCTTGAAACATGATAAAAATCCTCAAGGATTGAGGATAAGCCCCATCGAACAAATTCCTATCAACCATCCGGATAGGATGGGGCAATTAAATAGGAAAGAAATATTCTGGATTTATAGGCTGAATACCCTGAAACCCAATGGGTTAAATGAAATTTCTGAAGTGTTTCTCTAATATTGGTGTTATTTTGGTATTTCTAACCCCCACTAATGTGTTAATCCATTTGTGTCTCATCAATATCATTATCTAGTATAGGTACATATATATATGTTTTATATGTATTTTTTAATATATATTAATCTATTAATTTGTGTCTTCTCAATATCACAATTTAGCATATGTATATATACTTTTTTATTATATATTTTTAATATGCATTTTTTAATATATATTGTTATATATGGACATATATGTATTTTCTTCCCCTTCTTTACACCTTTCCATTACACGGGGTCCCTCATTAATCCTCATAATTTTTTCTCAGTTTTTTCTCATTCCCTTTTATATGAAACACAATGGGTTAATTTTAATTTTTGGTATAATGATTTTTCGTTTCTAACAATTTATTCTTGTCACCCTGTCTCATGCTCCTATAATTTTGGACATGCACAGAATTTTCTGAATTAAATAGCTAATGCATTTTTTTGTTTTTTATTTTTCATTTTTTCACTTTATTTTCATATCTTATTCATATTAATAATTACAAAACCCCCACAATTATGTGTGTATATATATATATCTTTTTCATTTTTTTCCCTATAACATTGGTTCCTTAATTAAACCCCTTTTGCGTTTTTTCCTTGATATGTAGTCAATGGGTTAACTTGATTCTCGGCATAAAGTTTTTTTCTTCCTTTACCAATTTGTGTTATGTTCCCATTGTTCTTGCTATAAATCAAATAATGGATGCGTTTTTATAATAATATTAATCTTATGGATTTTCATGAATGTTTCTCTTTTTGCCCCATTTTTTCTATTATCAATTTTTTCTATTATCAATTTTTTCTATTACTATCATATCATTTTTTGTCTTGAATGGTGAGCGATCCGATTTTCTGTGGGGCTGTTTTTATATGCATTTTCCGCCCATCGAGTTGTGCCACTGATTTCCTTTGTAATTGAAGGTAATACAAAGACTTGGACACCTTAACCATTTCATGGTCCTTTTATTAATTTTTCCATGGTCTTTTATTCTCATGATCCCATACATATTTTTATTTACCTCTTTTCATATACATATACATTTTAAAGACATATCTTATTCCACAAATATCTTTTCGGTTATTCTGGTGATCACATGGAGGTATATTTAGTTTCTTCCTCCTTTGATCCGGACACTCTCCCTGGTGTGGTGGTGTGTTTGTTGGACTGTGGTTCTTTCGTTTTTCCTCACGATGTGGGTTCATTTTTCGTTTCTTTTTTCCTTTTTTCTTTTTTCTCCTTTTTCCCTTTCCGTTTTCTTTTAATTTTTATCTGCGAAATAAAATAAATGTACAATTGATTTTATTAACCATAGATGAGTTAACTTTTATGACCTTTCTATGACACTTGAACTATTCTGGTCTTTGACCTTTGTGGCGCATCACATGTCTTTCATGGCGCCAAATTTAAATCGTGAATGTATAAATGTGGAGACAGCTCTCTGTACTCATGTGTCAACCCCTGAAGAAGAAGTGTTATGCTTCAAAACGCGTAGGGATTAAAGGGTTAACTTTTTAACCTTGTGTGGCTATGGAATTTGTCTGGCAGCGCACCTAAAGTCCAAGAATTTATTCCTAAGAAGCTTCAGGATTTTTAGAATGTTTTCTTTATCCCTTTCTTGTTCAGAACAAATCAAAATGTCGTCTACATATGAGTACATAAATCCATCTATTCATCAGCCTTTTTTTGTACAAGCATGGATCAGCTTTGCTTCTTTGAAATTTTTCATTTGTAAGCACCTCCATGATTTTGTCATTCCACACTTTAGCTGCTTGTTTTAAACCATATATGCTTTCCTGTAGTTTGCAAACTTTGTTTGGGTTTCTTTCATCTTTGAATCCTGGAGGTTGTTCCATGTTAATGTCTTCTATTAAATCTCCATTCAAAAATGCTGTCTTTACATCCAGGTGTATCATTTCCATCTGTTTCATTGCTGCAACTGTAAGTAAAGTTCTTATAGTAGTATGTTTGACAACTGGAGCAAATATCTCATCATAGTCTTCTCCATATTTTTGAGAATATCCTTTAGCTACGAGTCTTGCTTGGTATCTTTCAGGTGTGCCATCTGTTTAGTATTTTACTTTAAAAATCCATTTACATCATATGGCTTTTCTTCCTTCTGGTAAATCTGTCAGTGTCCATGTATTTGAGTCATGCATGGATTTCATTTCTGTTTCTTTTGCTTCTATCCATTTATTAGCTTCTTCTTTAGGGAGTTTAGATATGTGTTCCCAAGAGGTAGGTTCATAAATTTTACTTCTGCTTGCTTTGTATGAGAGACGTTTTGGTGGTTTACATTTGTTTTCTCTCATTGAACGTCTTGGTTCTGTGTCTGTAGTTGTATTTCTTCATTTTCAATATTCTGTTCTTCATCAATTTCAACTACTTTCTCATCAGATACCTCTTCAGCTATGTCAATGCTGTTTTTCTCATTTTTTTGTGTCAACTGAAATCATGACATCTTCATTTAAGTTTTCAATGAATGTCACACTGTTACTCACCATGACTCTGTGTGTTTTGGGATCTAGGATTCTGTATCTCTTGCAATTTTCACTATATCCAACAAATATTCCCTCCATGGATCTGTTTTGAAGTTTGGAACGTTTTTCTGTTGGAACGAATACAAAAACTTTACATCCAAAAACTTTTAAATGATTGATACCTGGTTTCATACATTGCCACAGTTCACATGGAGTTTTCATCAGTTTTCTGTAAAAAAGTCTGTTCTGTAGATATGTAGCTGTTATTGCTGCCTCACCCCGATATTTCTCTGGTAGTTTGGAATCTGTCAGCATACATCTCTCATCATTTCTGTTAGAGTTCTGCTTTTCCTTTCTGCTACTCCATTTTGTTCAGGTGTGTACAAAACAGTTATCTGGTGTTCTATTCCATTTTGTCTTAAGTGGTTTTCTATTTTGTGACCTGTAAATTCACCTCCATTATCATAGAATCATAGAATCATAGAATCATAGAATCGTAGAGTTGGAAGGGACCTCCTGGGCCATCTGGTCCAACCCCCTGCTCAAAGCAGGATTCGCTAAATCATCCCAGTCAGATGTCTGTCCAGCCTCTGTTTGAAGACTTCCATTGAAAGAGAACTCACCACTTCTCGTGGCAGCCTGTTCCACTCATTGATCACTCTAACTGTCAAAAAGTTTTTTCTAATATCTAATCTGTGCCTCCTCCCATTCAGTTTCATCCCATTGCTTCTAGTCTTTCCTCGTGCAAATGAGAATAAAGTTGATCCTTCTAAAATGTGACAGCCCTTTAGA
The DNA here is from genome assembly GCF_039654945.1 of Dendrobates tinctorius. Classification (NCBI taxonomy): domain Eukaryota; kingdom Metazoa; phylum Chordata; class Amphibia; order Anura; family Dendrobatidae; genus Dendrobates; species Dendrobates tinctorius. The sequence continues at coordinate 11,839,038 of NW_027361765.1, forward strand.
TATTTGTAGACAGCTATTAAGTCTCCTCTCAGTCTTCTCTTTTGCAAACTAAACATTCCCAAATCCTGCAACCTTTCCTCATAAGACAGGGTTTGCAGACCGGTCACCATTCTGGTCGCTCTTTTCTGAACTTGCTCCAGTTTGTTGATGTCTTTTTTAAAATGTGGTGCCCAAAACTGGACACAATATTCCAGATGAGGTCTGACCAAAGAGGAGTAGAGGGAAATAAACTTCTGATGACAATTGGCTTTTATACACCATTCACATCTTACGGTAATTGAGCAAACTGATATCTTTAGATCTTTTGTCAATTCTTTTCTTTGTAGTTCCCTTATACTGTCAGGGTGTCTGTGTCCTAGACGTCTATGCCACACGTGAATACAGTTCTTGTGATCATGTGTAAATACCTTCATCTGTTCCTTTGGGGGGTCAAGATGATATCATTGTTCATCTGCCTTGACATTGGCTATCACCTTGTTTCCTGCTAGAATTGCACACTCATTGTCTTTGAATTTTACAGTGAGTCCATTGGCTGTTTAACGCTTCACAGATAACAATCCGCCTTACAATTTTGGAACATACAACACATCGTGTACAAGTATCTTTGAATCTTGTCCGAACTTGTTTGAACAGTTTAGCATACCTTGTCCTATACCTTCTGTGGTTATTTTGCTTCCATCTGCAAGATAAATGGCTTCTTTCTTATCTAAATCAAGATCAGTGAAGAAATTGTTGTCACTTGTCTTATGACTAGTTGCTCCTGAATCAAAAAACCAAATGATGATTTCTTGTCTGTTACTTTAAATGTGCCATTCCATTTATTCTCACATGAGTCTGAAATTGTGTTTTTCACTTTCTGTGTATGCTCTCTATGTTGTAATCTTTGTTATTCTGTTTTTCATATGGTAGTCTTTCTTTAAATTACCTTTTTTCTTACATCTGCAACATTCTCTTGTCTCTATTATAGGGTTTTTTAAATTCTGTAGCTTTAAGAGCGTTTCCACTGTCCTTTTCAGTAGAAGAATCATTTGTTTGTTCTGTTCTTCTCTGATATTCATGTATTAGTCTTGTTTTCACAAAATCTAATGCAATGTCCGTTTCTGGTCTTGTCTCAAGGGCATTTATCAAGGCTGTATGCGAATCTGGTAAACTGCACAATAATATTGCTGCTACATGACTGTTATGATTTAGTCACCAAGGAGGATTACGGGAAGTTAGCTAAGCAACCAGAAAACCAGAAAGGTTGGCAACTTAGCTGATTGCAGACCCCTAAACCAAACAACACAACTAGCATTAGCTGTGGGACGTGCCTACGATGCCCTAGACTCCTCGGCACAGCCAAAGAGTTAAATTAGCCTAAAGCAAGAAAGGGGAAAGCTAAACTACCCTGGAGTAGAACCCCAAAGAAATAGCCCCCAAACATATATTGTCGGTGAGACAAGATGAGGCACAAACGCAGGCAGAAAATAGAGTGAGCAAATGATGGGGCCCAAACTGTCTAGATAGGGCAGGACAGAAAAGATACTGTCTGCAATCACGCAAAAACCCTAAAAAATCCAACACATCTGATATACAAAAACACTGAGGCCACACTACCTCTCCCCCGCTAGATCAGCATTCTGGTGTGAACTGGAAGCAAAGCAAAAGACACTAATATAACAGGGGATTAGCAATACTGAACAGAATGACATAAGCTGTGACATATGAGTGGGGTCCAGCACAAATCCCAGCAGGGAATAATGCTGAACCCACACAGCAAAGCAAAAAGCAGAGAAAGGAAAAAACTATATCAAATGCAAAAGATTCCAGCAAACAAATAACTTATCTGAATGATGCAAGACCAAGGAGGTGAAAAAGCAGACTTCACAATGCACAGGAAGAGAAACAAATCACCAGCAGCAACTGAAGGAAGCTTGCTCACTTAAATCCTCCCAATCAGTAACCCCTGACTTCCAATCATCATCTTCAGGTGATAGACTTCTGTCAATACGATCAGCTCCACTACCTGCGACAACCACCAGAGGGAGCCCCGACTCAGAAGTCAGATCAAGAGAGTTCACAACACATGACTTTCTTTAATGTCTTCACCACTAGACCTTAGCTGTGATATTACTTCCATCATTGAGAATATGTGCTTCTGCATGTTGTCTTTTACACTCAATCTCATACTGTAAAGCTTTCTTAATAGAAATAACTTGTGATTTAAACTGGGTCTTTCATGTAATTTTCTTAATGATTCCAACATTCCTTTCGCTGTTTCTTCATTTCTTATGTGTATTAATTGAGCATCATCCACTAATAAGCTAATGGTGGCTCTCGCTTCTCTATTTTTCTTATCCCATGTCTGATTATCTTCATCAGGTCTATCTATAATTACTTCCCATAAATCGTCCTTAGATAACAACATCTCTACTGCGCATTCCATAACTGATAATTTTCACTGTTTAGCTTAGCTACTGTGAGTTTCAGCTCAGTGCTGCACATCATTTTTATATAATCTTGCTTGTTTTAGAGTTGTAGTGAAGATATTCTTTCTTTTTGAGAGTTCCTGTATATCCTGTGTTTGTGGTGATTCTCTGTAATTATCTCCAGTGTGCGGCCCTCCAGTTCCTGGGATCATGAATTCCTTTGTCCCTCTGTATCTAGATTTTTTTCAGCCTCCATTCACTGGGTTTTATCTCCTTCTGTTTACGGAGCTTATATGCTTCTCCAGTGTCTGAGGTTATTGCTTGGGGCTATTGCCTGGGATTCTCTGTGTGTCTGGGGCTATCTCCTGGGTCCATAACCTGCAGCAGAGTGCATCTTCTGAGAATCCTCACCGCAACATAAGAGAATTTCACTGGGTAAGTTATCTTGAGTAAACAGTATTTACTTCATATGGGTAAACATGAGAGAAAAAAAATTCAGTAGCACACAGTCCATGCTGCTGCCATAATACACTTAAAAGCGAACGTAAAAGTACAACTACAATAAAGAACTTCCCTCCCCACAATACAGCAAACATATAACTTCACACTATCGCCATCTGCTGTCAGGCTAGTGTAAAGTCCTCCCTTCACTTATTATAAGTCCTGATCTGTTGCATATGTCAACACATTGCTGGGCCCTGTTATGTGTAACACAGGTGATCAGACGATCGCGGCTTCAAGTCTCCTAAGGGGTCTGTTGAAGCCAGTAAAAAGTAAAAAAAAGTTTTTAAAAATATAAAAAAGTAAAAAAGTTCCAATCTTTTGCCCAATTTAACATAAAACAGTACTAAAACGAATACACATACACTGAGTTCAGAAATGTCTGAATTATTAAATCTAAAGTAAATTAATCTAATCATAAACAATGTAACTAGAAAAAAAGATAGAAACTCCAGAATTATGGTTTTTTGACCATTGCAACATTGCAATAATATGCAATATCAGGCAATCAAAACATTGTATCTACCCCAAAATGAAATTAATAAAAACCTCAGCTTGGCATGCAAAAAATAAGTCCTCACCCTGCCCTAGATCCCGAAAAATGGAGATGCTATGGAATCATATTGGCAGGTCATTTTTAGCATATAAGTGAACACGGTAAATTTAAAAAAAAAATAAAAATTGTGAAATTGCACCTTTTTTGCAATTTCACTGCACTTGAATTTTTTCCCCATTTTCCAGTATGCTATATTGTAAAATCAATGGTGTAATTCAAAAGTACAACTCTTCCCGCAAAAAAACAAGCCTTCATATGGCCATATTGACAGAAAAATAAAAGGGTTATGGCTCTAGGAAGAAGGGGAGCAAAAACTGAAGATGAAAATTGTTAAATCACCAAGGTGGGAAGGGATTAATAATACCAGCCCTCCTCTTTGTTGGCGTTGAGATGAAGTGGAGGTCTGTGCCCGTTACTGATCCAACCACGGGCCTATCTATCTGGTCCGTCAGAAGTGGCTCTCATTGCTTCACTTTTATCAATTTTTGACTTTGAGTCAGTAAAGCTTACTAATAATTCTGCACACCTTGATAAAGGGTGTTGATATCCTTTGGCCTCACCCTCCCTCATTACACAAATACATATCACCTGATCTACTTCATCAAATTAGCATTCAAATTTATATAGCTTGTAGTAGGACAACCTGCATAAAAATGATATGGTCAAAAAACTAACTTGCCTAATAATTGAGCATACAGGGTCACATAAATACAGTGGGACAAAAAAGTATTTAGTCAGTCAGCAATAGTGCAAGTTCCACCACTTAAAAAGATGAGAGGCATCTGTAATTTACATCATAGGTAGACCTCAACTATGGGAGACAAACTGAGAAAAAAAAATCCAGAAAATCACATTGTCTGTTTTTTTTTCATTTTATTTGCATATTATGGTGGAAAATAAGTATTTGGTCAGAAACAAGCAATCAAGATTTCTGGCTCTCACAGACCTGTAACTTCTTCTTTAAGAGTCTCCTCTTTCCTCCACTCATTACCTGTAGTAATGGCACCTGTTTAAACTTGTTATCAGTATAAAAAGACACCTGTGCACACCCTCAAACAGTCTGACTCCAAACTCCACTATGGTGAAGACCAAAGAGCTGTCAAAGGACACCAGAAACAAAATTGTAGCCCTGCACCAGGCTGGGAAGACTGAATCTACAATAGCCAACCAGCTTGGAGTGAAGAAATCAACTGTGGGAGCAATAATTAGAAAATGGAAGACATACAAGACCACTGATAATCTCCCTCGATCTGGTGCTCCACGCAAAATCCCACCCCGTGGGGTCAGAATGATCACAAGAACGGTGAGCAAAAATCCCAGAACCACGCGGGGGGACCTAGTGAATGAACTGCAGAGAGCTGGGACCAATGTAACAAGGCCTACCATAAGTAACACACTACGCCACCATGGACTCAGATCCTGCTGTGCCAGACGTGTCCCACTGCTTAAGCCTGTACATGTCCGGGCCCGTCTGAAGTTTGCTAGAGAGCATTTGGATGATCCAGAGGAGTTTTGGGAGAATGTCCTATGGTCTGATGAAACCAAACTGGAACTGTTTGGTAGAAACACAACTTGTCGTGTTTTGAGGAAAAAGAATACTGAGTTGCATCCATCAAACACCATACCTACTGTAAAGCATGGTGGTGGAAACATCATGCTTTGGGGCTGTTTCTCTGCAAAGGGGCCAGGACGACTGATCCGGGTACATGAAAGAATGAATGGGGCCATGTATCGTGAAATTTTGAGTGCAAACCTCCTTCCATCAGCAAGGGCATTGATGATGAAACGTGGCTGGGTCTTTCAACATGACAATGATCCAAAGCACACCGCCAGGGCAACGAAGGAGTGGCTTTGTAAGAAGCATTTCAAGGTCCTGGAGTGGCCTAGCCAGTCTCCAGATCTCAACCCTATAGAAAACCTTTGGAGGGAGTTGAAAGTCCGTGTTGCCAAGCGAAAAGCCAAAAACATCACTGCTCTAGAGGAGATCTGCATGGAGGAATGGGCCAACATACCAACAACAGTGTGTGGCAACCTTGTGAAGACTTACAGAAAACGTTTGACCTCTGTCATTGCCAACAAAGGATATATCACAAAGTATTGAGATGAAATTTTGTTTCTGACCAAATACTTATTTTCCACCATAATATGCAAATAAAATGAAAAAAAAACAGACAATGTGATTTTCTGGATTTTTTTTTCTCAGTTTGTCTCCCATAGTTGAGGTCTACCTATGATGTAAATTACAGACGCCTCTCATCTTTTTAAGTGGTGGAACTTGCACTATTGCTGACTGACTAAATACTTTTTTGCCCCACTGTACATCTGTGTCTGGAGTGCCAAAGGGAACCATCAAGATAACACCTGGACAACAAGCTAATGGGTCTCCTCTGTGTAGCAGATTGTCAACCATTTCAAATAGATACAGTATCCTTTACCATTTCAAGAAATGGTGATTTTTAGCTTTTGCACTTATGTTTTTTTTCTCCTCTTTCAACAGCCATAACATTTTTATTTTCAAGTGAATATAGCTGTAGTTTTTAATGACACCATTCATTTTACATTTCAATGGAAAAAAAATTCCAAGTGGAAATGTTATAATCTTTTGGGTTTTGTTATCACAGTTTGCATTGAAAATGACCTGGCAATATGATCCTCCAGGTTAGTACAATTAGGGTATGTTCACACAACACATTTTTGAGGTATTTTCCCTGCATTTTAACGACTGTTTTTTTCTGAAATCTCATGTACATTGGCTGCCTACTTTTTATTGTAGTTATTTTTTTTATATATAACAAAATACCCATAAATATTAATGAAATAATTAACAGGCAAAACTCAAATAGTTATCACACCAGCATGAGTGCAAGAAAAGCCCATAGTGTAAAACTAAATATATTTAAACATTTAAAATAGTAATATTGTAAAAAAATAGACAAAACAGAGGCTGCTAAGCACCAATGCAGAGATTCCTACAGTGGGGAAAATAAGTACTTGACACATTGCCTATTTTCCAAGTGTTCCCACCTATAAAGAATGGAGAGATCTGTAATTTTTATCACAGCTACACTTCAACTGTGAGAGGCAGAATCTAAAAAGAAAAAAAATCATATTGTATGATTTTTAAATAATTCAATTGCATTTTATTGCATGAAATAAGTATTTGATCACCTACCAACCAATTCTGGTTCTCACAGACCTGTTAGCTTTTCTTTAAGAAGCCCTCCTATTCTGCAGTCATTACCTGTATTTATTGCACCTGTATAAAAGATACCTCTCCACACACTCAATCAACCACACTCGAACATCTCCATCATGGCCAGGACTAAATAGCTGTCTGAAGACACCAGGGACAAGATTGTAGACCTGCACAAGGCTGGGATGGGGGTACAAGACAATAGGCAAGCAGCTGGGTGAGAAACAATTATTATAAAATGGAAGAAACACAAGATGACTGTCGAACTTGCTCGGTCTGGGGCTTCATGCAAACTCTAGCCTTGTGGGGTAAGGATAGTTTGGAAAAAGGTCAGGAATCAACCCAGAACTAAACAGGAGGACCTGATTAGTGAACTGAAGAGAGATGGGACCACCATCTCACACATTACCGTTAGTAGCACACTATGCCTTCATGGATTTAAATCCTGCAGGGCACGCAAGGTCCACTGCTCATTCCAGCCCATTTGAAGTTTGCCAATGACCATCTGGATGATCCAGAGGAGGCATGGGAGAAGGTCATGTGGTCAGATGAGACCAAAATAGAACTTTTTGGTATCAACTCCACTTGCCGTGTTTGGAGGAAGAAGGATTAGTACAACCCAAAGTACAGCATCCTAAATGTGAAGCATGATTGGGGAAACGTCATACTTTGGGGGGTAAGTTTCTGCAAAGGGGGCAGGACGACAATGCCATATTGAAGGGAGGATGTATGGGGTTATGTATTGCGAGATTTTGGCCAACAACCTCCTTCTTTCATTGAGAGCATTGAAGATGGATCGTGGCTGGGTCTTCCAGCATGACAATGACCTGAAACACATGTAACCTGCTGATTTTGCCCCTGCACCTTGATGTATATCTGCTGGATCAAACCGGGTACACTGTGGATGTGCTTTTGTCATTTATATTATACGTTTACATGTAATGTTTTCATACCTGTATTGTGTTAGGAACTAAGGTAGGGGCAGTTAACAACCTAGTTAGGCCTAATGTTTAGCATAGTCTCAGGTTATGTGAAGTATAGTGCAGTGGGGGCACTATAGAGGCAGGGATGTAGATTTAGATGTAAGATAAGATAGTTAACTGGTTTTAACCAGAGTGTTAATAGTTAAATGTTTAACCCAATATGAAGCTAGCTAGTGGGAGGAGTTATTTCTGAGGTAATTGGATTGTTCTGGAAAGAGTTGTGGGCAGTTGTGAGGTAAAGAGTGAAGTGAACAGAAGCAGTGCCAGAGGGGGAGACACAGGGAAGTGAAGGCTCGGGTTACAGAAAAGATGGAAACTGTTGACAGAAAACAAGTGGAACTGGGCAGCCTGAAGGAACAAATGGCAAGGCTTTTGGGCAACTCCCGAGACGTTTCTGAATGGAAGAGGAACGGGGAGCCCCTGGAAGAAGCGGGACCATCATCTCAGTTAGCAATGGTACTGGGTACCTGGGAACCAGATCTTGTGCCAGAAGACAGTATTAGGGAGAGTCTAGAGAAGTAAGTTTCTGTGTCATGTGGAAAATACTGGACTGTAACTGCTGTACGTGTGAACGAATTAAGCAAGGTTTTGCAGAAAATGAATAGAGACTGACAATGTTTGTGTGTGTGTGAGGAGAAAAGGAGCCTTGCACTTGGAGGAGAACACTGGCCCACAGGTGGGTGAAGCACTGTGCACACACAGCACATTACAAACTAGACATTTTGATTTTACCCCTCGCCACGACTGACATCCTGGCCCCATTACACACACAGCCAGGGCAACTAAGGAGTGGCTCTGTAAGAAGCATTTCAAGTTCCTGTAATGTCTCAGCCAGGCTCCAGACCTGAACTCAATAGAAAATTTTTGGAAGGAACTGAAATGCAATGTTGCCCAGTGACAGCCAGATCTGTATGGAGGAGTGGGCCAAAATCTCTGCTGCAGTGTGTGCAAACTTGGTCAAGAACTACAGGAAATGCCTGACTTATGTAACTGCAAACAAAGGTTTCTGTGCCAAATATTAAGTTCTGTTTTTCTATTGTATCAAATACTTATTTCATGCAATAAAATGCAAATTAATTATGTAAAAATCATACAAAGTGAATGTCTGGATTTTTTTTTAGATTCAGTTTCTCACAGTTGAAGTGTACTTGCCACACACATTACAGATCTCTCTTATATCTTCTTTGTAGGTGGAAAAACTTGCAAAATCAGCAGTGTATCAAATACTTAGTTTCCCCACTGTATACGGTATATACAAGCAGTGATAGCACATACATGTTAGAATAGGTGTATAGAAAAAAGAAAATAGGAATCAAGCCCTAATATAGTGACGTATGTATAGGTAAAGCTTCCCAAATAGTGACAATAGAGAGGACACAGATTTGAAAGTACAATTACATGTACAGTAAGTTCACTGCTTGCTTAAATGCCCCCAACTCCCTAACACACATTTCGCTATCTCTTCATCAGGAGTGTGTGATGATTTTTGCTCTTGATCAGTTGCACAGTCTTGCTGGTAAAAAAGCTGCTTTGATGCAAAATTAAGTACTGCAATTATGCAGAAGATCAATGAAAACACTGTGGCGGCTACTGCCGTTTTCGCCCACAGTACGGTCACGGCATGAGAACTTTATAACAAGGGCTTTATACAAGAGATGCCCTGTTCTGTAGATTTATTGTATGTGATGTTGTGTTAGTGCAATCTGCTTATTTCTTGTTTTCTCAAGAGCAAAATGAAGCATCTGATTAACTAAATTGTTTTACAATTGTGCACCTTGTTAATATCATAGTGACCTACATCATGCAAAGTAATTTTTGACATGTGTGAGCATTTTGGAATTTACAGTGCCTTGAAAAATATTCATACCTTGTGAACTTGTCCACATTTTTTCATGTTACACCTACAACTTAAATGTATTTTATGTGGATTTTATGTGATATACCAACACAAAGTATCACGTATTTGCAAAGTATAAAGGAAATTATACAAAATGGTTTTCTAATTATTTTAAAACCATAAATCTGGAAATTGTGACGTGCATTTGTTTTCATCCCCTGTAGCCTGATACCCCTAAATAATATCCTGTTGTAAGGGGGTAGCAGTGCTATGGACAGTAGAGACAAACTGCCCCTTTAAGAGACAGCACCCTCTTGGTTAGAGCAGTGGGGCATTCTGTGCTTCCCTGCTGTAAAGGCTGTTTGGTTTCATCTGCCAGACTACAGAGGGGAGGGGCTGCTTTTCTGTGTGTAGAAGAGACCCGAGATTTCTGCAGGAAGCAGGTGTACCTGCGTGAGCTGTGAGGAAAAGAACGTTTAGTCTGACTGTGACTTTGTAAACTATTCTGGGGATTAAAAGGTGGCTTTCCTGTTTTGCCGTTAGAAGCCACGAAGAAAGGACAAGAAACAAACCCAGAGGAGGAATCCATCATTCCTAGGAGTGTTGTGAGTTAATTTTCCCCTCCGTCACTGAGGCCTGGTGAACTCCCTATTCTAGTGAAGGAAGGTAGTGAGCCTGATTATCAGGCACCTGGGACTAATGAAGGCGATTGGCTGAGTGGAGTCACTGACTGGATTTAAGGCAGCCTACGCCCTTTCTGCCCTGCGGGTGACTTCTCTGTGGACTCTTGGACTCCAGTCTGATTCCTGCTCTCCTAAAGCTAAGTTTGCTGTTTTGCCTTTTTGCATCTAAGATTTGTTTTTGTTTTTTTTGCTTTTTGGATTCTGCCACTCCCTGCTGGAGTGTGCAGTGTTCCTTGAGCTCTGTTTTCTGAAAGTACCTGAGTGCTGATTTAGTTTTTGAAGCTTAGTTGCTTCAGGGCCATTTTTATATCAGCTTGTTGGCTTTTGTCTCTGATAGGGTTTTGGCAGATTGCAGACAGCAGCCTTCCTATCCGTTCCTATCTAGGTAGTTTTTGGGCCCCGTCTTTGCTCAGCCTGTCTTTCTGTCTGTGTAAGTGTTTTCATCTTGATTCACCGTCATTATATGTGGGGGGCTGCCTATTGCTTTGGGGTCTGCTCTGGGGCAGTTAGATTTCCCCTTTCCTTCTTTAGGTCTATGTATCTCTCCGGCTGTGATCGAGGGGTCTAGGTCATCGTAGGAACCCCCCACGGCTACTGCTAGTTGTGTTGATAGGTTCAGGGGTCTGCAATCTGATAGTAGCCAACTTCTCTGGTTTTCAGGACTTAGCTAGCATTTCTGTTTTTGCCTCCTACGGTGACTCAATCATAACAGAATCACCCGCCCAACCGCAGATCCTGGGGTACTCAATAGCAGGAAAGAATTGTGTTTAAGAAAAAAAAGAAAAAAAAGGTTTGTGTATATTCTTTCCTCTATATCTCTGAGGCCGTAGGGGGAAATTTTTTTCTCTCAATGGAGATAAAGCAAGTGTCTGATCGTGTGGAGCAGCTCGCTGCTGAAGTGCGAGGAATTTCCGCGTATATTGCTCGTTCACATGCTGTTGAACCAAAGATCCCCACACCTGATGTATTTTTTGGGGATCGATCTAAATTTTTGAGTTTCAAAAATAATTGTAAATTATTTTTTGCTTTGAAGCCTAACTCGTCAGGGAGCCCCGCGCAGCAGGTTAAAATTGTCATCTCTTTGCTGCGCGGCGATCCCCAGGATTGGGCGTTTTCTTTGAAACCAGATGACCCTATTCTGACTAATGTGAACGCATTTTTTCAAGCCTTGGGGTTGCTGTACGACGAACCTAATGCTATTGATCAGGCTGAAAAGACCCTGTTAGCATTGAACCAGGGTCGAGAATCTGCAGAGTTGTACTGTCAAAAGTTCCGAAAGTGGGCGGTCCTTACTACCTGGAATGATAGTGCCTTGGCTGCTCTCTTTCGGAAAGGTTTGTCAGAAGCCGTAAAAGATACTATGGTGGGATTTCCTGTTCCCTCTGGTCTGGACGATTCTATGTCTTTAGCCATTCAGGTAGATCGGCGTTTACGTGAATGCAGGATTACACGAGAGGTGTTGCCACCGGTTGAACAGACGTCTGAACCTATGCAATGTGATAGAGTTTTTTCTAAGGCGCAACGTCAGGAATTCAGAAGGCGTAATAAGCTGTGTTTTTTCTGTGGAGATGCCTCACATGTTATTTCTGTTTGTCCTAAACATGAGAAACGCTTTGCACACACGTTTTCTGTTGGTGGGGTTCAGCCTAAGTTTCTTTTGGCGATTACTCTGATCTGTTCCCTGTCCACATTTTCCGCCAAGGCTTTTGTGGATTCGGGAGCAGCGCTAAACCTAATGGACTTGGATTTTGCTAAATGTTGTGGATTTCCGTTGACACCTCTGCAGACGCCTATCCCTTTGAGGGGGATTGATGCTACCCCTCTGGCTAAAAATAAACCTCAGTTTTGGACCCAGTTGGTCATGCGGGTCACGCCAGACCACCAAGAAAATTGCAGATTTTTGGTGTTGCATGGTCTGCATGGTGCCGTTGTTCTGGGGTTTCCCTGGTTGCAGATTCATAATCCAGTTTTGGATTGGAAGTCTGTGTCTGTGGTGAGTTGGGGTTGCCGGTGTATCTTTAGTGAGGCTCCGGTTTTTTCCACCTCTCCTCAGTCGCATGAGGTTCCTGACTATTTGGCGGACTACTATGATGTATTTAGTGAGAATGAGTCCGCGTCCTTGCCTCCTCATAGGAGTTATGACTGTGCTATTGAACTAAACCCGGGGTGTAAATTTCCTTAGGGTCGGCTCTTCAATTTATCTGTACCTGAGCACGAGGCTATGCGGTCCTATATTAAGGAGGCGTTGGAGAAGGGTCATATTAGACCATCCTCTTCACCCTTAGGTGCCGGTTTTTTTTTTGTGGCCAAGAATGATGGTTCTTTAAGGCCTTGTATTGATTATCGTGCCCTCAATAAAATTACTATTAAATATCAGTATCCGTTACCCCTGATTTCGGATCTATTCTCTAGAGTCAGAGGTGCTTGCTGGTTTACCAAGCTTGACCTCAGGGGGGCGTATAATCTTATCCGCATTAAGCAGGGGGATGAATGGAAGACGGCGTTTAATACTCCGGAGGGACATTTTGAGTACCTGGTGATGCCTTTTGGGCTCACTAATGCCCCTTCTGTCTTCCAGTGCTTCATGAACGATATTTTCCGAGACTTTGTCGATAAATTTTTGATTATCTATCTGGATGATATTTTGATCTTCTCCAAGGATTGGGATTCTCATGTGGAACATATTCGGACTGTGTTCCGGATCTTGAGAGAGAATTCTCTGTATGTCAAGGGATCAAAATGCCTTTTTGGAGTACAGAGAATTCCTTTTTTGGGATTTATTTTGTCTCCGTCAACTATTGAAATGGACCCGGCCAAGGTACAGGCCATTTATGATTGGGTTCAGCCCACTTCTTTGAAGGCCCTCCAGAAGTTTTTGGGTTTTGCTAATTTTTATCGGAAATTTATAGCAAAATTTTCTAGTATTGCCAAACCATTGACTGATCTGACCAGGAAGGGTGCGGATGTGTTGAATTGGTCTCCGGAGGCGGTTGCTTCCTTTCAGGAGCTGAAGCGAAGATTTACCTCCGCCCCGGTTCTGCGGCAACCTGATGTCTCACTCCCTTTCCAGGTAGAAGTGGATGCTTCTGAGATTTGTGCAGGAGCGGTGTTGTCCCAAAAGGATCCGATAACATCTAAAATGAATCCCTGTGCTTTCTTTTCCCGTAAGTTCTCTCCATCTGAACGTAACTATGATGTGGGGAATCGGGAACTGTTGGCCATGAAATGGGCATTTGAGGAGTGGAGACATTGGTTGGAGGGAGCCAAACATCAAGTTGTGGTCCTCACTGACCACAAAAATTTGATTTACCTAGAGTCGGCTAAACGCTTGAACCCTAGACAGGCTAGGTGGGCCTTGTTTTTTACACGTTTTGATTTTGTGGTCTCTTTCCTTCCTGGAACTAAGAATGTTAAGGCAGACGCCCTCTCTAGGAGTTTCTTTGCTGATTCTCCTGTGGTGACCAAGCCTGCCACCATCTTAGGCGAAGGGGTAGTTCTTTCTGCCACATCGCCCGATTTGAGACTTGCTCTGCAAGAGTTCCAGGAGGACAAACCTGAGCATTGCCCCAGTGGAAAGTTGTATGTTCCTGACCAGTGGAAGAAGAGATGGATGTCTGAAGTTCATTGCTCTGCATTGGCTGGTCATCCAGGTATTTTTGGTACTAGAGATCTGGTGAGTCGCTCTTTTTGGTGGCCCACCTTGTCTCATGATGTCAGGAATTTTGTGCAGTCCTGTGGGACTTGCTCCCGGTCTAAATCTTGTTCTCGCTCTAGTGGGTTGTTGATGCCTTTGCCGGTCCCCAGGAGGCCATGGACTCATATTTCAATGGATTTCATTTCTGATATGCCGGTCTCTCAAAAAATTACTGTTATTTGGGTGATTTGTGGTAGGTTCTCTAAGATGGTTCATCTTGTACCACTCCCTAAGTTGCCATCTTCCTCTGAGTTGGTGCCTCTGTTTTTGCAACAGGTGGTTCGCTTGCACGGGATTCCTGAGAACATTGTATCTGACAGAGGAGTTCAATTTGTGTCTAAATTTTGGAGGACGTTCTGTTCCAAGTTGGGAATTCAGTTGTCCTTCTCCTCTGCTTTTCACCCTCAGACCAATGGGCAGACAGAGAGAACAAACCAGACCTTGGAGTCGTATTTGAGATGTTTTAGTTCCGCTGATCAGGATGATTGGGTTTCATTTTTGCCCTTGGCCGAATTTGCTTTAAATAATAGAGCTAGTTCTGCCACTTTGATGTGACCTTTTTTTGTAACTTTGGTTTTCACCCTCGATTTTCTTCAGGGCAGGTGGAGCCTTCTGCCTGCCCAGGTGTTGACACTGTGGTGGAGAGAATGCACCAGATCTGGGACCAAGTGGTGGATAAGTTATCTCTCTCCCAGGAAAAGGCCCAGCGGTTTTCCAATCGACATAGGACCATTCGTCCCCAGTTTAAGATTGGTGATATGGTGTGGTTATCATCAAAAAATATTGCTATGAAGGTGGCTTCTCCTAAGTTTAAGCCTAGATTTATTGGACCTTACAAGATTTTGGAGATTATTAATCCGGTCTCTTTTCGTTTGGCTCTTCCTGTCACATTTAAGATCCAAAATGTGTTCCATAAGTCCTTGTTGAAGAGGTTTGTTGAGCCGGTTGTGCCTGAGGTGGCACCTCCAGACCCTGTATTGGTTGAAGGTAACTTGGAATATGAGGTAGAGAAAATTCTGGATTCCCGTCTGGCTAGACGGAGACTCCAGTATTTGGTTAAGTGGAAGGGTTATGGTCAGGAGGATAATTCCTGGGTCTCTGCCTCTGATATTCATGCCAAAAGATTGGTGCGTGCCTTTCATCAGGCTCACCCTGATCGCCCTGGTAGCGTTGTTGAGGGTTCGGTGACCCCTCCTCAAGGGGGGGTACTGTTGTGAGTTCATTTTCCCCTCCGTCACTGAGGCCTGGTGAACTCCCTATTCTAGTGAAGGAAGGTAGTGAGCCTGATTATCAGGCACCTGGGACTAATGAAGATGATTGGCTGAGTGGAGTCACTGACTGGATTTAAGGCAGCCTACGCCCTTTCTGCCCTGCGGGTGACTTCTCTGTGGACTCTTGGACTCCAGTCTGATTCCTGCTCTCCTAAAGCTAAGTTTGCTGTTTTGCCTTTTTGTATTTAAGATTTGTTTTTGTTTTTCTTGCTTTTTGGATTCTGCCACTCCCTGCTGGAGTGTGCAGTGTTCCTTGAGCTCTGTTTTCTGAAAGTACCTGAGTTCTGATTTAGTTTTTGAAGCTTAGTTGCTTCAGGGCCATTTTTATATCAGCTTGTTGGCTTTTGTCTCTGATAGGGTTTTGGCAGATTGCAGACAGCAGCCTTCCTATCCGTTCCTATCTAGGTAGTTTTTGGGCCCCGTCTTTGCTCAGCCTGTCTTTCTGTCTGTGTAAGTGTTTTCATCTTGCTTCACCGTCATTATATGTGGGGGGCTGCCTATTGCTTTGGGGTCTGCTCTGGGGCAGTTAGATTTCCCCTTTCCTTCTTTAGGTCTATGTATCTCTCCGGCTGTGATCGAGGGGTCTAGGTCATCGTAGGAACCCCCCACGGCTACTGCTAGTTGTGTTGATAGGTTCAGGGGTCTGCAATCTGATAGTAGCCAACTTCTCTGGTTTTCAGGACTTAGCTAGCATTTCTGTTTTTGCCTCCTACGGTGACTCAATCATAACATAGGAGCATCATTGAACTTACACACAAGGAAAAGATCACATTGCACAGAGCTTCCAGGAAAGATGTGCACACCATCTTGCAAAGCTTCAGGGGCCCCTGGGAATGGAATGAGATACCAACTACTGTAAGTGTTAACCCCATGTGCGTACATGTTTAGGGCTTAGGATAGGCTGCAATAGACAGAGCACGGTTGCCGTGCGGCCGGAGTAGCAGTGGCCAGATAGCTTATAGTTAGAGTAGCAGAATACTGTACCTTATTGTATTGTTTTGCCTTTTGCAAAATACACTGATCTGTAATAGTTGGTGCTCCGTGCCATTTGTACAGCCCAGCTAGAGAATATCACTTTTGTAAATTGTTTTTTGTCATTGCATACCCCTGTTTACACTTTCCTAACACTGCATTCCTTGCCCATAAATACATTAACCCTTTGTTGTTTGCAACTCATCTTGTGTACTGTAGTCTCCCTGCATTGTGGTGGTCCCCCGGCCATCGCTTCACTGTGACCAATATTATAATAATATTATGTGACCAATTGCCTCCATAGGTTACATAATTAGCAAATTGAGACCACCCATGTGTAATTTATTCCTAGTAGAACAAAAAATGTTCTGTGAAGACCTCAGAGGCATTAGGGATCAAACAGCATTATGAAAACCAAAGAACACATCACTCAGGTCAGGGATAAAGTTGTGAACATCTTACAGAGCACTGTTTAATCCATCATCAAGAAATGGAAGGCATATGGCACTATGGAAAATCTACCAAGAAATAGCCATCCACCTAAGCTGAATACAAATGCACGTCACAATTTTCAAATTTATATTTTTAAAATATGTAGAAAACGATCTATCATTTCCTTTACAAATCACAAAAACTTGCCACTTTGTGTTTGTATATCACATAAAATGCAAATAAAACACATTTAAGTTTGAGGATGTAATGTGAAAAAATGCGGAAAAGTTTACTGGGTATGGATAGTTTTTCAAGGTACTGTATTTGCTACTTCCCTAGTTTACCAGCTCCAGATATATAAAAGTGTCAGAACAATGTTAACAAAATCTTTGATACAAGTAAAGACACATCATGGACTTTAAAAGTCAGGTTATTATGGCTCACAAATAACCTCTCTTTTTCTATTTCCTTTATATTACCTATGTTTCTTTTTATAAAACTGATAAAATGTTTTTCATAGATCCAGAATAGGCGTACAGACTGTGTTAGATAACATGATTGGCAACATTTACTATACCGGTAGTCAGAGTAAGGCTGGAGTCACACTAACCTGCGTAAAATACGGTCAGTATTTTACATGCGTAATACGGATGACAGACCCCTAAACAGTGCTCCGTATGTCATCCGTAATCAAGGTGTGGTCGCGTATTTTGCGCATGTCAGCATCCGTATGTAATCCGTATGGCATCCGTATGGTGAGATTTTCTCGCAGGCTTGCAAAATGGACATATAATGGAGCCCTATGACAGTTTTAATAAAGAAATGAAAGAATAGATATAGACACATAGAATGCATATATATATATATGTGTCTCAATGACTTGTGTGTATATATATACACTCACTGGCCACTTTATTAGGTACACCTGTCCAACTGTGTGTTAAGACTTAATTTCTAATCAGCCAATCACATGGCGGCAACTCAGTGCATTTAAGCATGTAGACATGGTCAAGACAATCTCCTGCAGTTCAAACCGAGCATCAGTATGGGGAAGAAAGGTGATTTGAGTGCCTTTGAACGTGGCATGATTGTTGGTGCCAGAAGGGCTGGTCTGAGTATTTCAGAAACTGCTGATCTACTGGGATTTTCACTCACAACCATCTCTAGGGTTTACAGAGAATGGTCCGAAAAAGAAAAAAAATCCAGTGAGCGGCAGTTCTGTGGCCGGAAATGCCTTGTTGATGCCAGAGGTCAGAGGAGAATGGGCAGACTGGTTCGAGCTGATAGAAAGGCAACAGTGACTCAAATTGCCACCCGTTACAACCAAGGTAGGCAGAAGAGCATCTCTGAACGCACAGTGCGTCGAACTTTGAGGCAGATGGGCTACAGCAGCAGAAGACCACACTGGGTACCACTCCTCTCAGCTAAGAACAGGAAACTGAGGCTACAATTTGCACAAGCTCATCGAAATTGGCCAGTAGAAGATTGGAAAAACGTTGCCTGGTCTGATGAGTCTCGATTTCTGCTGCGACATTCGGATGGTAGGGTCAGAATTTGGCGTAAACAACATGAAAGCATGGATCCATCCTGCCTTGTATCAACGGTTCAGGCTGGTGGTGGTGGTGTCATGGTGTGGGGAATTTTTTCTTGGCACTCTTTGGGCCCCTTGGTACCAATTGAGCATCGTTGCAACGCCACAGCCTACCTGAGTATTGTTGCTGACCATGTCCATCCCTTTATGACCACAATGTACCCAACATCTGATGGCTACTTTCAGCAGGATAATGCGCCATGTCATAAAGCTCGAATCATCTCAGATTGGTTTCTTGAACATGACAATGAGTTCACTGTACTCAAATGGCCTCCTCAGTCACCAGATCTCAATCCAATAGAGCATCTTTGGGATGTGGTGGAACGGGAGATTCGCATCAGGGATGTGCAGCCGACAAATCTGCGCCAACTGTGTGATGCCATCATGTCAATATGGTCCAAAATCTCTGAGGAATGCTTCCAGCACCTTGTTGAATCTCTGCCACGAAGAATTGAGGCAGTTCTGAAGGCAAAAGGGGGTCCAACCCGTTACTAGCATGGTGTACCTAATAAAGTGGCCAGTGAGTGTATATGTATTCTATGTGTCTATATCTATTCTTTCATTTCTTTATTAAAACAGTCAGTGTGAGTTTACTGTATTGTGCACTGAATTGCCGGCTTTGCTAAAAGACACCGGGTGCGTATTTCTCGCAGGTCACATGTGTGGTCCGTGTGTAATCCGTATTTTTTGCGCACCCATAGACTTGCATTGGCGTATTACGGCCGTAGTACGCTGACAATCGCAGCATGCTGCGAGTGGCACGGAGCGTAGGATACTGAGGAGAAATATACGCCTGGTGCGAGGGACCCCATAGAGAATCATTGGTCCGTGTCTAATGCGTGCTTTTTGCGCCTCTCACGCACCCGTATTCCTTGCCAGTGTGACTCCGGCCTAATGGCTTCTGTGTGGGTAATGCACCTGGATCAACCACCTTTAGAACAAATGGATACACAGACACAGCCCTTCCACTACTACAAGTAGCTCAGTTGACCAGAGGCTGAAGGACATTTTTTGCTGCCCATATTGTTTTCCTTGAATAATTCTGGAATTTGATCTGTGGGAAAGTGGATAGAAACCGGTTTGACTAGTCTGTGACTCTAATTTCATGCTGCAATTCTTTCAAGGAAAATCTCTCTTCCTGCTCATTGTCAGGGTGCACCTGTTGGATAGCAGACACTTTGCAGGGAGAGTCTGCCCCGAGAAATGGAGCTGAAAAAAGCAACAGTATACAGCTCTATGCTGCTTCTTTTGCATGTCTGTGGCCTCTCGTCGGCCATGATGTGTCCCAATGGTCAGTTTGAACTTAACGCGCAGTGTGTGAACTGCCACTCTAACTGTGAGGAATGCAGTGGGCAGGAGCCCTATGAATGCACCCAGTGTGGCATGGGTAAGTAACAGTGTGTGACTTGGAAACCCTACTTGATGTTAAATTGAGTAAATATACTTTTATGCTTGCATTCGGACAGACCTTTGCTGATAAGATTTAGCTAGTTCGTATGGATGCTGCGACACCTCATAAAGTTGTATCAAAGTGTAACAAAAGCATGCTATGTTTATAGGGACAATCTTCTAAGTGCAGTAGGAACAAACCCAATGGTAAAAACACAAAAAAAAGAAAATAAAATTGGCTTAATGTGATTTGCTATATTACATTCTAGACTATCCAAAATAATCCATGTGATAACAGTAAAGGACTTTTCGTGTTAATATTTATAAAATAGTAAGTGGGTGACTACAGCTTTTCCCATTTTGTGTATTAATAAATGTTCTTTTTTTTACATTAATGTGAATATGGATATTTGTATTATCCGCCTACTTGTATCATGTTTGTGAGTGTCCACTCTAATCCACCTTCAGATGTCAGTGTACGGACCATGATGGCCACGGATCTCCTTACATGTACTCATATATTCCTACAAGGCTAGCAAATTTGGGTCAGGAGCACCACTGTCAGTCCGTGCATCGCAGTCTGTACACAGACCATGGTACATGGATGTCTGATTGAGGCTTTAGACTGGCATTTGGGTCCAGATTTTGAAGCTTTATTAGTGCTAACTTATTACTGTTAGTACTAGTTTACACCCAGGTGGCATTTTTCTTCTTCTTAATATTGTGGAGGACGGACAGATTAAGAAAACCTGATAATCTGATCATTTTCATATCTCATAATCTGATGTAAATCGATGTCTGATTTGTCATCGGTTTGCCAGTTCATTCAGATAAATTGTAATGCAAAAAAAAAATTCTGCTAAAACGGCAAGTATGACCCCAGGTCATGTATCTTGACGTAACTGAAGAAAGTGTTATGGAAAAGTATATATACATAAAGAGTGGCAATATATTGATATTTCCACAGTGACATGTTTGTATGACTTTACACTTTGTCAGGGGATAATCATGAGCAATTTACAAATCAGGCTAGGTTCATATTTACATCGCCAGGTACATACATCAAGCCAAAGGCCCAAAAGAGTATCTTTATGGTCTGAATCAGGCTAGTATGGGTCGGTATACTTTTTTTTTTTAAACTGTAGGGAATAGTAGTCTGCTTCACTTCCATATTCAGTGATACACAGGCAAAAAAATATATTTAACCCTTTTACCACCGAGGGTGGTTTGCACGTTAATGATCAGCCAATATTTACAATTGTGACCACTGTTACTTTATGTGGTTATAACTTTGGAACGCTTCAACGGATCCTGGTAATTCTCAAATTGTTTTCTTTTGTGGCATATTGGGCTTCATGATAGTGGTAAGATTTCTTTGATATGACTTGCATTTATTTGTGAAAACACAGAAATTTAAAAAAAAAAATAGCAATTTTCTAACTTTGAACTTTCATGCCCTTAAAATCACAGGGATATGTCACACAAAATTGTTAATAAGTAACATTTCCCACATGTCTACTTTACATCAGCACAATTTTGTAACTTTTTTTTTCTTAGGAAGTTATAAAGGATAAAAGCTGACCAACGATTTCTCATTTATACAACAAAATTTACAAAACCATTTTTTTTTTAGGGATCACATCTCATTTGAAGTCACTTTGAGGGGGTCTATATGATAGAAGACACCCAAAAGTGACACCATTCAAAAAACTGCACCCCTCAAGGTGCTCAAAACCACATTTAAGAAGTTTACTAACCCTTCAGGAGCGTCACAGGAATTTTTGAAATAAAAAATGAACATTTAAGTTTTTTTCACAAAAAAGTAATTCAGATGCAAGTTTTTCTTTATTTTGACAAGGGTAACAGAAAAAATGGACACTAAAACTTGTGTAATTTCTCCTGAGCATCCCAATACCCAATATGAGGGATGAAACCACTGTTTTTGGGGCATGGAAGAGCCAGGAAACAAAGGAGAGTCATTTGACTTTTTGAATGCAAAATTTCCTGCAACAATTGGCGGACGCCATGTCGCGTTTGGAGAGCCTCTGATTTACCTAAACAGTGAAACCCCCCCACAAGTGACACCATTTTGGAAACTAGACCCCTCAAGGCATGTATTTAGATGTGTGTTGAGCACATTGAACCCTCAGGTGCTTCACAGAAATTTATAGTGATGAGCTGTAAAAACATAAAAAAAATCAAATTTTCCCCACAAATATGTTTTTAGCACAATTTATGTAAAAATTATTGCATTTTCATAAGGGTAACAGGAGACACTGCACCATATAATTTGTTATGCAATTACGCCGCTGTCACGCCATGCTCACCTGGGGGCGGGACCTCGGTCCCGACGTCATCTCTTCCGGAGCTGCGGTCACTCCGGGGGTCCCGTAGGGTGCGCACGCGCAGCTCTCGTCCCCGGGTCTCCTCCTACATGTCACGTTTGCGCTTGCACGCTCCTGTCAGTGCTGTATAGGGCTCGGTCCTCTCTATGGTAATGGAGGACCTGACCCGGAACCTGTAGTGGTCATGTGCTTTCTGGCTAGGTCCTGACCCGGAACCAGTAGTAGTCATGTGCTATATCAGACGACCTCCCCCTAGGGGAGGTGCCTGATTATTGTTGTGCTTCCTGGCTTGGTCTGCCGTGTCCCTGCCTGGCTGTGCGCTGTACTCAGGTCCTCTGCCTTGCACTCTGTTGTGCCTCTTGGCACACGCTCTGAATCTGCACTCTGCTTTGTACTTGGTTGTGCCTCCTGGCACACGCTCTGACCCGGTGTTCTGTCTCGTACTCGGTTGTGCCTCCTGGCACATGCTCTGACTCTGTACTCTGTCTCATACTCGGTTGTGCCTCCTGGCACACGCTCTTACCCTGTACTCCGTCTTATACTCAGTCGTGCCTCCTGGCACACACTCTGATTCCGTGCTCTGTCTTATACTCAGTTGTGCCTCCGGGCACACACTCTGATCCTGTACTCAGTCTCTTACTCTGTTACACCTCCTGGCACACCTGCTGCCTGACTCAGTGCTCTGACGTGCTCCTTGCACGCTTCCTGCTTCACTCACACCCGGACGAACGAAGTCTCTGTATACCACGTGTTCCCGTGTCCACACTTTACACGTTCCTGCAGACACTCTCACCCACTCGTGTCTCCTGTGAGCCGGCCGCCTGGTGCCAGCAGTCGTGGTGCCTCAACCCCTGGGGCTTGCCCCTGACGCTCCCTGTATAGGGGGTGGTCTTCACTAGGTCAGCTCGCCCTGGGAGGGTTGGTGTCACGACCCAGAGGGTCCACTCCAGGAGTCGTCACAGTATAATCAGGCCATGGACCCCGCTGGTGCCACCACCTCCATCCAAAAGGAACTGGTGTTCCTACGGGAGAGTCAGACCAGGATTATGGTCTTTTTGAAATCCATGGAGTCTCGTTTGTCGGCCATACAATCCGTTTCTGCCCAGTCCTCGGCCCCGCACCCGATGCCGCGCCTCGGCAAGCCACCCCGATATAGCGGGGACCCTAAGTTTTGTCGAGGATTTCTGAACCAATGCCGGTTACATTTTGAGCTTTTGCAGCAGCACTATCCCACTGAGCGCGCCCAAATTGCCTTTATTGTTTCACACTTAGAGGGGGAGGCATTAGCATGGGTGAACCCCCTCTGGGAGCGCAATGACCCACTCGTCTCTCGGCTTTCCACCTTTTTGGACACCTTCCGCAAGGTCTTCGACGAGCCGGGTCGGCTGGCCTCTATCACCGAGTCCCTCTTTAATCTCCATCAGGGTACGCTACCGGTAGGACAGTATGCCATCCGTTTTCGTACCTTGGCCTCCGAACTCGGTTGGAACAACGAGGCTCTCGTAGAGATCTTTTGGCGTGGCCTGTCCAGTCGGATCAAAGACGTACTGGCAGGTTGGGATACTCCCACCTCTTTAGAGGATCTGATCTCACTGGCGACACGCATCGACCTGCGGTTTCAGGAACGTGCCCGTGAATTAGCCAGAGAGAGGAGTTCCTCTCACCTCCTCCGTTCCTGCTCCAAGAAGCCGGGAAACTTCTCCGCCTAGGGTTGATAGGAGAGGCCTCCCTAGGTGTACGTGATTCCTCTCCTCCCCTGCTCGTGTCCGTATTATTGAATCTCGGTGCCAAGCGTTATTCTGAGGAGGCTTTCCTGGATTCTGGCGAGGAGGGGAATTTTATCACACTCGAGGCGGTTAAAAAATACCGGATTCCTGTCAGATCCCTGGAGACTCCTCGGTCGATTGTTTCGGTCAATGGTACGTCCGTGCTGGAGTCCGTTACCCAGGCCACCGAAGAGATCGAGCTACAGATCGGAGCCCTGCACCTGGAGAAGATCTCCTTCCTCGTCTTGTCCACCATGTCTCACGCACTTCTTCTAGGCCTACCTTGGCTACGGACTCATGAGCCAACCCTGGACTGGCGGTCGGGCGAGATACTCCGGTGGGGACCGTTCTGTCAGGAGAAGTGCCTGTTGCCCGTCCGTCTGATGAACTCTGCCGGTCCATCCCCGGCACCTACAGGTCTGCCGTCGGCTTACTGGTCCTTTGCAGATGTCTTCGACAAGAAGGAGGCCGAGACTCTGCCCCCCCATCGGCCATATGACTGTCCGATTGACCTCATTCCTGGTTCTACGCCACCCAGGGGTAGGATATACCCGCTATCCCCTGCTGAGACCCAAGCTATGTCTGACTATATCCAGGAGAACCTTGCTAGAGGTTTCATCCGTAAGTCCTCCTCGCCCGCGGGAGCGGGATTTTTCTTTGTAAAAAAGAAGGACGGCTCCCTCCGTCCTTGCATAGACTACCGAGGCCTGAACAATATCACGGTCAAGAACAAGTACCCATTGCCATTGATCCCGGAGCTCTTTGACCGACTTAGAGGAGCTCGAATTTTCACCAAACTGGATCTTCGTGGGGCCTACAACTTGATCCGCATTCGTTCCGGGGATGAGTGGAAGACCGCCTTTAACACCAGAGACGGTCACTATGAGTACTTGGTCATGCCCTTCGGCCTCTGCAATGCCCCAGCGGTTTTCCAGGAGTTCGTGAATGACGTCTTCCGGGATATGCTGTACTCCTGCGTGGTAGTCTATCTGGATGACATCCTCGTTTTTTCTCCAGACCTCTCCGCCCACAGAAAGAACGTGCGTCAAGTCCTCCAGCGCCTGAGGGAGAACCGCCTTTATGCCAAGCTCGAGAAATGTGCCTTCGAGCAAACGTCCCTGCCATTCTTGGGGTACATTATCTCAGAATCAGGTCTATGCATGGATCCGGCAAAAGTGTCCGCCGTCCTCGATTGGCCACAGCCCCATGGGGTGAAGGCAATCCAACGCTTCCTTGCTTTTGCGAACTACTACCGACAGTTCGTTCCTCATTTTTCCTCGTTGGTTCGCCCCATCTCGTCCCTTATCTGCAAGGGAGCTAACCCAAAGGCTTGGCCCTCTGAGGCTGAAGAGGCCTTCCAGTCGTTGAAACAAGCCTTCGCCACTGCTCCAGCGCTTCACCGACCTGAGGTTAGTAGACCTTTCACTCTCGAGGTAGACGCATCCTCTACTGGGGCTGGCGCAGTCCTTCTGCAGAAATCCTCTTCTGGACGTTTTGTCACCTGTGGCTTCTTTTCTAAAGTATTTTCCTCCACTGAGCAGAACTACTCCATCGGCGACAAAGAGCTATTGGCCATTAAGTTGGCCTTGGAGGAGTGGAGGTACTTACTGGAGGGTGCCATACATCCATTCAAGATCTTCACAGACCATAAGAACCTGGCGTACATCCAGTCCGCACAGAGGCTCAATCCTCGGCAAGCCAGGTGGTCCCTATTCTTCGCCCGCTTTGACTTTGAGCTACATTTTCGGCCCGGCGATAAGAACGTTAGAGCGGATGCGTTGTCAAGATCATTCCTGTCGTCTGATGCAGAGGAAGAACCCTCTCATATCATTGATTTATCCAAAGTAATTACTGTGGCTCCTGTCAAGTTAACCACGTTACCTCCGGGAAGAACCTTTGTGGCTGAGAATAACCGAAAACGAGTGCTAAATTGGGGACATTCGTCCAAGATTGCCGGCCACGTTGGTGTCAAAAAGACTTTGGACTTAATCTCTCGCCATTATTGGTGGCCTTCACTCTCCCAGGATGTTAAAGACTTTGTAGCATCTTGCCCGTCCTGTGCCCAGAACAAGATACCCAGACAACCACCCTCCGGTCTTCTGTTCCCGCTTCCCATTCCGTCGGCTCCATGGCAGCACATAGCCATGGATTTCATTACTGATCTGCCTTGTTCTTCCGGTTGTACTGTGGTCTTGGTGGTTGTAGACCGATTTTCAAAGATGGCTCACTTCATTCCTCTTCCCGGACTACCCTCTGCTCCTGACTTGGCGAAGATCTTCATTTCCCATATCTTCAGGATTCACGGCTTCCCCCAGCACATCGTGTCGGATAGAGGGGTCCAATTCACCTCCCGGTTCTGGAGAGCTCTATGCGGACTCATGAAAGTGTCATTGGATTTCTCCTCCGCCTATCACCCCCAAACCAATGGGCAGGTGGAACGTACCAACCAGATCCTTACATCCTATCTCCGGCATTTTTCTAATGCTCATCAGAATGACTGGGTCGGTCTACTTCCTTGGGCTGAGTTCGCCTACAATAATCACTCCAGTGAATCGTCTACCAAGTCTCCTTTCTTCATCGTCTTTGGACAGCATCTCAATGTGCCTCTACCGGTACTTCCTGTCTCGGGGGTACCTGCTGCCGATTCTCAGTCTGTGGAGTTTTCCAGGGTATGGCAGGAGACCAAAACCGCTCTCGAGAAAGCACGGGACAGAATGAAATTACACGCTGACAAGAGGCGCCTGGACGTTCCTCCATTTCTCCCTGGTGACAAGGTGTGGCTCTCCACCAAATACGTCCGCCTTAAGGTACCATCTTACAAACTGGGTCCCCGTTACATTGGTCCTTTTGAGGTCCTCAGGCGGATTAATGATGTTGCTTACAAATTGAAGCTGCCTCCTTCACTCCGTATTCCCAATTCCTTCCATGTGTCTCTCCTAAAACCTGTGGTTCTTAACCGATTTCATCCTTCTCCAGGCCACACACCCCAGCCTGATGGCTTGGGGGATGAGTTTGAGGTGAATGACATTTTGGCCATGAAGAAGGTAAGAGGGAGAACCATGTTCCTGGTCGATTGGAAGGGTTTTGGCCCCGAGGAGAGGTCATGGGAACCCAGGGAGAATATCCACGCACCCCAGATTTTGTCTAAGTTCCTCTCCAGTTTTAGAAAGAGGGGGCGTAAAGGGGG
This sequence comes from Dendrobates tinctorius, assembly GCF_039654945.1. Classification (NCBI taxonomy): domain Eukaryota; kingdom Metazoa; phylum Chordata; class Amphibia; order Anura; family Dendrobatidae; genus Dendrobates; species Dendrobates tinctorius. The sequence goes on from NW_027361765.1 coordinate 11,865,846, forward strand.
GGGTACTGTCACGCCATGCTCACCTGGGGGCGGGACCTCGGTCCCGACGTCATCTCTTCCGGAGCTGCGGTCACTCCGGGGGTCCCGTAGGGTGCGCACGCGCAGCTCTCGTCCCCGGGTCTCCTCCTACATGTCACGTTTGCGCTTGCGCGCTCCTGTCAGTGCTGTATAGGGCTCGGTCCTCTCTATGGTAATGGAGGACCTGACCCAGAACCTGTAGTGGTCATGTGCTTTCTGGCTAGGTCCTGACCCGGAACCAGTAGTAGTCATGTGCTATATCAAACGACCTCCCCCTAGGGGAGGTGCCTGATTATTGTTGTGCTTCCTGGCTTGGTCTGCCGTGTCCCTGCCTGGCTGTGTGCTGTACTCAGGTCCTCTGCCTTGCACTCTGTTGTGCCTCTTGGCACACGCTCTGAATCTGCACTCTGCTTTGTACTTGGTTGTGCCTCCTGGCACACGCTCTGACCCGGTGTTCTGTCTCGTACTCGGTTGTGCCTCCTGGCACATGCTCTGACTCTGTACTCTGTCTCATACTCGGTTGTGCCTCCTGGCACACGCTCTTACCCTGTACTCCGTCTTATACTCAGTCGTGCCTCCTGGCACACACTCTGATTCCGTGCTCTGTCTTATACTCAGTTGTGCCTCCGGGCACACACTCTGATCCTGTACTCAGTCTCTTACTCTGTTACACCTCCTGGCACACCTGCTGCCTGACTCAGTGCTCTGACGTGCTCCTTGCACGCTTCCTGCTTCACTCACACCCGGACGAATGAAGTCTCTGTATACCACGTGTTCCCGTGTCCACACTTTACACGTTCCTGCAGACACTCTCACCCACTCGTGTCTCCTGTGAGCTGGCCGCCTGGTGCCAGCAGTCGTGGTGCCTCACCCCCTGGGGCTTGCCCCTGACGCTCCCTGTATAGGGGGTGGTCTTCACTAGGTCAGCTCGCCCTGGGAGGGTTGGTGTCACGACCCAGAGGGTCCACTCCAGGAGTCGTCACAGCCGATACCCCTTATGAGGAAGAAAACTACTGTTTGGATGCACGGCAAGGCTCGGAAGGGAAGGAGTGTCATTTGACTTTTTGAATCTAAAATTTCCTGGAATCACTAGCTGACATCATGTCCTGTTTGAAGAGCCCCTGATGTGCCTAAACAATGGAAACCCCCCACATGTGACCCAATTTTGGAAACTAGACCCCTCAAGGAATGTATTTAGATGCATGGTGAGCACCTTGAACACCCATGTGCTTCACAGATGATAATAATGTTGAGCCGTGAAAATAATTAAAATCACATTTCCCTAACAAAACTGTTATTTTAGCCCAAAATTTTGCATTTTCACTAGGGTAACATGAGAAATTGCACCATACAATTTGTAGTACAATTTCTCCTGAGCACGCCAATACCCTCTATGAGTGAGAAAACTACTGTTTGGGTGCACGACAGGTCTCATAAGGGAAGGAGCATCATTTGACTTTTTGAATGTAACATTTTCTGGAATCATTAGCGGACATTATGTCTCGTTTGGAGAGCATCTGACGTGCCTAAATAGTGGAAACCTCCCACAAGTGACCCCATTTTGGAAACTGGACCCCACAAGGAATGTTTTAAGATGTGAGGTGAGCACCTTGAACCCCCAGTTGCTTTACATAAGTTTATAATGTTGAGGCGTGAAAATAAAAAAATGATATTTTCCCCTCAAAAATGTTATTTTGGCCCCAAATTTAGCATTTTCATAAGGGTGACAGAAGAAATATCACCATATAATTCCACCAGATGTGTGGAAAACTACTTTAGAGGAGCAGTGCAAAGCTCAGAAGGGAAGTGGCGCCATATTGGAGTACAGATTTTGCTGGAATGGTTTGAGGGTGCCATGTCACATTGGCAGAGCCCCTGAGGTGCCAGAACAACAGAAAGCCCCTAAATGTGAACTCATTTTGCAAACTACACTCTCCAATGAATTCATCTAGGGGTGCAGTGATCATATTGACACCACATGTGCCTCACAGAATTTTATACCATTGAGAGGTGAAGAAAGAATAAATTACATTTTTGCCACTAAAATGTTGTTTTAGCCCCATGTTTTTATTTTTTAATGGCTAATAGGTCCATTTTTGCCTGAGTGTGCCAATACCCTACATGTAGTCGGGAAATATTTTTCAGGCACAATGGAAAGCTCAGAGGCAAAGAGCACCGCTCAATGAATTAATCTAGGGGAGCAGTGATCATATTGAGACTATGGGTATGTCACTGGATTTTATACCATTAAGGCTGTGTGCCCACGTAGCGATTTTTAAGCGTTTTTGCCGTGATTTTCGGCGCGAAAACGCAGCGAAAACATTTAAAAATCGTGTACAGAACGCCCCCCATGCATTCCTATGGCATTCCGCACATGCTGTGCTAATGCTGCGCCTTTTTCCGCGGCGGAATCGCATCGCGGAAAAAATCGCAGCATGCTCATTCTTTTGTGCGGAATCGCAAAGAATTGCCGCGATTCCGCACCCATAGGAATGCATGAGAATCACTTACTTCCCGCATGTGGCTATGCCCACCATGCGGGAAGTTAAGCGTCTCATGTGCGGTTGGTACCCACGGTGTGGAGGAGAGGAGACTGTCCTCCAGGCCCTGGGTACCATACCCCTGTAAAAAAAAGAATAAAAAATAAAAAATCGGGGTATATTTACCTTCCGGCGTCCCGCGCTGCATTCCCGGCCTAAGCATTCCCAGTAATGCCTTGTGGCACGGTCCTGTGATGACGTAGGTCTCGCGTGACTCTAGAGGTCTCGCGAGATCGCTATAGCAATGCGAGACTATGTCATCACAGGTCTCGCAAGGCATTACTGGGAACGCTGATGCCCGGGATGGCAGAGCGGGACGCCGGAAGGTAAATATACCCCGATTTTTTTTATTTTTTTTTAGCATTTTAACATTCTATCTTTTACTATTGAGGCCGCATAGGCGGCCTCAATAGTAAAAACCTGGTCACACTTGTCAAACACTATGTTTGACAAGTGTGACCAACCTGTCAATCACTTTCCAAGCGATGCTTCAAATCGCTTGGAAAGTGCTTGAATATCGCACACGAAAATCGCGGCAAAATCGCGATCATAATCACGATAAAATCGCGGTGAAATCGCACGGAAAATAACGCACAATTTCTGGGAAGGAGTCCGGTTTTTGGTGTGCGTTTTAACACGCAACATGGGCACATAGCCTAAGGCTACTTTCACACTTGCGTTTTTTTGCGCTGCGCAAATGCATATAAAAAGCGCATTATGCGTTTTTGTGCGGTTTTGTGCGCATTTTTTACACTGACGTGCGCATTACCATGCTCATGTCAGCGCACCCATAGACTTTAATGGGTGGTTGGGTGAAAAAAAAACGCATTGCGTGCGCATGCTGTTTTTTGGGGCAAGTCGGGCGCTCAAAAAATGCATTTTGTGCACCCGAGCACACACTACAAAAAAACGCATGCGCATTCAAACGCGTACAAACGCATGTGTATGCGCACCCATGTAAAGAATAGGAAAAAAAAATGCATGCTTTTTTTGCACAAGCCTTAGAAGTGAAAAAAAAACTACATTTTTACCATCAAAATGTTGTTTTAGCCCCAGATTTTACATTTTCACACCAGGAGTGGGTAAAAATGGCACCAAAATTTGTCCCACAATTTCTACTGAACATAGCAATACCCTATATGTGGCTGTACAGTATTACTTAGCCATGCGGAGAGACTCGGGGAGGAACAGAGCATTATTTGCCTCCTGGAGCGCAGATGTTGCTAGAATATTTTATGTACTCCATATACAGAGCCTCTAATTGCTAAAAGAGCAGAATCTTCCCTCAAGTGACCCCATTTTGGCAACTATATCCCTTGGGGAAATTATCTACAAGTGTAGTGACAATTTTGACTCCATGGTTATTTTCCAGAAACAAGCAGCAATGAATGATGCCAAGTGACAATTGCCAACTGCCGTTGTAGTGACTAGTATGCTGTAGTGACCAGTACGCTGTTGTCCCCAGTATGTTATGCCCAGCTGTTGTGCTTCTGGAGGCATGCACCCGTATGTCAGGTGGGCACTCATCGATTCAGAAATGCTAAACATGGATGCAATATGTGTTTTAGGCTCACTGGGACTCAGAAAGGAGGGTGCATTTGGATTTGAGAGCACAGAATTTGCTGAATTTCTTTTGGCAGGTGAAGAGCTATTTCGCATTTCTAGAGCTTTTGTGCTATCAGTAATGTGGACGCCCCCTACATTTTCATTAACAGATGACACACCTGAGTGAGGGCATGTTTTTTTTGTGGATTGAGTTGAAGATTTTATTGTGAATATTTTACATAACGCTTGGGATCACTTTTTAACCAGCGCTCTATGCTGAGCATATACTTTGGGGTTTCTACCTATATCTCTGAACAATGTGAATCAGATGAAACCCCCGAGGCAGCAAAGTTTCTCTGTACTCCGTGTGGCCTCTGTTCAGATGTTTCCTTTTCAGAAGTGCACAAAACTGAAAAAAAGATGGACACCGCCGGATCACAGGTCAGACAGCATCCACAGTGCCTCCATCTGCCTCATTATAGGGAATCTTCCTCCAGAGTTTGTCTGAATCACCTATTTAAGAGATTTACACGGAGACCCCAGTGTAAGTGCTCAGCACAAAGCACAGGATAAATGTGCGCCGAGCCTTACTGCGATCTCTGGGAGGCAGAATGAAAAAATCAACAGCATGTGACAAATTGGTTTCATTTATTTTTTTACCTCATTCCTTGCACAGTATAAGTGATTAGGCGACTTTATTCTTTGAGTCAGTGCGACTACAGTGATATAAGATTTATATCGGTTTTTTATGTTTAGCTGCTGTCACTCATTAAAATATGCTTTTTATTGCAAAAGATAGTTTTTGCATCACTACAATTTGAGAGCATTAATTTTTCCATATTTTGACCCACAGAGTCAAGTGATGGTTTGTTTTTTGTGGGACTAGTTGACATATCAATTGTTACCATTTCGGGGCATATGGCATTTTTTGATCATTTTGATGATTATTCACCCCTCTGAGGCGAAGCTAGAGCGAAATGCGCGTCGGGGGCCTGCGCCTTACAAGGTTGTATGTGTTTTTTGTATACACTCTGCATTTTATGATCAGCAGACATATTTGGTCATAGTCTGGTGGTGTAGATCACAACATGAGAGTCAGCTGGTAGTTCATTCTACATATAGTCTCACTATATATTATAGACTCTATATTGGACCTTTGCCTGCGCACTGTTGCAGTTTGCAAAGTATATATATATGTGTACTCTTTGGATATGATCACTGGTCTTCTATTATGAGGGACTATTTGTTATCTACAAATATAAACGCTGCACTTTTCAGCATTAAAAGCCACCCCTGACTATTTTTTGACTGATATGATATTATAATTTAACTGGGTCATTGCTAACTATACGGGATATTCCCTTACTCAGGCTATATTGCATACATTTTTGGTAGCACCAGCACATGTTTTACTGGCAACTATATCTGTCCTGTATAGGATATTTTCTTGGTACCATATGTCTGGGTTATAGCACATTTCTGCAGACATATTTATTCTCTATCTTCATGCTTGTAGAGTGGCATGTGGATAAACACAATTTGGAGCATTTTACATACACTTTTTTCAGTCACTGTACTGTTACATGAGTTCATATCTTTATACTGTATGCTCTTCCTTGGTGTTTGTCTGCCATGTGGCAGTGAATATATATATTCCCCTTGTAAGGCTGCATTGGACATGTATCTCCTTTTAAAGTGTTTTTATGTTTTTTTGGCATAGTGCATTAATAAAGGCTATTTATTTTATGGCATAACTTCTTCTGTTTTGTTGGATATATTGTTGTATAGAAGTGCCATTGATGTAGGCCCAGTCCTTTTGGATATATTCTTAAATGGAAGAAGTTTGGGACCACCAGAAGTCTTCCTAGACCTGGCCATCCAGCCAAACTGAGCAATCGTGGGAGAAGAGCCTTGGTAAGAGAGGTAAAGAAGAACCCCAAGATCACTGTGGCTGAGCACCACATTTGCAGTAGGGAGATGGGAGAAAGTTCCACAAAGTCAACTATCACTGCAGCCCTCCACTAGTTGGGCCTTTATGGCACAATGGCCTGACAGAAGCCTCTCCTCAGTGCCAGATATATGAAAGCACAAATAGAGTTTGCTAAAAAACACATTAAGGACTCCCAGACAATGAGAAATAAGATTCTCTGGTCTGATGAGACGAAGATAGAATTATCACCAAAAAAGCTCTAAGTGGTATGTGTGGCGAAAACCAGGCACTGCTCGTCACCTGCCCAATACAATCTCAACAGTGAAACATGGTGGTGGCAGCATCATGCTATGGGGGGTGTTTTTCATCTGCAGGGACAGGACGACTGGTTGAAATTGAAGGAAACATGAATGCAGCCAAGTACAGAGATATCCTGGATGAAAACCTCTTCCAGAGTGCTCTGGTCCTCAGACTTGGCCAAAGGTTCACCTTCCAACAAGAAAATGACCCTACGCACACAGCTAAAATAACAAAGGAGTGGCTTCAGAACAACTCTGTGACCATTCTTGACTGGCCCAGCCAGGGCTCGGACCTAAACCCAATTGAGCATCTCTGGAGAGACCTGAAAATGGTTGTCCACCAACATTCACCATCCAACCTGAAGGAACTGGAGAGGATTTGCGAGGAAGAATGGCAGAGGATCCCCAAATCCAGATGTGAAAAACTTGTTGCATCATTCCCAAGAAGACTCATGGCTGTACTAGCTCAAAAGGGTGCTTCTACTCGTTACTGAGCAAAGGGTCTGAATTCTTATGGCCATGTGATATTTCAGTTTGCTTTTTTTAATAAATTTGCAAAAATTTCTACGTGTTTTTTTCAGTCAGGATGGGGTGCAGAGTGTACATTAACCCCTTTCTGTCATGTGACGTACTATCCTGTCCATATGCCCTGGGACTTAATTCCCAGGGACGAGATAGTACGTCACAGCGATCAGCGGCGCCCACTTGGTGAGCGCCGCTGATCGCGGCCGGGTGTAAGCTGATTATCACAGCTGACACCCGGCACAATGTGTCAGGGGCAGTCACGGACCACCCCCGACACATTAACCCCTTGCACACCGCGATCAAACACGATCGCGGTGTACCGGGGGTTAAAGGGAAGCATCGGCAGGGAGGGGGCTCCCTCCGTGCCTCCCTGAGCCCCCCACAGCAGCGCAATGTGCAGCGCTGCTGTGGGGGGCTTCATCCCTGCAGGTCCCCGAATCCAAGATGGTGACGGGGACCTGCAGGGAGCTGGCTTCCTCATGTCTGCAAAGCGCAGGCAAGGAGGAAGCCTTGTGGAGTGCCTGTGACAGATCAGCGATCTGTCACAGGACAGTGATGTCCCACCTGGGACAATGAAATAAAGTTAAAAAAAAGTGTAAAAATAATTTTAAAAAATCGCTAAATAAAAAAAAATATTCCATAATAAATTCATTTTTTGGAAATAAAAACAAAACAAAATGTTATGGTGTGGCGGAAAAGCAAAGGAGTACCTGGAAGTGGACCCTCTGGGTCACGGCTCCAGAGCCCCCAGAGGCGAGTGCCCAGGTGAGGACCACCCCCTATACAGGGAGTGTTAGGGACAGACCTCCCGGGGATAGAGCCACGACAGCCGGAACCAAAGGGAAGACTGAGGTAGGAGGAACAGGAGGCAGCGTATAAGGTGAGGCAGTAACCCAGTGGGTGCGGAACCGGGGACCCAGGGGCGCACAGGAACGGAGGCTGTAGATGTAAAGAAGCAAACAAATGAATACAGGCTGTACAGCAAATAACCGAGACGGAGATGGATGTAGGTAGCAGGACAGAGGAGGGAAAGCACCAGGGAGACAGGGAGTGCAGAGCACAGAAAAGCAGACCGAGGTTAGGCAGGTGGAACCACGGTAAAACAGGCAGCAGGGACAGAGGACAAGAGGGGCCTGAGGACACAGAGAGCGAAGCTGCGGACAGCGTCACCGCATGAGATACTCAGGCGTCTTACCAGGACTGACGCCAGCCATATGTAGCGGTGGGCGCCGCCATCTTGGGGGCGGGACCTAGCGCGTCAGCTACCCAGGAGGCTGAGTGCCGTGGGCAGGAACCCGGCGCCGAGGGAGCCGAAAGCTGGGCACGGGGACGCGCCGAGGGGCAGGAGCGCGCCGGACAGCGCGCGTGGATAGCGCTGTGACACAAAACAATAAAAGTACACATATTTGGTATCGCCGCGTCCGTAACGACTCGCCCTATAAAACGGTCCCATTAGTTAACCCCTTTAGCGAACCCCTTCAAAAATAAAAATAAAAAACGAAGCAAAAAATGATTTATTATCATACCGCCGAACAAAAAGTGCAATAACGCGCAATCAAAAAGACGCATATAAGTATGCATGGTACCGCTGAAAACGTCATCTTGTCCCGCAAAAAATGAGCCACCATACAGCATCATCAGTGAAAAAATAAAGTTATAGCTCGCAGAATAAAGCGATGCAAAAATAATTATTTTTTGTATAAAATTGTTTTCATTGCATAAAAGCGCCAAAATATAAAAAAAAGCCTAAATGAGGTATCGTTGTAACCGTACTGACCCGAAGAATAAAAGGGCTTTATCAATTTTACCGCACGCGGAACGGTGTAAACGCACCCCCCAAAAGAAATTCATGAAACGCTGGTTTTTGTTCATTCTGCATCCCAAAAATCGCAATAAAAAGCGATTAAAAGATGTCACATGACCGAACATGATACCAATAAAAGTGTCAACTCGTCATGCAAAAAATAAGACCTCACATGACTCAGTGGGTCAAAATATGGAAAAATTATAGCGCTCAATATGTGGTAATGCAAAAACTATTTTTACAATAAAAAGCGTCTTTTAACGTGTGACAGCTGCCAAATATAAAAACCGCCATAAATAGTAAATCAACCCCCCCGTTATCACCCCCTTATTTAGGGAAAAATAATAAAATAAAAAAAATGTATTTATTTCCATTTTCCCATTAGGGTTAGGGTTAGGGCTAGGGTTAGGGCTAGGGCTAGAGCTGAGATTAGGGTTAGGGGTGTGTTGGGGTTAGAATTGGGGGGTTTCCACTATTTGGGCACATCAGGTGCTCTCCAAATGCAACATGGCGTCTGATCTCAATTCCAGCCAATTCTGCGTTGAAAAAGTCAAATGGTGCTCCTTCCCTTCCAAGCTCTGCCATGCGCCCAAACAGTGTTTTACCCCACATATAGGGTATCAGCGTACTCAGGACAAATTGCAAAACAACTTTTGGGGTCCAATTTTTCCTGTTACCCTTAGGAAAATAAAAAATTGGGGGCAAAAATATCATTTTTGTGAAAAAAATTTTTTTTTATTTTCACGCCCAGGCGTTATAAACTTCTGTGAAGCACTTGGGGGTTCAAATTGCTCACCACACATCTAGATAAATTCCGTGGGGGGTCTAGTTTCCAAAATGGGGTCACTTGTGTGGAGTTTGAATAGTTTAGGTACATCAGAGGCTCTCCAAACGCACATGACACCCGCAGAACATTCCATCAAAGCCTGCATTCCCTTCCGAGCCCCGACGTGTGCCCATACAGTAGTTTTCTCCCACATATGGGGTGTCAGCGTACTCAGGACAAATTGGACAACAACTTTTGGGGTCCAATTTCTCCTGTTACCCTTGGGAAAATAAAAAAATTGGGGACTAAATGATCATGTTTGTGGAAAAAATACGATTTTTTTATTTTCACGCCCGGGCGTTATAAACTTCTGTGAAGCACTGGGGGGGTTCAAAGTGCTCACCACTCATCTAGATAAGTTCCTTGGGGGGTCTAGTTTCCAAAATGGTGTAACTTGTGGGGGGTTTTCACTGTTTTAGTACAACAGGGGCTTTCCAAACGCGACATGGTGTCCGATCTCAATTCCAGCCAAAAACGTCAAATGGCGCTGCTTCCCTTTCGAGCTCTGCCATGCGCCCAAATAGTGGTTTACCCCCACATATGGGGTATCAGCGTACTCAGGACAAATTGCACAATAACTTTTAGGGTCCTGTTACCCTTGGGAAAATAAAAATTGGGGGTGAAAAGATCATTTTTTTGGAAAAATATGATTTTTTAATTGTACCACTGCACTTTATAAACTTCTGTGAAGCCCTTGTTAGTTCAAAGTTCTCACCACATATCTAGATAAGTTCCTTGGGGGGTCTGGTTTCCAAAATAGGGTCACTTTTGGGGGGTTTCCACTGTTTAGGCACATCAGGGGCTCTCCAAACGTGACATGGCGTCCGATCTGAATTCTAGCCAATTTTGCATTGAAAAAGTCAAACGGCGCTCTTCTGAGCTCTGCCATGCGCCGAAACAGTGGTTCCCCCCCACATATCAGGTATCAGCGTACTCAGGACAAACTGGACAATAACGTTTGCAGTCAAACTTCTCCTGTTACCCTTGGTAAAATAAAAAAAATTGAACCTGAAGTTTTTTTTTGTGAAAAAAAGTTAAATTACATTTTTTTTTAAATATTCAAAAAATTCCTGTGAAGCACCTGAAGGGTTAATAAACTTCTTGAATGTGGTTTTGAGCACCTTAAGGGGTGCAGTTTTTAGAATGGTGTCACTTTTGGGTATTTTCTATCATATAGACCCCTCAAAGTGGCTTCAAATGTGATGTGGTCCGTAAAAATAAAATGGTGTTGCAAAAATTAGAAATCGCTGGTCAACTTTTAACCCTTATAATTTCCTAAGAAAAAAAAATTTGGGTTCCAAAATTGTGCTGATGTAAAGTAAACATGTGGGAAATGTTACTTATTAAGTTTTTTGTGTGCTGTATCTCTGTGATTTAAGGGCATAAACATTCAAAGTTGGAAAATTGCGAAATTTTCTAAATTTTCGCCAAATTTCCATTTTTTTCACAAATAAACGCAAGTTATATGAATGAAATTTTACCACTAGCATGAAGTACAATATGTCACGAGAAAAGAATGTCAGAATCACCAGAATCCATGGAAGCGTTCCAGAGTTATTACCTCATAAAGGGACAGTGGTCAGAATTGTAAAAATTGGCCCGGTCATGAACATGCAAACCACCCTTGGGGGTTAAGGGGTTAATGAGAGAAAAATGAACTTTTTTGAATTTGAAAAATTTAAAGGGGTCTGAATACTTTCCTTACCCACTATATTAAATATTGGAGAAAGAGAAACCAATCACAAACTAAAATGTTTCTATACTAATGCACAAAGCATGGGCAACAAACAAGGAGAATTGGAACTACTAACACAGGAAAAGAAATATGATGTCATTGGAATCACTGAAACTTGGTGGGACAATACACATGATTGGAATACAAGACTAGAAGGATACAACTTATTTGCAAGAAACAGACTTGATAAACGAGGAGGGGGTGTCGCATTGTATGTTAGAAACGCGTATATCTGCACAGAGATTGAAGCTTCAGAGACTGGGAGTTCTGTGGAAACTGTTTGGGTAAGAATACAAGGACAGAACAATGGAAAGGACACCATTGTAGGCATTTACTACAGGCCGCCTGTGCAAGCTGAAGCTATGGATGAACTCTTTATGCATCAAATGGCCAAGTTCTCCAAAAAATATGACATAGTTGTCATGGGAGATTTCAACTATCCAGACATTTGTTGGGAATCTCTCTCAGGCAAAACTAACAGGTCAAGGAAATTCTTATCCTCTCTTGCTGACAACTTTATCTTCCAAAAGGTAAGGGAGAAAACAAGGGGAACTGCTACCTTGGATCTAATCCTTATAAACAGGGAGGAAATGGTTGAGGAGGTAAAAGTGGCTGGGACCCTAGGAGGTAGCGACCATGCTATTTTAGAATTTTGGATAACTAGAGGCGGAAGACCTGTGAAGACTCAGACGTCAAGGTTAGATTTCAGAAAGGCAGATTTTAAGGGATTCAGAAAGAGAATTGGAGGGATCCAATGGCTGGATATCCTTAAAGACAAAAATGTCCAGGAAGGATGGGAAATCTTGAAAAATGAAATTCTCAAAGCACAGTTGTTAACAATTCCGAAAAGAGGGAAGAATAGGAAGCAGTTAAGGAAACCAGGATGGATGAACACAGAACTTAAGCACATGCTAAAAAGGAAGAAAAAAATGTTTATAAAATGGAAAGAGGGAGGCATATCTAAAGAAGAATATAATGCTGTCTGCAGAACCTGCAGGGCACAAATCAGATTAGCTAAAGCTGAAAATGAATTGAGGCTTGCAAGAGATGTCAAAAGCAATAATAAAGGATTTTGGGGATATGTCAAAAGTAAAAGAAAAGTCAAAGATGCTATAGGATTTTTACAGGATGAAAATGATGAAATGGTAAGACAGGATGTTGAGAAGGCTGAACTTTTAAATTCCTATTTTGCATCTGTTTTCTCTCAGAAAGGAAATGTAACATCAACTGTTATTCACTGTCCTATTAAGGGAATAGAAGAATCCAGGATATCTATAAGCAGAAAGATAGTGAGGAAACACTTAGCTAGCCTAAATGAATTCAAGTCTCCAGGTCCAGATGAATTACACCCCAGAGTACTGAAGGAGATAGCAGAAGACATTTTTGAACCCCTCTCTATAATCTTTGAAAATTCTTGGAGAACAGGAGAAGTGCCAGAAGACTGGAGAAGAGCAAATGTTGTTCCTATCTTCAAAAAGGGGAAGAAGGTGGACCCAGGTAACTATAGGCCGGTGAGTCTGACTTCTATACCAGGAAAGATCTTTGAACAAATTATTAAACAACATGTATGTCAATACCTGGATAAGAATGAAGTGATTAAACAGAGTCAGCATGGGTTTGTAACTAATAAGTCATGTCAGACTAACTTAATTTCCTTCTATGACGGTATCACTGATTGGGTGGATCAAGGAAATGCTGTAGATATAGTATATCTTGACTTCAGCAAAGCATTTGACAAAGTCTCTCATACAATCCTTATTGAAAAAATGATTAAGTATGGAATGGACAAGGCAACTGTTAGGTGGATTCATAACTGGCTTAGTGATCGGACCCAAAGAGTGGTCGTAAATGGCTGCACATCCAGTTGGAAGAATGTCTCAAGTGGGGTACCACAGGGCTCTGTCCTGGGCCCTGTATTGTTCAACATCTTTATCAACGATTTAGATGAAGGAATTGAGGGTAAACTGATTAAATTTGCTGATGACACAAAGCTAGGAGGGATAGCTAATACTAGAGAAGAGAGAGAGAGGATTCAAAAAGATTTAAATAAACTGGAGAAGTGGGCAGCAACTAACAGAATGGTTTTTAACAGGGAGAAGTGCAAAGTACTACATCTGGGCAATAAAAATGGAAAAAGCATATATAGAATGGGAGGAATAGGGCTAAGTGACAGCACATGTGAAAAAGACTTGGGTATACTAATAGATCACAGACTGAATATGAGTCAACAGTGTGATGCAGCAGCAAAAAAGGCAAATGCAATTCTAGGATGTATTAACAGAAGCATACAGTCTAGATCACGTGAAGTCATTATTTCCCTCTACTCCTCTTTGGTCAGACCTCATCTGGAATATTGTGTCCAGTTTTGGGCACCACATTTTAAAAAAGACATCAACAAACTGGAGCAAGTTCAGAAAAGAGCGACCAGAATGGTGACCGGTCTGCAAACCCTGTCTTATGAGGAAAGGTTGCAGGATTTGGGAATGTTTAGTTTGCAAAAGAGAAGACTGAGAGGAGACTTAATAGCTGTCTACAAATATCTAAAGGTCTGTCACATTGTAGAAGGATCAACTTTATTCTCATTTGCACAAGGAAAAACTAGAAGCAATGGGATGAAACTGAATGGGAGGAGACACAGATTAGATATTAGAAAAAACTTTTTGACAGTTAGAGTGATCAATGAGTGGAACAGGCTGCCACGAGAAGTGGTGAGTCCTCCTTCAATGGAAGTCTTCAAACAGAGGCTGGACAGACATCTGACTGGGATGATTTAGCGAATCCTGCTTTGAGCAGGGGGTTGGACCAGATGGCCCAGGAGGTCCCTTCCAACTCTACGATTCTATGATTCTATGATTCTATGATTCTATGAAGCTGTCAATGGATTTACATTCCAAAGACCTGCATGCTCTGGTTTGGAGGGGTTGACTTTACTGCCAGATTCCTTTAATAAACAGTTGAGCTCCCTCTGCAACAGCCAGCATCCATGTCAGTACTGATTCTTGTGATTTAAATCTCTAGATGCCATTGTCCATAGCAAAAGCAGAATTTAGATAATTCGTAGAAGGGTGCTGCCTCTTTCACCCCACTTATCCTGTTAGAAACAATCATGGTGTACAATTGTTTGCCAATCTTTGGTGGCCTATTAGGCACAACCATAAGTAGAATCTAAGAGGCCATGTATAAACTGACAGTTTAATAAGCAGCAGTGCATAAATATTACAGTGCATTTTTACCAAATATAAGCCTTCCAGATTTTCAAGTCCTATAGAGGCACAAAATAAAAAAGGCAAAAAAGTAAAAAAAAATTAGTAAAAAATATAAATATAAACAAAGGAAAGCACAAAAAAGTACGATAAAAAAGGAAAAACATAAGTTTTATTACAATGTTCGGAATGAACTGAGCCATAAAATGTTAACTTATTTTAACCCATAAGGTAAATAAAAAATGCTTAAAATGCTGTTTTTTTCTCACACTAACTCAAAATGGAAGAAAAAACGTGATAAAAGTATCATATTTACAGCAAAAAAAGTATAACTGAAAACTTCACCTCATCCCACAACAAACAAGACTTCACACAGGTTTGTTGGCAGAAAAATAGAAACGTTATAACTCTTTTTAGTGTGCAAAACTAGTGAAGCGGAAAAAAAAGCTAGATAAATTTGGTATTGTTGTAATTGTACTAACTCGAATAGTTATGTTGACACAGCATTTTATATACTGCACTATGAGCAGCATAAAAAAACCCAAACAATTACAGAATTGCCTATTTTTTGCTAATTCTGAAAAATTCATGTTCCAAAAATGGTACCAAGAAAACAACTCCTGAATAAAGCAATTTCTGACACAGCTCTGTCGAAGAGAAAAAAAAGTTATAGCTATCAAAATACTATCAAAGAAGAACTTTTTTTTTAATAAAATTGTTTTAGTAAAAACAGGTATTGATGTAATGTTACTGACCATAAGAACAAAGTAATCGTATCACTTATTCTTTATACTGAATAGGACACCTTGGATTCGTGGTGGATACTGCGTCCACTTGTTATATAGAACCACGTGGGACGGCCGCAGGTGCCTCCTTGCAATATTGGTGTCTCCCTTAAAGCCCAGTCACTAAGAGCTCACAGTACAACTAATTGTACATTGATGAAGGTCCTAGACCGAAACGTCTGTATGTATGTACTGCAATTCATTAAAACCACCTTTCTGCATCAGAATCTTTTTGGTGTGTGCCAAGTCTATATAAATTGAAGTTCACGGATTGGGATCCTACTTGTGCACCACCTCCGGTTACCAGGGTTGTGCCAACGGTTTTGTTCTAAAATTGATGAGGGGGGTGGGCTGGAGTAAGATCTGTAAGGAATTACACAGTTCGTCTTGAATTTGATGAACAGGGGTCAACATGCCTTGTCCTGCCTGAGCTTCACCCACTTTGTTTGAGCTGGGTAATTTTGTCCAAACGCCAAGAGTAGCTAAGTTTTTGTGCAGCCTTGCATTTTACAAAAATTTTGTGACTTTTCAGTGTTATTTATAAGTTGATGGTCACACAAGTTTATGGCTTCATGTAAAATAAAGCGCCAATGTAACAAGCTTTGCACCTTGACAGATTTGTATCCCCTGGATGT
Organism: Dendrobates tinctorius; assembly: GCF_039654945.1. Lineage (NCBI taxonomy): Eukaryota > Metazoa > Chordata > Amphibia > Anura > Dendrobatidae > Dendrobates > Dendrobates tinctorius. The sequence continues at coordinate 11,881,691 of NW_027361765.1, forward strand.
AACTATTAAAGGTTTCTATTAAATGACAGCAAGCAGTAATCACAAAAACTATGCACAATTTTTGAGAATCTTGCTATTTTTTCCCCGCTAATTTGTAATTATTATCTTTTCATTTTTAAGATCAAGATGGAATTGAGCGCTTCCTCCACCGCAGTCGCTGTAAACTACACTGTCCTCGAGGTTTTTATCCAGAGCGTGACACCTACAGCTGTGATTCTTGTCCACTGAACTGTGACATTTGCTCTAATGCTAATAGTTGTCAGAAATGCAAAAGCAACTACAAGCTTCAACATGGCGAGTGCTATTTAATCCAATGTCTGCCAGGTACTGTATAATACAACTTTTAAACTAAGTAAAGGAATTTTCATCTGCCTGTTCAAGTATCTAAATGTGCTGATTATGAAAAAGAGTCTTGCGTTAAAGACCCACATGAACCTCTGACATCTGCCCATTCACCTTCATTTATTGGCTGTATCTCATTGTCTCCACCTCCCTACACCTAAGTTCCTTAGATGTGCCCACTCTTGCTACTAGCACAATGTGCTTGCCAATGGTAGCAGGAAGCATCTATTCTTTAAGGGCCTCATTGAGACTTCCATGATTTTTTATGTGCACAAAAAAATGGTCCAAGTGTTATCAGTAGAGTTGAGCGAAACGGGTCGAAAAAATTCAAAAGTCGCCGACTTTTGGCAAAGTCGGGTTTCATGAAACGAAACCCGACCCTAGGATGAGGTCGGCCACGAGGTCGGCGACTTACGCGCCAAAGTCGCGTTTCAAAAGTTTGTTTTGCGCTCTTTTTCAGCCAATCAGGATCCACGGACACTGTGGGCAACGTGATGACATAGGCAGGGGTCACCACCATCTTTCAGAAGGGCATGCAAGTGATTGGCTTGCTTTGGTGGGCGTCACAGGGGGTATAAAAGGGCGTGCACGCCGACCGCCATCTTACTTCTGCCGATCTTAGTATAGGGAGAGGTTGCTGCTGATTCTGTAGGGAGAGCGTTAGGCAGGGAAGAAGACAAAAAAACTGCTTCTGCTGCTAGCGATTTGGCCTGCACAACACACAAGTCACTGTGTGTCCAGTGCAAGGGGAGGCTATATTGTGGTGTATCAGTGGTGTTGGTTGTTGGGCTGCCTTTTAAGGCTTCCTGACACGCTGGCATTGCTGTTTACCCACTGCTCCGCAAACTGCTTTTTTAAAAGCAATCCAATCTCCCTTATCCTCTCGTCACTTTGGTCACAGGCAGCTGTGCCATCGAGCGTGTCACATAGCGCTCAGATATCAGTGGGCCGCACACAATCCACAAGTGTCCATTGTCCAAAAGTGTACGCAGAGATTCAAAATCTCCATTATCCTCTCGTCACTTTGGTCACAGGCAGCTGTGCCATCGAGCGTGTCACATAGCGCTCAGATATCAGTGGGCCGCACACAATCCACAAGTGTCCAGTGTCCAAAAGTGTACGCAGAGATTCAAAATCTCCATTATCCTCTCGTCACTTTGGTCACAGGCAGCTGTGCCATCGAGCGTGTCACATAGCGCTCAGATATCAGTGGGCCGCACACAATCCACAAGTGTCCACTGTCCACAAGTGTACGCAGAGATTCAAAATCTCCATTATCCTCTCATCACTTTGGTCACAGGCAGCTGTGCCATCGAGCGTGTCACATAGCGCTCAGATATCAGTGGGCCGCACACAATCCACAAGTGTCCAGTGTCCACAAGTGTACGCAGAGATTCAAAATCTCCATTATCCTCTCGTCACTTTGGTCACAGGCAGCTGTGCCATCGAGCGTGTCACATAGCGCTCAGATATCAGTGGGCCGCACACAATCCACAAGTGTCCACTGTCCACAAGTGTACGCAGAGATTCAAAATCTCCATTATCCTCTCGTCACTTTGGTCACAGGCAGCTGTGCCATCGAGCGTGTCACATAGCAATCAGATATCAGTGGGCCGCACACAATCCACAAGTGTCCAGTGTCCAAAAGTGTACGCAGAGATTCAAAATCTCCATTATCCGCTCGTCACTTTGGTCACAGGCAGCTGTGCCATCGAGCGTGTCACATAGCGCTCAGATATCAGTGGGCCGCACACAATCCACAAGTGTCCACTGTCCACAAGTGTACGCAGAGATTCAAAATCTCCATTATCCTCTCGTCACTTTGGTCACAGGCAGCTGTGCCATCGAGCGTGTCACATAGCAATCAGATATCAGTGGGCCGCACACAATCCACAAGTGTCCAGTGTCCAAAAGTGTACGCAGAGATTCAAAATCTCCATTATCCTCTCGTCACTTTGGTCACAGGCAGCTGTGCCATCGAGCGTGTCACATAGCGCTCAGATATCAGTGGGCCGCACACAATCCACAAGTGTCCACTGTCCACAAGTGTACGCAGAGATTCAAAATCTCCATTATCCTCTCGTCACTTTGGTCACAGGCAGCTGTGCCATCGAGCGTGTCACATAGCAATCAGATATCAGTGGGCCGCACACAATCCACAAGTGTCCAGTGTCCAAAAGTGTACGCAGAGATTCAAAATCTCCATTATCCTCTCGTCACTTTGGTCACAGGCAGCTGTGCCATCGAGCGTGTCACATAGCGCTCAGATATCAGTGGGCCGCACACAATCCACAAGTGTCCACTGTCCAAAAGTGTACGCAGAGATTCAAAATCTCCATTATCCTCTCGTCACTTTGGTCACAGGCAGCTGTGCCATCGAGCGTGTCACATAGCGCTCAGATATCAGTGGGCCGCACACAATCCACAAGTGTCCAGTGTCCAAAAGTGTACGCAGAGATTCAAAATCTCCATTATCCTCTCCTCACTTTGGTCACAGGCAGCTGTGCCATCGAGCGTGTCACATAGCGCTCAGATATTAGTGGGCCGCACACAATCCACAAGTGTCCACTGTCCACAAGTGTACGCAGAGATTCAAAATCTCCATTATCCTCTCGTCACTTTGGTCACAGGCAGCTGTGCCATCGAGCGTGTCACATAGCGCTCAGATATCAGTGGGCCGCACACAATCCACAAGTGTCCACTGTCCACAAGTGTACGCAGAGATTCAAAATCTCCATTATCCTCTCGTCACTTTGGTCACAGGCAGCTGTGCCATCGAGCGTGTCACATAGCGCTCAGATATCAGTGGGCCGCACACAATCCACAAGTGTCCAGTGTCCAAAAGTGTACGCAGAGATTCAAAATCTCCATTATCCTCTCGTCACTTTGGTCACAGGCAGCTGTGCCATCGAGCGTGTCACATAGCGCTCAGATATCAGTGGGCCGCACACAATCCACAAGTGTCCAGTGTCCAAAAGTGTACGCAGAGATTCAAAATCTCCATTATCCTCTCGTCACTTTGGTCACAGGCAGCTGTGCCATCGAGCGTGTCACATAGCGCTCAGATATCAGTGGGCCGCACACAATCCACAAGTGTCCAGTGTCCAAAAGTGTACGCAGAGATTCAAAATCTCCATTATCCTCTCGTCACTTTGGTCACAGGCAGCTGTGCCATCGAGCGTGTCACATAGCGCTCAGATATCAGTGGGCCGCACACAATCCACAAGTGTCCAGTGTCCAAAAGTGTACGCAGAGATTCAAAATCTCCATTATCCTCTCGTCACTTTGGTCACAGGCAGCTGTGCCATCGAGCGTGTCACATAGCGCTCAGATATCAGTGGGCCGCACACAATCCACAAGTGTCCAGTGTCCACAAGTGTACGCAGAGATTCAAAATCTCCATTATCCTCTCGTCACTTTGGTCACAGGCAGCTGTGCCATCGAGCGTGTCACATAGCGCTCAGATATCAGTGGGCCACACACAATCCACAAGTGTCCAGTGTCCAAAAGTGTACGCAGAGATTCAAAATCTCCATTATCCTCTCGTCACTTTGGTCACAGGCAGCTGTGCCATCGAGCGTGTCACATAGCGCTCAGATATCAGTGGGCCGCACACAATCCACAAGTGTCCAATGTCCAAAAGTGTACGCAGAGATTCAAAATCTCCATTATCCTGTCGTCACTTTGGCCACAGGCAGTTGTGCCATCGAGCGTGTCACATAGCGCTCAGATATCAGTGGGCCGCACACAATCCACAAGTGTCCACTGTCCACAAGTGTACGCAGAGATTCAAAATCTCCATTATCCTCTCGTCACTTTGGTCACAGGCAGCTGTGCCATCGAGCGTGTCACATAGCGCTCAGATATCAGTGGGCCGCACACAATCCACAAGTGTCCAGTGTCCAAAAGTGTACGCAGAGATTCAAAATCTCCATTATCCTCTCGTCACTTTGGTCACAGGCAGCTGTGCCATCGAGCGTGTCACATAGCGCTCAGATATCAGTGGGCCGCACACAATCCACAAGTGTCCACTGTCCACAAGTGTACGCAGAGATTCAAAATCTCCATTATCCTCTCGTCACTTTGGTCACAGGCAGCTGTGCCATCGAGCGTGTCACATAGCGCTCAGATATCAGTGGGCCGCACACAATCCACAAGTGTCCACTGTCCACAAGTGTGTGCAGAAATTCTAAAACTCCCCTGTCCTATAGACACCTTGTACCTTGTTTTACATTACTTATATAGTTTGTTGGATTTTGTCTACATTTCTACCAAAAATGAGGAAGGCTGGTGGAAGAGGCCGTGGAATTGGGCGGGGGTTGGCAGCTGGTAATGATGGTGTTGGTGGTGGATCTGATGGTAGTGGCAAGAGCAAAATAGGACCGAATGCAGGAGGTGCTGACCCTGCGTCATCGTCTGGCTACATAAGGACTCGAACGCTTAGTTTTCTAGGAGTTGGCAAATCGCTTTTAAAGGCAGAGCATCAGGAAAAAGTTTTGTCTTACATTGCTGACTCAGCCTCCAGCTCTATCGCCTCCTCTTCTTCAGTTGTAAAAAGTAAAAGCACTGAGTCGTCATTGGAGGCTCATGTTCATGAACCACACCTTTCCTTGTGTCCTTCACCCCAACCAAGATTGAAGGATGACGCAGGCCATACTACTGATTACTCCATGGAGCTGTTTTCACATACCATGCCTGGATTATCAAGTCAAATGGTGAATTACCCAGGCCAAGATGAATCTGACATGGAGTGCACTGATGCACAGCCGCTGATGGATGATTCTGCTGGTACATTCACTCAGAGCACTACATTGTCCTCGCAGTGTACAGAGCCAGATTTTGACCCTGATGAGACTCAGGTGCCCCTTCCCGCACACTATACCACCATACACGGTGACACAGAGAAAGGTGCACATGACATAGAAGAGGAGGTGATGGATGACCCAGTTGTTGACCCAGATTGGCATCCATTGGGGGAAGAGGGTGCTGCTTCCAATAGCTCAGATGAGGAGCATCCACAGCAGACATCGACATCGCAACAGCTGTTATCTGGCAGGCCTGGAGCACTCCAAAGACAGGTTCCAAACATCAAAAGAGTTGCTGGACAGCTTGTCCAGAGGGTCAAAAGATCACAGCGTGCTAGGCCGCAAAATGTCTGCCAAAGTAGGAAGAGTGCAGTGTGGCACTTTTTTGAACAAAATCCTCATGATCAGGCCAAGGTTATCTGTAAGAAGTGCGCAAAGACCTTTAGCCGAGGGAAAAATCTGAAAAATTTGAATACCAGTTGCATGCTTAGACATTTAACCAGCATGCACTTGCAAGCGTGGACACAACACCAAACCTCAAGTGCCACATGTGCAACTGATCACAACGAAGGTAGTCAGCAACGCTACATTGTTTCCCCCACTGTAAGCCCACCGGTTAGCACAGCAGCAAATGTTGAGGTGTCGTTGCAAGGCCACAGCAGTCAGGGAATTCCACTGTTATATCAACGAAAGACTGATTCTAGGCCATCAGAAAGAACAACAACTCCATCACCATCATCAACCCTCTCTCAGTCCGCCCTGTCCACCGCTACTTCCACCATATGCAGCTCTCAAGTCCAGCTCACCCTCCCAGACACTATGAGTAGGTCAAGAAAGTACTCAGTCTCTCATCCGCGTACACTGGGTTTGAACGCCCACATTGCCAAACTAATCTCGTTTGAGATGATGCCCTTTCGGTTGGTGGAAAGCACAGCTTTCCGCGAACTCATGGCCTATGCAGTACCACGCTATGACCTACCCAGTCGCCACTTCTTCTCTCGCAAAGCCATCCCAGCCCTCCACCATCATGTGAAAGACCGCATTGTCCATGCACTCAAGCAGTCAGTGAGCGGAAAGGTGCACCTCACAACTGATGCATGGTCCAGTCGGCATGGCCAGGGCCGTTACGTGTCCATCACTGCGCACTGGGTTAATGTGGTGGATGCAGGGTCCACAGGGGACAGCGGTGGTGGGACAGTGCTGCCTAGCCCACGGTATAGGAAACAGTTGGCTGTAGGCGTTCGACCCTCCTCCTCCTCCTCCTCCTCCTCCAGAAGCGACAGCTCGTCCACAGAGCGCAGTCGTACGAGCACTCCATCTGCAGCTGCCACTGTTGCACACGATGTGTCCCCCTATCGAGCAGCTAGTGGAAAGCGTCAGCAGGCTGTGTTGCAGATGATGTGTTTGGGCGACAGACACACCGCCGAGGTGCTGGCCGAGTACTTGAAGCGACAAACTGAGTCATGGCTGGGCAGTGTACATCTTGAGGCAGGCAAGGTAGTTAGTGATAACGGCCGTAATTTTGTGGCAGCCATAGCCCTTTCAAAACTCAGCCACATACCTTGCTTGGCTCACACCTTGAACCTGGTGGTGCAGTGCTTCCTCAAAAATTATCCGGAGTTAACAGCCCTGCTCCAGAAGGTGCGAAGACTGTGCGCGCACATCCGCCGGTCGCCTGTACACTCCGTTCGTATGCAGAAGCTGCAGCGATTGCTCCACCTTCCCAACCACCGCCTCATTATCGACATTGCAACAAGGTGGAACTCCACCCTGCACATGGTGGAGCGGCTGTGCGAGCAGAGGCAGGCCATAATGCATTTGTGGGAGGATACACGGCCAGGCACTTTGAGAGCAGACATGGAGTTGACAGGCGTGCAGTGGTCGAAGCTGAAAGACCTTTGTAAAGTCCTTCAGTGTTTTGAGGAATGCACACGGCTGGTAAGCGCAGACGACGCCAACCTAAGCATGAGCATCCCACTTATGCGTCTGCTCATGCAAACTTTGACGCACCTTAAGGAGCAGGCGTCTGCAGCCAATGTTGATGAGGAGGAAGAGGAGGAGGGAATCCTTGATGACATTCAGCCATTGTCTGCTCAGGGACCTCTCCTGGACGAGGTGGAGGAAGAAGAGGAGGAGGAGGAGGAGGATGATGGGGATGATTACTTAGGGGAGGAGGATGCATCTCGTGGGGCAAGTGAAAATATTGGCGTGGCAAGGTCTGGTACAGGGTTTGTGCGTGACTGGAGGGATGTGGATTTGCCAGAAAGTGCTCCTCCACCCAGCACTCGCAGTGCATCATTGACACCGGGAACATTGGCCCACATGTCAGATTATGCCTTGCGGATCCTAAAAAGGGACCCCCGCATTGCCAAAATGATGAACGATGACGACTACTGGTTGGCCAGCATCCTGGATCCACGTTATAAAGGCAAATTACAAAACATCATGCCACAGGAGAACCTTGACCTAATATTGGCTAATAAACAAGCAACTCTGGTAAATCGGTTGCTTGAGGCATTCCCAGCACACAGCAGCGGTGATGGTTCTCACACGAGCCGTACGGACCGGGGGCAGCTTGGCAGAGGTGTTCGTGGTGCACACAGCAGAAGTGGCGTTGGAGACAGGGGTTTCATGACAATGTTGTGGACTGATTTTTCAAATACCGCTCACACAACTGGTAATACTGCATCGATGGAAAGTGACAGGAGACAGCAGTTGTCAACTATGGTTACAAACTACTTTTCCTCCCATATCGATGTTCTCCCACACAGGTCATTCCCCTTTGACTATTGGGCCGCTAAACTGGACACCTGGCCTGAATTGGCACAATATGCCTTACAGGAGCTCGCTTGCCCAGCTGCAAGTGTGCTATCGGAAAGAGTCTTCAGTGCAGCTGGATCAATCCTGACAGAAAAAAGGACCCGTCTGTCAACCCAAAATGTGGATGATCTAACCTTCATTAAAATGAACCACGCATGGGTTTCCAAGGATTTCGTCCCACCTTCCCCTGATGACACATAGGGTGACAGAAAAATGGCTTGCTTTGGTCCACCTCTTCCTGGTACTTCACCTATTTCGCCTTTTGCATCAGCTGAATGTCCAACATCAACATATGCCACTTTCTAAAACTCCCTAACTGTGCTGCCTCCCCCCCCATGGCCGGGGTCACCACCTACCGCACGACACCGTGCGAGTGCCGTTGCCCTGGACAGGTGGGTAGGCCGACTCTTGGGCGCGGGCACTGGCACAGGGTCCCTCATAGTGCAATCAAGTGTCTCTGACGGTGGTGGTGCACACCCGCCGTCAGACACACCGCTGTACTATGAGGGGCCCAGTGCCAGTACCGACGCCCACGAGTGGGCCCCCCTTGCTTGGCCAGGGCCCCAGCATTTGCAATCTTTACCTCTCCCTGCTCCTCCGCTGTGTAATCTGGGCCGTCAAATCCATACTGTGCCTGACACCGTCTGAGCCTGCCTCCTGAGACATATATTTTGAATGTGTACGCTATCCATACATGTTATCCAGGGTTACGGTACCCTTTCTAACCTTTGTGCAATGACGTGCAATCCATACTGGGCCTAACACTGTCTGAGCCTGCCTCATGCTGTATAGACATACATTTTGAATGTGTACGCTATCCATACATGTTATCCGGGGATACGGTACCCCTTCTAACCTTTGTGCAATGACGTGCAATCCATACTGGGCCTAACACCGTCTGAGCCTGCCTCATGCTGTATAGACATATATGTTGAATGTGTACACTATCCATACATGTTATCCGGGGATACGGTACCCCTTCTAACCTTTGTGCAATGACGTGCAATCCATACTGGGCCTAACACCGTCTGAGCCTGCCTCATGCTGTATAGACATATATTTTGAATGTGTACGCTATCCATACATGTTATCCGGGGATACGGTACCCCTTCTAACCTTTGTGCAATGACGTGCAATCCATACTGGGCCTAACACCGTCTGAGCCTGCCTCATGCTGTATAGACATATATTTTGAATGTGTACGCTATCCATACATGTTATCCGGGGATACGGTACCCCTTCTAACCTTTGTGCAATGACGTGAAATCCATACTGGGCCTAACACCGTCTGAGCCTGCCTCATGCTGTATAGACATATATTTTGAATGTGTACGCTATCCATACATGTTATCCAGGGATACGGTACCCTTTCTAACCTTTGTGCTATCACGTGCAATCCATACTGGGCCTAACACCGTCTGAGGCCTGCCTCATGCTGTATAGACATATATTTTGAATGTGTACGCTATCCATACATGTTATCCGGGGATACGGTACCCCTTCTAACCTTTGTGCAATGACGTGCAATCCATACTGGGCCTAACACCGTCTGAGCCTGCCTCATGCTGTATAGACATATATTTTGAATGTGTACGCTATCCATACATGTTATCCGGGGATACGGTACCCCTTCTAACCTTTGTGCAATGACGTGCAATCCATACTGGGCCTAACACCGTCTGAGCCTGCCTCATGCTGTATAGACATATATTTTGAATGTGTACGCTATCCATACATGTTATCCGGGGATACGGTACCCCTTCTAACCTTTGTGCAATGACGTGCAATCCATACTGGGCCTAACACCGTCTGAGCCTGCCTCATGCTGTATAGACATATATTTTGAATGTGTACGCTATCCATACATGTTATCCGGGGATACGGTACCCCTTCTAACCTTTGTGCAATGACGTGAAATCCATACTGGGCCTAACACCGTCTGAGCCTGCCTCATGCTGTATAGACATATATTTTGAATGTGTACGCTATCCATACATGTTATCCAGGGATACGGTACCCTTTCTAACCTTTGTGCAATGACGTGCAATCCATACTGGGCCTAACACCGTCTGAGCCTGCCTCATGCTGTATAGACATATATTTTGAATGTGTACGCTATCCATACATGTTATCCGGGGATACGGTACCCCTTCTAACCTTTGTGCAATGACGTGCAATCCATACTGGGCCTAACACCGTCTGAGCCTGCCTCATGCTGTATAGACATATATTTTGAATGTGTACGCTATCCATACATGTTATCCGGGGATACGGTACCCCTTCTAACCTTTGTGCAATGACGTGCAATCCATACTGGGCCTAACACCGTCTGAGCCTGCCTCATGCTGTATAGACATATATTTTGAATGTGTACGCTATCCATACATGTTATCCGGGGATACGGTACCCCTTCTAACCTTTGTGCAATGACGTGCAATCCATACTGGGCCTAACACCGTCTGAGCCTGCCTCATGCTGTATAGACATATATTTTGAATGTGTACGCTATCCATACATGTTATCCGGGGATACGGTACCCCTTCTAACCTTTGTGCAATGACGTGCAATCCATACTGGGCCTAACACCGTCTGAGCCTGCCTCATGCTGTATAGACATATATTTTGAATGTGTACGCTATCCATACATGTTATCCGGGGATACGGTACCCCTTCTAACCTTTGTGCAATGACGTGCAATCCATACTGGGCCTAACACCGTCTGAGCCTGCCTCATGCTGTATAGACATATATTTTGAATGTGTACGCTATCCATACATGTTATCCAGGGATACGGTACCCTTTCTAACCTTTGTGCAATCACGTGCAATCCATACTGGGCCTAACACCGTCTGAGCCTGCCTCATGCTGTATAGACATATATTTTGAATGTGTACGCTATCCATACATGTTATCCGGGGATACGGTACCCCTTCTAACCTTTGTGCAATGACGTGCAATCCATACTGGGCCTAACACCGTCTGAGCCTGCCTCATGCTGTATAGACATATATTTTGAATGTGTACGCTATCCATACATGTTATCCGGGGATACGGTACCCCTTCTAACCTTTGTGCAATGACGTGCAATCCATACTGGGCCTAACACCGTCTGAGCCTGCCTCATGCTGTATAGACATATATTTTGAATGTGTACGCTATCCATACATGTTATCCGGGGATACGGTACCCCTTCTAACCTTTGTGCAATGACGTGCAATCCATACTGGGCCTAACACCGTCTGAGCCTGCCTCATGCTGTATAGACATATATTTTGAATGTGTACGCTATCCATACATGTTATCCGGGGATACGGTACCCCTTCTAACCTTTGTGCAATGACGTGCAATCCATACTGGGCCTAACACCGTCTGAGCCTGCCTCATGCTGTATAGACATATATTTTGAATGTGTACGCTATCCATACATGTTATCCGGGGATACGGTACCCCTTCTAACCTTTGTGCAATGACGTGCAATCCATACTGGGCCTAACACCGTCTGAGCCTGCCTCATGCTGTATAGACATATATTTTGAATGTGTACGCTATCCATACATGTTATCCGGGGATACGGTACCCCTTCTAACCTTTGTGCAATGACGTGCAATCCATACTGGGCCTAACACCGTCTGAGCCTGCCTCATGCTGTATAGACATATATTTTGAATGTGTACGCTATCCATACATGTTATCCGGGGATACGGTACCCCTTCTAACCTTTGTGCAATGACGTGCAATCCATACTGGGCCTAACACCGTCTGAGCCTGCCTCATGCTGTATAGACATATATTTTGAATGTGTACGCTATCCATACATGTTATCCAGGGATACGGTACCCTTTCTAACCTTTGTGCAATCACGTGCAATCCATACTGGGCGTGAGAACGGCTGGCGAGCTGTTAAGCAAGCTACAGCACCTGTCCAGACAAGTACAGGGATTCCCTAGCGAGGAGACTTATTTGATTGTTTTCTATGTTGGGACAGCAATTTTTGGGGAGCACTATACTCTGGAGAATGATAGATGGGGCCCACCATACACTGGAACATTCCAAAGGTGGACATCAGACACTGGAGCAGCATTTACAGGGCCCATTATACACTAGAGCATTAGAAATGGGGCCCATTATGTTTGGAGCATTATTTGGGCCCATAAGACAGTGGAGCTTCATCCATGGGGACCAACATATACTGTAGCATTATGTGGAGCTCATCATATACTGTTTCAAACATTATATGGGACCAATGATTTTGTATGGAGAAATAGATGGGCCTCGTCATGAGATGTAAAAAGTGAGGTATTTTTCATTGTACTATACCGCTATTTCTCTGCCGTATCGGAGCATGATGAGTTGTGGTATGTGTTAAAGGGGCACTCTTTCGCCCAGGGCACATGAAAACCTGCAGCCAGCCCTCCCCCCCCACAAATTTAGCCAAATAACCCCCATTTTTCAGTGCGTAACTTGTATTATGAAGTTAATTAAGGTTGACAAGCTTAAGTAAGAAGAATTGATGCTTTTGGCATTCAAATGGGCACTGTAGGTGTGTTTCCTGTCCTCCTCTCACTGCCGACTTTTATTCCCCATTGACTTACATTGGGTTTCGTGTTTCGGGACGACACCGACTTTTCCCTATAATCGGACGATCTTGCTCGACCCGACTTTTGGAAAAGTCGGGTTTCACGAAACGAAACGCGACCCTAAAAAACCAAAAGTCGCTCAACTCTAGTTATCAGTATTTTGAAACCGAGTTTCATCAGTGTTTGGTCAGTGTGTCAGTTTTTTTTTCATCAGTGATTTGTCCATGTGTCAGTTTTCACATTAGGTGTTTCATCAATGATTATCATGTATGGATAAATATATGACAAACTATCTCCTATCTATTACAATGTTAAACCCGGACAACATATAGACTGGCTAGGTAAAAATAAAGTTAGGAACATAGCTGAGGTCAGGAGACAATAGCAATACAGTACACCTGCACAATAACAGATTGGAGCCAGGAAAGGTGACGTCAGTACCGCAGCCAATGTCAAACACCGGGACCAGTGGTAGAGAATCCTTGGTGGACAAGGGGAAGGTTAGTGAAGTGCATTTTGATATTTTTTAACCAATGCAGATCATTGTCTGAAAGGGAGCAACACCTTTAATCAAAGTATGGTTGAGCAATGGAGAGAGAGAGAGCCGCATCATGCGGCCATGTCTAGAAAGTTGCAGTTCAACACTGATGTAATCTGTGTGCTGTCTGTGGTTTTGATAGACTCATAGACTTGTACTGGTACTTTTCATCCATGAAGATGATGAAGAGCGAACATGTCTCAATGATTTTTGCATGGACAAGCAAAAATAGCAAAAATATGTAAACAGTCCCATAGACTATAATGCGTACAAGTTCTATCTGGGAAAATCACAGAAAGAACACGTGCTTGAAAAACTGACTTGTCAATGAAGCTGAAAAGATAATAGTCCAATAGGTGAGATGCACTGTATTTTTCAAGCTTCAGTTGAAGGGACTAGCAGGACCAGAACCCCCTAATGATCAAGCAGAGCCCTCATAAATCATGCAGCCTTATTTTTCAGTTCTTATGCTAACGGTCATCTCTCTTGTCATATATGGATATAATGCCAGCCCAATGTCAAACCTGTGGAATCCTTTCCTGCACTTACTAGAATGACAGAAGGCCGAGTCATCTGCTACAGTACACATGGTTGGGTTGTATTATCACACGTGGATACTATGGGAGAATCCAAAGTGCTAGAGAAGGATTGTGGTGCAGGAAGCAGTGAATTACTAGATAGTGAGTGCTTCATTGTGAGAAAAAGAACATGTGTTAATGATATTAATATAAAGTGTAGAATTCTGGGTGTCTTGTTAACCTTCTGTTGTGAATTCTCTCTCTGGCTTCCCTCTGGTAATTACTGGAGGTAGTGGAGCTGATCTGATTGACAGAGGCTTGACACCTGATAATGAGGAAGACGATTGGAGATCCAGGGTTTCTGACTGGGATTTAAGACAGCTGACTCCCTCTATCCCTGCTGGTGATTTTCTTCTTCTTGCCTCCTGAGGTCTGATGTCTCCTGCTTTTTCCCTGCATGTTCAGCTAAGTGGTTCATCTGCTACTCTGTTTGCATTTGATCTGGTTTTGTTAATCTCTGCTTGTTGCGGGTCAGCTAGCTCCGGCTGGGGCTGTGCTGAATCACCGCCCATATGTTACTGCATGTGCCAGTTTGTTTTGTCCCCTTTTATATTGGTCTCTTTTTGCTTTGCTTTCAGAATTTACCAGAGTGCTGATTAGTGGGGGCGAAGTCGTGCGACTTCAGTGTTTTTGTGCATCAAACGTGTTGGAATTTTTTGCAGTGTTTTTGCGTGATTGCAGACAGTGTCTTTCCTTTCCTGTCTAGTCAGTGTGGCCCCCATCATTTGCTCAGTCTATTTTCTGCCTGCGTTTGTGTTTTCATCTTATCTCACCGACAATATATGTTTGGGGGCTCTCTGTTCCTTTGGGATCTGCTCCGGGGCAGTTTAGATTTCCACTTTCTTGCTTTAGGCTTAGTTAGCTCTCTGGCTGTGCTGAGGCATCTAGGATCATCGTAGGTATGCTCCACGGCTACTGCTAGTTGTGTGGACAGGATCAGGGGTCTGCATCCGCTTAGTAACCAACCTCTCTGGTTCTGTGGCTTAGCCTGGACCTGCTATCCTCCTCGGTGACCCATTCATAACACCTTCCCATTGACTTGCATTTGTAAAATATAGAGTGCCTTCAGAGTGGAAAACAACTGAAGAATGGTCAGGTCACTTCTTTTAACTATAAAGATTAAGAGCTAGCATAGCTCGAAACGCGTTGACCGTTATCATGTATTATTAAATTTTTCTTTTTCATGTTTTAATCTACTAATAAATGTGAAGTTTTATGACTTTTGTGGTTGCTGGATTCTCCCATTTTTTTCATGGTTCATTCACTCAGGAAACCAGCCTGAAGCCTCAAGGCAGCGCACCGCTATTCTAGGAATTTCTCAACCCGGTGAGCTTATGGTTGCTCCGATATATTTTTCCACTTCTTTTAACTGCTTGCGTTTTCGCAAACATGAAGCCGTTAAAGGTCACTCAAAAGTCTGAACATAAGAACAGCAAGTTTTTTCAATATATAAATGTAACGTAGTAACACAGTTACATAGTTATTAAGGTTGAAGGAAGACTTTAAGTCCATCTAGTTCAACCCATATCCTATCCTAACTTGCCCTAACATGTTGATCCAGAGGAAGGCAAAAAAAACCCATGTGGCAAACAATAAGCTTCACATTGGGGAAAAATATTCCTTCCCGACTCCACATACGGCAATCAGACTAGCTCCCTGGATCAACGCAATATTAAGGAAACTAGTGTATATACCCTGTATAGTGTTGAGCGATACCGTTCGATACCCAAAAATATCGTATCGGATGGTATCGCCCGATACGAAAAAAATATCGGGTATCGCCGATTCCGATACCGGAAGTCCCATTCAAGTCAATGGGACTTCCGGTATCGGAATTAAAAAAAGCCCTTTATTTCCTTGTTGGCTAATTCTACATAACTGAAAACAAATAAGAATCATGTAGAATGTATTGTGGGAGGTGGAGGAGACATTCAAAGCATAGTGGTTTATTCAAATCACATGGCATAGCATTAATTCCAATTTTTTTTTTCAAGACGTTCGGAGTTAAAAAGATATTGACTATGTTAACCTTTTATATATTTAGTCAGATATGTATGTTTCACAACTTCCATGCTCTTCACCTATGTTAACCTTTTTTATATTTAGTCAGATATGTACAGTCATATGTAAAAGTTTGGGCACCCCTATTAATGTTAACCTTTTTTCTTTATAACAATTTTGGTTTTTGCAACAGGTATTTCAGTTTCATATATCTAATTACTGATGGACTCAGTTATATTTCTGGATTCAAATGAGGTTTATTGTACTAACAGAAAATGTGCAATCTGCATTTAAACAAAATTTGACCGGTGCAAAAGTATGGGCACCCTTATCATTTTCTTGATTTGAACACTCCTAACTACTTTTTACTGACTTCCTGAAGCACTAAATTGATTTTGTAACCTCATTGAGCTTTGAACTTCATAGCCAGGTGTATCAAATCATGAGAAAGGTATTTAAAGTGGCCACTTGCAAATAGTTCTATTTGATTCTCCTATGAAGAGTGGCATCATGGGATCCTCAAAACAACTCTCAAATGATCTGAAAACAAAGATTATTCAACATAGCTTTTCAAGGGAAGGATACAAAAAGTTGTCTCAGAGATTTAACCTGTCAGTTTCCACTGTGAGGAACATAGCAAGGAAATGGAAGAACACAGGTACAGTTCTTGTTAAGCCCAGAAGTGGCAGGCCAAGAAAAATATCAGAAAGGCAGAGAAGAAGAATGGTGAGAACAGTCAAGGACAATCCACAGACCACCTCCAAAGACCTGCAGCATCATCTTGCTGCAGATGGTGTCACTGTGCATCGGTCAACAATACAGCACACTTTGCACAAGGAGAAGCTGTATGGGAGAGTGATGCGAAAGAAGCCGTTTCTGCAAGCATGCCACAAACAGAGTCGCCTGAGGTATGCAAAAGCACATTTGGACAAGCCAGTTACATTTTGGAAGAAGGTCCTGTGAACTGATGAAACAAAGATTGAGTTGTTTGGTCAAACAAAACGGCGTTATGCATGCGCTGTATTGTTGACCGATGCACAGTGACACCATCTGCAGCAAGATGATGCTGCAGGCCTTTGGAGGTGGTCTGTGGATTGTCCTTGACTGTTCTCACCATTCTTCTTCTCTGCCTTTCTGATATTTTTCTTGGCCTGCCACTTCTGGGCTTAACAAGAACTGTACCTGTGTTCTTCCATTTCCTTACTATGTTCCTCACAGTGGAAACTGACAGGTTAAATCTCTGAGACAACTTTTTGTATCCTTCCCCTGAAAAGCTATGTTGAATAATCTTTGTTTTCAGATCATTTGAGAGTTGTTTTGAGGATCCCATGATGCCACTCTTCATAGGAGAATCAAATAGGAGAACTACTTGCAAGTGGCCACTTTAAATACCTTTTCTCATGATTTGATACACCTGGCTATGAAGTTCAAAGCTCAATGAGGTTACAAAACCAATTTAGTGCTTCAGGAAGTCAGTAAAAAGTAGTTAGGAGTGTTCAAATCAAGAAAATGATAAGGGTGCCCATACATTTGCACCGGTCAAATTTTGTTTAAATGCAGATTGCACATTTTCTGTTAGTACAATAAACCTCATTTGAATCCAGAAATATAACTGAGTCCATCAGTTATTAGATATATGAAACTGAAATACCTGTTGCAAAAACCAAAATTGTTATAAAGAAAAAAGGTTAACATTAATAGGGGTGCCCAAACTTTTACATATGACTGTATGTTTCACAACTTCCATGCTCTTCACCTTCTTTTGTACTTCTCCCACACTTTCTCCTTCATGATCCGCAGCAGTAGCATTTTTTTCATCAACTTTTTCTTCACCTTATTCATCTTCTTCTTCTTCACCTTCTTCCCATTATTTTTTTTTTCCATTCTTCATATTCTTCTTATTCAGCTATTATTAATTTTCATATGCTATTTCTTCATCTTCTTCCTATTCTTCTTTTTCTTCATTTTCTTATATTGACAGGCATTCCTGTAGTACTTATCTATAAAAGTTATAAGATTACACCTTACGTTCTGCCTGTCACAAAAGATTTACAACAGGATTTGTCCGCGTTCAGTTTGGCCTGCAGCAGCAGGCATTTTCCAGGGGCACCACGAGGAGGAACGGACTCACCCCCATTTACTGCTTAGTCTTCTTCTGCTTATAATTTTGATTTCTTCTATGCTGATTTTTTGTCTTATGCTTAATGTTCTTCTGCTTTCTGTTCTTCTGCTTTTGCTTCTTCTGCATCTTGTTCTTCTGTCTTTTGTTCTGTATCTTGGTGGTTGTCTTCATGCGAGAACCAGCTGACAGTACTGGAACCCGTAGTGGCAGCAGAAGGAACAATAGCCAATGGCACTACTGAGGAACAGCTGACGGTGCTGGACCCCGGTTACTATGCAGGAGGTACCTGTGCTAGAAACCACTACCAAGGACCAGCTGACGGTGCTGGACCTCGGATACCGAGATGGAGGCACCTAGGCCAAAGGCTCTGGCGAGAACCAGCAGACAGTGCTGGCACCCGGATGGGTAGCAGAAGGAACAAGAGCCAATGGCACTACCGAGGACCAACTGACTGTGCTGGACCACGGTTACTAAGCAGAAGGTACCTGTGCTAAAAAGCACTACCAAGGACCAGCTGATGGTGCTGGACCTCGGATACCGAGATGGAGGCACCTAGGCCAAAGGCTGTGGCGAGAACCAGCAGACAGTGCTGGCACCCGGATGGGTAGCAGAAGGAACAAGAGCCAATGGCACTACCGAGGACCAACTGACAGTGCTGGACCACGGTTACTAAGCAGAAGGTACCTGTGCTAAAAAGCACTACCAAGGACCAGCTGACGTTGCTGGACCTCGGATACCGAGATGGAGGCACCTAGGCCAAAGGCTGTGGCGAGAACCAGCAGACAGTGCTGGCACCCGGATGGGTAGCAGAAGGAACAAGAGCCAATGGCACTACCGAGGACCAACTGACGGTGCTGGACCACGGTTACTAAGCAGAAGGTACCTGTGCTAAAAAGCACTACCAAGGACCAGCTGACGGTGCTGGACCTCGGATACCGAGATGGAGGCACCTAGGCCAAAGGCTGTGGCGAGAACCAGCAGACACTGCTGGCACCCGGATGGGTAGCAGAAGGAACAAGAGCCAATGGCACTACCGATGACCAACTGACGGTGCTGGACCACGGTTACTAAGCAGAAGGTACCTGTGCTAAAAAGCACTACCAAGGACCAGCTGACGGTGCTGGACCTCGGATACCGAGATGGAGGCACCTAGGCCAAAGGCTGTGGCGAGAACCAGCAGACACTGCTGGCACCCGGATGGGTAGCAGAAGGAACAAGAGCCAATGGCACTACCGAGGACCAACTGACGGTGCTGGACCACAGTTACTAAGCAGAAGGTACCTGTGCTAAAAAGCACTACCAAGGACCAGCTGACGGTGCTGGACCTCGGATACCGAGATGGAGGCACCTAGGCCAAAGGCTGTGGCGAGAACCAGCAGACAGTGCTGGCACCCGGATGGGTAGCAGAAGGAACAAGAGCCAATGGCACTACCGAGGACCAACTGACGGTGATGGACCACGGTTACTAAGCAGAAGGTACCTGTGCTAAAAAGCACTACCAAGGACCAACTGACGGTGCTGGACCTCGGATACCGAGATGGAGGCACCTAGGCCAAAGGCTGTGGCGAGAACCAGCAGACAGTGCTGGCACCCGGATGGGTAGCAGAAGGAACAAGAGCCAATGGCACTACCGAGGACCAACTGACGGTGATGGACCACGGTTACTAAGCAGAAGGTACCTGTGCTAAAAAGCACTACCAAGGACCAACTGACGGTGCTGGACCTCGGATACCGAGATGGAGGCACCTAGGCCAAAGGCTGTGGCGAGAACCAGCAGACAGTGCTGGAACCCGGGTGGGTAGCAGAAGGTACCCATTGAAAGCAAAGTAGCCAGGCCGCAAGCCGGCCGCAGTTACCGAAACCCACAGTCCTACAGGGGGTCCCTGTCCCATTGGCACTACGGATCCAGCCTTCAGTGCCAGTTCCCGCAGCCCACATAGGAGTCACCTAAACTGCAGGCACCGTAGAGTCGGCTAACCCGGCCGCAAGACGACAGGACAACGGATTGGTGGCATAGTGACCTTGACACTACCCGGAAACAGCAGGCGTGCTGGAACCAGGCTGGGCAACAGGGAGTCCCCGTGCCAAAGACACTGCCGAGAACCAGCTGACGGTGCTGGAACCCAGATGGGTATCAAAAGCTACAAGAGCCAATGGCACTACCGAGGAACAGCTGACGGTGCTGGACCCCGGTTACTAGGCAGGAGGTACCTGTGCTAGAAACCACTACCAAGGACCAGCTGACGGTGCTGGACCTCAGATACCGAGATGGAGGCACCTAGGCCAAAGGCTCTGGCGAGAACCAGCAGACAGTGCTGGCACCCGGATGGGTAGCAGAAGGAACAAGAGCCGTAGAGTCGGCTAACCCGGCCGCAACGGATTGGTGGCATAGTGACCTTGACACTACCCGGAAACAGCAGGCGTGCTGGAACCAGGCTGGGCAACAGGGAGTCCCCGTGCCAAAGACACTGCCGAGCACCAACTGGCGTTGTTGGAGCCCAGGGACAATCATGGTGTAGGCCGAGGCCTACTTGGTGGTAGTTTTAGATTGTTTGTAGGCTACAACAGACTGTCAACGTGCTCCAATTAGGCATCTGTCTCCACTCTGTTTCCAGGATTTCACGTGACTACCAACACCGCCAGTTTATGCGTACAGTAGCCATCTGCCCAATCCACACGTGTTCCTGTGTTACTGGTGTTCTGTAATGTCAGCAGACCCCCTTATGTGTGTCTGCCACTGTCTCCTGCTCTGTCCACCTTCCCACCGCTTGCAGTGGGAAGGTGGACAGCGCAGGAGACAGTGGCGGACACATATTGGGGGATCTGCTGATGTTACAGAACCCCAGTAACACAGGAACATGTGCGGAATGCGTGGACGGCAACTGTGAGCAGGAACTGGCGGTGTTGGAGGTCAGGGGAAATACTAGAGACAGAGTGGAGACAGAGGCCAATTCAGAGAATGTTTAAATCTGAAGTAGTTACAATTTGGAGGCAGCAGCAGTTTGCCCTCCACACAGCAGGGGATCAGCCGAGGCCTACTAGGAGCCAGGTGTAAAGCTGAGGTATTTTGACTTTGGAGGGAGCAGGACACTTTGCCCTCCACACAGCAGGGGATCAGCAGACTTTACTGACCCCCACTTTCACCTGAACGAGTGTGTTTTTCTGTATGGACGGCACTTCCGAGCAACAACTGACGATGTTGGAGCCCAGGGATAGTCATTTTGTAGGCTGAGGCCTACTTGGAGGCAGTTTAAGATAAGACATTGTTTGAATTTGGAGGCAGTAGCAGTTTGCCCTCCACACAGCAGGGGATCAGCTGATGTTACCGAACCCCACTTTCACATGAACGAGTGTGTTTTTCTGTGTGGACAGCACTTCCGAGCACCAACTAGCGTTGTTGGAACCCAGGGACAATCATGGTGCAGGCCGAGGCCTACTAGGAGCGAGGTGTAAAGCAGAGGTAGTTTGACTTTGGAGGGAGCAGGACACTTTGCCCTCAGTGGCGTAGCGTGGGGGGGCGGGGGGGGCGGTCCGCCCCAGGCGGCACGTGTGTGGGGGCGGCGCGGCAGCAGAAGCAATTCCTCTCCTCTGTGGGAGAAGCGCGGAGCCTGGACTCTCTCACTGACTGTACATTTCGGCCTGCGGGGCTGTGCAGTGAGGGGGTAATGTAATGCAGCCTCTTCCCACCCTTCCTCCATCCTTCTCCTCCGCCTATCGGGAGTCTCTGTACCCCTGCTACCTAGCAGCTTCTCCCTCCTCTCCGCCTGGACCCTCAGTGAGCAGCGCTGCGCTGGGCAGAGGCAGTGCTGACGTCAGCCCCGCTGCACTGGAGGACTGTCATGGTGGGATGGTCGCGACTGCCAGGAATGTGATGCACACAAGGAGCCATGTTAGGAAGAGCCAAGCAGTGAGCTGGTGAGTGCGGGGCTGGGGTAAGGTGGTCTGCGGCTGCCCCCGGCGGCCCTGTGTGCAGGCAGCTGTCATCCTCATCACAGGCTGCGCTGGGTGTGTGTCTGCCTCCATTGTGTGCAGTTATGTGCCACCAACACCGCTGCCTGTGTCTCACCATGTGCAGCAGCGAAAGGATCTGTGCATGCAGCCACACTGTGTGTGTGTGTATGTACACTTATGTGTGTGTGTGTATGTACACCTATGTGTGTGTGTGTGTATGTACACCTGTGTGTGTGTGTGCATGTACACCTGTGTGTGTGTGTGTGTGTATGTACACCTGTGTGTGTGTATGTACACCTGTGTGTGTGTGTATGTACACTTATGTGTGTGTGTATGTACACCTATGTGTGTGTGTGTGTGTGTGTGTATGTACACCTGTGTGTGTGTGTATGTCTGTGTGTGTATGTATACACCTGTGTGTATCCACCTGTGTGTGTATCCACCTATGTGTGTGTCTGTGTGTGTGTGTGTGTGTACACCTGTGTGTGTGTATCCACCTATGTGTGTGTACACCTGTATTTGTGTATGCCTGTGTGTGTGTGTGTGTCTGTGTGTGTGTGTACGCCTGTGTGTGTGTCTGTGTATATACACCTATGTGTGTGTGTATGCCTGTGTTTGTGTATGCCTGTGTGTGTGTGTGTGTGTATACACCTGTGTGTGTGTGTGTGTGTACGCCCGTGTGTGTGTATCCACCTATGTGTGTGTATGTACACCTATGTGTGTGTGTGTACACCTGTTTGTGTGTATCCACCTATGTGTGTGTACACCTATGTGTGTGTGTGTACACCTGTTTGTGTGTATCCACCTATGTGTGTGTGTATGTACACCTATGTGTGTGTATCCACCTATGTGTGTGTATGTATACACCTGTGTGTGTGTACGCCTGTGTGTGTATCCACCTATGTGTGTGTACACCTGTGTTTGTGTATGCCTGTGTGTGTGTGTCTGTGTGTGTGTATACACCTGTGTGTGTGTGTGTCTGTGTGTGTGTATATACACCTATGTGTGTGTGTGTACGCCTGTGTGTGTGTCTGTGTCTGTGTGTGTGTGTGTGTGTATATACACCTGTGTGTGTGTACGCCTGTGTGTGTGTGTCTGTGTATATACACATATGTGTGTGTGTATGCCTGTGTTTGTGTATGCCTGTGTGTGTGTATACACCTGTGTGTGTATATACACCTATGAGTGTGTGTATGCCTGTGTGTGTGTATGCCTGTGTGTGTGTATACACCTGTGTGTGTATATACACCTATGAGTGTGTGTATGCCTGTGTGTGTGTATGCCTGTGTGTGTGTATACACCTGTCTGTGTATATACACATATGTGTGTGTGTATGCCTGTGTGTGTGTATGCCTGTGTGTGTGTATACACCTGTGTGTGTATATACACATATGTGTGTGTGTATGCCTGTGTTTGTGTATGCCTGTGTGTGTGTATACACCTGTGTGTGTATATACACCTATGAGTGTGTGTATGCCTGTGTGTGTGTATGCCTGTGTGTGTGTGTCTGTGTGTATACACGTGTGTGTGTGTATACACCTGTGTGTGTGTGTGTGTATATACACCTATGTGTGTGTGTATGCCTGTGTGTGTGTGTCTGTGTGTGTGTATACACCTGTGTGTGTACACTCTGCGCATGTGTCAGCCCAGCAGCAGCTCTGCTTTCCTAGGTTTTCTGTCCCGTCCTGGCACCGTAGCAGCTGCAGAGGCTCCGCCCTATTGATGCTCCCGGGAGGAGGAAAGAATATGGCGGTGCTGCTGCCCCGGCTGGGAGCGAGAGGAAAAGGGTAGGACAGTACTGCACGGGGTGAGGTGGGATACTGGGGAGCATGGTATGGAGGCGATTTGTGGGAGAGGCTGCTGGGTGCACCGCGGCCATTACCGGAGAATGCACCACCAACATCTGTACGGGAGAAGCCACAGACAGCTGTCACATGCCACATAGGCATCACACCACAGGTGTCCTAATACAATAATCATCCCCCATATAAGTGTTCTCGTACATCCCCCCATATATACGTGTCCTCGTACATCCCCCTATACGTGTCCTCGTACATCCCCCCCATATATACGTGTCCTCGTACATCCCCCATATCCATATATACGTGTCCTCGTACATCTCCCCCTATACGTGTCCTCGTACATCCCCCCATATACGTGTCCTCGTACATCTCCTCCCCATATATTTTCTGTTTTTTTCTGTCACATTATTAAAAATTATTATTAAAAAAAGCCATTAGGTCTTCATCCAGCATCATCAAGCTAATACATACATATATATATAGAGAGAGAACTGCAAGAAGATGAAAGTCTAGAAATGTAGAAATAATAACAGCAGAGTTAGTAGCAGACTAAAAATTAGATCTTTGAGTGTAGTGTGGGCTCTCCTGATGCTTCCGGATTATCATCGACCAAAGGGGCGGCAAATTTTTCGACCGCCCCGGGCGCCACAAACAGTAGCTACGCCACTGTTTGCCCTCCACACAGCAGGGGATCAGCTGACGTTACTGACCCCCACTTTCACATGAATGAGTGTGTTTTTCTGTGTGGACAGCACTTCTGAGCACCAACTAGCGTTGTTGGAGCCCAGGGAGAACCAGGGTGCAGGCCGAGGCCTACTAGGAGCCAGGTGTAAAGCTGAGGTATTTTGACTTTGGAGGGAGCAGGACACTTTGCCCTCCACACAGCAGGGGATCAGCTGACGTTACTGACCCCCACTTTCACATGAATGAGTGTGTTTTTCTGTGTGGACAGCACTTCTGAGCACCAACTAGCGATGTTGGAGCCCAGGGAGAACCAGGGTGCAGGCCGAGGCCTACTTGGTGGTAGTTTGAGATTGTTTGTAGGCTACCACAGACTGTCAACATGCTCCAATTAGGCATCTGTCTCCACTCTGTTTCCAGGATTTCACGTGACTACCAACACCGCCAGTTTATGCGTACAGTAGCCGTCTGCCCAATCCACACGTGTTCCTGTGTTACTAGAATCATAGAATCATAGAATCATAGAATCGTAGAGTTGGAAGGGACCTCCTGGGCCATCTGGTCCAACCCCCTGCTCAAAGCAGGATTCGCTAAATCATCCCAGTCAGATGTCTGTCCAGCCTCTGTTTGAAGACTTCCATTGAAGGAGAACTCACCACTTCTCGTGGCAGCCTGTTCCACTCATTGATCACTCTAACTGTCAAAAAGTTTTTTCTAATATCTAATCTGTGTCTCCTCCCATTCAGTTTCATCCCATTGCTTCTAGTCTTTCCTTGTGCAAATGAGAATAAAGTTGATCCTTCTACAATGTGACAGCCCTTTAGATATTTGTAGACAGCTATTAAGTCTCCTCTCAGTCTTCTCTTTTGCAAACTAAACATTCCCAAATCCTGCAACCTTTCCTCATAAGACAGGGTTTGCAGACCGGTCACCATTCTGGTCGCTCTTTTCTGAACTTGCTCCAGTTTGTTGATGTCTTTTTTAAAATGTGGTGCCCAAAACTGGACACAATATTCCAGATGAGGTCTGACCAAAGAGGAGTAGAGGGAAATAATGACTTCACGTGATCTAGACTGTATGCTTCTGTTAATACATCCTAGAATTGCATTTGCCTTTTTTGCTGCTGCATCACACTGTTGACTCATATTCAGTCTGTGATCTATTAGTATACCCAAGTCTTTTTCACATGTGCTGTCACTTAGCCCTATTCCTCCCATTCTATATATGCTTTTTCCATTTTTATTGCCCAGATGTAGTACTTTGCATTTCTCCCTGTTAAAAACCATTCTGTTAGTTGCTGCCCACTTCTCCAGTTTATTTAAATCTTTTTGAATCCTCTCTCTCTCTTCTCTAGTATTAGCTATCCCTCCTAGCTTTGTGTCATCAGCAAATTTAATCAGTTTACCCTCAATTCCTTCATCTAAATCGTTGATAAAGATGTTGAACAATACAGGGCCCAGGACAGAGCCCTGTGGTATCCCACTTGAGACATTCTTCCAACTGGATGTGCAGCCATTTACGACCACTCTTTGGGTCCGATCACTAAGCCAGTTATGAATCCACCTAACAGTTGCCTTGTCCATTCCATACTTAATCATTTTTTCAATAAGGATTGTATGAGAGACTTTGTCAAATGCTTTGCTGAAGTCAAGATATACTATATCTACAGCATTTCCTTGATCCACCCAATCAGTGATACCGTCATAGAAGGAAATTAAGTTAGTCTGACATGACTTATTAGTTACAAACCCATGCTGACTCTGTTTAATCACTTCATTCTTATCCAGGTATTGACATACATGTTGTTTAATAATTTGTTCAAAGATCTTTCCTGGTATAGAAGTCAGACTCACCGGCCTATAGTTGCCTGGGTCCACCTTCTTCCCCTTTTTGAAGATAGGAACAACATTTGCTCTTCTCCAGTCTTCTGGCACTTCTCCTGTTCTCCAAGAATTTTCAAAGATTATAGAGAGGGGTTCAAAAATTTCTTCTGCTATCTCCTTCAGTACTCTGGGGTGTAATTCATCTGGACCTGGAGACTTGAATTCATTTAGGCTAGCTAAGTGTTTCCTCACTATCTTTCTGCTTATAGATATCCTGGATTCTTCTATTCCTTTAATAGGACAGTGAATAACAGTTGATGTTACATTTCGTTTCTGAGAGAAAACAGATGCAAAATAGGAATTTAAAAGTTCAGCCTTCTCAACATCCTGTCTTACCATTTCATCATTTTCATCCTGTAAAAATCCTATAGCATCTTTGACTTTTCTTTTACTTTTGACATATCCCCAAAATCCTTTATTATTGCTTTTGACATCTCTTGCAAGCCTCAATTCATTTTCAGCTTTAGCTAATCTGATTTGTGCCCTGCAGGTTCTGCAGACAGCATTATATTCTTCTTTAGATATGCCTCCCTCTTTCCATTTTATAAACATTTTTTTCTTCCTTTTTAGCATGTGCTTAAGTTCTGTGTTCATCCATCCTGGTTTCCTTAACTGCTTCCTATTCTTCCCTCTTTTCGGAATTGTTAACAACTGTGCTTTGAGAATTTCATTTTTCAAGATTTCCCATCCTTCCTGGACATTTTTGTCTTTAAGGATATCCAGCCATTGGATCCCTCCAATTCTCTTTCTGAATCCCTTAAAATCTGCCTTTCTGAAATCTAACCTTGACGTCTGAGTCTTCACAGGTCTTCCGCCTCTAGTTATCCAAAATTCTAAAATAGATTTAGTGTTCTGTAATGTCAGCAGATCCCCTGATGTTTGTCTGCCAATGTCTCCTGCTCTGTCCACATTCCCACCACTTGCAGTGGGAAGGTGGACAGTGCAGGAGACAGTGCCGGACACACATTGGGGGATCAGCTCACGTTACAGAATACCAGGAACACAGGAACAAATGTGGAATGCGTGGACGGCAACTGTGAGCAGGAACTGGCGGTGTTGGAGGTTAGGGGAAATACTAGAGACAGAGTGGAGACAGAGGCCAAATCAGAGAATGTTTAAATCTGAAGTAGTTACAATTTGGAGGCAGCAGCAGTTTGCCCTCCACACAGCAGGGGATCAGCTGACGTTACCGAACCCCACTTTCACATGAACAAGTGTGTTTTTCTGTGTGGACAGCACTTCCGAGCACCAACTGGCGGTGTTGGAGCCCAGGGACAATCATGGTGCAGGCCGAGGCCTACTAGGAGCCAGGTGTAAAGCTGAGGTATTTTGACTTTGGAGGGAGCAGGACACTTTGCCCTCCACACAGCAGGGGATCAGCTGACGTTACCGAACCCCACTTACACATGAGCGAGTGTTTTGTCTGTGCGGACAGCACTTCCGAGCACCAACTGGCGTTGTCGGAGCCCAGGGAAAATGAGGTAGTAGGCCTAGGCCTACTTGGAGCCAGGTGTAAATCTGAGGTTGTTTGACTGTGGAGGGAGCAGGACACTTTGCCGTACACACAGCAGGGGATCAGCTGACGTTACCGAACCCCACTTACACATGAGCGAGTGTTTTGTCTGTGCGGACAGCACTTCCGAGCACCAACTGGCGTTGTCGGAGCCCAGGGAAAATGAGGTAGTAGGCCGAGGCCTACTTGGAGCCAGGTGTAAATATGAGGTTGTTTGACTGTGGAGGGAGCAGGACACTTTGCCATACACACAGCAGGGGATCAAATGACGTTACCGAACCCCACTTACACATGAGCGAGTGTTTTGTCTGTGCGGACAGCACTTCTGAGCACCAACTGGCGGTGTCGGAGCCCAGGGAAAATCAGGTAGTAAGCCGAGGCCTACTTGGTGGCAGTTTGCGATTGTTTCTAGACTACTAACTGTCAACGTACTCCAATTAGGCCTCTGTCTTCACTCTGTTTCGAGTATTTCCTCTGGCTTCCAACCACGCCAGTTGCTGCTCTGAAATGCCGTCTGCACAACCCACACTTGTTCCTGTGTTACTGGGGTTCTGTAACAGCAGCTTCTCCCTAGAGGTGAGTCAGGCAATGTCTCCTGCTCTGTCCACATTTCCACTACAAGTAGTGGGAATGTAGACAAAGCAGGAGACATTGCCGTGCTCAACTCTGGAGATGAGCAGATGTTACAGGACCCAGGTACCACAGGAACAAGTGTGGATTGTGCAGACGGCACTTGAGAGCAGAAACAGGCGGTGTTGTAGGCCGGAGGAAATACTCAAAACAGAGTGGAGACAGAGGGCAAATCAGAGAACATATTAAATCAGAGGTAGTCAGAAGTTGTAGGCAGCAGGAGAGTTTGCCGTACACACAGCAGGGGATCAGCTGACGTTACCGAACCCCACTTACACATGAGCGAGTGTTTTGTCTGTGCGGACAGCACTTCCGAGCACCAACTGGCGTTGTCGGAGCCCAGGGAAAATGAGGTAGTAGGCCGAGGCCTACTTGGAGCCAGGTGTAAATCTGAGGTTGTTTGACTGTGGAGGGAGCAGGACACTTTGCCGTACACACAGCAGGGGATCAGCTGACGTTACCGAACCCCACTTACACATGAGCGAGTGTTTTGTCTGTGCGGACAGCACTTCCGAGCACCAACTGGCGTTGTCGGAGCCCAGGGAAAATGAGGTAGTAGGCCGAGGCCTACTTGGAGCCAGGTGTAAATCTGAGGTTGTTTGACTGTGGAGGGAGCAGGACACTTTGCCATACACACAGCAGGGGATCAGCTGACGTTACCGAACCCCACTTACACATGAGCGAGTGTTTTGTCTGTGAGGACAGCACTTCTGAGCACCAACTGGCGGTGTCAGAGCCCAGGGAAAATCAGGTAGTAGGCCGAGGCCTACTTGGTGGCAGTTTGCGATTGTTTCTAGACTACTACTAACTGTCAACGTACTCCAATTAGGCCTCTGTCTTCACTCTGTTTCGAGTATTTCCTCTGGCTTCCAACCACGCCAGTTGCTGCTCTGAAATGCCGTCTGCACAACCCACACTTCTTCCTGTGTTACTGGGGTTCTGTAACAGCAGCTTCTCCCTAGAGGTGAGTCAGGCAATGTCTCCTGCTCTGTCCACATTTCCACTACAAGTAGTGGGAATGTAGACAAAGCAGGAGACATTGCCGTGCTCAACTCTGGAGATGAGCAGATGTTACAGGACCCAGGTACCACAGGAACAAGTGTGGATTGTGCAGACGGCACTTGAGAGCAGAAACAGGCGGTGTTGTAGGCCGGAAGAAATACTCAAAACAGAGTGGAGACAGAGGGCAAATCAGAGAACATATTAAATCAGAGGTAGTCAGAAGTTGTAGGCAGCAGGACACTTTGCCATACACACAGCAGGGGATCAGCTGACGTTACCGAACCCCACTTACACATGAGCGAGTGTTTTGTCTGTGCGGACAGCACTTCTGAGCAACAACGGGCGTTGCTGTAGCCCAGGAAATAAAGTTCAGGTCATAGAAACATGAACACAACAGGAAACCTGGATCCTGTTGCCAGCCAATTATTTATTCTGGAAGAGGACTGGCAAATTCAGGTGAGATCCAGGCCTTGTTCATTTTCACAAAAGTAAGCCGGTCAACATTATCGGCGGATAGTCGCGTGCGACGGTCTGTTACCACACCACCTGCAGCACTAAAGACACGTTCCGATAATAGACTGGGAGCAGGGCAAGCCAGCACCTCCAATGCATACTGGCTAAGCTCTGGCCATGTATCCAGCTTAGAGACCCAATACTTGAACGGGGAAGAGCCGTCTGGGAGAACACTAACAGGGCACGACAAGTAGTCTGTCACCATCTGACGGAAACGTTGCCTCCTGCTGACTGGAGCCGTCTGTGATGGTGTAGCCGTTTGTGGCGGTCCCACAAAACTTTTCCACATTTGGGCCATACTGGCCTTGCCTTGTCCTGCGGCACTGCCTCTGCTACCTCTTTGTGCAGAGCTTCCTCCACTGCCTCTACCCACATGGCTGGTTTGAAAAGCACTACCAGCAACACTTGTGGGGGGAATGGAGAACATGATGGCCTGCACAAGTGTTTATTGGTACTCCCGCATTTTTCGCTCCCGGTTCAACTGTGGTATGAGGCTTTGTAAGTTGTCCCGCTAGCGAGGATCTAGGAGGGTGTACACCCAATAATCAGCCGTGTGGAGAATGTTGGCGATGCGGCGGTCATTTAACAAGCACTGCAGCATGAAATCAACCATGTGTTGCAGACTGCCAACTGGACCGGAAACGCTGTCCCCAGCTTGAGGCAGCATCTCTGCCTGCTCAGCATCACCCCACCCTCGCTGTACACACTGACTACTAGAGCCTTGTGTACCTCCCTCCTCTGGAGAGATGTGTTCCTCCTCCTCCATTGACTCCTCGTCATCCTCCTCACTAAGTGTCCCCTGCCTGGGCCTTTGTGTGGAAGCACATTGTGCAGACTTGCCAGAAGCAGATGGCATTTCTGACTGCTCATCCTCAACCTCTTCAAAAACCTCCTCACTTAGTGCTTGTAAGGTTTTTTGAAGCAGACAGATGAGGGGGACAGTCATGCTGATTAGTGCATCATCTGCACTGGCCATCCGCGTGGAGTCATCGAAGGCACGCAAAACTTGGCAGATGTCCCTCATAGTGGCCCACTCAGTGGTGGTGAAGTGTGTCCGGCGCACAGTGCGACTTGTTTGCGCCTGATGCAGCTGGTACTCCATTACTGCTGCCTGCTGCTCCCACAACCGCTCCAACATATGTAACGTTGAATTCCACCTGGTGGGGAGGTCACATATGATGCGATGTTCTGGCAGGCGGAATCGGCATTGCAGAGATGCAATGCGCGATCTTGCCATGCTGGAACGCCGCAAGTGAGCACACTCTAGGCGAACTTTGTGCAGCAATGCATCAAGATCCGGATAGTCCCTCAGAAAGCTCTGCACGACCAAATTGAGCACGTGTGCCAGACATGGTATGTGAGTGAGGTTGCCTAGGCCCAGAGCTGCCACTAGATTTCGGCCATTGTCACTCACTACCAAACCTGGCTGGAGATTCGCTGGCACAAACCACACATCGCTCTCCTGCTTGATGGCATTCCAGAGCTCCTGTGCTGTGTGGCTCCGATTCCCCAAAGAAATTAATTTAAGGACGGCCTGTTGACGTTTGGCCACACCTGTGCTCATATCAGGCCTAACAGGCTCACGCAGTGCTGATTCCGAGGAACTAGAGTAGGAGGAGGACTCAATATGTACAGACTGCATTCCTGCAATCCTTGGAGTTGGCAGAATACGTGCAGAGCCACTCTCCAAATCTGTACCCGGCTCCACAACATTGACCCAATGGGCAGTGAGGGAAAGGTATCGTCCCTGTCCATGGCTACTGGTCCACGCATCGGTGGTCAGGTGGACCTTGCTACTGACGGCATTTAGTAGCGCATTTTTAATTTTTCCCTCCACATGCTTTTGCAGGGCAGGGACAGCTTGCTTGCTGAAATAAAAGCGGCTGGGCACATTGTATTGTGGAACTGCCAATGACATAAAGTTCCGGAATGTGTCAGTCTCCACCAGCCTGATGACAGCATCTCAAGGGCCAGTAGTTTGGCAATGCCGGCATTCAGAGCCAGTGCTCGGGGATGGTTTGCCGAGTATGGCCGCTTTTTCTCCCATGCCTGTGCTACCGATTGCTGGTGAGTGGCCTGGGAGGGTGCTGATGACTGCGAACGTGGTTCAGTGGGTGGAATTTCACTGGGTCTCTGGACAACAGTGGCAGTGGTTCTTCCATGGCGTTCCAGTGAGGAAGCCGAACCAGCTGTGTGTGAGCTGGAGGAAGAGGCCCCAACACGAGCTGAAGAGGTGGTAGGTGCTGCTGAAGGTTGGCCTACATCTTCAGTGTGTCTGTGTAACTCCACCTCGTGCTTGGTACGCACATGTTTCCACATATTTGTGGTACTGAGGTTGGTCACATTTTTGCCTCGTTTCACTTTCTGATGACACAGCTTGCATTTGACAAAGCAAATGTCATCTGCAACTGTGTCAAAAAAAGACCACGCACTGCAAGTCCTGGGAGCGCCCGTTTTGTGTTTTGGAAGAGGATTGCTCCTCACGGGTGCCAAAGTGGAGGCTACAGGCAACCAAGTCTGCCCCCGCCCTCTCCCTCCTCTTTTGGCCGTTCGGGGAATCTCTTCCTCAGATCTGCTCCCACCACCTTCCTGTGGCTGATGCCATGATGGGTCAAGGACCTCATCATCTCCACTCCCCTCTTCAAGCACCGGCTGGTCCTGGGTTGTCTCGCCAGCACCGTACGCACCAGAAATTGGCAACTGAGTCTCATCATCATCTGATGCATACTGAAGTGTGCTGACAATAGGCACTGGCCCACCCGCCTCTTCAGATTCAGAGGGACAAAGCAGTTGCGCATCACTGCATACTCCCTCTTCTTCACGCTCTAGAATCCTGCTTGGCTGGCCACCTCTTTCCAAGCCAACAGATTCTGAGAACAGAAGTAAAGATTGAGATGGCTCCTGTCCAGGGCTCTCAGACTGCCTGGGCAATTTGGCAGGTGGTGAAGAGACAGATGGTTGCTCTTCAGTGCTCTGGCCTTGGGAGGATGCGGAAGTCATTGAAGTGGATGCGTTAGCTGCCATCCATCCGACAACGCCTTCAATTTGTTCGTCACGCAGCAGTGGGGTACGGCGAGGTCCTACAAAGCTGCGCATGAAGGACTGTTGCCTGGTAAAAGTGGGGGATGCCGGGTCACTGGTGGCCGCAGCAGACACCGAATCCCCACGTCCTCTCCCTGCTGAATCCCCCCGTCCTCTCCCTGCTGAAACTCCACGGCCACGACCACGTGCCTTACTCCCTGCCTTCTTCATCTTGGTAGACTGATAAAGATAGGCAGAAAAGTAAAAAAGGGGTGGCTTAGTGTTCTTATTCCTGAACACCTGCTAACCAGTATAAGAAACACTAATTTGGCTAAGAGTGTGTGTACTACACTTTAATATGATCTAATGTGGCCTAGACAACTGTAAAGTGGAGTGTTTGGTGAACTTTATTTCCTTTTTTTTTTTGGGTGGGGGGAAAGGAAAGGATGTGACCAAAGTTTTAAAGCTATAGTATCACAAACTTTTTGGAACGATTACAATGCAGGAAGCTAACCTACAATGCAATTGATGAGGCTCCAAAAAATAGGGTGATACTAGCCTGGCTGGCCCTGAAGGGCACAAGCCAGCAAAAAGGCTCCTCTATCTAATCCTATATAGTGTTTGCAACCAACCAATGACAATGGATGCGGTTGGAAGCACACTAATATAGGAGCAAAAATCTGGCTAAATTTGCTGCAAAAAAAGGACTATGTATGAGGCAGTGACGCACGCTGAGCGGACTACAGCTAGCGGTGGCTGTAGAACACACTGCAACGTGAGCTGCACTCACACACAGAGAGACCTATCAGACAGCCAAAAACAGTGCAGAGAAATGGGCTATAGCACTGAAAGGCTGCTGAAAGGCTCCGCTGTCCACTCCTTTAGTGTTTGCAACCAACGTATATGGATACGTATGGAAGCACACTATACAGGAGAAAAAAAAAGCCGCAATAAAAGAAAAATGTGTATGATGCAGAGACACACGCTGGCCGGCCTACAAGCAGACGTGCCTGCAGGACACACAACACAGCGTGGGTCTGCACTCATACAGCCCTTGCAGACAGCTGTGAAAACAGCACTGCTAGGGAAAAGCAAGCTACAGTGGTGGTTTATGTAGCCTGGATAAAGCACAATATTGTTTTTAGAATCGCTATTTCTAACTGTCCCTCACAGTCTTCAACAGCAGCCTGTCCCTAACTGAATTCACAGCAGAGTGACCAGAAATGGCGGCTGCAGCGCTTTTTATAGTGCATCATGACATCATTTCAGCAGCCAATCACATCCATGCCAGTAGTTAACATGCCTACATGCCTAACAGGATATGCCCACACTTCTGAGGATCCCCATTGGCTGAATCAAATCGAGCGGGCTCCTAGCATTATGGGAACTTCCGATTCCGGTATTCGATATGAAAAAAGTATCGGAACTAAGTATCGGAATTCCGATACAGCTAATATCGGCCGATACCCGATACTTGCGGTATCGGAATGCTCAACACTAACCATGTAATATTATACTTTTCAAGAAAGGCATCCAGTCCCTTCTTAAATTTTATTAGGGAATCACTCATTACAACATCATATGGCAGAGAGTTCCATAGTCTCACTGCTCTTACAGTAAAGCATCCGCATCTGTGAGTATGCTTAAACCTTCTTTCCTCCAGACGTAGAGGATGCCCCCTTGTTCCCGTCACAGGTCTAAGAGTAAAAAGATCATAAGAAAGGTCTTTGTATTGTCCCCGCATATATTTATACATTGTAATAAGATCACCTCTAAGCCTTCGATTTTCTAAACTAAATAACCCCAGGTGTAATAACCTGTTTTGGTATTGCAGACCCCCCAGTTCCTTAATAACCTTGGTCGCTCTTCTCTGCACCCGCTCCAGTTCAGCTATGTCTTTCTTATACACCGGAGACCAGAATTGTACACAGTATTCTAAGTGTGGTCGCACTAGTGACTTAGCTAGAGGTAAAATTATGTTCTCCTCATGAGCATCTATGCCTCTTTTAATGCATCCCATTATTTTATTTGCCTTTGCAGCAGCTGCCTGACACTGGCCACTAAATGTGAGTTTGTCGTCCTCCCATACACCCAGGTCTTTTTCAGTGACAGTTGTGCCCAGTGTTTTACAATTAAGCACTTAATTATACATCTTGTTCGTTCTACCCAAGTGCATGACCTTACATTTATCCCCATTAAAGCTCATTTGCCATTTATCAGCCCAAGCTTCTAGTTTACATAAATCCTCCTGTAATATAAAATTGTCCTCCTCTGTATTGATTACCCTGCAGAGTTTTGTGTCATCTGCAAATATTGAAATTCTACTCTCTATGCCCCCTAAAAGGTCATTAATAAATATGTTAAAAAGAAGCGGGCCCAAAACTGACCCCTGTGGTACCCCACTGCTAACCGTGACCCAGTCCGAGTGTGCTCCATTAATAACCACCCTTTGTTTCCTATCCCTGAGCCAGCTCTTAACCCACCTACACATATTTTCCCCTATCCCCATTGTTCTCATTTTATGTATCAACCTTTTGTGTGGCACCGTATCAAAAGCTTTTGATAAGTCCATGTACACCACGTCCACTGCATTCCCTTGGTCCAGTCCTGAACTTACCACTTCATAAAAGCTTATCAGATTAGTCTGACAGGAACGGTCCCTTGTAAACCCATGTTGATATTGGGTCATGAGGTTATTCGTCTTCAGATACTCCAGCATAGTATCTCTTAGAAAACCCTCTAGGATTTTACCCACAGTTGAGGTTAAACTTACTAGCCTATAACTTCCAAGTTCAGTTTTTGTCCCCTTATTGAATACTGGCACCACATTTGCTATACGCCAGTCCTGTGGTACAGACCCTGTTATTATGGAATCTTTAAAGATTAAAAATAATGGTCTATCTATGACTGTGCTTAATTCCTGCAGTACTCGGGGGTGTATCCCTTTCGGGCCCAGGGATTTGTCAAATTTAGTGATTTTTAGATGCCGCCGTACTTCCTGCTGGGTTAAGCAGGTGACATTTAATGGAGAATTTTTATCCCTGATCATGTTATCCGTCATGGGATTTTCTTGTGTAAATACTGTTGAAAAAAAGTCATTTAGCATATTGGCTTTTTCCTCATCCTCATCCTCCTTTTCACCCAGACTATTTTTAAGGGGGCCAACACTATCATTTTTTAGCTTCTTACTATTTATGTACAGTCATGGCCAAAAGTATTCACACCCCTGCAATTCTGTCAGATAATATTCAGTTTCTTCCTGAAAATGATTGCAAACACAAATTCTTTGGTATTATTATCTTCATTTAATTTGTCTTAAATGAAAAAACACAAAAGAGAATGAAGCAAAAAGCAAAATATTGATCATTTCACACAAAACTTCAAAAATGGGCTGGACAAAAGTATTGGCACCCTCAGCCTAATACTTGGTTGCACAAGCTTTAGCCAAAATAACTGTGACCAACTGCTTCCGGTAACCATCAATGAGTTTCTTACAATGCTCTGCTGGAATTTTAGACCATTCTTCTTTGGCAAACTACTCCAGGTCCCTGATATTTGAAGGGTGCCTTCTCCAAACTGCCATTTTTAGATCTCTCCACAGGTGTTCTATGGGATTCAGGTCTGGACTCATTGCTGGCCACCTTAGAAGTCTCCAGTGCTTTCTCTCAAACCATTTTCTAGTGCTTTTTGAAGTGTGTTTTGGGTTATTGTCCTGCTGGAAGACCCATGCCCTCTGAGTTAGACCCAGCTTTCTTGCACTGGGCCCTATATTTTGCTGCAAAATTTGTTGGTAGTCTTCTCACTTCATAATGCCATGCACACGGTCAAGCAGTCCAGTGCCAGAGGCAGCAAAGCAACCCCAAAACATCAGGGAACCTCCGCCATGTTTGACTGTAGGGACCGTGTACTTTTCTTTGAATGCCTCTTTTTTCTCCTGTAAACTCTATGTTGATGCTTTTGCCGTAAAAGCTCTACTTTTGTCTCATCTGACCAGAGAACATTCTTCCAAAATGTTTTAGGCTTTTTCAGGTAAGTTTTGGCAAACTCCAGCCTGGCTTTTTTATGTCTCGGGGTAAGAAGTGGAGTCTTCCTGGGTCTCCTACCATACAGTCCCTTTTCATTCAGATGCCGACGGATAGTACGGGTTGACACCGTTGTACCCTTGGACTGCAGGGCAGCTTGAACTGGTTTGGATGTTAGTGGAGGTTCTTTATCCAACATCCGCACAATCTTGCATTGAATTTTTCTTTTCCGGCCACATCTAGAGAGGTTAGCCACAGTGCCATGGGCTTTAAACTTCTTGATGACACTGCGCACGGTAGACACAGGAACATTCAGGTCTTTGGAGATGGACTTGTAGCCTTGATATTGCTCATGCTTCCTCACAATTTGGTTTCTCAAGTCCTCAGACAGTTCTTTGGTCTTCTTTCTTTTCTCCATGCTCAATGTGGTACACACAAGGACACAGGACAGAGGTTGAGTCAACTTTAATCCATGTCAACTGGCTGCAAGTGTGATTTAGTTATTGCCAACACCTGTTAGGTGCCACAGGTAAGTTATAGGTGCTGTTAATTACACAAATTAGAGAAGCATCACATGATTTTTCGAACAGTGCCAATACTTTTGTCCACCCTCTTTGTTATGTTTGGTGTGGAATTATATCCAATTTGGCTTTAGGACAATTCTTTTTGTGTTTTTTCATTTAAGACAAATTAAATGAAGATAATAATACCAAAGATTTTGTGTTTGCAGTCATTTTCAGGAAGAAACTGAGTATTATCTGACAGAATTGCAGGGGTGTCAATACTTTTGGCCATGACTGTAGTTAAAGAATATTTTGGGATTATTTTTACTTTCTCTGGCAATGAGTCTCTCTGTCTCAATCTTTGCTGTCTTGATTTGCTTTTTACAGAATTTATTTAATTTTCTGTATTTATTTAATGCCTCATCACTACCTACTTGCTTTAATTCTCTAAATTCTTTATTTTTATCTCTTATTGCACCCCTTACAGCTCTATTTAACCATAGTGGCCTCCTCCTATTTCTAGCATGTTTATTCCCATATGGTATATATTGTGCACAGGTCCTATTCAGGATGCTAATAAACGTCTCCCATTTTCTTTGTGTATTTTTATGTCTCAGGATATCGTCCCAGTTTAATTGCACCAAGATCATCTCTCATCCGTTGGAAATTTGCTTTCCTGAAGTTTAGTGTCCTTGTAACCCCTCTACTATACATCTTATTAAAGGATCCATGAAAACTTATTAATTTGTGATCACTATTACCCAAGTGACCCCCAACCCTTACATTTGATATGCGGTCTTGCCTGTTGGTTAATATTAGGTCTAGCAGTGCCCCCCCTCTTGTTGGGTCCTGAACCAGTTGTGAAAGGTAATTGTCTCTCATAGTTGTCAAAAACCTATTACCTTTGCTGGAACTGCAGGTTTCGGTTCCCCAATGTATTTCAGGGTAGATGAAGTCCCCCATAATAAAGACTTCTCCTTGAGTCGCCGCTTCATCTATTTGCTTTATGAGGATATTCTCTGTAGCTTCCATTATTTTTGGAGACTTATAACAAACCCCTATCAGTAATTTATTATTTTTCCCCCCTCCCCTTATCTCTACCCACAGGGACTCTACATTTTCATTAGATTCATATATATTATCACGAAGGATGGGTTTTAAGGATGATTTTACATATAAACACACACCTCCCCCTCGCTTATTTGTTCGGTCATTTCTGAACAGACTATAGCCCTGTAAATCAACCGCCCAGTCATGGCTCTCGTCCAGCCATGTCTCAGATATCCCCACCATGTCATAATTATGTTCCAACAACATTAACTCCAATTCCTCCATTTTGCTGGCGAGGCTTCTGGCATTAGTATACATGCACTTTATATATCTCTCTGTACCTCTATTCTTTCTTAAATTATTAACTGTTCTAACCCCACCCCCCATGCCACCCCCAATTTCATTATTTGTGCCCAAGTCTCTATCTGCACTGTCTTCCCCTCCTATAAAAGGAATACCCTCCCCCCGTCCCTAGTTTAAACACTCCTCCAACCTTCTAGCCATTTTCTCCCCCAGCACAGCTGCTCCTTCCCCATTGAGGTGCAGCCCGTCCCTAGCGTAGAACCTGTAGCCAACTGAGAAGTCGGCCCAGTTCTGCAGGAACCCAAACCTCTCCTTCCTACACCAATTCCTGAGCCACTTATTAACCTCCCTAATCTCCCGTTGCCTCTCTGGCGTGGCACGTGGTACAGGAAGTATTTCCGAAAATACCACCTTGGAGGTCCTTGCTTTAAGCTTACAGTCTAATTCCCTGAAATCATCTTTAAGGATCTTCCACCTACCTCTAACTTTGTCATTTGTGCCAATGTGCACCATGACCACTGGATCCTCACCAGCCCCTCCCAGTAATCTGTCAACCCGACCAGCGATGTGTCGGACTCGAGCACCAGGTAGGCAGCACACCGATCGACGATACCTGTCTTTGTGACAGATTGCCCTATCTGTTTACCTAATAATTGAGTCTCCCACTACCAGAACCTGTCTGGCCTGCCCTGCTGTCCTATTTCCCCCCTTACTGGAGCAGACACTCCTCCGGCTTTCAGAGGACATGCCTTGCTGCAGCAGTGCTACTCCTGCACTAACACTCCCCTCATCTGCCAACTTAGCAAACTTATTGGGGTGTGCCAGATCAGGACTAGCCTCCCTGGTGCTCTTCCCTCTACCCCGCCTTCTAACTGTCACCCAGCTAGCTGCTTCATTGTCCTGCAGCTCCAACTTAGCATCCCCCCATGCATATGTTCATTCTTTTGAGCATTTAGTTATCTTTTTAAAAGTATTAGCTTTAACAAAAGCTCGAGTGTGCAATCGCCCATTAAACATTATAACCTTAAAATCCCCGTGCCTCACAGTCTGTTACACAACCCAAGTCTTTGGCCCTAATTGATCAGGCAGTTTTTGCCAGAATTCAGGTGTTAAACTGATTGAAATATCACAACATTTTTGCACATCTCAAACTTGTGCCAATCCCGACCATCACTTTTAGTGATGAGCGAGTATACTCATTGCTTGGGTTTTACCGAACATGCTCGGGTGTCCTCTGAGTATTTTGGCGTGCTCAGAGATTTAGTTTGTGCCGATGCAGCTGCATGATTTGCGGCTCCTGGACAGCCTGAATACAAGTGAGGGTTGCCTGTTTAAGTAATTTCCACGTGTATTCAGGCTGTCCAGCAGCGGCAAATCATGCAGCTGTGTCGACACAAACTAAATCTCCGAGCACGCCAAAATACTTGGAGGACACCCGAGCATGCTCAGGAAAACCCGAGCAACGAGTATACTCGCTCATCCTGACTGACAAATTCCTCATTTATGCCACACAAAGGTAGTGCAAATTATGACAAATGTTCATCAATCTGTTTGCGCAACTCAAAAATTATGACATTTCATACTATGAATCTAACAAAAATGCTTGATAAATTGATGCCAAAGTGACTTGTATTTACCCCATTACATACTAAATTGCTATGCTTACTCTGAGAAACACTGTTTATTATTATGCACTATTGTGCTTTGAATTCTCTGTGTGTAAATCATCATAGTGAAAGCTTACAATTAGTGATGAGCGAGTATACTCATTGCTCGGGTTTTCCAGAGCATGCTCGGGTGTCCTCCAAGTATGTTGACGTGCTTGGAGATTTAGTTTCTGTCACCGTAGCTGCATGATTTGTGGCTGCTAGACAGCCTGAATACATGTGGGGATTTCCTAACAAACAGGCAATCCCCACATGTATTCAGGTTGGCTAGCAGCCGCAAATCAAGCTGCGGTGGCAAAAACTAAATCTCTGATCACACCAATATACTCGGATGACACCCAAGCATGCTCGGAAAAACGAGCAACGAGTATACTCACTCATCACTACATATTATACCAGTGTTGCACCAAGTATTATAAAATGAGCTGAGAGACAGGATGGAAGTTAGTATGTGGCTGAAACATAGCAGAGATACTGCACATGCACAAGCTGCCCGCATATATTCCTGGCTTCTAAGAGAGGAGAACAGGTCAGTTGAAGATGCAGGAAAAGAGGCAGTTGTAAATACAAACATCACTGCCAAACAGAACAGGTGTGAACAGGTGCATACTAAGAGTAGACATCTCCATATATAACAAATAAATAAAGTTGCACTCTGTAAAGCTATAGCATAGAATTATGAAATATATGAATTAATATACTTAATGATTGCATGCTATATTGTTACAGATTGCAACTTTATTTGTTAGGAGGCAATTGTAGGTGTCAACCTGGCCTTGAGTCAATCGGTGGTAAGCACGGACTTCTTCCCTTGCTTACAATTTACACCGCCCAGATCCACCTTTCCTCCTCTTCCTGTCTCACACAACACAGAAGCAATACCCGCCGCCACTGGCCATCTTCTCATCTGCGGCTCCCTCTTCGGCAGCCCTGTCTCTCTGGTGGCTCCCAGGCCTACTCCAAGTCTTCGACGGCTCAATCTCCGATTCAGCGACTCCCTCTCCATCACCGGCTCCCCCAGACCTGCCCTGGCTCTTATCCTCCAGCAGCTTGTCTCCACTGAGGACAGTCAGCTGGGAAACTCATTCCACAGACAGTACTACAGGAATTGAAAGAGCAATTCATTGCTTTGAAGGGAGCTGTGCAGAAATCTGCCAAAACTCCTGAACTCGTGGCAGTCTCTGACAGAACCTCTTGCCCAACCGGGTTAGGTAAACCAGAAAGGCAGACCTCTCTAAAACCGCAAATCCAAATCACTATAAGGAAAGATTTTAAGATCTTTGGACAGATTGGGGAGTGCGAACAGAAGGAGAAACTGTCTTAAGGCTCATGGCTCATTCACACGTCAGTAGTTTGCATCAGTGTTTGTATGCCAAAGCCAGGAATGGAACTTACCGAGAAAAAATATAATTGAAAGACTGACTCCTGTTCTTTGTTTTGGAGACACTCCTGATTTTTGGCATACAAATACTGATGAAATAATGATTAAAAATACTGATGTGTGAATGAGGCCTTAAACAAACGTGTTGCACCAGATTGATGCAGGATTGCAGAAAGCTACCAGTCAAATGAAATCGTCAAGGGGGTGGTGAAAGCCATCAGCCCACTACTGAACCTCTGAAATATGCTGGAAGTGAAGTCACTTGACATTACCACAACTGAAGATGATTTTAAAGTTGCACTATAAAGAAGAAAGCACTTCAGAATTGTTCCACCAACTCACTAACATCTCACAGGACCATAAGGCGTCTCCTCAAAGTTTTTTGTTCAGAGCAATTGAATTAAGGACAGACTGTTTGCATCCCGTCATGTAGAGGAGGGGGAAAAGTTTGATGCCGGGCTAGTCCAGAAGAAATTTTTGAGATCTGTAGTAACATGGTTAATCAGCAAAGACATCAAGTTGCAGATGAAACAGTAACTAGAAGATCCTGGCATTCTGGATGAAATCTTAATTGAAAAGATGAATGAGGCAGCCAGTTTGGAGTAAGAGAGTGAACAGAAATTAAAGAGGTTCTGCTACCAAAACTAGCAAAATAAATCAGCTGAAGTTGGAGAGCCCAAGTCAGAAAATCATTTGTCAGTATCCAGCCAGCACCGCTGAGCAGGGACTCACCCGCACTGTAGGGAGGCCCGGGGTAAGGTACAGCCGGAAAGTACAGATACACAGGACCTGTGGATGCTGAATTTTAGCAAGCAGTGAAGGACCTACGGTCATGTGACTGCAAGGGGGTGGGGCTTAGCATCCTGCTTTCAGAGATGGCAGGACACTATACAGAAATACTCAGTCAGGCAAAATGGAGGTCATACACAGAGATAGCAGCAAAGTACCAGGGATAAGACAGAACGGATAGTTAGGGCCAAGCAGGGGTCAAAACCAAGCAGACATAGAAGGTACCAAGCAGAATCCAACAAGCAATATCCAAAGAACAGACCAATTTGTACACAGATTATCAAGCAACCAGAGCACAGCACAAACACACTCAGGGGTCACCACACAATGCCAAGTGTGAAAGTATAACTGACTGGGGATGGGAGCTTCCTGGGGCAATAAGAAGCTTTCCCAGAACCAATGAGAGGCCACCATAATAAGTCCCAGGTGTGCAGGTAAGAGTCTGCACTGAGATCAAACCATTAACCCCAGAAGTGCCGGTCCACCAGCACTGGTATCATGACATCATCCTGGAGACTCACAGCATCACTACCGAGTGTGAACCCCAAATAGCCTGCAAAAGAGAAAACAGCCGGTGCTGACTGGGAAGAGGAAATCGGAGAACTCTGAGCTGAGTTGACAACAGTAAAAAAATTGATTTGCCTCAGGCCAGAGACCAGACGGTTTAGATCCAGGGGTAGGTTACAAAATAGAAGATATCTTGCTTGTGAGCCTGGCTGGACATCAATTCAGAGCGCTGTCTGTGTCCATTTTCTTAGTTGTGGTGACGAAGGACATTATGCCAATGAATATCAGGTGTCACAATTGCTTGGTTAAAAGGCAGAAGGTTGGCAGTGCGAGACGACTGGTAATTGAGACACAGATGAGGCCCCAGAAACAAACACCACCAACCCCCAGAGCAGCTTTTGAGATGAAATGGCTGCATCAGCACTATCCCCAGGTGTGTGACCATCTTTACCCACTGCAAGATAGACAGGGGCATCAGCCACTTAATGCCCAGTGCGGAAGTCAGACTATGCATTCCTGGAAACAAGATTTCTCAGTCATAGCCTCATCAACCTAATCGGTGAAAGTTAGATGGACTCCTTGTGAAAGTTCTGTGGGACACAAGTGCTCAAGCAAGCCTCCTAAATGAAAAATGGAGAAATTGCCATTTACCACACACCTGGTTTTGCCCGAGTGACAGTGCTGTAGATGAATATGACAAAACATGAGTTTAGATTTAACCCTAAGACTATGTTAGCTCACATTGGAACCATTGAGGTGGTGTATCCAGCCAGTGTGAGGCCAGTCAAGGTTTCTGCAGTGAGTTTAGTTTCCAAACCAAGGAGCAAAGTGTGTCCAGGGGTTAGAACCACACAAGCAACCTCAGGAGCCTGGAACCCTCCAGTATCCCTTGAGCACCTGAGTGCTGAAGATTTAGCGGTAGCTAAACAGATATTAAGG
Source organism: Dendrobates tinctorius (assembly GCF_039654945.1). Taxonomy (NCBI): domain Eukaryota; kingdom Metazoa; phylum Chordata; class Amphibia; order Anura; family Dendrobatidae; genus Dendrobates; species Dendrobates tinctorius. The sequence continues at coordinate 11,925,631 of NW_027361765.1, forward strand.
GAAAAGTGTCACACATTCTCAAAGGATGACTCTGATATAGGGTGTATCTAGTTATTTCACCTGAAGATCAACCTGAAAGACACTACCCTGGTAACCAGAAGTTACATGACTGTGCCTAAACCACTGCACCATGAATTGAAAGAATATCTAGAAGACCTAATTAACAGAGGTTGGGTTCAAAAATCAAAGTCTTCCCACACCTCTCCTATTGTCTTTGTTAGGAAGAAGGACGGCATGCATAGGCTCTGTTGTGAATACCGGGAACTTAACAGAAAGTCAATCCCTGAGCCGCACCCGATACCTAAGTTTCTTCGTAAGTACCTGATTCTCTGTCCTTGTCCAGGGTAAGGAAGAATCCAGTAGACCCCTGACAGCCTTCAACACACCATCTGGATTGTACGAGTGGATCCATATACCATTTGGGCTCAACTATGCACCGGCAGAATTCCAGAGGATGATGGAAGCATGTCTAGAGGGGTTAAGGGATGATATCTGCAAGCTGTACCTAGATGACAATGTGTTAACCAAAAATTCAAGATGCACATTATAAATCTATAGGGTCAGAACTTAATCAATGTAATGCAGTTCCCCCATTGTCAAGGATATATAAGAGTGGAGTACTCCTACTGATTGAAAACAATGCGAAAAAAATGGAATAGCCATAAACCACAAAGATGAAATAAAAGATGAAGTTTATTCAATAAAGTACATAAAATATCAAATACCAAACAAAAGGTCTTGAAGCAAAGCAGGAACAAACAGTAGGGGGCTATACCATGAAAAATGTCATCTATGGGATCAGAATCACCAAATAGTAATAAGATGTGTATAGGTGATCGGTTGTGAGTGTGAACTAGCAGAAACTTCAACAGATTTTGTGAGGAAAATTCAGTATATAAAGGGGTACAAAAAAGTAAAGAATTGGGAGTACTGGTTATACATGTGTCAACATGAAGTAAAGTGCATACAGTGCAAATTTTATACTAATACCTAATAAGGTTAAGCAGATTACAGTTTTCCACATGAGCCCCAAAGGTAACTGCTATTCACTAATCAAAAAATAAACCTATCAATTATACCCATGTTGTGCTGAAATGGAATGCTCCACACAGCTCCAACGTGCATTAAGCTATCGCTTTATCGAGACATGCACCTCCCCTTGAAGAAGTTTAGGGAGAATAACTCCTAGGGTTGGTTAAACCAACTAGAAAGAAGACGAATGTTGGGAATAACATTAAATTAGGAGAGAAGAGTGTGACAGATAGAAGTTGCAATGTTGATTTAGAATCATACAGGAACTATAGGGGTTAAAATGGTTATAGCAGATAGAAAGTAGTTAGCTCAGCCCCAGGGGATACTGGGAAAGTTGTAATTGTGTTTCGGGATTTCCAAGAGTAAGGTGTGTATTAGAGAGTCTCCTGTCAGACTGAGATCGGACAAGCTGTATAGACCAGTTCTTCTATAGAACCGATTGCTGTAATCAAAGACGCAGTCAGGATAGCCAGAAGCATCTTTATTATCTCAAAATAGAAGTCAGAGAGCTACAGCACTGGACTTATCCCCCCTCCCCCAGGTTGACACTGTGTGTGAAGGGACGGTATCGGTGAAGAGAAATGCTCTTTTAAGAGACTTTCATATGTGTTGATGAAACATTGCAAGAAGAGAAGTGATTTTGAGTGATGAAAAGAAGCTTGAATAAAACCCCCGTGATCAACTTTAGCTCAGAACTGTGTCATAGCTGTATGCCTTTAAAATAAAACCACCCCTCTGCTAAGAAGAATTATAATTAATGGTCACCCTGAGTAAGATTTCTCCAGGATTCCAAATGGAACTTATGTTACCTTTTGTATCGCTTTCATATACTAAGTGGCGTGCATGCATCAATTATACAAGACTAGAAGGATACAACTTATTTGCAAGAAACAGACTTGATAAACGAGGAGGGGGTGTCGCATTGTATGTTAGAAACGCGTATATCTGCACAGAGATTGAAGCTTCAGAGACTGGGAGTTCTGTGGAAACTGTTTGGGTAAGAATACAAGGACAGAACAATGGAAAGGACACCATTGTAGGCATTTACTACAGGCCGCCTGTGCAAGCTGAAGATATGGATGAACTCTTTATGCATCAAATGGCCAAGTTCTCCAAAAAATATGACATAGTTGTCATGGGAGATTTCAACTATCCAGACATTTGTTGGGAATCTCTCTCAGGCAAAACTAACAGGTCAAGGAAATTCTTATCCTCTCTTGCTGACAACTTTATCTTCCAAAAGGTAAGGGAGAAAACAAGGGGAACTGCTACCTTGGATCTAATCATTATAAACAGGGAGGAAATGGTTGAGGAGGTAAAAGTGGCTGGGACCCTAGGAGGTAGTGACCATGCTATTTTAGAATTTTGGATAACTAGAGGCGGAAGACCTGTGAAGACTCAGACGTCAAGGTTAGATTTCAGAAAGGCAGATTTTAAGGGATTCAGAAAGAGAATTGGAGGGATCCAATGGCTGGATATCCTTAAAGACAAAAATGTCCAGGAAGGATGGGAAATCTTGAAAAATGAAATTCTCAAAGCACAGTTGTTAACAATTCCGAAAAGAGGGAAGAATAGGAAGCATTTAAGGAAACAAGGATGGATGAACACAGAACTTAAGCACATGCTAAAAAGGAAGAAAAAAATGTTTATAAAATGGAAAGAGGGAGGCATATCTAAAGAAGAATATAATGCTGTCTGCAGAACCTGCAGGGCACAAATCAGATTATCTAAAGCTGAAAATGAATTGAGGCTTGCAAGAGATGTCAAAAGCAATAATAAAGGATTTTGGGGATATGTCAAAAGTAAAAGAAAAGTCAAAGATGCTATAGGATTTTTACAGGATGAAAATGATGAAATGATAAGACAGGATGTTGAGAAGGCTGAACTTTTAAATTCCTATTTTGCATCTGTTTTCTCTCAGAAAGGAAATGTAACATCAACTGTTCTTCACTGTCCTATTAAGGGAATAGAAGAATCCAGGATATCTATAAACAGAAAGATAGTGAGGAAACACTTAGCTAACCTAAATGAATTCAAGTCTCCAGGTCCAGATGAATTACACCCCAGAGTACTGAAGGAGATAGCAGAAGAAATTTTTGAACCCCTCTCCATAATCTTTGAAAATTCTTGGAGAACAGGAGAAGTGCCAGAAGACTGGAGAAGAGCAAATGTTGTTCCTATCTTCAAAAAGGGGAAGAAGGTGGACCCAGGCAACTATAGGCCGGTGAGTCTGACTTCTATACCAGGAAAGATCTTTGAACAAATTATTAAACAACATGTATGTCAATACCTGGATAAGAATGAAGTGATTAAACAGAGTCAGCATGGGTTTGTAACTAATAAGTCATGTCAGACTAACTTAATTTCCTTCTATGACGGTATCACTGATTGGGTGGATCAAGGAAATGCTGTAGATATAGTATATCTTGACTTCAGCAAAGCATTTGATAAAGTCTCTCATACAATCCTTATTGAAAAAATGACTAAGTATGGAATGGACAAGGCAACTGTTAGGTGGATTCATAACTGGCTTAGTGATCGGACCCAAAGAGTGGTCGTAAATGGCTGCACATCCAGTTGGAAGAATGTCTCAAGTGGGGTACCACAGGGCTCTGTCCTGGGCCCTGTATTGTTCAACATCTTTATCAACGATTTAGATGAAGGAATTGAGGGTAAACTGATTAAATTTGCTGATGACACAAAGCTAGGAGGGATAGCTAATACTAGAGAAGAGAGAGAGAGGATTCAAAAAGATTTAAATAAACTGGAGAAGTGGGCAGCAACTAACAGAATGGTTTTTAACAGGGAGAAATGCAAAGTACTACATCTGGGCAATAAAAATGAAAAAACCATATATAGAATGGGAGGAATAGGGCTAAGTGACAGCACATGTGAGAAAGACTTAGGTATACTAATAGATCACAGACTGAATATGAGTCAACAGTGTGATGCAGCAGCAAAAAAGGCAAATGCAATTCTAGGATGTATTAACAGAAGCATACAGTCTAGATCACGTGAAGTCATTATTTCCCTCTACTCCTCTTTGGTCAGACCTCATCTGGAATATTGTGTCCAGTTTTGGGCACCACATTTTAAAAAAGACATCAACAAACTGGAGCAAGTTCAGAAAAGAGCGACCAGAATGGTGACCGGTCTGCAAACCCTGTCTTATGAGGAAAGGTTGCAGGATTTGGGAATGTTTAGTTTGCAAAAGAGAAGACTGAGAGGAGACTTAATAGCTGTCTACAAATATCTAAAGGGCTGTCACATTGTAGAAGGATCAACTTTATTCTCATTTGCACAAGGAAAGACTAGAAGCAATGGGATGAAACTGAATGGGAGGAGACACAGATTAGATATTAGAAAAAACTTTTTGACAGTTAGAGTGATCAATGAGTGGAACAGGCTGCCACGAGAAGTGGTGAGTTCTCCTTCAATGGAAGTCTTCAAACAGAGGCTGGACAGACATCTGACTGGGATGATTTAGCGAATCCTGCTTTGAGCAGGGGGTTGGACCAGATGGCCCAGGAGGTCCCTTCCAACTCTACGATTCTATGATTCTATGATTCTATGATATATAATATATATATATATATATATATATATATATATATATATATATATATATATTCATGGCAGAAAGTGTGGGCATCCTTGATATTGTTTTAGAAAATGAAGTATTTCTCCCAGAAGAGTATTGCAGTTATACATGTTTTGTTGCACACATGTTTATTTCCTTTGAGTGTATTGGAAAAACACTAAAAACAAAAGACAAAAGGGGAAATTGGACATAATTTCACACAAAACTCCAAAAATAAACTGGACAAAATTGTTGGCACCTTTCCAGAATTGTGGGTAAATAACTTTGGTTTAAGTAGGTGATGCTTGTTCAAATTCACTTCTGGCAAGTAACATGTGTGGGCAATATGATAATCACACCTGAAACCAGATGAAAAGAGGAGAAGATCACTCAATCTTTGCATTGTGTGTTTACTTTTGCCACAAAAAGCTTGGAGAAGAGAACTGTCTGAGTACCTGAGAACCAAAATAGTTGAAAAATATCAACCATCTCAAGGTGACAAGTCCATCTCTAGAGATCTTGATGTTGCTTTGTCCATGGTGTGCAAAATAATCAAGAAGTTTTTCAAACCATGTAACTTTAGCTAATCTCCCTGGATGTAGACAGCAGAGAAAAATTGATGAAAGATTGCAGCGCAAGAGTGTCAGGATGGTGGATAAGCAGGCCTAATCAAATTGCAAAGAAATTCAAGCAGTCTTGCAGGATTTTGGTGCATCAGTGTCAGCATGACCTATCTGCCAATATTTGAATAAAATGAAACGGTATGGCAGGAGAACCAGGAGGACACCACTGCTGACACAGAGACATAAAAAAACCTAGACTGTAGTCTGCCAAAATATACTGTACGTGAGTAAGCCAAAATCCTTCTGGGAAAGTATGAACAGATGAGACCAAGACAGAGCTTTTTGGCAAAACACATCATTCTACCATTTACCGATAATGGAATGAGGCCTACAATGAAAAGGACACAATACCTACAGTCAAGTTTGGTGGAGATTCAAATATGTTTTGGAGTTGTTTAGCTGGCACTGAGTGTCTTGACTGTGTGCAAGGCAACATGAAATCTGAAGATTACCAAAGGATTTTGGGTCGCAATGTAGTGCCCAATGTAAGAAAGCTGGATTTGCTTCCTAGGTCATGGGTCTTCCAGCAGGACAAGGGCCCCAAACACACTTCAAGAAGCACTCAAAAAATGAATAGAAACAAAGTGCTGCAGAGTTCTGTAATAGGCAGCTATAAGACCTGGGCTGCAATATCTCCAGAAAATTACATACCATGATGAGACCCTCTGCATGACCTCCGTTGCCCCCTTGAACTTTGGATGCTCCACCCCCTTTTTTAGCCTCCGCTCCACAGCATGAAATGGTTTGCCTCCCCAAGGAGCCATTGGCCCCTGAATAAACTTTGTCATCCCCAAGTGTGGCAAAATTTCATTCTTCAAGTCTGCATATTCTTTGGTGTCCTATAAGGCTAAATCATAGTAGACCTTTTGTGGCTTCCCTGTTAAATATGGCTCCAGGATATCTGCCCACTGCTCTGGTGGCAGTTTCTAAATATCTGTCATTCTTTCAAAAACAGGTAATAGGCCACTGTCATCATCCAGAGTCATTTTCTGCAAGGCTCTTCTCACTGCCTTCCGAACAGAGAAATCAACAGCTGATCTTGCTGATCTTGGAGTCGGAACTGCGAACATGTCACGAATCGCCTCTGCGAATAATTCAAACTGCTGCTGCTGTTGTCAGTGCTAGACTTGCTGCTGCTGGATTTGTTGCTGCTGCTGCTTGAGCTGTTGCATAAACAACTTATTTGTCTGTAAAGTGCTATGGAATTAATGGAGCTATATAAATGAGTAAAATAAATAAAGAAAATTTGTCTCTTGCTGTGCCAGATGTTGCAGTGCCTGCACCAAGTCCTCCCTGCTATCTGACATTGCTCCCTTGCTTATAGCCACCTTGAACCAAGGTATGCACTACTTCTGTAGTAGTTGTGACACCACAGAGTCTGGTTGTCACAGTGACATTACCTTCCTCTAAGAGGTGAAGTCATGCTTGGAGGCAGAAAGGGACCCCCATGCCAGTCAGCATAGATTTAATCACAATTTCCTGCTGCAGGTCAAAAAAGGGAGCTGCCTTATAAATTCTGGCCAGCAGAGGGGGTTGGTGAGTCAGCTAGAAATCAGCTGAGGGGGTTGTCATGGAAACGAAACAGCTGTGAGCTTTGAGGAGAGATGGAAATGACAGTTAAACGTGAGGACGTGAGGTAAAAGGATCTTTCTGGTAGATCCTGTCCGATAAAGACAGGCAGCTGATCTGTGAAGAGGGAAAGGACAAGAGCAGAGACTGAGAGACTCTAGGGAAGCTAAAATACTGCATATAGCAGACCTCTGAGTGAAGCGCTAATAAAGAGAAAAGGGACATCAGAGTCCAAGGCTGACAGGAGTTGTATGCCCTGATAGCCGAATCTGAAAGTACAGGGGATTGTAAATTCCTGTGCACATTAATCACCTGAGGACACAGCAGCAGATAAGGAGCCCGGGGCCGACGGTGAAGAGAACGGTACCCGTGGAATAGGCTCACGCTGACAGCCGTACAGGTTAGTGAAACCATCACGAATAGAGGGTCGCAGCATAGTTATATACAGCGGAGACCCACACACATAGCGCAGAAAATCGTAGTTACTTACCGATAACGGTATTTCTCTGATCCCATGACGGCACAATGGAGAGAGAGGGATCCGCCCTCAGGGACAGGAAACCTACAGATGAAAAAGGCGGTACCTCTCTCCCGCATCAGTTGGTTTACAGAGCATTACACAGAACTCTCAGCTGCAACTCAAACTGTTATAAAAAAATCCAACATTAATCAAATTAAGCTTAACAAAGGCACTGCGTGGCTAAGTACTAACGCTAACTAACTCACTCTTATGTGCACACCTGTGTGTGTGAAAGGGAGGGGATGTACGGGTGCCATCATGGGATCAGAGAAATACCGTTATCGGTAAGTAACTATGATTTTCTCTTTCCCCCATGATGGCACCACGGAGAGAATTACAAAGATTGTACATCTAGGGAGGGACCACCGCCTCCAGAACCCTTTTCCCAAAGGTGAGATCTGAAGAGGAGGTCAAGTCTAGATGGTAATGTTTGAAAAATGTAGAGGGGGAAGACCAAGTGGCAGCTCTACATTTCTGATCTATTGAAGCGCCGGCTTTCTCTGCCCAGGATGACGCCACTGCCCTGGTTGAGTGGGCCCTTACGTCCTCCGGTATGGCCACCCCGCAAGAGGAGTAGAATAGGGTGATGGCTTCTCTTATCCACCTCGCCAGTGTGGCCTTCGATGCTTTTTGACCCTTCCGAGGACCCTGAAAGCAAACAAACAGAGCCCTATCCTTCCTAAATTCCCTCGTGGTTGTTAAATATTGGACCAGGCATCTTTTTACATCTAAAGTGTGCAACACCTCTTCTGTTTTGTTTTTGGGATTGGGGCAGAAAGAGGGTAGGGAAATTTCCTGGGTCCTATGAAACTGTGACGACACCTTGGGGAGATATGCTGGGTCGGTTTTAAGAATTACCCTATCATCCAGAATCTGCGTGAAGGGTGCGTGGGCAGACAGAGCTTGCATGTCACTAATACAGTGGGCAGAAGTTAAGGCTACGAGGAGGGAAGTCTTAAGTGACAATATTTTTAAGGGAGCCTCGGCTAGGGGTTCGAAGGGAGATTTGGTTAGTGCGTTTAGCACCAGGTTTAGATCCCGGGGGGGTGGCCTCCCTTTTTTCCCTTTTTTCCCGGGATCGGCAGACTTCCTGGATTCTTCACTGCCTCTCCCCACTCACCCTCAAGGCCCGCCGACCCCGATGGTGGTGCTTCGGGGGGGGGAGCCTGTTCAAAGCCTCGACCCAGCCGAGGCAGGGAGCCCCGCTGCCTTATTGCCGGTCTGGATCGGTCCCCGGAATCCTGCGACGACTTCCAGGTACGTGTGTAGGTTCCCCGTCAGGGACAGGAAACCAACTGATGTGGGAGAGAGGTACCGCCTTTTTCATCTGTAGGTTTCCTGTCCCTGAGGGCGGATCCCTCTCTCTCCGTGGTGCTGTCATGGGGGAAAGAGAAAGGAAGGTCCAAAATCCCCACCTGGCAAGGTGGATCCTCTGAATGCCTCCAGGCGAGCCGGACTCATTCCATCACCTGTATGTGGTACTCCGGACTGCAACCTATTACCAGTAAAAGGTAAAGAAACTGCACCTCTCTGTCTTTCTCTCATTTATCTGCACCCCAACGTTTACAGCCATTTTTACTATTTATTTCACATCTTTGCCCTGGGACTACAGCCCTACCTGTGGAGGGCTAAAGCATCATAGCTGCGCCCAACATCCATCCCAGTAAAGCAACACCGCAGCGCTGGTCACCTCTGACTAGAATACCACAGGTGGCGTCACGTATTTCACCATCTAATAACTTTATTTTCATTTTTACCACAAAAATACCACAGAACTTTCCCCTATTTTATTACTGGACGCCTCTGGGCCACGAACCGGTTTGCCGCCGCCGTGACACCGTCCCCCATGAAAGTCGACGGGCCGGTACCGAGTACCCCCAGGCCCCGCGGGGCGCTCCATAGTCACATGTGTTCCCTCGGAATGCTGCTCGCATTCTGTACCAAATGTAACAAAGCTAATCACTTGGGAGCGATCTGAGGTATCACAGGAGCCATTTCTATTCAAAGTCTGGCTGGTTTATATCAGACCTCATAAACCCGATCACAGGAAAATTTAAATACAGCCCTTGTTCCACATGAAGTAAAACATAAAGTTTGTGGGTGTGTGTATGTATTGTAACAAATCTACTCAGTTTACCTACTTGGAAGTAATCTGAGGTATCATAGGAAACTTTTCTGTTTAAAGTTTGGTTGGTTTATTTCTGTCCTCACAAACCACATCATAGGAAAACTCATACAGTCCTTTTCTGGCATAAAGTAAAATATAAAGTAACAAGTCCATACAATAATGTTGGTTAGCCCACCTGCCTTAGAGCAAAGCTTATTAGTCCTTTAGCAAAGGCACTCAATCCAGGAAATCCTACATACCTCACTACACACAGCCAAGTCTCATTTTACCATGTGAACCACACCCAGGGGTGGGTGGAGATATGGAGAGCAGCTGCTCATAATCAACCTGTCATGGCCGATTAACCAATTTTAGTCCTATATGCCCCAAAACATTACTCCAGGTTTATCTCCCATCCACTATGTGACTAACAGTCACCTTACAATATATATCACACATACACTGCACAGTACCATTTCTGTTGTCCTGTATACAGGGTGTAATTCGAAGTATCTTGTCTTATTCTGGACATTTGGGGGTGTAGTCTTTGGGGGGTGAGCTTGGAGGCATTATCTTTATTTTGAGTGGAGTTTATCGCATCACACACGGTTGTGTGCTCACGGTCTTTACAGGTTCACTCCCGCATCAGACCACATTGCAATACTTATGAAAGTCCTTTCTGGCTCTTGGTGTAGCGTTGTCCCAGTCATCCATCAGCTCTTTGGCCATCTCATTCCACTGCGGCCGAAGTACCACCATGTCTGAGTGGTCACAATGACGGGTGTCCCACAGGGCGACTCTCTCCTGAATGAGGGAGATGAGGAGGTCATTGTCGATGTAGTCCTCCTCCCTTTGTGGAACCTAGAAATAAAAAAAAATTACTGGTGTAAAGATAAAACAAGGAAAATCGCCAAAAAAAAAAAATTGCAACACTCCAAGAAAAAAAACCACAAAATAACCACAGCAGAAAAAGTAGCAACACTACCAGAAAAACAAAAAAAAAACACTAAAAAATAGCAAGATTACAAGACAAAAAAAAGACAAAGAAACCATGGCAGAAAAATTAGCAACACTACCAGAAAAACAACAAAAAAAAACACGCGAAAAAATAGCAAAACTCCAAGAAAAAAAAACACAAAAAAAGGCAGAAAAAGTAGCAACACTACCAGAAAAATAAACAAAAAAACCCACTAAAAAATTGCAAAATTACAAGGAAAAAAAAGACAAAAAAAACACGGCAGAAAAAGTAGCAACACTAGCAGTAAAAAAAAGCAAAAAAACCCCACAAAAAATAGCAAAATTTCAAGAAAAAAACACAAAAAAGCCCACTGCAGAAAAATTAGCGACACTACCAGAAAAAAAAACAGAAAAAAATAGCAAAACATCAAGAAAATACCAAAAACACTTACACACCATCTGACAACCGATCCTTTTGCCTCGCTCTATTGCTCCTGCTCCTGTTGGTCCGGATCCTGGCCACTTGATGAAGTGTTCTGTAAAAGAAAAAAGATGATATTGGCACATATGTTCAGTAATACTTGCCAACCATAGTTGCAAAGGTACTCACTTCTGAATCCTGTCCAGTCTGCTCAGGGCTTGAAAAGGGCATGTTGAAGAATGTGCAAGAAAGAGACAGAACCTTACAGACTTCAGAGTCTAAATTACAAAAGAAACACAGACATTAGGTTGTATACTTACATTTGGCTTGAATTCAGTGATGTCTTCTCTGCTCTTTCAGTCTCCAGTGTCTGTAGATTAATGGATACTGACTGGCCAGCCCCTCTTTTTATCTCTCTAGGCATGGGGGGTGGCTAACTAGTGTCTAGACAAGTTTACTCTGGAAAAACATGTTTACGGAAACGCTAGCGAATGCGTTTGCTTGCGAACGCATGAGTTCTCATAGACTGTAATGCATTGTTTCGAGTAATGCATTGTTTGGAGCTGCTAGCACAGGAAAGAGATATAGAAAGCCTGATTCTCCAAAAGGAAGATAGTTTGGTGCGGAACGTAAGGAGAAGAAGAAAACTAAGGACTAGGGTCAGAGTGGAACCCTTCCTCAAGTTCTAAGCGTATGGCCAGGGTCCGATCCCCGAGGTTGTATGGATACTAATGGTCCTGCAGCAGACACCGGAGGAATAGAAGTTGTCACCACTTTATTCCCACACAAGACTTGGGGGCACAACAGCAACGTGAGTGAGCCGGGACTTGGTAGCGAGGAGTCCCCGAAGCAGGCTACAGCTGTCTGCCGTACAAGTAGAGTTCAAAGGAACATCTTAAAGGAGGAACTTGGGTTTAACACACAACCACAAGTACTTCATTACAAGCGCTAGAAAGGAGACGTTCAGGAAAGGCATATGTTGCTGGAGTGTTGGAACGGAGTACTTCATCTTGCTTGGAGGTTGGCTGAGCCCCTGACCTGGAGGACATGGCACCAACGCGGGCACCTGTATGCACAACAGACTGTGAGTAAAGCTTTGGAACCACATGCCCTGGTGTCCTCCGCTTATTCCTGCACCAACCCACTCAGCACTGCTACATCTCTGTGCTTAACTCTGCACCATTACGCTCTCCTCACTATCTCTCCATTTACACTGCCCTGGGACTACAGCCTTATCTGTGGAGGGCTACACCATCATTGATGCACCACACCATCTGTCCCAGAGAAGCAACCCTGCAGCGCTGGTCAAACTGACCAGAAACCACAGGTGGCGCCAGGAATCATTTCAACGACTTTATCCCCATCACTCTACCCCTCTTACATGGATGCCCAGGGCCACGGACCGGGTCACTGCCATTGTGACATCTCCCATTGAAATCAACGGGCCCGGGTACCCCACGGCCCTGGCGGGCGACCCAAATGTGGCATAAACACTGCGGACACAATTGCAAATGTGAATCCAGCCTTAGGAGGTTGGAAACCTTGGGTGTGCTTTGTATTGCAGCTCAGTCCCATTCAGTTGACAAGTACTGTTCAGCAATTTACCGCAATACCAGGCACAATCATTATATAATGTGCATATCTGTGAGGGCTAAACAATGAAGTGTGATGAAATGCTGAGTCCTCTTTTAAACATCTTATCAGTGAACGTTCCAGGTGTTGGACCCTCAACAATCTGATATTGATGGCCTATTTATCAATACTGTCATCAGGTTTGGCAGATATGAATTACAGCCACCACCTTTCAGGGCAGTATATAAGCCCAACCTGACCTGTAAGAGAAGAAAAATAACTTTTATTATACTCACCTGGAAGGCGGTTCGGTCTGAGGGGTGTCGTTTTTCTTGATCCGGTGTCTCCCATCTTCTTTGACCACCGTCCTTATTGCTTCGCATGGATGACACGTCCCTGCATCATCCACACAGTCTCCTCGCATCACTCTCCTGCACAGGCTTACGTCTCTGCTCTGTTGATGGCAAGGAAAAATACTGCAGTGCCCAGCCATCGGGAAAGGACACAGAGGCCCAGTGCCTGGGCACTGCAGCTCTGCCATCAACAGAGAAGTACGCCTGTGCAGGAGCACGTTGCCAAGGAGACATCTTTAGATGACGCAGGGATGTGTCATCCACACAGATCAAGAAGAAGGATGGCATTGCAAAAAGATGGGAGATGCTGAACCAAGAAGCGATACACTCCTCAGATCAGACCGCCTCCTAGGTGAGTATAAGAAAAGTTGGTGAGATGCAGGGAATGTGTAGCTGGAAGATTTGGCCCGGAGTTCCTCCTGAGGGTGCCATTTCCACTGGTGATCACAGGACTGTAGACGAAAAATGGGGAAAGATTCCGGCACAACCATCCCGAGAAAAAATAAATTCATTATTCGAACGTAGTTAAAACATTAAAAGGTGAGGCCTCATATTTTAATGTTTTAGCTACGTTTGAATAAAGAATTTATTTTATCCCTGGATGGTTGTGCCGGAATCTTTCTCCATTTTTCATCTATAATAAAAGTTATTTTTCTTCTCTTACACGTCAAGTTGGGGGCATGTATACAGCAACATAGAATGCCGTATATCAGCCCTTAAAGGTGGTGGCAGGTTTGTTTTAAACTTTTACTATATGATATATATTGATTTGTGTAAAGGGATATAAATTGTACCTTATTCTTTTTACATGGCCAATGAAATTGTTGTTGACTTGTCAAAAGGGTTTTATACATACCAATGGCATATCTCTAGGATAGGTCTTGAATGTTATTTACTTATTATTTCTTTATAAATGTTTGAGCGGTTGCGTTAATCACCAGAATTACCAGACATATGAGCTATAGTAGCACTTTGTCTGGTAAGACTCCAAGAGTGGAACACAACAGTCCTGATTGTAGTGGTCAGATTCATATTAATCACATATTAATTGCATGTCCTACGGCTATGCCATCAATTCTAACAATATAGAACTACTATCATTATTTTCTGTATATGATATACCATGTGAAATATTTTAGGTGAGTAATACACAATATGCCATAGTTTTTATACTATAGTTTATACTATAGTTTCTAAGATGAGAAATCTCAGAGCCATAATCCCTTATTCTTGCATCTGTGTACAAATGTGTAAGTGAAAGTATATTAGGATAATTTTAAGCAATTATTTCCTGCACTAAAGGACTGGCAATATCTTTGTGAGGAGCGCACCAGTTTTACAAGGGCTAACTCAATGCTTATTCGTAAGGCATACTTGCAAACAGTTTCCCCTTCCCTGTTTTTCTTTTCTATCTTTTACAGTAGTTCACAAAGACAGCCTTGTACAAAAAGCAGAGCAAGGAGGATCTGATTAACCTCTGTCAGTGGAGTGAAATTGAGATTGCAGGCAAACCCAAAGATCTGCTGATTGGTGCCTTTATGGAACTGGATTCGGAGTAGTGACAAACCTTGACAAAGAGGCAGTCTGTCTCAGAGAAGGCATGCAATGGACGTGGTCTCTGAAATAAATTCTTCCGAAGATACCAATACCTCCAGTTCTCAGGAGAGCATGGACTTTTCGGTGAAAATGGCCTTACAACAATTGGTACTCTAGCATAGCATGTAACTTCTGCTTATTCTAGAGTACCAACGGTTCGCGGACTATCAGGCTGAGCGAGTTCCAGTTGAAGACGGCCAATTATAAACAAGTAACAGTTCTCAGTAACCCCATTCCCAGTGCAGAAATGCAAGGAGACCCAGTTTAGAAAACTTTCCTGTAATGAAGAAAGATGAGAACTTAGACACATTTTTGTGGGGGTTTAAAAAACCTGCAGGCAACATCATCTGCTCCTGGATCAGTGGGCACAGTATTTATCGTTAGCGTTAAAAGAAAAAGACTTGAAACTTCTTGCTTACATGCCACCAGAGCTGAATAGCGACAATGACATAATACAAAAGGCTTTAGTCAGGAAGTACAACCTCACCCCAGAAGTGTATTGTATCAATACAATGTATTGATCAATATATTACCTTTTAATTCTTTTATGTCAATACCCAGCAGCTTCATATTTTATGTCTTAACTTTGTAGGTACCATATTAGTCATCTAATAAAATCCGGGTGGCGCTCATAGCAATGCCTCATCAACAACCATAGAGGTGTCAAGAAGACCTCTGGTTGTGATGGCAACGCATCGCTGACCCCCGATCACTTAACTGGGGTCGGCGATGCGCATATTTCTGGCCCGGCGGCCGGAATTGCTGGTTAAATGCGTCTGTCAGCGTTTGACAGTGGCGTTTAACTAGTTAATAGGTGCGGATGGATTGCAATTCCACCTGCGCCTATTGCGGGCACATTTCAGCTGTTCAAAACAGTTGACATATCCCCGCTTTGATGCGGGCTCACCGCCAGAGCCCTCATCAAAGCAAGGGTACTGCCATTGGATGTACTATTCCGTCAAATGGCAGTAAGGGGTCAAATTTTATTGAAATAACTGTACCTTTTATTTTAAAGCTTAAAACTGAAATAAGTTTGGTTCTTGTGTGTTCTAATGAATCCACAGCCTTTCGGAGAGAGTTTGGCCTTCGGACAGAATTGTGTATTTTGGGGAAACATCAACACATTTGTTTGATTGGTGGCAGTATGTTGTGTATCTAGTGTGTGTAGTGTAGTGGGGTGTGATTTGTGATCACTTTACAGCCAGAATGGAAGGTGAGTGCAAGATTAAGTGAATGAAAATTAAATCCTTTCAGTCATACCCACATCACATGCTCAACATTGTATACGTGACAAACTGTTAATACTGTATATACTTGCCAACTATACACATATCTTTATGCTATCTGTATTGCCTTGTTAAAGCTTATGACTTATAACAGGCATGCTATACATGAATTTATACTACTATTCATACATTGAATTGAGAAGAGCATTTTAACTCCTCACCTTTAAAATTGTCAATAATGTAAAAACACTTAAGATTCTCTATTCAAGTCAAAAGAAATAAATTTTTGTCCACAAAGGTGTGACCTTTTTCAAAGAAAGACATCTATTCCAAGGTGCTGTACTGTTCAGATAAGATAGCCTAGGTGGAGGGCATAGTATAATAAAACATATTCATCACTCCTACTGGTTATCTGAGGAATACATGTGGCCAAGATACTGAATGCATCAAAAACATGTTGATTCTGCACAATTTAGTACATCTAAGGGCTGCAACAAACTATTGAGAGCTGCCAGCCTGCAAATCAAATGTATATTTTAAATTATTAGAATATCTATGTTTAAGAAATTAATTCAGATAATTGAGACATTATCATTTCCATGGTGGCTTTTAAGTTACTACTGCGATGAAAATGAATGTTTTTGAAATGTAGTGGTAATGGGACTAGACAAAGGGTATTGGCGAGTCATTTCCCAAAACACCTTTTTAAAATCCATCCCTCACCTCTATGATTTCTTCCCCTCCTCTCTATTCATACTACAAAAAAGAGAATACAGACCGTGAGATGGAATGAATTGGTCACAGCAGCCTTAACTAAAGATACAACATAGAAAACCAGATACAGGGCCGCCATCAGGGCATAACTGCCCTGACTGGCATAGGGGGCCCAATCAGCAGAGGGGGCCCACATCAGGCCCCATCACCTCTACCTATCGGGCCCCACTGCCCTGTCTCCAGGGGCAGGATTCTGCCGATCAAGTAACTGAACCTTTCAGGGGGAACAGATCGCTCGCCGCTGGAACGCAGCAAGGTAAGAGGAAAGGTTTTTTTTATTTATTTATTTTTTAAATTAGCAACAAGCCGGGCCTGGTAGGATGGAGACGAGGCAGGATGGAGATGGGACAGGATTGGTGGCAGTATGGAGATGGGGCAGGATGGAGATGGAGAGGATTGGGGGCATGATTTGAAGCCAGGAATGAGACACACGGGGGTCAGGGGATATTATTACCATAGGGGCTAATTAAGGGATATTATTACTGCAGTGATGTATTTATTTTAATTTTTGAGTATACTGTTTTAAATGGCAGGTGGTCCTGTTACTGTGCAGAGTGATACTATGTTGCCTTTTTTTTCTTCATGTAGTGTAATGTAGAAGTTGGGAAAAAAATAAGTAATGTGTTCTGCAAGCAGAGCTCTAGATAACTGTGCAGAGGTGGTACACTGCTGTTAGATAATGGCGGAAGAATTAAGCGGTGTGAAAACAGTCACACGTGGGTTACGTCACCCAATGTGAACAAGAGCAAACTCTGTTAATTCACAGAGCCGCACGACCGCTGAATGTAGATGCCGGAGCCTGTTTAGCTCACAGAGCCTGGCCAAAAGAGCGCACAGTGTACGGCCACAGAACTCTACCCCAAGGACACGGGGTTAGAGTCCCTCTAGGCCCACTGAGTGCGCGGCGTCGCTGCCACGAATGCCGCTATAGACGCTGGCTAAGGAGAGTGGTGCACGTGCACTGAGGAGTGTCGAGTCACTGGTGAGGACTAATGCCTGACTCAAACTCTGACCTACCTACACCTAAGCCTGGGCACTAGCAGGCTAGGCTACACAACACATGCGTACCAAGGGTAGGGGTTTCTTAATGAGTCATTCACCGGAGACATTCATACGTGCATACATCACTCACTCCTCATAGTCTGAAAATACAGTCTATCCTAGCGCATGGCCGAGTGGCCATGCGAGCCTTTTATAGCCGCGAGCGTCCGGGATCTTCCTGGCTTCTCAGATGGGCCAATCCGAATATGAGCAGGACCTGAGCACGTGTCCTTCGATCTCCAATGGGAGATCACTCCACGGGCATGCTCAGTGGCCCGACATGGGGACTTAGTCGCTGGAGAATCTCACTGCTGAGCAGCATGCATTGCCATAGCTGTGCCAGAGGTGGCAGCGGCAAGCAAACCCACGGAGCTGGTCTGGGCAGAGCGCCGGGACCGATGAGTCTGCTGAGCAGCCTCCTCTGCGGCTGGAGACGAATGGGAGACCGCCGGAAGCATGGCTCGGGATTCCCGCTGTGCAGCGACAGGAACCCGACGCCTAACATTACCCCCCCTCCTATGGCCGCTCAAATTCCACAATGAGAAGAGGAGCGTGGATGTTCTCCACCGGCTCCCAGATCTGAGCCTCTGGACCATGACCCTTCCAATCCACCAAATAAAACTTTTTGCCCCGCATCATCTTGCATCACACAATGGCATTGACCTCAAACTTGTCAGACGACAGGTCTGATGTCCCGGTAGATGGCTCAGAAAACCGGGACATGTGAACAGGCTTAAGGAGGGACACATGAAACGTGTCAGAAATGGCCAAGTGTGGTGGAAGGGCCAGGCGGTAGGCAACAGGATTGATCTGCTCGAGGACCTTGAAAGGGCCAATATAGCGCGGTGCGAACTTAGCGGATTCAACCCGCAGCCTGATGTTTCGGGCAGAAAACCACACTAAGTCGCCAGGGGCAAAGGTCAGAGCAGGACGCTTGTGTGCGTCAGCGGAGACCCTCATTCTCTCCTTGGAGGCCCGGATAGCATCCTGCGTGCGATCCCAAATGTCACGTGCCTCCACCGCCCACTCTGCCACCCTTGAGTCGGTGGATGACACGGGCATGGGCACAGGGACACGCGTATGCTGGCCGTAATTTAAGAGGAATGGGGTCTGACTGGTGGAGTCAGCCACAGCATTGTTCAAAGCGAACTCTGCCCACGGCAGCAAGGATGCCCAGTCATCCTGCCTGGCTGAGACAAAATGTCGCAGATATGTCACCAGGGTCTGGTTGGCTCTCTCAACCAACCCGTTCATCTCGGGATGAAAGGCCGAGGAGAGATTTAGCTCGATGCTGAGCAGAGAACAGAGCTCTCTCCAGAACCGAGATGCAAACTGAGGGCCCCGGTCACTGACAATCTTATCCGGCATGCCATGCAGGCGGAAGACATGTTTAATAAACAACGCTGCCAGGCCCCGTGCAGAAGGTAGCCTCGAGAGTGGCACCAGATGCACCATCTTGGAGAAATGATCGGTTACCACCCAAATTACGGTGTTGCCACTGGACTTGGGCAGACCCACCACAAAGTCCATATCGACCATCTCCCAGGGCCTGTCCGCTACCGGCAGGGGATAGAGTAACCCAGGGGGCTGCTGCTTAGAGGACCAATTCTGGGCGCAAGAGACGCACGCCTGAATATAGTCCCGGACATCATGGGCCATATGCGGCCACCAGTACGTCTTTGCCAGGAGATCAGTGGTCCGCTTGGTCCCAAAATGTCCCCTCACCCTGGTCAAATGAGCCCAAGAGAGGACCTCCAGTCGCAGATGGGTAAGGACAAAAGTCTTGCCCGGAGGTACCGACTCGAGAGCAACCGAAGCCATGGTCCTCAGGCTCTCTGATGGAACTATCAGCTGAGGCTCCTCCTCCGATGACACCACGGAGTGAGAAAGAGCATCAGCCCGGACATTCTTCTCCCCGGAGAGAAAATGCAGGGTGAAATGGAATCGGGAGAAGAACAAGGACCATCTGGCCTGGCGAGAATTCAGCCGCTGGGCTGACTGTAGATAGACCAAATTTTTGTGTTCGCTGAACACCTGGAAAGGGTGGTGAGCCCCCTCCAGGAGGTGTCTCCACTCTGAGAAGGCCAGCTTCATTGCTAGCAACTCCCTGTCCCCGATGGAATAATTCCTCTCCACCGGTGTGAAGGTCTTAGAGAAGAAGAAGCATGGGTGCTTCCGACCTTGCGAGTCCTTCTGGAACAGGACCACTCCAGCACCAACGGAAGAGACATCCACCTCCATAATGAAGGGCTTATCTACATCGGGGCGATGTAGAATGGGAGCACTAGCGAAGTGGGATTTAATAGCGGCAAAGGCCTTGGAGACAGTTTCCGACCACAGTTTGGGGTTTACACCCTTCTTGGTGAGGGCTACCAAGGGCGCTACCAAAGTTGAGAAATGGGGGATGAATTGGCAATAGTAATTTATGAACCCCATAAAGCGCTGCACTGCTTTGAGAGAATGGGGTTCCTGCCAATCCATCACCGCCTGTAGTTTGGCAGGATCCATGGCCAACACCTGGGCCGAGATGATATAGCCCAGGAAAGGCAAGGACTCCTGCTCAAACACACATTTCTCCAACTTGGCGTAAAGGGAGTTTGCGCGCAGGAGATCGAAAACCTTGTGAACATCTCTCCGGTGGGAGTCAATATCTGGAGAGTAAATGAGAATATCGACCAGATAGACTACAACCGAGGTGGTAAGCATATCCCGGAAGATATCGTTCACAAAGTCTTGGAAGATGGCTGGAGCATTACATAGCCCAAGGGCATCACCAGGTATTCATAGTGCCCATCTCTGGTGTTAAATGCTGTCTTCCATTCATCCCCCTCATGGATACAAATCAGGTTATAGGCTCCTCGCAGATCAAGCTTAGTAAACACTCTCGCTCCCCATAGCCTATCGAACAGTTCCGATATCAGGGGTAGAGGATACTTGTTCATAACGGTTATGGCGTTAAGACCCCTGTAATCGATGCACGGACGTAATTCTCCGTTCTTCTTTTGGACAAAGAAGAATCCCGCTCCCGCCTGAGACACCGACTTCCTAATGAATCCTCTTGCCAGATTCTCCCTGATATACTGAGACATGGCCTCTGTCTCTGGGAGAGATAGGGGGTAGACTCAACCCCGAGGAGGCTCAGCACCGGGCAAGAGGTCAATAGGACAGTCGTAAGGGTGGTGCGGCAGAAGGGTCTCCGCCGCCTTCTTGGAGAAAACGTCTGCATAGTGCTGATACGGCTTGGGAAGCGAGGAGAGATCTGCGGGAACCTCAGAGATAGCGACCTGTATGCAGTCCCTCAGACACCTACCCTCGCAGGACTTGCTCCAACCGATGATTTTTCCCGAGGACCACTCTATGTGAGGAGAGTGAGCTCATAACCAAGGAACCCCTAGGAGGACCTGGTCGATACCTTCGGGCATGACAAGCAGAGACAGCATCTCCTGATGGGAAGGAGACAGTGAGAGACTCAGTGGAGCCGTCTGGTGGGTGATTTGGGACGGGAGTGTTGCACCATTCACCACTCTGATAGTGACGGGTTGAGGTAGCAGGACCAGGGGGATTGCGTGTTGTTGGGCGAAGGCAGATGACATGAAATTGCCCTCCGCTCCAGAGTCCACACAAACCTCCACAACCAGAGTGGAAGAATCAAAGTCTAACGCCCCTTTAAACAGGAGCTTGGAGGAGAAAGTCGCTGTGTCTAGTAGGCCCCCTCCGATAACCATTAGACGAGAGCGTTTCCCGGCCACTGTGGGCACTGGTTAGCAAGGTGCCTAGTCTGAACAGATTGAAGGTACCCGCGAGGACCGGACCCTGGGCCCTGTGTGGGACACCTCCATGGCCTCTGGAGGTTCAGGTGGCTGAACGGGAGGTTCCAACGGTCTAACAAAATTAGGAGCCAACCTATATTGTTGGCGGGACTTGGAGCGCTCCAGCCCTCGCTCAGTGAAGCGAATGTTAATTTGGGTGGAGACCGTAATGAGCTCCTTCAAAGTGGTGGGCACCTCCCTGGTGGCCAAGCCATCTTTAACATGATCAGCCAGACCTCTCCGTTCTTCTTTTGGACAAAGAAGAATCCCGCTCCCGCCTGAGACACCGACTTCCTAATGAATCCTCTTGCCAGATTCTCCCTGATATACTGAGACATGGCCTCTGTCTCTGGGAGAGATAGGGGGTAGACTCAACCCCGAGGAGGCTCAGCACCGGGCAAGAGGTCAATAGGACAGTCGTAAGGGTGGTGCGGCAGAAGGGTCTCCGCCGCCTTCTTGGAGAAAACGTCTGCATAGTGCTGATACGGCTTGGGAAGCGAGGAGAGATCTGCGGGAACCTCAGAGATAGCGACCTGTATGCAGTCCCTCAGACACCTACCCTCGCAGGACTTGCTCCAACCGATGATTTTTCCCGAGGACCACTCTATGTGAGGAGAGTGAGCTCATAACCAAGGAACCCCTAGGAGGACCTGGTCGATACCTTCGGGCATGACAAGCAGAGACAGCATCTCCTGATGGGAAGGAGACAGTGAGAGACTCAGTGGAGCCGTCTGGTGGGTGATTTGGGACGGGAGTGTTGCACCATTCACCACTCTGATAGTGACGGGTTGAGGTAGCAGGACCAGGGGGATTGCGTGTTGTTGGGCGAAGGCAGATGACATGAAATTGCCCTCCGCTCCAGAGTCCACACAAACCTCCACAACCAGAGTGGAAGAATCAAAGTCTAACGCCCCTTTAAACAGGAGCTTGGAGGAGAAAGTCGCTGTGTCTAGTAGGCCCCCTCCGATAACCATTAGACGAGAGCGTTTCCCGGCCACTGTGGGCACTGGTTAGCAAGGTGCCTAGTCTGAACAGATTGAAGGTACCCGCGAGGACCGGACCCTGGGCCCTGTGTGGGACACCTCCATGGCCTCTGGAGGTTCAGGTGGCTGAACGGGAGGTTCCAACGGTCTAACAAAATTAGGAGCCAACCTATATTGTTGGCGGGACTTGGAGCGCTCCAGCCCTCGCTCAGTGAAGCGAATGTTAATTCGGGTGGAGACTGTAATGAGCTCCTTCAAAGTGGTGGGCACCTCCCTGGTGGCCAAGCCATCTTTAACATGATCAGCCAGACCTCTCCAGAATATAGGTATGAGAACCTTATCTGGCCACTCAAGCTCTGAGGCCAGAGTTCTGAAGAGGATGGCATACTGACTGACCAGAGACAAACCCTGGGTTAGGGCCAGCAACTGAAGTGCGGTGTCGTGCGTGACCCGAGGCCCCAGGAACACCTGCTTCAGAGTGACCAGAAAATGGGTGGCACTCTGTACCAGGGGATCCCCACACTCCCACAGCGGGGTGGTCCACTCCAAGGCCCTGCCCGACAGAAGGGAGATGATAAATCCCACCTTGGCCCGCTCAGAGGGAAATCGTGTGGCCAGCAACTCCAGGTGAATGGAGCATTGACCCCTGCATGAAGCACTATCACCCGAGAACTTCTCGGGCAGCGGGAGGCGAGACAAGGTCAGGGCAGGGCTGGCCGTGGAGACACGGGTGACAGCTTCTGTAGCTGCTTGAACAGCGACCGAGGTAACATCTGCAGCGGAGGTGGAATGCTCTAGCGCTGCCAACCTACCCTCCAGCTGCTGGATGTATCTATGCAGTCATTGTTCGTCCGCCATTATTAGCTAGACCCTGGCACTAGGATAATGCTAGGGCTGGTGGAACGCACCAAATTATAAAATAGTAGTAGGTGTGTTCGCAGCCTGGGGTCCACCGTGCAGAGGTGGTACACTGCTGCTAGATAATGGCGGAAGAATTAAGCGATGTGAAAACAGTCACACGTGGGTTACGTCACCCAATGTGAACAAGAGCTAACTCTGTTAATTCACAGAGCCGCACGACCGCTGAACGTAGATGCCGGAGCCTGTTTAGCTCACAGAGCACGGCCAAAAGAGCGCACAGTGTACGGCCACAGAACTCTGCCCCAAGGACACGGGGTTAGAGTCCCTCTAGGCCCACTGAGAGTGCGGCGTAGCTGCCGCGAACGCCGCTATAGACGCAGGCTAGGGAGAGTGGTGCACGTGCACTGAGGCGTGCCGAGTCACTGGTGAGGACTAATGCCTGACTCAAACTCTGACCTACCTATGCCTAAGCCTGGTTGCTAGCAGGCTAGGCTGCACAACACATGCGTACCAAGGGTAGGGGTTTCTTAATGAGTCATTCACCAGAGACATTCATATGTGCATACATCACTCACTCCTCATAGTCTGAAAATACAGTCTATCCTAGCGCATGGCTGAGGGGCCATGCAAGGCTTTTATAGCCGCAAGCGTCCGGGACCTTCCTGGCTTCTCAGATGGGCCAATCCGAACACGAGCAGGACCTGAGCACGTGACCTTCGATCTCCAATGGGAGATCACTCCACGGGCATGCTCAGTGGCCCGACATGGGGACTTAGTCGCTGGAGAATCCCACTGCTGAGCAGCATGCATTGCCATAGCTGTGCCAGAGGTGGCAGCAGCAAGCAAACCCACGGAGCTGGTCTGGGCAGAGCATCGGGACCAACGAGTCTGCTGAGCAACCTCCTCTGCAGCTGTAGAGGAATGGGAGACCGCCGGAAGCAAGGCTCGGGATTCCAGCTGTGCAGCGACAGGAACCCAACACCTAACAATTACTTGTACACAGACACTGCATACTAAGTACAGATCTCCTGTGTATAATGACATTTATGGTGATAGTATTGTGGTTTTTTTTTATTACTGATCAGTATTGTAGTATTCAGTCACTATGTGGTGGTAATATATGGTCTGGACATGGTGTTGCGGTATTTGTCCCTTGTATGTGCTATTATTTGGTCACTTTTTGGTGGTAATATGTGGTCTGGTCAATGGTGCGGTGGTATTTGTTCCTTGTATGTGATATTATTCGGTCACTGTGGTGGTAATATGTGGTCTGGTCATGGTGTTGTGGTATTTGTTCCTTGTATGTGATATTTTTCTGTCACTGTGGTGGTAATACTGTATGTGGTCTGGACATGGTGTGGCGATATTTTTTCCTTGTATGTGATATTATTGGTCATTTTAAAAATTGAAAAATAAATAAAAATATACCTAAATTGTATTGCATATTTTAACAAATATTTAATAGGTTACAGTAGAGTAGAGCTCTGCCAAAAGTGTCTACCATGTTATGGTGGCAGCTTAAAATAACTTTTGGCCAAAACAAGAGCTGCCGACTATGTGTGATCTGGTGATGGGAACTGTTAATGTGTGATTGGTGAGAAGTGGAGTTTTTCCGAGAGAGTGGTGGGACTGTGGACAGTTCGAGGGGTGGAGCCTGGGCAGAATCTCAAGGGGGGGGCCTGAAAATTTTGCCAGTATGGGGCCCCGAAACTCCTAGTTGCAGCCCTGACCACATGAATAACAATATCTTCCCAAATATCCCAAACAATGGAAGGGGAATGGTCCTCGAAGCCCCATATGTCTAATGGGAGCACTAAATACATAATGGATGCTTAGATCACATTACCTATAGTCGATATGACGACAACTGCTCGGAGGCACGATGTAAAACAACCTGGTATATTAACCTTACCACTACCCACAGACCCTTCTCAAAGGCCCCCTTTTTGCAGATGCTCCACTGCCCACCATGGCTAAATTAAGTCCACTTGTGGGGTCGAGAGCCTGCTGACTCCTCCATTCCATCCTTTATAAGCATATTTTCAACTTCGAGCAACCATAGCTTTGTCCCAAGTAACCAAACTAATTACAATTGAAAGTAAGAGGGAGGGTGGGTGGTATATATGTGTTCACCACTGGAACTTGGAAGTTGCCAGTGAGAGTTTTACTTCCTGGTTTGGTGGTGAAGGAGAAAGTTTTGTGTGTGGAGTTGGAAGTTGGAGAGTTTTTCTGGAGATTGCTGTGTGGAGTTGGTTTGCATGTTTTTGTGGCGCCCCTGAGGGTCCGGTCGCCACAGAGGTACTGCACCTCATCCAGAGGTGTGGTATCCCACCCTCAGGTAAGGAGGAATTACCACCCAGGACTCCTAACACTGCACTCAACACACACACACTAGCTACTCAGGGCACCTGGGCGTACCCTTCGGGAGGATGGCCTCATCCCAGACTGGCTAGGAAAGGGTGTGGGGGGGTTAGTGTAGAAGGTAGGTAGAGTGGGAGGAGCTTAGGTAGTGGAGTGATAGTTAGGCATCCAATCATAGTGAGAAAGGTGAGAGTTGGGGGGAGGAGCTAGTTCTGAGGTAAATAGATCCTTCCAGAAACTAGTCAATCTTTGACAGGACCAGCGAAAGCGCAGGAGATGCTGTAGAGGACTGTGGGTGGAAGTGAGAGAAACATCTTGTCCATGCTCCTGGACTGGGAAGAAGGGGTCCTAGGGGCACGTGTAGTGCGACTGGCCACCCGTGGAGCCCGCATCCCGGAAGGGAAGGATCTGGCCGAAGTGGGGGAGCCGGCCCCTGAAACTAGTGGAGAATTATAGGACTCAGCTAGGAAGACGGAGGCTGAGGTAACTTTAAGTGCCTTAGCCACAGCCACAAGCACCCTCCAAAAGGCAGCGGTATGAGTAACGGACCTCGGGGCCTGACCCACGTCGCCTGAGGAGATCCATGGCTACCAGCTGGGGGCACTACTTGTGAAGGCGCAGCGCAGGGATAGTAAGGAGAATTCAGTGCAGAGCCACGGCCTTGAGAGAAGACACAAGGAGGAGTCCTGAGAGGTGTACCCAATCTGCCTGGGAGTTGGCCGGATCCCTCCCTCGGAGGACTCAGCACTAAGTGGAACAACGTGTACACGAAACTTGTGAGTAAAAACCCAGAAACTGCACCCAACCGTGTCCTTTGAGTTATTTTACAACTGCCTGCCTCACACTGCAAACACTACCATCAGTCACCGGCTCAACTGCCCTGGGACACAGCTCTACCCGTGGAGAGCTTTACCATCCCCGCTGCCCTAACATCATCCCAGAGGGTCTGCATCGCAGCGTCGGCTACCCTAGCCGAGTGCCACGGGTGGTGTCACAATTCCCCTTTTGCCCTAGTAATAATCCTACCATCTTCCCCCTTCATCTGAACTTCCATCATCTTTATTGGACACCCAGGGCCACGTACCAGGTCACCATCACCCCTGTGACACACTTCCCCTTTGAAAGAGCCAGACAGGCCTGGTACCGAGTTCCCCCAGAACTGCTGGGTGCTCCATTTTTTGTTATCCTCTCACATTTGTTTTCCCCTTCCTATACCTCATCTGTTTCCCACTCTGTTGTTTTGTGAGTGTATTTGTATTATTGTAATTTTCTTTTACCCTGTTTGTTAACCATGTCTGTCTGGTTAGTGTTTTCCTATGTACTTCAGCCCCTCACCTCTCTTGGTAAGGGTAAGTTAGGAGCGTAGATGGGTAGGAGAACCCAGCGTCTTCAGCTTCAGGAGTAATCCAGTGGACAGGGATAGACTAGAATAGCCCTAGTTCGAGAGATTGGATAGGTGCCCAGAGTCCCTTGTCACTATGTGACACTATCCCTGTCAGACAGAAGACATATCTTGTAAATATGAACAAAATATGTAAGATACAGTAGAATAACCCCTCACATGTTACCGCTCAGGACAGGTAGCACGCCTCATTCACTGAAGCAACCCGAGACCCATATCCTTGAAAAAGGCTCAAATGCTGAAAGGTTGGAAATTATTTTCTGTTATTTTTATATGTCGCCTGTGAATTTAAAATCTTGACTCTAATTAACTACATATGAAGAGTCATGTTGTGAGTGCTGAAGGTCACTTTTGAGAATTTACTATTACGATTCCTTCAGAGCACCAACATCTATACACCAGGTAGTGTGACAGACTCAGCTTCTGCTGAGCCGATTTTTTGAGTGGACCCTCTGGGTCATGGCACCCACCCACCGAGGGGGAGCTGACCTTGTGAGGAACCACCCCCTATACAGGGAGTGTCAGGGGCAAGACCAAGGAGGTGAGCCACCACGACTGCTGGGACCAGACGGCCATCTCAGGGGGACTCTATGTGAGTGTCTAATGACCAGGGACAAGCAGGAAACAAGACAAGACGTAAGTTCAAGGTATCTTCATTTAGACAACTGCAGGAACATTCAGTGCAAAAATGTGAGAACAAGCAAACACGGCAAGGTGCGTGCGTGAGCACACCAAGGTCCATAGCATGGTACGTGCCAGGTGGCACGCCTGGGTACAGGAAACACACAATGGCATCGGACTCCGGATCGACATGATCAGGGCATCAAGCTGCAGACAACAGCTCTGGACATCAGGCCGCAGTTATCAGGCTTACGATCTCTGGCAGCGATCGGCAGGTTCCGGGCATCCGGCAGCCAAACCAGCGTTCAGGCAAGGAGGTACGACAGATCTCCAGACATGGTGCATGTTAGGGAACACGCCGAGGTCCAAGGCAGGATTCCAGGCAGGGTGCATGCTAGGGGCACACCAGGGTCCAGGACATGGTGCAAGGCAGGGTGCGTGTGTAGGGGACACGCCAGGGTTCAAAGCAAGGTGCAAGGCAAGGTGCATGTGTAGGGAACACACCAGGGTTCAAAGTTCAACAAACAAGTCAGGGTGCGTGTATAGAGACACGCCAAGGCACAAGGTACAAGGCAGAGTCCTGCGCGTGCAAAGAGACATGCCAGGGTCAGGGTTCAAGGCAGAGTCCTGCACGTGCAGAGAGACACGCCAGGGTCAGGGTTCAAGGCAGGGTGCGTGCTAGGAGCCATGCCAGGGTTCAAGGCAAGAAACATGCCTCACTGGCCAGTGCACATGGCTGAGACACAAGCACGTGGCACGACTAAGGCACAGGAGGCGGGCAAGGGGCAATCTGTCACGTATGCCTGTCCTGTGTGACACGACCCAAAGGCCGGTAACTAAAACAACAAGACTGACACGTGACACTGTCCTGTGTGACGCGACCAACAGGTCGGTACTGAAACAACAAGATGAGGGGAAGGGAAAACCAGACAGGGCAAGGAAAAGACAAAGCAAGGAGAGGAACCTAGGCAGAAGCACAGAGCAGGGTCAGAGCGAGAACAGAGACTAGTAGCGGAGCGTAGGCCGAAGCCCAGAGCCGGGTCAAGGGAGCACCTTGAGACTAGACATGGAAATGTGCAAGAGAGCACCATAGGACAGAGTACGGAAAACCAGGCAGAGACAAGAAACATGAGAAGCACTACAAGGCTCAGAATAGCTAAGACCAGACATGGCAAAAACAGGCAAAGGCAGAGAACAGCGGAAGTACTACAAGGCAAAGCAAGGCAAGGACAAACATGGCACGAGAGACAACACAAGACATGGCACGAGACAAGAGGCAGAGTACAAGCACAGAGCGTGTGCAGAGACGCACGACAGGGCAGAGTGCAGGGGCACAGAATACAGGGAGCGACCGAGCAGACCAAGCAGCCATGCAGGGAAGTAACTCGGTAATCAGGCCCTGACCATAGGAAGGGGCGGTCTGATATAGCACCAAGCACCTGTGGTTCTGGGTCAGGATCAGGGAAGGACTTCCAGTTCAGATCCTCCAGGAGCATAGAGAGTGTTGTTAGATCAGACCGGGCAGAACCATAGAGAAGGTCACATGATCAGGGCTCCAGGAATACATAGAGGATTGCAGAATCAGACAGTGCTGGAACATAGGAAAGGTCACATGATCAGGGGATCCAGGAATACATAGAGGATTGCAGAATCAGAGCAGAGACGGATGGTTACCTAGCAACGGCTTGCAGCCATGAGGTAAGATGCGCGAGCACACCGCTCCAGGCATCATGCAGCAAAACAGACATGACAGGCATTACGGACATGGCGGCATGACAGGTAGACTACACAGAAAACCACTGCTACCACCAATGTCAAAGATCACAGCCAGGGTAGTCACGCTGAAACACCCTGCTGTTATCTTTTTGTCACGAACAGCTCTCTGCTGCCCCTTATTGTCTGGACAATTACGCAATTGACCGACAATTAATGTAGGGACCGCAGGCTGTTTCCACTAATAGGTCAGTTATTGGAATACTATCAGTGAACATATAGTATATGGTATATACACCTCCGATTCCAATGCATGGAATTTATGTATGTACTCCTGGTATGGTCACTGCTAACTCAACAATAACCCAACAACTACTCTCTATAACCACCAGTCATTTATAAAGGCTGACTGGGCACCTGACAGGTAGCAAATGACTTTCAGGAATGTGATTTATAGAACAAAAGGAACTATTACATTTTATATTTAATCTAGAATTTATATTTAATCCAGTGTTTATAAAAATATTCAAAAGATTTTACAAAGGGAACAAACAATACAGCATATACAGTTACACAAAATAAAAATGAATAACAGAAGAAACTTACGACGCTGATCATAGAGATGATTCAGCTTAGCGAAGGAGAGCACTTTGATTGGAAACGTCCAGTGAACAGGAATCATGCATACACCAATCTGTATCTCTCTGCAAGGACATAGATTATAATTCGTCTTGTCCTTTTATCAGCACACGAGTTACACCCATGCTACCTCCTTCCTTGCTGAGCTCACGTGGGTCATGTTTTGAGATGTTCTCAGCCTTTCAGTATTTTGCAAAATTCCCAACATTAACAATACCTTCACTGCTGATGATCGTAGAAGTTTGAGATCTCCATCATATTTTTTACCTTTCCATAGATAGCAAACTTGTTATGGCTGGTGTCAGCGATCTGACCACTATTGATTTGGGGCTATAGGCAGGTGTCATATTTTTGAAAAAATATGCATATTCTTCCCCAATTAGACCTGACATTGAAACTATATGTCTCATGAATATTGTATCTATCCAAACCCCAATATTCATAACTTTTCACCTATGCCTGTGTGTCTGGATGCATATGTAACTTTTCCCTTGAAGGGAACAATAGTTTCCTTTCACCTCAGGATATCTTTCCGGGGGACAAAGGCCAATTTTTCACTTCTCTATCTTTATGTAAACACATGTCTCTTTTGTTATTTGTGATCTTTCCTGTCTACCTGTATTCTTTCGGGAGTCTGGGCTTCCAAAGGAACTTGAATGGTTAAATATTCATATCTTAATTGATTTTCTCACCCCCTGGCTATATCTAAATTGCCCACTTCCCTACTTCTATCCTGCAATTTTATATCAAGGATGTTTAGAATTTAAGCTCTTTTTCCTACTGGAAATTCCATGTGAGAGAGGAGGAGGGGGGAAGAATGACCCCTCGCTAGAGTTGCTTTATGGATTTTTATGTTTTCTATAACATGGTATATTTTCATCAGGGAATGTTCACATAATTTAAGCCAAATTTGCTAATAAACCAACAAGACAAATATAATGGATAGAAGTAATCATATATTTAATAAAAATGAATATAGCTTTTATTAAATACCATTAAAATACATGTAAAGAATACTAGACTACACAGACGCATGGAAAAAATGACTGGTGAGCCAGATTTGCATTAAAAATTTAAATGGCAAATAAATCATTTCAAGCATATGATGACAAAAGTAAAGACAAAAAATGGCAAAAATAACAATAAGAAACAGGGTGACCCTAGAGGAAGCTTTATTAGAGAAATGCGAGTCAGATGTATGGTGGGTGAGTCACCGTTATACTTTCTAATGCTGGTATCTATGGAATATGTTTTCTTTTCATGGTGACTTTCAGTCATATTTAAATTTACATTGTATTTTATTGGTATTTTTGTCATTTTTAGCCTTTAATTTTGTCCTTATATGTTTGAGGAGATTCCTCTACCACATGTGTAATTTTTTGTGCAATTCTGGCTTTTTTTTCCATGTGACTGTGTATTCTGGCATCCTTTATATGTTTTTTAGTAGTACTCAATAAAGTTGTATGCATTTTTAATTGAATATGTCACTACTTAAGTAAGTAAAATAAATAAATAAGTTCTTACAGTGAGGAGCAAAAGGGTAACAATGCTTAGTACTTTTGACTTTCAGGATACATATCTCACCATCAATTACAGCTTCAAATGTGTGACTACCATCATTTTATAGACAATCATCTTGCCTATCTCACTAATAAATTTGACTTGCAACTCTTTTGCATATGATTAGTTATGCAGATTCATGTCATGTCACTGCATTGTTACCGTTTTGCTCCTGGAGGTGGAAAAATATTTTTCTTTCTGTATACTACAAAATACAACCTGTTCTCACATTTCCTAATAGCTCAATGTGTTATTAGGTTGATTCCCAAGTGAAAGGTCACTGGATTTATTTGAAAATCAGTCATGAAGACGATTTCCCAAGAAAAGAGAAACATCTTTCAGCTCATCGATAGTCCCTCCCTGGTCCCGGAACTGCTACTTTCTTATCATGGACATCCTTGACATTTTGGTCTGATGCCCTGACTGATTCACTTAGCTGATACATGCTGATTCCTTATAGCTCTTATATGTGCTTTGACAGTATTAATCTCTCATTTGCCTCACTCCAGCCCCACCAATAGGTTATTATACCTTGGCCTCTTTATCACCA